>NC_090445.1:529754314-530384854 GCF_031143425.1 Pleurodeles waltl | reverse complement strand
ATCTTGAAAAAAGCGAAATCCAGCGAATCTCAATCGCTTTGATGTGCCCAGAAGAAGCTGTTCATAGCAATTTTTCCAGGAGGCCCGAGTGTCGAAGGATTAAAAGTCTCTCCTGCTGGGTCCAGATGAGAGCCACTTCTCCATGACAACATGACTACCAAAAGCCTAATCAGAGCTGCAATTGCATTTTGCTTAAGGGCCTATGCAGGGCTGCATCTGCCGAATGGCTGAACTGCCCATGCAAGGCTGCATCTACCTTACTGCTAAACTGCATGTGTGGGGGCTGCATCTGATGAATTGCTGAACGGCCCATGCATGGCTGCATTTGCCAAGGTGCGAGAGGCCTGTGCAGTTCAACATCTGCCGAAGTACTGTAGGCCCTGTAGGGGGCTATTCCTGCTCTCCAGTCAGCCCTGACTTGGGCTACATTTGCCAACTGCAAGAACCTCTGTGGGACTGCAACTATCGATGGCCAGGTTGGGACTGTGCCCTTTTAGGAATGCCGATCGTCAGGTGACCCTGATGTGAAAAATGAGCAACTATGTCTCCGAACGCAATCATGTGGCTGGCACTAAATAGCTGCACTGATGACTCCAAGGCTGTTGCTACTTTCTTGAGTGTCCGGTGACACCAATGGAAAACCTGGCAGACCTAAAACAATCCTGAAAGGGCTTAAATATACAGTGAAATGGCAAATAATTAACACTAAACCCACATTTACATTTGGAAGTGATTGAAATTGTTCCTCAGCCTAATTCACTTAACTCCTGACTTTCCTCGAGAGAGAGAGGGAGAGAAGGGAGCCTAGAACCTGGAAAGAGAGACTGGGACGTGGGGACAGAGAGGTAGTGTGGCGGGGACAGTGCATGCCAACTATAGCACCCTGAGATACTGACTTGATGATGATTACTTTGGTGTGTAGTAAAGAGTGCAACTGTGATCAAAGTTATCTTTCTTCGAAGATAATCACTGGGCTGGACATTTATTTAATTGGGTCTGTTGGTTGATCAAATCTAAGCTCAAGCACGCCCGCACTACTTACTTGAGAAGGCTGACGCTTCTGATCTTCGCTACCCCGACTGTCATGTGCAGAAACAGTAGTACTTAGCCCATTCTGCAGACGTGTAGTAGGGTGGTCACCAGGACATCAGAGGCTAAACATCAAACATTAACCCCCCCCCAAGGTTGAGCCCCATGAGCCCATGGCTGTTCAATGACGCTCTCCTCCCTAACGGGTTCTTACACATCGTTTCCAAACATATTGCCATAATGTTTAGCTTTTAGGTCTCACCTGTCCTGAACCTCATCAGAATCCATCTCCAATTCTGTATTACACGAGACTTATGCATGGCTCTATTTTCTCAGGCACAGAATCTAGCCTGAATTTTGGAAATTTACCACCTGCTTTATCCCATCCTTTACTGCAGAGGCATGGGAATTCTGAAATGCTTTTTAAATGATAAATCTTGGATTAACAAATCAGTGGGGCAGCGTATTTTAATGAACAGCCTGCTTGGAGTCAGGGAAGGACACCCAATGCAGCCTATTCAGCGAAATGCATTAGTATGGCGAGCCTGTGCGATGGAACACTCATCCCTAATTGTTTTACACAAACTCTTCTAAAATCCTCAGCCCTTTTAACGTATCTATTGTATGCTTTTGCTGCAATCTGAGAAAAGTATCTTTTAATCACTCTTGTCAATGATGGATAAACCACAGCCTCAACCGTAAATTATTTAGCAACTGATGAAAATAACTATAAATATTTAAAGAGGATCAAGGCCTGGGGTCTACATGTTTTACTTTATTAGTTGCTTTTTTCTATCCGCTCCCGCCAAATAACCTGATTTTGGCAGCAGCACCATCGCAGAGGGAGGGCCGTTTGTAATTGGTTTCTGCTGAAAAGATGCCATTAATTTTAAAACACAAACAATTCTATTCAAAGGTTTCTATTCAGCAGAACAGAAAGGAACAAGGACACGATGTTGCACTTCTTTAGCAATGCAGAAATGTATATTCTTTCTTATGGGTGGATATGCACACACACATATTAGGTTTTACTTTGTAACAATACATAACATAATTTTACATATCTATCTATCTATCTATCTATCTATCTATCTATCTATCTATCACTGAAAAAACAGAGGGCAAAAAGTGAAGGTGAAATTTAGCAGTTCATGGTGAGGATGCAAGTTATAGTTATTTTAAGGCACACGTTACAGTTACTTAGAATAATTTTAACTGATGAACTTTAGTGTTTTTATTAATTTATGTGAGAAATGGGGTCTTTGGTTGGCAGTCGGTTACCCCCTGTCCAAGCAAGAAACCTCACTCTTGTCAGGGCAAAGGAGAAACACATCTGATTAACCCCCACTCACCCACTTGGTAGCTTGGCACGAGCAGGCAGGCTTAACTCAGAAGCAATGTGTAAAGTATTTGTACCAACACACAGAGTAATACAGTGAAAAGACTGCAAAAATGGACACCAAACCAGTTTGGAAAAATAGGTAATATTTATTTAAACCAAACAAGACCGAAACGACAAAAACTCCAGCATACACACTTCAAGATATGAATTTGAAAAACAATAAGAGTCTTACTCCATACAAAATAATGGAAAATTTGATTTTACACAAGTACCTGGTTTGAGTGAAAAATAAAGCTGCACTGGCAAGTGTGCGTCTGAAAAGTCAGCGATGCATCAATTCCTTATTCGCAAATGAGGCCGTGTGACTTTTCTTCTCTGGTAGGGTCGGCGATGTGTCATTTTTCTCCCCCGCAAGAGAGCAATACGTCGATTTACGGACGGGACACCTCAGATCCGCGCAGAGTCAGGATGACTTTGACGCTCAGGGACAATGCATGGAAAATCCAGTTGCATGGTGTTAGAAAACCACGCTGCATGTGGTTTGCGTCGTTATCAGCAGTCACAAGTGGATGTTGTACATCGTTTCTCCAGCTGTGATGTATCAATCTCCCAGCCGTGATGCAGGTGGAGCGTCGATTTCAGCCGCGAAGCAGGTGGTGCACTTTTTATCGGCCGTGCTGCGGATGGTGCGTTGGAAATGTCCCCGCACAGAATTTTGATCGTGGATTTTTAGCTTTTATTCTGCCAACCTCACCGTTCAAGGGCCCAGGGACTGGATAGGACACCAGTTTGAAGGGCAGGAGTCTCAGCAGAGAGTCCAGGTGCTTGGCAGATGAAGCCTTTGATAGCCCTGAGACTTCAAAACAGGAGGCAAACTCAGTTCAAGCCCCTGGAGATTCTTATCAAGCAGGAATGCACAACAAAGTCTAGTCTTTGTCCCCTTTTCACAGGCAGAAGCAGCAACTGTAGGATAGCCCAACAGAGCACATTCACAGACAGGGGCAGCACTTCTCCTCAGCTCTTCTCCTTGGCAGAGGTTCCTCCTGAATCTAGAAGTGATCTAATTTTCAGGGGTCTGGGGTCCAGACCCCTTTCTGCCTTTGAAGTTGGTAAACTTCAAAGGGAAGACTCTCTTTTTGCAAGATCCTGCCTTGCCCAGGCCAGGCCCCAGACACACACCAGGGGGTTGGAGACTGCATTGTGAGAGGGCAGGCACAGACCATTCAGGTGTAAGTGGCCACTCCTCCCTCCACTCTAGCACAGATAGCACATTAGAATATGAAGGCTTCAACCCAGCTTCCTTTGTCTCACTGTCTAGAGGTGATTCACAAACAGCCCAAATGTCAAACTGACCCAGACAGGGAATACACAAACAAGCAGAGTCACAGAATGGTTTAGGCAAAAAATGCCTACTTTCTAAAAGTGGCATTTTCAAACTATGAATCTAAAAACCAACTTCACTAAAAGATGTTTTTTTAAATTGTGAGTTGCTCTCAAAGGGAATCTGCACTTTAATAATATTTAAAGGCAGCCCCCATGTTAACCTATGAGAGAGATAGGCCTTGCACAGTGAAAAAATGAATTGGACAGTATTTCACTGTGAGGATATGTAAAACACATTAGTACATGTCCTACCTTTTCACATACACTGCACCCTGACCATGGGGCTACCGGGGGCCTACCTTAGCGGTGCATTACATGTATAAAAGGGAAGGTACAGGTCTGGCAAGTGGGTACACTTGCCAAGTCGAATTGGCAGTTTAAAACTGCACCAACAAACACTGCAGTGGCAGTTCTGAGCCATGTTTACAGGGATGGTCATGTGGGCGGAACAACCAGTGCTGCAGGCCCTCTAGTAGCATTTGATTTACAGGTCCCTGGTGCCTCTAGTGCACTCTACTAAGGACTTACTAGTAAACCAAATATGCCAATCATGGATATCCAATTACACATTTATTTTACACAGGAGCACCTGCACTTTAGCACTGGTTAGCAGTGGTAAAGTGCCCAGAGTATCAAAAACAGCAAAAACAGAGTCCAGCACACATCAACAACTTGGGAAGCAGAGACACAACGTGAGGGGATACCACACCAAGTATGTGAAGTCTAACAGTTTAAAACAGCGGACCTGATTTAGATGCTGGCAGCAACAGTCCCTCCGTCGGTTTTCCCACTGAAAACCCACCTGCCACCTTCTCAGTCTGGCCATTATATTTAGATGTTGGCGGTGCCACAGGCGAATGCCCGCTCAAATCCCATTCACCATCAGCAGCTCCATAAGAAATAGTGTTTGGTGGTCTGACTCCTGCTAAACATACCACTGAACATATATGGATCTGCCTCTTTGCCAAGGAAAAAGTGGTGGTCTGACCTCTAAGTCTGAGTTGGCCGATTGGGGTGGCTGAAGGGGTGAAAACCCACTTTTTTCTACATTCCACTCTCGTTTTCAACTGGACAGGACCCTCCATCACTGCTGCCACAGGACCACGGAGACAACAAGACAGCCCCGTCACTGGACACAATGGCAGGATGTTGTTGTGTATGTTGTGTTGGGTGTTGTGCTGCTGCATGCAACATTCAGGGGAGCAGTGTTGTGTGGCAGTTGTTACTGCAATGTGTGTAGTTGTGCTTGTGTGTGCATCTGTGTCTGTGTACTTGAGTGTGTAGTTGTGTTGGTTGTGGATATGTCGTGTGTGGGTGCAATGTCAATGTTATGTGTATGTTGTGTCATGGACGGTTGCAATGTGTGTTTGCAGTATGTCCGTGTTGTATTGTAGTGGAATGGCAATGGATATGGGTGTGTATGTGGTGTTCTGTAGTGTGTGATGCAGGGGGGCACACATGGCAAAGGTAGAGTGTGTCTGTGAGACTTCCCTTTATTCAACAGTCACTGATATTTCATGATGTCCATTAAGTCCCACAGTGTCCTCCCTCCATCAGCGAACTGTCGCCAGTACACCGCTTGCAGGTCTGTAACATCTAAACACAGTGGATGGAAGACCATCAACTTGACGGTCTTCTCGGGTCAGCCACTAATGTGACCTGGTGGTGCGACTACCAAGTTCTAAATCAGACCAGGATATTTTATTTTCATGTAACTATGACATCCCTTTACCATTTGTTTTTTTTCCAGTAAATTTCTGTATATTTTTTACATAAAGTAAGTTGTCCATCGCCATGTGTGGCATGAAGTTCAGTGCATAGACTGGCTTGCATCCTGGGCCTGCGCCAATCCCCATCCCCCATGCATGGCTAGCTATATGATGTAACAATATTAAAGATGTACTTTTGAGTAACACAGAACTACTGCCTTTGTCAAAGGTTCAAAAAACAAAATAATAGTGCTAGGGCCTATTGACTTTATCATGTGATCAGTGGATAGCTTATTAAAATCAAACCCATTGTCACAAAGTCACTAATAACCATAACCAAATGTAATGTCATTAATTCACACATTGCATTGCTTCGTATTAGTGATTGTGACCAGGGTCCTGGTTTAGAGTTTAACAAATGGGGTTACTCCATCGCAAACATTACGGATATCCAGTCCACCAAAATATGATCCCATTATATCCTGTGGGATTCATAATACAGTAGACGGGATATCGGTCACATTTGTGAAGGAGTAACCCATCTGCCAAACTCTAAATCAGGACCCAAATGTTTTCAATAACTCACCATTTGAAAAACTTCACTTGACAGCATAGAGTTCCAGCTCGGATCACTTTAAGAAAGCATAGAAAGCTCCCCTGGGATCATGGAGTCAATGGCCCAGGATACTCACTGTTTTTTTTTTTTAATGTTAATGCAGGGCTGTTGCACTTCCTGCATTCCCTCACAACAAAAATTTTTGTTGGTTCCCCTGCCTCTTTTAGGGGCACCACCAGCAAGGAAATCAGTAATTAAAAAATGACCTAGGACAATATGGGGTACTCTTTGGCAGAGCAGTGAATAATAAATTAGCTGCTTCTGCCAAACATATATCATTCTTTTCTGATGATTTAGTATAATTTTGGGTGTTCATGTACCAAAATGGGACACCCTCATTTTTAATTATCATTGGGCAGTGTGGAGGAAGCCCCAGGACACCCTCTCGCCCTCTGGTGGCCCCCCTGGCTGGAGCCAACTGCTCTTAAAAGTTCTGGTGGATGCCAATGTTCCCACCCAGGAAACCCACAAGCCACCTTTTGTTGGGGGCATAGGATTAGCCCTGGGTCCCCAATGGCCTCTGCTCACTTCCCTTGTGAGAACCAGCCACTTTTTCAGTTTTCAGGGGGTGCCCTGCCCCCCTAGGTCACCCACAAGCCGCCTTTCATTAGGGGCCTTTGGGGGAGTCCTAGGGAAAACTGCAGCCCCAGCCAGCTCTCCAGCAAGCACCAAAGGAAGCAGGAGCAGCTGTTTTTATTGCTCCTGTTGGGTAGGAGCAGAGTTGTATTTCTGCCCAGGAGAGTGCTGGACTGCATTCTCCTGGTCAGAAAACAGCAGTGTCCTGGGGGTTTGGGTCCCTGGGACATTGCTTAGATCTGGCTCGAGGGGATGGGGTCAACCAGACTGATCTCCAGCAAGGGAAGGTGGAGCTGTACATCTCTTCGCCTAAGTATTAATGTATCGGCCCAAGGGATCAGTCCCTGGGGCTTCTAAGAGGCATGGGTAAGGGGGCAGCATGCCTTAACTTAATCTTTTTTACTTCTTTGACTAAAACATTGTTATGTTGTTGTTTAACTTTGATGTGAATGTTTTTCTAACGTTAATATTATTTACAAATGTTTGTTTTTAACAGCACACATAAAAGTCTTTGCAATTTTTGAAAATGTTTGCTCATTGCAGTAGAGAACACTGTTTCATTATATTCTCAAAAGGAAATGAAAAGGTTACAAACATTACCAATAAGGGGTAACACTGCTGCTTCTGCTTGTAAAAGTTCCACAGGGAGCTTTCCTCTTCTGCTAGTTGGGTGGTTTGTTACTCCATTTCGGTCCAAGAGAACTCATTTGGGTGGCTGACACACAGATGTCTAATCATGGCGGTTATGCAGATCAAATATATACAATTGTGGAATTTTTTGAGCACCTGGTCAGAAAGAGTGCAAGTGGTTTCTCTTGCATTCAGGCTCTTTGATTCACTTTCTTTTCTGCTCATGGGTGGGTGAAAATATTTCAGACAAGTGAATCTTTTGGATGCATGTTCTGTTCTTCAGCAGGTGGCAGTCCTCCACAACTTCTGCATCTTGTTCTTCCTGTACAGATGTTGTTGTTTGGCTGATGCAGCCTTCTCCGCTTCTACTGCTCAGTGGATGCAACTTGTGTAGGTTGCTGTTCTCTGAACACAGTGAAGCAGGACATGGTGGCCATGAGGAAGATGGAATCATATTTTCTGTAGAAAGGGGTCTTGTTTTTCTAAGGGTTTTACTTTTCATCGAATCACACATCTAATTTTTCTTTGCTGTTTCAGAATTTGTGGATTATCAGTGATTTCACCAATAGCAATAATGGTAGCACCACAGGTTGTTTTCTGGATCCCCAACTCAGTGTATTTGTGAAGTGCACTTTCAATCCTTGCAGCATCTTGGTGCTCAATTACAGGTGTTGATTGTTACTCAACTTAACACAGAGGCAGAACTTCCTTGCAGCGTTTTAAAAGTTGTGATTGATATGAAAATTAATTGTTACATATTGTTTGAGGGCTCTAGTACTCTAAGTGCACATAAAAAGGTATGTATGTGTTTAAGATTAATGCCTGGTAGGATTTTCAGTTGCGGGAACACATTACACATAACCATTTGGGGGGCTGACCACCGAAAAATATCACATACTTGCTTTCACAGTTTATCACTTAGTTTATTCTCTGTCTTTTCTATTTTCCATTGGAATTTTCTCACATTGTTGCCATTTTTGCATGTTTTGTTTTGGTTTTAATCCCTAAAGGCTTTATTTCCCTCCATGAGTCGAGTTTCATCTTTTTTTCCAATTTTTGAGAGGAACGTTTTTTTAACCGGATATCCTTCAGTGATTTGCATTCTCTATATGTAATGGTACACCATTCACCTAAAACTGCATTAATATAATGATCAAATTCCAGTATTTGATAAGTACTGTATGTATCTCTCTTACTTCCTTTGAGTATGTCATCATTATTTTGTCACAAGATTTTTTACATTACTATTTCCTTTGCCATATCTCTGTTGTTCCACGTATAGCGATTCTTTTATTCTTAATTGAATTTTGTAGTTCTGTTTCTAACAATTTCACTGGCTAGCCTAAAGTCTTGAATATTCTTTGCCTTATATATCCAGATAGAATGTATGAAAAGGCAATTGTGTAATGTTGTCCAGTATTCCTATAGAGGAGTTCTAATAATGTTATAAACCACCAGATGCCCTGTTATTTTAAAACAGGGAAATGTTTGATTAAAACAGTGAAACACATACTGCAGTAAACGTGGGCTGCCTGACACAGAAAGAGCAGAACGGCTAATAATTATGTACCTAAAAACATAGAATTTGGGACTATAATACCATTGCTTAAAAACACATTTGGGGGATGACTTACCAAGGTACATTCACTTGTATAAATATCCTCTTTTTTTGCTATTCACTATTTATGAGTGGAGATGTACACCTAGTAGTAAACCTAGATTGCCCACCCCTTCTAATGTATGGGTGGATCCTCCTACAAATTAATTTATGACCATAACGTTAACACAAGTACATTTATAACTGTATTTTACTTTCCATGTGGTTGGCATATATGTGTTCCACTGGGGCATAGATATTCACCACCCCGGAGAAGACCCTTGAATGGAAGAATATGCACATAACTCAAATCTTATTCTCGTGACACCCATTCCCTCAAAAATGCATACAGCTCACATCATAAGCTTAGGCCTCTTCCCTTTACACTACATGACCCTGAAGCCAAGGGTGATTCACATCCAGCCATCAGGCTTCACCATAACAATGTTCAAGAGGAAGATGAAATGGAAGTTAACTATCCAACAACAACTATATAAAAAGTATCAATATCAGTTGTTATCACTATGTTTTTACATTGGTGGATGTTACAGCGTGGTAATCACATCATGGTTACCATTAAATATTTACATGACAAAATAAAGATTCTTTTCTACAAACTCAGATGAGTCATGGGTCTTTAACAGATGCTTTTTTATCAGTCAAGGACTCATTTGAAAAGTAGAACTTTCTGGACAAGATAGAGCCACCCTTGGCTAGGAGGCTGTATTTGCAGTTCTGGTAGATAACCCTGCCTCTATGCTCCTTTACAGCCAAGTAAGTACTTCCCATGAAGGATGATGATTGACAGGGTCTGTGGTGACCCTTAAGAAACTTCTGATCATGTAATGTTGTTATGTCCATCCTATATGAACAGCAGGATGTGCTGGATCAGCCCACTGTGCCGGAATTTGAGGGCCAGCAATCTTAGGTTGCTGAGATATGACACCAATAAAATTATAGTCTTTTGACTTACCACATATTTGGTGGGAATGTGGAGATTAAGGCAAAAATTGTGAGCTGTGTCCCTGGAAAAATGGCTGGAGATGATTCATCCAATGTATGAAATGTTGTAAATGTGATTATCTCCAACAGTGAGAGTGCTGCCTAAACTATACTGACTTTCACTAGCAATACAATGTTGTTTATGATTATTAATGCTTTAGCTATGTGGAACCCTTGTTTGAAAAGCTATGAAGAACTAAACATATAAGAGTTTATCTTTGATGTGCTTTACACTCAGGGCAGCTCATTTCTTTTGCCTTGCGTGTCGCTTGTAATCCATTAGTTTACTGGTTGTCATATGATTCTCCTCTTAACCTTGTTTTAAGCTCCCCCAGATCATATAAGGTCTAGAGATCACAGGGGTGTAATTCTGTGAATGACTGCACTTTTGATTGTAAATGAATGTGACTTGATTGGGTGTTTTATTTTAACTGTTTTACATACTTACAGCACAGGGAAGTGCTGGAGCGCACACGGAGGTCTTCTTCCCACCTCTGGTTCAGAAACCGCACTCTCTCTCATGAGACACCACGACTCATCCCACCTTCACTAGAGATCGACTAGATCTTTGGACTCAGTGAGGAGTGGGTAGTCAAATTAATTTGAAAAAAAAATCAATAGCATGAGAAACACAAACAATTATAAACACCATGACCAATTTAACCACAGAATCAAGACTCCAAATTAAATAAAGTTGCAAAGCTTTTTTACAACCACAAATCCAATGTAGGGTAAATGGTGCGCAAATATACATGAAAACCATAGGCTGACCAAATCGTCTAAAAAGATTAGGCCTACTAAACATCAATACTGTTACTTACTCCAAGAGGACAGCACAAATTAACAAAACTATAGTATGCACATCAAAATGTAATTTTTCGACGCAGATGATCAGTAAATCATTAAAATTATTTTAATAGCAATCAGTTTTTGGAGCTGGGCCACTCTAATACGAATGTGGACTTGTAGGTATGGGAATGGTCTAATACATGCAGGCAAAACAAAAGAAGAGACAAAATAATTTAGAAAATCATCTAACTAGTGTAACTCACCTAAGCTGAAAAGGAAACAAAAAAAACACATTACAGACTGTGTATCTCAACACATGGGACTGCAGACAGGAAGGATTTGTCGGTCCACAGCGCTTACAACTTCTCAGAATCAGTAGATAGTAGCATCAGAGGCAGTGCAGAACAGGAGCTGCACATAGAGCATATTAGTACTAAACAGCATAAGCAAATAAAGTAATAGGAAGGATGTCTTTTAATACTTCAGAAGACATCTAAGGGGCACAGGGATTCAGGAGAAGAGACATCAGCACCACATAAAGGGGTCATAAGCAAGACTGTACTGACTAAAACTTTCAAAGGTTTCTCCCTAAAGAGAAGTGTCCACAAGTTTCTGATTAGTCCTCCATGTGGGCTCATCTTGCTCAAATTAATCAATATCCAATGGAAAACCATCAACAACATCAAGTTTGCAACTATTCTGGATTTTCTCAGGAATTGTGCAAAGTCATCTCGATTAATTCATACAGTTCCATCAAAATATAACACTTGTTTATCAACCTTGAAACCTTGTGATTCTTTCCCACAGTGCACAAGATGATTCTAACAGTTCTCATTTGAATTTAATAAAACGCTTCCTTTCTTGTTTGACAGCTAGAACAAATACTGTTACATTTGTTATTAGTTGAAACATGTTCCCTGTCTTTAGTACCGTACAACATTTACCAATACATCAGCAACCTAGGAAATAATTCAGACTAAAGGGAACAGAATTAATTCACATTTTTCCTCTACTGCTGCAAAATGAAACTTCAGACCTAGTCTAGCTAAGGAAACCTAAATACATTTTAATACAATGAATACATTTAAATCCTATTCCTCACCTTACAATTTGAATCAAATTTGCAAAGCAAAGTATTTGATTGCAATCGTTATTGGTGCCTGACATTAGAAATGATTTAAACATGCATTCATTTTCTACACACATGTAACTCTTCTTTAAATCATTAAAATCATTTAAATCAATATGATTATGATTAATTCATGTTCATTTAATACTCATAATATATACTTAATCTCTACTGTTTTTCTGAGAATAATACTTTCAATATTAATTCATGTCAGTAATTCACCAAAATATAAATGCACAACATCTTTCATGGCAAAACGCGATGTCCAAAACAAATGGAAATCACAAGTCCACCATTTTTCCAACATGCACATTTTTACATTTCAAATGAAGGTTTATAAGTCGCCATATGCTAACTTGTATGCCACTAATGTATTAGTAAAATTTGATCTCTGTCAGTCCCTCCTCTGATGGCAATTTGTGCTGTCACAAAAGGCATTCTCATTTACAACTCAAAGCCTTGTAGTATGATAACGCGTAGGTCCAGGTTTGCTGTAGTTTTTTAATTTTCTTCAGGTTCTTTTAGTATCTGTTTCTCATATTCTCCATTTCAAACTCTTCCCTCCACTGTTCATTCTTTGTTCTTTGTAGGTTCCAAAAATTTAAAGTCTTGTAAAATCCATGTTTGCATTTACCAGTCCCTACATAGTTATTGTCAGTTTTTGATTTTGGTCTATATATACAAAGCTTCCCTCCATGTTGCCAATGTAAAGCTAAGTGTCTTTGTGTATCAGGCATGTTATGAGCAGATTTCTTTTTGTAATCATGTGAAACTATGCCCTTATCTATATTTTCTTTCATTACTTCCTTCTGTCATCAACCTGATTAATAAACTCTTTCTATATGTGTAAGAATACAAGATAAATTATTCCAGTGTGCGTATTCTGTGCCAAACGTTAGTTTAGGTTCAAAGAATCCTCCTACTATATCTATGTTCTTAGCCTTTGCAATGCTGCTCAAGTGCTGATTAAAGGGAACAAAAGAGAAAACAATGTCAAAGTTTGAATAAAAATATTGAATGTACTCTTGATTGTGTTAACAGTAAGCTGCAACTAATGCCATAAGTCAGTGGTAAGCTGTGATCCCTTCTTGTACTTACGAATCTGTCTGCACACATAACAGTCACGCACATTCATTGTGTCCACAGTCATACAGCAAACTATAATAAATATTGGAAGACAAATCTCCCTTTGTGTCACCTAAATGAAGTAATCCCTCATCTTATTGAAACTTATCCTGCTTAGATAGTGTTATTCCCTGCATTGGAGTTAATGTGCTGTGCTTATTTTTTTCACTGAAACACTCATTTGTGAGATCAATAAAATGTGTACAATCATACATACTTTGACAAAACCAATGCACACATCTACTATGTTTACCCTGCTCTGGGATTATGGCTTCTGTGGAATCAGAGAGGAAAACAGAAAAGAGAAAAATTCAAAGCAAAGGTGAGCAATGTCAAATCCAAAGCGGCTATTCAAAAAGTCTTTCTGCACTAATTTATAACATTTCTCTGGCTTCAAGAAAGTTCATCAAGTTTCAACTAAAAGGGTTTCAAAAATAGTTCAAAATGTTCCATCATTAATAAATCTCAGTCTGCTGGTCACCTATTATTACTTCCAGTGTGTAATGTCTCTGTTGGTCAATTGGCAAGGCTCTTTCAAAACTCAGTTCAAATACGATTTCAAGTTCCAGAATGTTTAACTGAATTCTTACTGTCAAAACAAAAGGCCATAAACTTGTTCTCCCATTCATTTGCAATAGGATAGATCCATTCAGGTGAAGATTATTTGCGGCTTGGCACTCTTTTCCTTTTTGTTCTCCTCACAGCACAAATTTCGTCTTCACTTTGATTTGATTCTTCAACTGCTTCTGTTATAGATGGGAGTTTATCAGCAACCATGTCAGGTGTGGATGTTAGTCATTGATCTCCTTTTACTGTATTCTTTTTGGGTGCATCTGGGCTTACAATGTTTGGTGTGTTGGCAGGAGTCAGTTGACTTTGTCTTTGCTGTACTGCATCTTTATCTGCATTCAGAATGCTGGCATTTTCGCCATCTCACACGAGTTCCACTTCAGCCACTTGTTCAGCCCTCACAGCTTGATTAATCTGAACTTTTTCTTCTTCTGCATTCACTCTTAGGGGATCAGACCCTTTGTCTTCAAGTGGACATGGAATTTTGTGTGTGCGGCTTGCATGAATCCAGTTCAGATGATCAGCACACTTCACAGCTGTTGTCACTAGGATGACTTGATAAGGTCCTTTTCACCTTGGTTCTGGGCAAGTCTTCCTTACATGTTTCTTGATAAGCACCTATTCACCAGCCTTCAAGCTGTGACACTATTCTTGAGCGGTTTGAACTATTGCTGCTTCAACCTGATGAGATAAAGAGCGAACCACATCAGCCAAACCTTTGCAATAATCCAGCACTAAGTCATCTGTTATGCTCACAAGTACATTGGCAGGTACTGCTGGTAACCTCATTGAACACCCCACTAGGTTTTTATGTGGCAACAATCCTGTCTTCCTATCAGGGATGCTAGGCATGCTCATCAGGACAAGTGGTAATGCATCAGGCCACTTTAACGTTGTAGAGGCAAAACCTCTGCCAATCAAGCATTTAGTGTTCCATTCATTTGTTCCACCAATCCACAAGCCTCTGGATTGTAACTGAAGTGCTATGTTTGCTTAATGTTCACTGCTGCACTCAACAATTATATGACCTTGTTATCAGTTCCTCCTTGGCTACAGTCAGTCTGTCATTCCTGCATGTTGGATAGGCCTCTATCCAATGTGAAAATACACACACAATCACCAGCACACATTTCAATTCATTACAGGCAGGCATTTCAACAAAATCAAGTTGCATTCTGTTACATGAACTTCTTGATCTACCTATATAACTTAAATTAACCACAGTGCATTTTCCCACATTCATTTCTGACATGTAACACATCTGTGACATACTGCTTCTTCAATTAGCCTAAATCTGGGGTTGTACCATGTCTGTTTAAATATGTGAATCATTGCATCTCTACTGAGATGCATTTGACCATGGTTCTAGCCATAGAGGTCAATAAACAATTTGGCATCACTACTTTCCTTTCATTTAAAATCCAGACATCATCTTCCTCTCTTTGTACACAACCAACTCTACCCCAGCTTCTGCATTCTTCCTCTGCTGTCTCTTCCTGCAATCTCTTAACTTCATCCCAGATAGCAACCACTGACGTAGGAAGCTTTGATTTGTCTCACCGGTGTCACTTCCACCACCCTTCTCCTCATTGAAGGTGACGCAATGCAGTGCATAATATTTGGCAGTTTGGTCAGCAGTTTGGTCAGCATAGGCATTGCCCTACGAGATATAATCATTTGATCACTGATGTGCAGTACACTTTAAAACTGAAACTTTCTAATGTAATCGTAATGCATTTATTAAATTGAGTATTCTTTTACCATTTTGAATGGGTGATCCTGAAGAGGTCATAAAAGCTTCCTGGTGCTGAAACTGCCCAAAATCAAGCACCACACCAAATCCATATTGACTATCTGTGAATATTGCCACTTTGAGCTGTTTAGAGACACAGCATGCTCTTGTAAGGGCAACTAATTCAGCGACTTGTGTAGAAATGACTCCTTGAAGCCATGAAGCTTCAACTACTCCAGAGATGGTGTAGACTGCACAACCAGTGCTTAGAGTACCCTCCCTGTTTCTTAAACAAGAGCCATCAACAAATACAACTTGATCATTCTCCTCTAAAGGAGTATCCTGAATATCAGGTCTGGGTTTGGTGCATAGTTCTGTGACATTGAGGCAGTCATGTTCCAGTTCACCAACATCATTTGGGTTATCAATGTTACAGGTAATAATGTAGCAGGATTTAGAGCTGAGGACGTTTTAACAGACACATTAGGAGAACAAAGAAATAATAACGTATAACGGGTAAGACAGGCATTGGTCAAATATTGGGTTTTGGTTCAGGTCAAAAGGACCTCAACCGAATATGGGACATAGACAGTTAAAGAGTGTCTCATCACAATGCCTTTGCATTGACCAAGACTTACACCAGTGGCAGCCACATTCTTTAAGTAGCTGGGAAAAGCTGCAGTGACAGGACCCAGCGTGGTGGAAAAATATGCCCCAGGTCTGTTCATTCCTCCATGCAACTGTGTCAAAACAGAAAGAGCACAACCATCATGTTCATTACAAAACAGTGAAAAACCTTTTGTATAATCAGCACTCCCACAGTCGGAGCTCTGCACAAACTCTCCCTCAACTCAGTGAAAGCTTTCATGCATTCTTCATCAAATGGGACTGGGTCAGTAACATCTTCAAGCATTCATTTCTGCAGAGGTTTGGAAATTACTGAAAAGCTTGGGATCCATTGGCGGCAATAGCTCACCATGCTCAAAAACATTTTGACATCCCTCTGTGGAAATGGGGGATTCATCTGCATAACAGTCACAACTCTCTCTTGGGACACTTTCCTTCCAAATACTTCACTTCCTTCTGGCAATACTGTAATTTGGTAGGTGGATCCTTATGTCCGTTTTCACTCAAATGATTCAACAATGCTAGGGTTTCTTCTTTATAGCCTTCACTTGTATTGGATGCAACCAATCATCAATGTATTGAACCAAAGCAGACCGAAATGGCATATTTAAGGACTGTAAGTTTTTTTACAGGATCTGATTAAAAATGGACAGTGATTCTGCGAATTCTTGTGGAGTACGGCACAACGAGTACACAGGGTTGCCAATTTTAAATGAGACGAGAAACTGACTGCTTCATATAAGGGCACTGAAAGGAAAGATTGGGACAAATCAATAACAGAAAATCATTCTTTTCATTCATTTGAAATAAAATGACTGCTGAATTTGGCACAACGGGACAGCATGATACCACAATTGCTGGACTGTACGGTATTTCCCACTTGCCTTTCACAATCCCATAATGGGGGAGTTACAAGGGCTACTTTTCACTTCTTTTGGGACTCCCTGCTCAACAAAGTCTGTAATTGTTGGAGTAATTCCCTCAATAGTTTCTTGCGTCACATTGTAATGTGGTGTTCTGGGAAAGATTGCATTTGGCTTTATTGTCAAATTGATTGGCTTAACACCTTGTATGAGTCCAAAATCTTTTCTGGAGAAATCCAAACTCTCAACATTACCGTGTCTTGTAAATCATCAGTCAAGTCTCTGACTGTCAAGACAGAAAACAATTAAATGAGAGGACACATCTCATCAATTTGGCTTGAAGTCTCATCATCACTATTTGCTTGAATTGCTATCCCTTCATGAGTACAAGTAATGGAGCATTTTAATATGCATATCACATCTCTTCCTAACAGACTCACAGTACTTGAATTGCAGACTACAAATTGGTGCAAATCTTCAAAGGTTCCTATTTTAATCACTATGTACTCCGTAATGGGGTTTGCCACTCCTACTATCTGAACTGTTCTTCCTGAAAGTGGCATATAAGGGACTTCTGCAGATCTGACAGTGGAATGGGTCGCTCCAGTGTCAACTGGGAACAAATCATCATTACCCATTATGTTTGCATTCATCATCACTGAAATACATCAACGGGTTTTGTGTGATTAACTGATTTGCATTTGCTCTATGGTTTGCGTTCTGCAGAGGAACCATTATCTGTTGTTGTGCCCTTGGAGCTTGTAAAATCTGCATTTGCTGTTAGGGAAATTGTACTTCTTGTTGGGAAACTTGCATTTGTACAACTCCTGTAGGAACATTCATGTTTTGATTTTGCGGCCTTTGCACTCTTAGATTTTGAAACTGACTGTTGTCAACCATCTGTGCAACACCACCACTTTGCACAAAATTAATTACACTATTATATGGGCACTCCCATCTCCTATGTCCAACATTCCCATACGCACGTCAAGGAAGCATTCTCTTCATGTTTTGGACATCAGCCACATTGATTAAGATCTACTTGAACTCCATAACTTCTACCTCTAAGTTGAGGCATCATATTGCCCTAATGTTGTACTTCCTGCATTCCTCCTGAGTTCACCATTCCTTGCAACACCTGCATACCTGCTGCTTGGGTAGATTTAATTTGCATCACCATCCCATTCTCCTTTAATCTCTGCTTTAATTCAATTTCATTACTACAATATTTTGCGTATTGCAGTACTGCATCAATCGGTTTACCCTGCCAGCAAACCAAATGAATACAAATAAAATTGCTAATTTCAAGCTTCAATCCTCGTACAAAGCTGAACACAAAATTAATCATATCTCTTGGTTCAATAATTTCTGTATCAGTGTATCATTTGAATCCTTGCAACAATCTCTCATAATAAGCATGAACAGACTCTTTTGACTCCTGAGCTGTCCTGACAATTCTCTGCCAATCAGCATTGTAGTGAATCCTAGTTTGTTTTAATGGGATACAGGAGTTATCTTAGCCTGTGGCTTGCAGGCTCATGCCCCTGTCACACAGTGACTTTTACCCTACTTAGATTGATCCGTTTTAGCGCATTTATTTAATTAAATCTTTACAGATGGAAGTCTTGTTTTGAGTTAGGCCCATATTTTAGTTTGTGTTATCAGTGTCACCGCGCTAAGGTGTCAAGATCAGCAACAAAGATAAACAAACTATAGGTGTTTACTTTAGGTACTTTCCCTCTTCATGCTTTCAAGGGATTTGTTTATATTAATTACCATCCCAAGTACGCCTTGTTATCTATTGTTAGGGAACAAACCTACGTCAGGGGTCCAAGTAGATCTGTATGAATACTTCTCAATTTAGCAGATAGTCAGAGGGATTCCAACCAGATGCCATTGCTGCTATCGATCCTGCACGTCGCCTTGAAGCTGACCGAGTCTTTGTGTCTTTACAGAGTCTGAGCTAGAGACCTCATTCCAAGGTAACAAGGGTTGGGGGCTCTTCTCATGGACATGGCATTGGCAGTTTAGGTTTAACATACCTAGCTCTCCTTTAGTCTAGAGGTTAGGCCTATTATGCCAGGGTATTAGGACATATTACACACTTCGTGTCATTTTATGATTTTGCAAGATGGTGGGGGTCTTTGTATTAATGACTCTTGTCTTTACCATTCTGTTTCTTGCACTGTTCATTATCCTACTCATTACAGCTCATGCACATTATCGCAGAATGCAGTTTTGCTAAATAAAACCTATTGAAACTTTACTGCATCTTCTTCATTGCCTTTGTTTGATCGAGACATGTTGTTAATGTGAGAAAGGGGTAATCTCCGTTTAACCATGACCCTCCCTGAGATGTCACACTCTTGAGTCCATGTGTAAAGGCTGCCACAAAGCACCTTTTACTGTTTGGGTTTCTGGTGAGATGCTGCTTGTGAGCCAGAAGGGTTGGAACGACAGTTGCGATTTGTTGTAGGACTGGCATAGTCGCCTACAGACATAAGTACTGTCATCCTTAAACCAGCAGTCTTGCCTAGAGCAAGAGTCCAACTACGACAACCTCTTTGGGGGAAACTCTACTTTTCAAAAATTCAATTACCTTATAATAACTTTTAATCACCTCTTCAGATGTTGCACCTGTTATTGTATTCCTTGGCATCTCGCGAGTTGGCCAAACAACACTTGATTATATTCAACCCACAAATCGGCTGGAAACACAGAAAAATAAATTGTTTAAATCATCCCACAAACACTTTGCAAGCTTAACAAACCTCCCCCTTTGTTGGTACCATTACTCTGGCTTTTCACTCTACTTTGTGTAATCATTAGTAAATGACAATATTCAAATCTGCTCCACTGGACATGAACAAAATTCCCTCCCAGAATTTCTCTCATTGGCATCATTTTTACAGTTCCCTCAGCCTGCTGTACAACATTTGAGGGTACAGTGTTTTTTTTCTTCTGGTCTCTTTTCTTTGCCCATCTGCCTTCCTAATTATCCAATGTTCCCTGTGTTTGGATACTCTGAATCAATTCCTTGATGTGAATTTTCATACCAGGTAATCTCATGTTTGCAATGTCTCTAGAATCAAATTCTAATCTGCAAATTCTTTTTAACTGTTTGGATTTATTTGTCTCATTTTCATATTTTTCTGCCAAATCAGCTAATTTCCCATAGATCTGTCTTGCACGGTGTGTGACGTCCTTACACATAAAGTGCAGTTCGTTTTCATTGTAAGAATCCAGTCTGTCCAATTCAAGTGTTCCCTCAACCATTTCATTCAATTCCAATTTTTGTCTAGCCATATTCAATGTCTTATCTCCTTCCGGTGTATTTTTCAAAACTGAAAACTTCACTTAACTTGTCTAACCTTTCAGTTAATTGCTGTGTGGATAATCCCTGTAAGCTAATATTGTTACTTCTATCTTGCGGTATAAGCTGTGGAATATTACATGGAGCTCTCATAGCTTGCTCCTGAGCGAGCACAGATCAACCATAGAACACGGGGGCATGTCATAGCAATCAAATGACCTACCTTATCACATATCTGATTAGAACCGGATGTAATCATAGGGGTCATGGCTGGCACAGTAGAGCTCAATTTTTCCAATTCTGTATTTGTTCCAAAAGTAGAATTTATTGCTGATACTGGATTTGAAATTTGTGACTTACTATCCTTATTACACTGGGCATACAATGGGGCAACTGGAGATATTGTCACTGAAACTGTAAATGCATCTGGTTCTGACAAATTGGTTTGCCTCAGCGGGAACATCATTCCTTTGCCATGACCAGTTAATACTGTACCAAAAGTCTGATTTGATAGATTTGGGACAACATTCTGTGATGTCGCTATGGAGGAATACATGGCCATTGTTTGCCTCGGATTCACAACTTGTGCAGGTGTCCTTATGTTAGGCGTAGGCTCCATTTGAGTCATTCCTTAATTCTGAATGAACTGTGGCATAGCTGGAACCGTGATATTCTGAGCTGTATTAACAAATGGAACTGTAGGACAAACTACTGGCACCTGAGCTACAGTAGCAGCAGAGCCATTTGGAGCTACTTGAAACTGACTTTGCGTGACTGGTGCTGTGGCAATACTTGGGGCTACATTCTGATTTACTGATTCACTTGCATTATATTATGGGCGTGATTCTGAAAAGCTGAATTATAAATTCATCATCTGAATCACTTTCTGTGGCTGTTACCTTTTTGTGTTCATCTAACTTCTGGTCTAAAGCTTCTGCAGGTTTATTTTTGGCTTTAGATCTAACACTTCCATCACCCTCTTGTGTTATTGCTGGGAATAATTTCACACCACGTAATGTATTTGCTCTCCAAGTTCTCTGCTCCTCATCCCATCTACCGTTTTTCAACAACTTTTTTGCTTTCCTCATTCTCCTCTCGAATTTCTGAACCTCTTGCTGCCTTGCAACTAATTTCCAAATGGCAAGTGCTTCAAATTGTGCAGGCCTAGGAAGGGGTTGTGATTCAGACAACACTCTCCTCAGATTCTCTAATACCCTTACATTTTGAGATCCGTAACAGGGAAAAGCAAAGTTACCTTCTTTCTCAGTGAATTTGTACCACAGTTTTACCCGAAGACATGCTGAAACTCCTCTTTCCTTCATTACTTCAAATGCTGGTGTACCCTCGGGTGGAATAGGCTCACTCTCTCTGACTTGAATAAACACATCTCCTCTCAACGCACTCATTAAGGCTTTGAAAAACGTTATTTTTTAGCAAACTTTATTCACGAATGCAAATTCTATGAATCCAGGAAGTGTTAGCAGTGAAGTCTTGTCTATCAATATGTGCACGGCTCTTCCCACTAAACAACCAACCCCAGTGTGAACCAAATACCGTCACACTCACTTCACTCTACAGCTGCAATCCACTTCAGAGCCGTCTCATACACCTCTCACATATACACCCTAAATGCAAATACGGCAGGCACGAAACCAACCCTGTCTGCACACAACTCAAGGCTATGAAAGCTGTACAGTTATACTTCCGAATATATCTTTCATACATATGCAAGTAAGATTTGACCTATAAACCGCACCCCCTGTACACTCAGGATTCACCTAATACCAGCCAACAACTTGCACACTCAAGGAATCTACTGGTATTGTCGACCAACACCTCACTGCAGACAATAAATCAACCAAGTGCCTTCTTACACTTGTGCGGTACTCTGGAGTCTTAGGACATGGAGGACCCATCAACAACAACCACGTGGGGAATTTTGAGCACAAAGCGCAACATTCACTTAGAGTATGCATACTCCCCAAAAATCTCACAAATTACACTTCACAGCAATTTAACCAAAAGCATTGCAAGTGCAAACCCTACTCAAGACACATACCGTATAATTGTAACACAATGCTGGACTTTAATCTACCAGTACACTTCACCAAGAACAACTCACAATGTGGGCAAAATCAAATTCCCGTCCTCATGAGGTGTATCTATAACTCTGCTATCAAAACTGCTGGAGCACACACGGAGGTCTTCTTCCCGCCTCGGGTTCAGAAACCACACGTGCTCTGGTTAGATGCTACAACTCATCCCACCTACGCTGGAGGTCAACTGGATCTTTGGACTCAGTGAGGAGTGTGGTAATCAGATTCATTCAATATACATCAATATCATGAGAACCAAAAACTATTTTAAACACCATGACCAATTTAACCACAGAATCAATACTTCGAATTGAATAAAGTTTCAAAGCTTCATTATAACCACAAAATCAATGTAATGTAAATGGTGCTAAAACTAAGTTATAAACATACATGAAAACCATAGGCTTACCAAAACATCTAAAAAGATTAGGCCTACTAAACATCAATACTGTTAAACACTCCAAGAGGATAACACAAACTAACAGAACTATAATATGCACATCAAAATCAGATTTCAAAGCAGATGATGACGACATAAGTAAATCATCAAATTTCAATGAATAACAATCATTTTTTGGGTCTGGGCCATTCTTATACCTAATTTGAATTTGGACGTGCAGGTGTGGGAACACATGCAGGCACAGCAAAAGAAGAGACAAAATAATTTGGAAAATCATCTGACTAGGGTAACTCACTATAAAAAATACACTTGTGTAATCATCTAACCTAAAAAGGAAACAAAATAAAACACAATACAAATGACATTCCTCTCCTCATGGGACAGCAGACAGAAAGGTCCAGAGCATTCACAACTTCTCAGCATCAGTAGACAATAGCATCAGAGGCAAAGCACAACTCGAGCTGCACATAGAGCGGTTCAGCAGGTCAGAATTTATTGGGCATATTGGTACCGAACAGCATAAGCAATTAAAGTAATAGGAAGTATGACTTTCAATACTTCAGAAGACATCTAAGGTTCACAGTCACTCAGGAGAAGAGACAGCAGCACCACATCAAGGGGTCATCAGCAAGACTTGACTGACTCAAAATTTCAAGAGTCTCTCCCTAACTAGAAGTTTCGGATTAGTCCTCCTAGTGGGCTCATCTTGCTCAAATTAATCAATATCAAATGGAAAACCATTGATGACATCAAGTTTGCAACTATTCTGCATTTTCTCAGGGAGTGTGCGAAGTCATCTCGATGAATTCATACAGTTTTGCCAAAATATAACACTTGTTTATCAATTGAAATGTTGTGATTTATTCCTACAGTGCACAAGATGATTCTAACAACTCTCATGGAAATTTAATAAAAGGTTTCCTGTCTGGTTTGACAGCTAGAACAAATAATGTTACATTTGTTATTAGTTAAAACATGTTCTCTGTCTTTAATACAATTGGACATTCACCAACACATCTGCAACCTAGGAAGTAATTCAGGCCAAAGGGAACAGAATGAATTAGCACTTTTTCTCTACTGCTGCAAAATGAATCGTCAGGCCTAGTCCAAATACATTTGGATGCAATTAATGTGCACCTTACAATTAAAATCAAATAGGCAAAGCAAAATATTTAATTGCAATCATTATTTGTGCCTGGCATTAGAAATAGTTTGAACATTATTTTCTACACATGTAACTTCATTAGAAACCATTTAAATCAATATAAGTATGGTCAATTCATGTTTGTTTAATACTCATAATATATACTTCATCTTACTGTTTGTCTAAGAATAATACTTTTAATATTAATTCATGTCAATAGTTCACAAAAATATAAATGCACAACATCTTTCATGGCAAAATGCGATGTCCAAAATGAATCAAGGTCACAATGCCCACCGTATTTCAAACGTGCACATTTTTACATTTCATGTCAATTTCTGTGTTAGGCCTTTTAATGAAGACTTATTAGTCAGCATAGGCTAACTTCTATGCCACTAATGTATCAGTAAAATGTGATCTCTATCAGAAGTGAGGTGGTTAGGACAGAGAGCATGCCCAGGATTATTGCACAAAATAAATGTGACACTTCTTAACATGTGGGTCTCTTTTAAATATAGTGCATCATGTATATAACATGCAGTGGTTGTTAGGGTATTGTGTATCTACTGTAGTGTAATGAGTAACAAGTGAGTATGTTTTAGTTACTACCTTGCAGATGTGTATGCAGACCCAGTCCTAGGTGCTAGAACTTACCACTCAAAACCCAAATAAGCAACCAGCATGCAAAAGGTGATTGACTGACTGACAAAATATATAGCTTTTGTGTGTGCATTCAGGTAATGCAGTGTACACATCAGTGAAGCAGATCATGGCTTTGCAAACAGCTTGCATGTTTATGCAATGCCAGTGGGGTCTTTTGCACAAAAGGTGTTCCCTGTGGCAAGGTGGCTGAAGTGTCACACGGATGCAGTCAAGGGCACCTAATACATAAGGGAAGTAGCCAAAAGTATAGAATTCCCATACCTCTCTTTGCTATTAATCTAGTAACTATGGCCTGGTAATGCATCTCAGTAACTGGGATAAGCATCAAGATTGGCTTACCTGTGAGATGCCTACACTTTCAATACTGGTACTATAGAATACTCCAGTGGACATGAATGGGGGCGCAGCCAGTATTTTGATATAAACAAGTATGGCCTGAGAGAGAGCTAATGGTGAACCATGCTTATAACCCTAGTAATCAACCAGGTCAAATGTCACGCAAAGTGAGAAACAGTGCAAGTGCTTCCCTGGACATGCAAAAGATGTTGATCCATTGTCAGTAAACCTTCTCACTCCTCCTCAAATATTTGTTACTCATAATGAGGGACAAAGCTATAAAGATGTTCATAGTGAACTCAAAAAAGTAGCTTTTATTTTTAGGTTATTTTGTTTGTGGCCAGGCTGAATGTGTTTGGGTGGTGTTGTAGAGGGTTTCACCTATGGATGAGTTGTGGAGTTCTGAGCCATCACTCCATCCCTCTTTAAATTACCAGATTTGCTCCATATTCTGGGATCCATGTTGTGTTTTTATCAGAAATTTCCAAATTAAATTGAGTTCTAAATTAAATAAATTACTTCATGCATATTATTTAAAAAAGTGGGAAAGCCATACATTTTTCTTTCATTTTTGGTGTTTTTGCCAGTGTCATTTCCCACCACCATTGTTTTTTATGGCTATATATTGAGCTACCAGAAAATGGCCATGTATGGTGCTTGGCATTTGAAACTGTTTTGCCGCTAAAGTAGCTGTAGTATGGATATGTATTTTGTGAATAGTAGTTATCTGACTATTTTGTGGTGTGTTTGTTTCTGCATGCACCTCCCTAAAACCCCCCTTTAATTTCCATAAACCCCATTCATTTTGAAATAACTATTCACCATTTTCCAGCCACCCCTCCTGACCCTTCCCACATTCAGTACAAACATGTATATCTATGTGTGCTCTGAACTCAGTACATGTGGAGATTTCCGTAGAGAAAAGATAGGAGAGGCGGGAGGCGAAATATGTAAATGTCTGCCTTGAGGTTGTGAACTGCATTTTGTATTAAGTAAATAGTACTAATGGAGTACTTCTTCAGACACCCCAAAATTCAATGTTTGATCTAGGCCCTCTGTCAGTATAAGGGGGGTGTTCTTTCTTCAAACTCTGCTTCTCAAGGTGCAGTTCAGAATCCACATTGTGTGGAATTAGAATGTTTTTTTTTTTTTTAACTTTCATGACTATATTTTTTATCAAATAAAAAGTTGTCAGGGAGAGTGGACGTAGCTGAATCTGTGTATACAGCTACAATTAAGCGAATGAAGGGCCAGATTGTGGGAAAGAATATTATAATTAATTGTCAAAAAGATGAAATGCCACACATTCTCTAGCAGTATTTTTTTGTTTATGTGAGCAAAAAATAATATTTTGGTGACATTTTCAAAATATGTAAATTACCCTAATAAGCTGTTTACTTCAAAGTGCAGCTAAAAATGAGCAATGAATTAGGATATTTAGTTTACTTCCATGAATAATTTGTTTATAACACAATGGAGAATTGTGATGGCCATTGACTTTATCTAATTCTGTAGCTGTAGCTTTTATTACATAATTATTTATGTTATCAGTTACGTAATTTAATATGTCATGGGTGATGCTATAGATGAGGTCATAAGCAGTGCATAATGGGGTGCAAGTTATAGTAAGCTCACTGAAGTATAATTGACAAATTTAATGGTTTGCTTTTGAAACATTTTGGCCCTCATTATGAGTTTGGCATTTTTTTGGCAAGATTGCTGTGCTGCCGGCCGGCAAAAGACCGCCAGTGTTTGTGGTATCCCACCCACTGTATTAAGAGTCCACAATGAATACTGCCAAAAAACAGCCACAAATGTGACACCGCCAGGACACTGGCGGCTGGGAAAGATGCGGTTTCACCACCAGCACCGCCATACCAACAACTTTCCGCCCCCCATAAAATGATCCACAAATTAGCACAGTGGTCTTCCATGGCAGAAAACCATTGGCGGTCCAAACCGCCGCGGACAGAACATACTTCTGTCAGAACACACCACCACATTGGACAGTTCGAAGACCCCACACCTGACACACACACTCTAGACACACCAACTTACTATATAACACACCCCCACACAACCCACAAGCCTTTGCAACTAAAACCACAGGTCGAGTGATGAGAGCAGCCAGAATCACAAATCTAGCACCTACTAACTAGAGGCACATATACACTTCACACTCACCACACCATGCAACTGCACCACCAACACTATACATACATCACAACTGCACATAAACACCACAACCTACCAGCACTCCCAACCAAACACCCCACCCCACCAAGCACCCCACACACACAACACCCACCCAACACAACCACCATGTCATGTCAAAAGCACCCATGCTTCAGTGACGATGAGTTGAGGGTCCTGGTTGATGAAATAATCAGGGTAGAGGCACAACTTTTAGGAGAACACCTACAGCAAACCTCCTTAGCCAGGAAAATTGAGTTAGAACAGAGAATAGATGACAGGCTCAACTCAGTGGGTACCCATCCACGCAGAAGGGAGGACAATGAGGAAGAGGTGGGAAAGGTGCGTTCCATGGCATCCAGGCACCAGCTTGCAGAACTGAAGACTGGTGGTGGGCCCCTCCCCCAGAGTTCACATTGTGAGAGGAAAAGGTCTTGGACAGCCTGCATCCTGAGGACCTGACTGGAATACCGGGAGGACTGGACTCTGGTGAGTTACTACCAATCCTCTGCCAATACTTTGACCTGTCCAGCATGCTTCCCCACCACCCAAACACTCCCCAATTCACTCCATCTCCCACAACACCTCCCACCCAGTCACCTAATACCCCTCTACAACATGCCACACCACCAACCACCCTCAATGCCTACACACTCCCTGCCAAGTGCACGGATAACACTGCCAAGTACAATCACTACGACTCCCACAATGCAGTAGCCCATCCACATCAAAACTTGCAATGTGCATGTCACATCACACCTCTTGCATGTATGACTATTGCACTAGCTACAACAGCTGGATGTTTCGACTAAGGACAACTACATGGCAATGACAGCAATGCAATGGCACTACACAATGCCAAACTAGCCCAAACACAGACACAGCACTGTCAACAATCCTAAGGGCCACTAATCCAGGCCTACCACCCGGAAATGGACTAATCCTGGCCTTGAAAGTAAGAAGGTATACTCCATGCACAACAGGCACAGACAGGACAAACAACCTTGCATACACACATACCCCCATCCCATTTGGACACCATGCTGCAATGTACAGCCATTCCCACTCAAATAGACCAAGTCAGAATGCCCACCAGCTAGCAGGTCAAACCACACAGGAACAGAACCCACCCACCGACCTAAAGTGACCAAGCCTGATTCACAACAAACCCAGGAAGCATGGAGCACATGTCACTATCCACCTACCACAAACTATGTTAGCTGTGCTGCACCTCTCAATGCCATTGCAGGAAATCAAGACAAGTCAGTGTATGCATCAGACTAACAGACCACCATTCACATCTCCAACATTTAAGTCTCTCTCACTCCATCCACAGGTACCCCTGCCACAGCTACCATGGAGAGGTCATCAGAGACTGCCAGCTGTCCTCAGGATGAAGGCCCCAGTAAGGAGAATGCCACTGGATGTCTGGACATTGATGACTTACCTGGCTCATCTGGGACCCCTGGTCAGTTTACCACTCCCTGTCTCACCTTGCCCATATCAAACCCCTCCACCCTGTGGCAACAACATCTGAGCCAACCCTTCGTCCACAAACCTGTGCTCCAAGCACTCTATAATCAATTGTGTGCCCCACAGTACAGGGACCTGATTCCACCCCTCACACCCAAGACGATGAAGGTCCTGGTGAAACTGAGAGTGGGCACACAGTGCCAGGGGCACAGGCACATGGGGGCAGGGGACATGGGATGGAACCTCTGGGCCAGAGGACAGGGCAGCCAAGGGGGGCATATGACCAGGCAGCCATCTTACAAGTCCTGGGATCATATCAACTATCCCAGGACAGGATGGGAAATATCATATCCATGTTGGGGGGAAAACCAGAGGCTGCAGAGGGAATACCACCAGGAGGTCATACAGCAGTGGCAGGCCCACAATGCCACCATGGCCTCCATTGCAGGGGTGCTCAGGGACCTCACCACCATCATGAGTGCCTCCTTCACCCACCAGCAGGCCCCTCCCACTAGCCACATCACATCTGAGCCTTCTACATCTGTGGCTGCTAATGGAATGGAGGCCCTGTCAGAGGAAGCACAGGCCTCAAGCATCCCTCCCATTGTAGCTGAAAAGCCCCCGCCCACCTCAAAAGTGGACGTCCACCCAGACCAAACCCACTGCCAGGAAGTGACTCTCTCCTGATTACTCCCCCTTGTGTGCCACTGAGACACACTGTTGACTGTTCAGTGACATTACTTTATTTTACAGTGGCCCATGGACACTGGATCTGTGCTACCTATAGCTGTGCCACTTGAGGATTTCACCTACCATGACCCCACTCATCACCTGTTTGGCACTCAATTAACAATAAACACTATAGGTCACAGCTACTGCATATGTGTCTTTATTTGTACAGATACAATTGTATGTTTACAAAATTGTCTATGTGGTATGGGCCACAATCCAACATGCAGTGAAATGAACTGCAGAGGGAGGCATCCTCTGCAGCACACACAGGACAACAGATATGTGCCAGGGTGGATGTAAGGGAGCCACTAGTCTTGCGACACACCAGAGTGAATCCTCTTATCTAACCTGCAAAAAGACCATGACAGAGACTACCATCAGGAAAGTAGGCATGGTGCCACACAAAGCACATATGCAGTCCATAGTTATCGTGCCCAGTGTGGTAGGCAACTAAACAGGGCACAACAGATAACACTTCTACATCATCATTCGCTGGACATACATCACAAAACACTGTAGATGGCCCCTCTAATGTGCAAAACACCACTCAGTGAAGAGTAATCAAAAGATACTGAACATGAATGGCTTAAGCAATAGGTAAGATTGACAAAGATGAACATTGAACAGTCAGTCGCTAGAATGACATGAGAACAGGACTAGGAGAATGCAGGGGACATTTTCTTTCTTATTAGGAATTTACTATTAGGCAAAGCCTATAGCCAAGTTGTTTCTTTCAATTTAGTGACTCTTTTTTTATATACGCATTTTGTATTTTTTATGTATTGTTAAATTTTTGTTAACCATAAACTTTTATTTTAACATATTTCAAATCTGGGAATTTTTATAAATTGTTTGTTGTTTTACCAGCTTTATAAATCTGCTTGTGTTTCTCCTCCATATGTTGTACAGCTTTGAAGGAAGTTTTTTTTTTCCTTCACTAAGGACACAGCATTTTTATACTTGGGGCATTTTGTTGCAGAATACTCCTAAAAGGGTCATCCTCTTCTGCCTGCTGTAGAATATCAATTGGTGTACTTATCTCCTCTTTTCCATGACCTCCTTCCCTCTGCCTCTCCGTCACAGACTGAGCAATGTGGTTTGGGTGATGGGACGGAAGATGCTTCAGCATTCAAGATGTCCCAGGGAATACTGCCCCATCTTTCCTCATTTCAGAGCCTGATTGAACAAGGGCAAGTTACAGAAAGGACATTAATTTTTTTGCCCTGATGAAAGGGTAATAAAACCTCTACACAACCAATTCTTTCTTGGACCATGTCAATAGTGGTGCGGAGGACACTCCACCACAAAGTCTACAATGACATCCTCACCCTGGGATGGTACTGGTAAGCTTAGACTGTTGCTTTCGCTGGTTGATTGCTGGTCCTCCCCTACTTCTCTAGATGCGATGATAGATCTGGATTCTAATTTTTGCAGTTACCTGTGTCAAGTATCAATGACGTCATGTATTCAGAGATATGTTCCACTTTTTTCTACAACACATGGGCTTGTTTTAACTACTGTTCACTTTCTGGGCACTCAAATGCCAGCTTTTCTTTTTACTTTCTTGATGCCAGAAATGGCAATGCTACAGTAACACTCTACTCCTGCAGGGCCATTACTACTATTTTGGGTAATGCTGTAGTACCACAGGACCCAAAATTAAACAAAATGGTTTGTTTACTATAAAAGGGTTGTTTCTAAAACTTTGAGCAAAGGTGTTCCCTCACAGGCACAAAAAAACAAGATGCCCTACAGTTTTCAGGGACATTTCTGTATGTTTAGGTGTTGCAGTTCAGCTATACATAATTGTGGTACCGTAGGACACGGTGAAACTGCATCTCATTGGTTAAGGATGGTATTTATGCATTGTGAAGGAATTTCTACTCTAATATTGTTATTAGGTAGCAGCTCTTGAGTGTATTGACATTTTCTGTTCTTTGTGCTCAGTTTATGCTGTATAATTCAAGTTTTGTGGGGCTACAACTAAACATAAACTGTAAAATTGTGCCTGGAAAAGAGAGCAGAGGAGATGAAGAGCACCAGGGATATCAGGAGGAGGCTACTATTACTATTCATTCCCATTCCATTGTTTGAGCCTTCATTTCCAACCCTACAGGAGAGAAAAAAGTATCAGCAATGATGGTGACATGCAACTTTTGCCACCACAAATTTTCAAGACATACTGGAAAGCAATACTCAGTTGGGACACCTAAAATGAGGAAACACCTGAATGCGTGGCACACCACTCTGTGTAATGCCACCAGAGAAGATGTAACAAAGACAAGAGTGTCTGAGCATCATCTACTCTACGACAAACTCTGCGACCTTGAGAAAACATTTTTCACACCCTCACCCACAACATCATCCCATTATAGGTGAATATTGCTTTGGATTGCACAGAAAATGCTAAAATCATGGCTGTTGAATAATACTATTGGTTTCCGTTAAAAATTGAGTTTCTGGTTGGCAGAGGTATGCACCCTGTCCAAGCAGGAACCACAATTCTAGTCAGGGTAGAACAGATGCAAACCTTAAATTAACCTATGCTCACCGCTGGTAGCTTGACACAGAGCAGTCGAACTTAACTTAAGAGGCAATGTGTAAAGTATTTATGCAACACTTCAAATAGTACAACAGTGAAAATACCACAGAAAAAGATACCACACCTGGTTACAGCCTAGCTGAACTCTATCAGGCCACGCAAGACCAGGTTAAATCTGAAAACTCAGGCCGACCATGATGAAGTGTGCGTCAGATACAAGGACCAGTCTTGACTCGCTGAAAATGTACCTTGGTTTGGGGATACATGGACATCGGGAGCAAGGCGCAAGGAGCAAAGGAGGCAATGGTTTGGCGTCGATCCCAAAGATATAGGTGATGCGCCAGTTCTGAGATGTGCAAAGTCAGACATGCATCCGGAATTGAGGCACTGCATTGCGCAGTCAGCAATACGGTGTTTCTAATCCTTGCAGCAGCATCAATGCACCGGCGTAGACCGCGATGTGGTGACTCGATCCTCACAGCAGTGGCGATGCATCGGCATCGCAAGAGATGAGCAGGTTCTGAGCAGTACAACAGTATCAATGCACAGATTTTGGACTGGAGCAGCACTGTATACCCAATTCCTTGGGCCCAGGACTGGATTGGCACCACTTGGCAGGGCAAGACTTGCAGCAAACAAAGTCCAGATGCTTGAGGTGATGAATTGTGTCCCTGAGACTTCAGAAGAACAGGAGGCAAGGCCTTGTAGTCACTCTAGTTCTGGGTTCACGTGTTGTGGGTCCAGCCCTTCTCTCCCAGTCATGGAGGACAGCAGGCAGCAGGTCAGCACAGCAAGCAACCAGTTCTTCAAAAGCCAGCAGAGTAGCAGTCCTTGTAGCAGCACAGAAATCCTTCTTCATGGCAGAGTATCCACAGACTAGAAGTGTACTGATTTGTTCACATCAGAAGTCCAGTTCTTATTCCCAGAGGTGCCTCTGAAGTAGGGGAGACTTCAAAGAAGTGCTTTGAAGTGCACATAGAGCCTCCCTTCCTGCCCTGGCTCTAGACACACTATAGCGTGTTATGCAGCCCTTTGTGTTGAAGCAGGGCACAGCCTATTCTGGTGTAAGTGTCAGCTCCTCCCAGCCACCCTGCAGAGGATGGGCCATCAGGATACTGATGGCTCATCAGTCACACCTAAGCTTATAGATAGGACCTAGTAGGAAAATAGTTTTTTGTTTTGCCAATAACTTTTGTGCCATTTGACAATTCTTCACAAATTTGTAAAAATAAAAATGACACTCAGCTCAGCTGCTGTCTTGAAAGTTTTGGGGTGATTTGGCAAGCAGGAGCTGAGAAAAAGGCAGGGTGGCAAAATGCCTTTTCCCCACACAACTTCCTATAGGGATTTTGAACATTACTACAGCTCGAACCACTGGACTGAATTAAACCAAATTTGACAGAAAGGTAGGTTTTGGCCCAGAAAGAGCCCTTTTTGTTATTTGGTGGAAATACATTCAGTACTTTTTAAGATGATAAAGGAAAAAGAAATGTAGATATCTAGGTTTCGGATCCTATGTGAATCCAACAATTCTGATTGACTGCCAACACTTCAACCAGGAATTGTTTGCAGTCATTTTGGTACTGGGGCAGAGTAGAAATACCCTGACCCCCAGGCCCTGATGCTGTTGTCTCCCCGGGGTGCAAAAATGTTTTATTTTTTTAATTTTGCCATGAGATCACAGAGGATCCGCAAATCTGCTGAAAAATTGAAAGAAAACTAAGCCTGGAGTCCCATACTTGTTTACAGATTAGGCCCTGGGTGGGTCAGGTCCTGGGGCATGCACTATATATTATTTGGGAAGGGGCACCCACGGCCTGCCTCCTCAGGCTTTTTTGAGTCCTGGGGACCACCACTTCCCTGAGGCATTATGTAAATATTGGAGGGGGCCAAGTGGACCCCCCTCCAAAGGCTGCTGCCTAGGGCTTAAGAGAACAATTGGAGGGGTGCAGTTCAGACCCTCCTCTTGTGCATGAGAATAATCCATGGGAACATAACATCGCCAGGGCTCAAGTAATGTATTGGAGAAGGGCACGCGGACCCCCCCTCCAAAGCCCCTTGGGGTTACAGTGACCACCACTTCTGTGGGGCTAGAAATTCAAATAAAAGAGGATGGGCCTTGCAGCCCCCTAACCAGACCATATACAGACCAAGGGACCTCCACCTCCATGGAGCAGGGCAATGCAAAGTGAAAGAGGGATGCCACATGCACCCCATCCTGGACCTACAAGAGGCCCTGGGGAGCGACATGCCCCAGGGCCTACTCCCTATCTCCTGAGGTACCCACCCTAGGGAGATAGAGCTTTGAAAACTCCTGCCAAGCGAGAGTAAACTTTAAGACTGCTCCCACCAGAGGCAAGAGCAGGAAAACTGCATTCAAATTCACACAGAAACAGCACCATTCGGTTTGCATAGGCGTGGCCATCTTGTATTCTTACTCTGTTCAGGGTGCTGGGCCTGTTTTTTTTATTTTTGGAATCCCTTTCTTATCTTTCCAATCCTCTGCCCCCTAATTTATCTACCCCTATTTTTTTATTTATTGTGTTAGTTTGTGTTGTTATGCCTATGTATTTTTCTATTTTTTCATTATTTTTGAATTTTTCATTACTGTTACTTCTCTCTTACTTCCTTATTTCTTCCTACCTTCCATTTCTTTTCTTCACCCCATCCAGTGTCATAGCAGGGTGATGAACAGGGGAGTGGCAGCGCCAGGCCCCCCCAAACAGCCAGCAGCAGCCGCCTACCCTGCAAACGATGGTGCCACCAAGGTGTGCTGCCCCGGGCTATTTTTTGAGAGGTGGAGGTGGCAGCACTGTTTTTTACATGCAGCCCCACTTCCCATCCATGCTGGTGGCACTCCTGGCAGCAGGAACCCCCTGTGGGAGTATCGGCTGTGTTGAGGAAGTGTGCTCAGGTGCACCTGCCAGGTTCAGCGTACCACCCAGCAGCTGACGCATCACTGGGCGGCGTGTATCTTCGACCAGGAGCATGACCTGCTCGACTTGCTAGGCACCGTGATTCTGGGGCTTATTGAATATTAACTATATTATTTGTTGTGTTTGTGTTTTACAATTCTTACTTTTTTTCCGAATAGCATTCTGCTCACACTCAGAGGTAAGTTATGTTTAGTTTACATTAAGAGTATTACTATGTGATCTAGTTAGAGCTAGGCAGGTGCTGGGCACTACCTCATCGTACTTGTCAGCTATCAGTTTGACTGATTATTTAAGAAGTCATTGCATTGCAGACTTCTCTGTCCTTATGTCACCGTAGTTAATTAGTGATATCAGTGAGTTAGCATTCTGTGTGACTTTCTTTAAGCAGCTGGAAGAGTCCCAAGCAATTTCACACTGTGTAGTATTAGTATACATCTATGCACAGCAAAAAAAGGAGACTGAGTTGGTCCTTCGAGGGGGTTGAGAAATGAGAACAGAATCAGAGATCATTCATTTCAATGCACTAAATCCAAATGTAGTTTTTGTTAAGGAAATTTAAAATAGGGATTTTAGGAGTATAGCCAGCTCAATGATAGTCGATACTAGTACATTATGCGATCTGATTTAGATAAGCACAATGTTACTGCATTTGCCTGTTATAATAATTTTGTGGAGATTAACTGTACCGCTAACTATTTTTTTTATTTTCTTTATTTCTTACATCAGCACCCCAGGGAAAGAAGAGGAGTAGCGCAGAGGCGGGTCTGGCAAGAGCTAGGGAGGTGCCGCTGACCACCGGCGCAAATGCTGAGGGATCTCCTCATCCCAGTAATCCCTATTATTTGATATTCTGTTTTCCCTAACTTTTTTCTCTATCCACTATTGTACTACTTTTAATTTTGCCTTTTTTATTTTTTATACTTTTTTATAACTCCCCTATCCACATTTTGTTTAATTCCTGTTATCCCAGCATTATCATTTTTTCCTTATTTCATGTCTTTTTTGCTAGCTGACTTTTTCTGGTCTGTACCAGTATGTGGATTTCTTCTGCTTTGTTGGTAATCTTTTCCTCTCCCCTATATATCTTGTAGTACCGTACAACTAACAACAGATTTTTGTTACTCTAGTATCTACAGTGAAGATTGCAGGTCCAAGTTTGCTAATATTATAAATAATATTCACCATGTATGTTTGTTGAGAAGGCTTTCTTTGTCTTGCTCATGCTCTAGCAGTTAAAGAGAGAATGGCCATACTCCTGGACCCTCCCCCCCAATGTTGTGCTGTATAATTAATTTATACAGTATACCAGCAGTTCTCATGACAGTTCAGCATGACTGGAAAGTATGAAGTCCCATTGCATTTGCCATCCAACACCATGTGTCTTTCATTGACCATTATTATTCCACCCCTTCATTACGCTTCAATGATTTAGAGTCATCATCATAGGCTATAACTCTGCCCTTCTTTTACAAATAGTTTTTGACTACCTGGTTTTTCTAACGTTGTGTTATGTTAGGGATATTTATAGAGTATAACCAATACCTAAGGGTGTTGAGGTGCTGAGCAGATGGTAAAGCTGAAGTGTCAGTGCTAAGAAGGTGGAGCTCTCTAAGGACGAGGTAGATCTAAGTTTGTAGTAAATAAACAGGTCTTCAAGGATTCCCTGAAAGCCAAGAGTGTGGGGGTTGATTTAACAGTATTCAGTAAGTTGATCCATGCCTTGGTGGACCTAAAAAAAATCATCTACCACCCCAGGCTGAACACCTGCAACTGGGGACCACTGCCAACGTGCTAGAGGCTGATCTGAGGGACCTACCTGGTGAACAATGTTTTATTTTGTCCCTGAAAAACACAGGGGCTTCATTGTTAAGAGCTTTGTAGGTGATGCCTAGAGCTTTGGAGACCACCATCTGCCTAATAGGGAGCCAATGCAGTTTCCTGATATGTGTGGCATCTGATTGAAACTTTGGTATCTTCCGGAGCAGGCGGGTTGTGGTGATCTGCAAAAGTTGTAACCTATTAAGTATGGCTTGTTGAGCATACAGAAAAGGCATCTTCAGTAATCTAATTTAGACATTACCAAGGAAGTGACCACCAGTTTCTGAAGGTTTCCTGGGATACATGGAAGGACCTTTACTAAAGATCTAAGCAAGAAAAAAGCTGAAGACGTCCATACAGGATAATTTATTGTCCATAAGAATTCCCAGGTTGTGGATTTTGTTGACCAGCACCGGGAGTGAGCCCAGTTCCCGTAGCCAGCGTGAATTTGGACAGACAGTGGAATGGGTGACGAAAAGTAAGACTGCTGTTTCACTGGAATTAATTCTTAGGCAGTTGTTAGACATCCATGAACTAATAGCCCACATACAGTTGCAGAATCTAGTCCCAACTTTACTGTCACCGCTGGAGAAGGAGACGACAATCTGTGTGTCATCAGCATAGGATGTTAAGGAGAAGCCAAATAATCGAATAAGGCTATCTAGCAATGTGGCATATACATTAAAAAGAGTGGGATTAAGGGAGGAACCCTGAGGGACTCTACACAGAATAGATAATAAGGGTGAAACAAGCTCACCAAGACTGACCTCCTGAGGGCAATCAGAGAGAAAGGAATTCAGCAGGTCCCAGGCTGCCCCAATAACCCTTATGTCTGCCAGACGCGCCAGCAGCAGCTGATGAATAACACTATCGAAGGCTGAGGACTGGTCAAGCAAGACAAGAGCAGCCCATCCTCCCTCATCAAGAACAAGTCTGATCTCCTCTGTAGCCTCAAGGAGGGCAGTTTCTGTACTGTGCCCAATGTGAAAGTCTAACTGGGTCTTATTGAGTACCTCATGCTAGTCAATGAACTCTACCAGCTTCTTGTTTAAAAATGTTTCCACAATTTTTGGAAGGAAAAGCTAGGCAAGAGATGGGACAATAGTTGTGGGGGTCCTCTGGGTCCAATTTAGGTTTTTAAGGAGGGGGAGCAAGGAAGCTTTCTTCCAAGCAGCTGGAAAAGTGCTGCATATAAACATCGCCTAAAAAATCATAGCAAGAACAGAAGCAGTCACTCAGCTGCCAGATTAGCCACTTTTGGAGGGCAGGGGTCAAGCAGCAAGCCAGATTTGGTGGAAGGAATGAGCCACCTTACTTCCTCTACTGAAGGGAGGATAAAATGAGAAAAACTAGGTCCCAATTCAGACAGAGTAGGGGTAAACGAAGGGGGTAGTAGCTGAGACAAAGTTGCAACTTTTTGTTAGAAGAAATTGGCCAGTGAATTGCAAAAAGAATGAGTGTGGTCAGAATCAAGGTTGGAGTGCATTCTAGTATGCTTCCTAATAGTTTGAAATAACTCTTTGGAAGTGTTAGCCGCCACTTCTATTTCATTACTATAGTAAGCTGTCTTCTCTTTCACAATAAGTGCTTTATAATCACCCAAGCAGCAATTGTATTTGGCTTTCTCTAACTCACTTTATTCTAATCTCCATTTTCTCTCCTGTCATCTGCACGATTGTTTATGTGCTCGAAGCTTATCTGAAATTAAGTGGTAGCGACCCATGACCCAAGGGTAGGTCACTCCCCCTGCCGCTGCAGCTATTCCAGCTCCTCCAGCCCAGGTTCCTGAGACCTCCTAGCAAGCCCAGCTACCTCGCAGAAAGTACCCCCCCACCGCCCAGCCCCTCGCCCTGCCCTGCGCTACTCACCTCCTCTCCTGCTTCCTTTCTTCTTCTCTGTTCTTCCTCTCCGCTCTTCTTCTGAAGTCTTCTTCTGTACTCTTCTTTCCCTCCTGCTCCCCGTCTTCTGTCTTCATCTGTGTGCTTCTCTCTTTCTCCTTTGCAGCGCGACCTGCGTGTGCCTCTTCTTCTCTGTCCCTCTTCTTGGCTCTTCCCTCTGCTGCTCGTCGCTCCTCTTCTTCTTCTTCACCTTCTTCTGTATTCTTCTGTCTTCTGCGCTCCTCTTCTTCACCGTCTTCTGTATTTTTCTGTCTTCTGCGCTCCTCTTCTTCTTTACCTTCTTCTGTGGTCTTCTGTTCTTCGGCTCCTCTTCTTCTTTACCTTCTTCTGTGTTCTTGTCTTCTGCGCTCTTCTTCTTTACCTTCTTCTGTGTTCTTCCAACTTCTGATCTTCGGCTCCTCTTCTGCTCCCCTTCTTCTCTTACCTGCTTCTTGGTTCTTCCCGCGCCCGTCCTCCTGCTCCTGTCTCGTCTCTCTCCCTCACTCGCCTTCCCCTCTGTATCACCCCTATCTACCTATCTCTCTATCTCTCCCCCTCACTCGCCACCTCCTCCTATCTACCTATCTACTTATCTCTCTATCTTCCCCCCTCCCTCGCCACCTCCTCTGTAACCACCCCTATCTTCCTATCCTTTCACTCTACCTCTCACCCTCACCCACCTCCACCTCTACAACCCCCCCTCCCCTATCTTCCCAACCTTCCTCCTAACTCTCTCCCTAAACTCACCCCCCACCACCCTTAACCCCCCTCCCCATCTCTTCTCCCCTCTACCTGCCCCCCCTCCCTCCGCTTTCCCACCGCCACCTCCTGCACGCCCCGCCCCCCCAGCTCCCATTCGTCGCCCCACTCCCGTCCCCCGCCCCCAGCTGACCCCTCCCCCCTCCTCCCTCTTATGGCGGCCGCTGCGCGACTGCGCCGCTGGCGTGCCGAAGGCGCACCAAAGGCAAGCCGTCTGCGCCCGTCCGCACCTGGCCCGTGCCCAGCGCCACGACCCCTGGTCCTCAGCACTCCCAAACCCCGCTGCACCGCTACGACCCCACCACCCTCCACGCCCTCAACCCAGGGCGCTCCTGCACCTGCTTCCAAGCTAACCCGAAACGTACCCATGGACTTTTCTCATGTCACTCCTGCAAACGTATCTTCCACCACGAAACTACCACAACCACCAGCCCACGCGCCATCAACCACCTCAAATGTATCCTGATCAACGCTCGATCCGTCCACAAGCACGCCGTTGAACTCTGGGACCTCCTGGACTCCACAACACCAGACGTCGCCTTCATCACTGAGACCTGGATGAACGCCTCTTCGGCCCCCGACATCGCCATAGCCATCCCCGAAGGCTACAAGATTTCCAGGAAAGACCGCACCAACCAAGTAGGAGGAGGAATCGTCATCGTCTTCAAAAACTCCATCAGCGTCACCACCTCCACCGAAGACACCCCCCTCGCCGCCGAGCACCTGCACTTCCAGATCCGCACTGACCCCAGGACCACCCTCAGAGGATCACTCATCTACCGCCCCCCGGACCGCACTCCCTCTTCAGCGACTCCATCATCGACTTCATCTCTCCGCACACCCTCGCCTCGCCAGACTACATCCTACTCGGCGACCTCAACTTCCATCTAGAACAGAACAACGACCCCAACACCACCGCCCTGCTCGACAACCTTGCCAACCTCGGCCTCAAGCAACTGGTGAACACCCCCACCCACATCGCTGGACACACGCTTGACCCCATTTTCTCCGCCAGCAAACACGTCTCCTTCAGCCATGCCTCTGCTCTACACTGGACTGACCACAGCTGTGTCCACTTCACCTTCCGACGCGAGACCCGCCACCTCCGCACTCAACCCATCCCTCGTCGACAGTGGAACAAAATCCCCGAAGAACAGCTTTTATCCACGCTCATCGACAACCAACCTACCTTCACCGCCGACCCTAACGACACAGCCCTCAGCCTCACGAACTGGATCACCAACTTCGCAGACAACCTTGCTCCCCTCAGACGCCCTCCAAGACAGGCCAACACCAAAAAACCTCTCTGGTTCTCTGACACCCTTAAGGAATCAAAGAAAACCTGTTGCGCCCTCGAGAAAGCCTGGCGTAAGGACCACACCGCTGACAACATGACCGCCCTCAAGAACGCTACCCGCGAACACCACCACCTGATCCGCGCAGCCAAAAAGAATTTCTTCGCGGATAGACTGGACAAAAACAGCCACAACAGCAGAGAACTCTTCAGCATTGTAAAAGAGTTCTCCAACCCCAACGCCAACGTCATCACGCCCTCACAAGACTTGTGCAACTCCCTCGCCACATTCTTCCATCGTAAGATTACCGACCTTCACGACAGCTTCGGACACCAGACCCAGCCGACCAACACTGAACCCACACCCCCAGCCATCACCCTCAACGCCTGGTCCCACATCAACACAGAAGAAACCAAAACCACTATGAACTCAATCCACTCCGGTGCCCCCTCGGACTCCTGCCCACACTTCATCTTCAATAAAGCCGACGACATCATCGCCCGCACCTCCAGACCATCATCAACTCCTCTTTTTCGTCTGCTATCTTCCCCGAAAGCTGGAAACACGCCGAAGTCAACGCCCTACTAAAGAAACCTACGGCTGACCCAAGCGACCTGAAGAACTTCCGCCCCATCTCGCTCCTCCCCTTCCCTGCCAAAGTCATAGAGAAGACCGTCAACAAGCAGCTTACCAACTTCCTTGAAGACAACAACCTTCTCGACCCCTCACAATCCGGATTCCGAGCCAACCACAGCACTGAAACCGCCCTCATCTCAGTCACAGACGACATCAGAACCCTGATGGACAACGGTGAAACAGTCGCCCTCATCCTCCTCGACCTCTCGGCTGCCTTCAACACCGTCTGTCACCGCACCCTAATAACCCGCCTCCGCTGCACTGGGATCCAAGGCCAGGACCTGGACTGGATCGCCTCCTTCCTCTCCAACCGCTCTCAAAGAGTCTACCTCCCACCTTTTCGCTCAGACCCCAATGAGATCATCTGCGGCGTCCCTCAAGGATCCTCGCTTAGCCCGACACTCTTCAATGTCTACATGAGCCCCCTCGCCAACATCGTACGCAAGCACAGCATCATCATCACCTCCTACGCCGACGACACTCAACTTATACTCTCCCTCACCAAGGACCCTGCCAGCGCAAAGACCAACCTGCAAGATGGTATGAAGGACGTCGCAGATTGGATGAGGCTCAGCCGTCTGAAACTGAACTCAGACAAAACGGAAGTCCTCATCCTCGGCAACACCCCGACCGCATGGGACGACTCCTGGTGGCCCACGGCCCTTGGCACCGCACCGACCCCCTCAGACCACGCTCGCAACCTCGGCTTCATCTTGGACCCTTTCCTCACCATGACCAAACAAGTCAACGCCGTGTCCTCCTCCTGCTTCCTCACCCTCCGCATGCTCCGTAAGATCTTCTGCTGGATCCCCGCCGACACCAGAAAGACCGTGACCCACGCCCTCGTCACTAGCCGTCTGGACTACGGCAACACCCTTTATGCTGGGAGCACCGCAAATCTCCAGAAACGTCTGCAACGTATTCAAAACGCCTCCGCCCGCCTCATCCTCGACATACCCCGCAACAGCCACATCTCCGCCCACCTGAGACACCTGCATTGGCTCCCCGTCAGCAAAAGGATCACCCTCCGACTTCTCACCCACGCACACAAAGCCCTCCACAATAAGGGACCAGAATATCTCAACCGACGCCTCAGCTTCTACGCCCCCACCCGTCTTCTCCGCTCCACCTGCCTCGCTCTCGCCGCCGTCCCTCGCATCCGCCGCTCCACAGCGGGTGGGAGGTTCTTCTCCTACCTGGTGGCCAAGACTTGGAACACCCTCCCCACCTGCCTCAGGACCACCCAGGACCACTCCGTATTCCGGAGACTCCTTAAGACCTGGCTCTTCGAGCAGCAGTAACCCCTTCCCCCTAGCACCTTGAGACCCGCACGGGTGAGTAGCGCGCTTTATAAATATTAATGATTTGATTTGATTTGATTTGAAAACCAAGGGGCTGTTGTGACCTGCCTCTTGATTTTGACTGTCTTGGCGGGAGCCATAGTGCAAGCCGCTGAGTCAATCCATATTATATATATTGGGACACCTCTCTCTCTGGGTCATCAGAAGGGGCTGGGAGAGAATCATTTAACACTTTAATACATTTAGAAACTTTAATTTTGCCCCAAGCTCGAGAAATCATTTGAGCACAATGATATTTGTGTTGTCATATGTCTAATTTGCTTTTTTCTTTTTAGCGGGATATCATTGGCGATTGCTGTGTCTGTGCAGAGTAGTTGCTGGTGAGTAGCTTTTTCAGGCAAGTGAGTGGTATAGTCTTTTAGTACATAACTCTTTGTGATAAAGCTACACTTTGTTTATTACTTATTTTAGTGCTGGTGGTTGTTGGCAATCCATTTGTTGTTAGTGAGGATCATGGCTAGCCGCAGAGTAACCACTCAGCAGGTTGTTTGCATGCTTTTTGAGTCGTCTTCAGACCATGATTACAAGACTGACTCTGCATCTGAGGCAGAGGAAGAAGTGAGATATTCTGGCAGTGAGTTTTCTGTCCGAGAGGATTCTTCTCATGAGGAAGCCACTCTCAGTGCAAATGAAGGGCCTGTTTTAGAGGAGGACATTGATGTGTCAAGAGTGCAGCAGCCTGGTGCTGAAGGGTTTCCCATTAGAAGACCTGACACCTGGATTACCCCAAACATGGAGCAGCCACAGTTACCTGCCTTTACTGGTCTCCCAGGGTGTAGAGTCAATCCGAAAAACTTTTTGCCTGTCAATTTCTTTCACTTGTTTATGGACAATGTATTTTTGGAACAGATTGTGGAGCAGACTAATGTGTATGCAGAGCAATATTTGAGAGACAATGCTGCCAGACTTAGGCCTCAGTCTAGAGCTACTCAGTGGGTTCCCACATATCTGGAAGAGTTGAAAAAGTTTTTAGGTTTGACTTTTTTGATGGAGTTGATAAGGAAGCCGTCACTGGCTTCTTATTGGTCTACTAGTCCCTTGATGGCAACAGCTATATTTCCTGCAACTACAACTCGTAATCGCTATTTGCTTCTTCTTCATATGCTGCATTTTGTAGACAATGCTTTAGCCTTGCCATGAGATCACCCTGATTGTGACCATCTTTTTAAGATTAGGCCTGTCCTTGATCATTTTGTAGATCGGTTTTCAGAGGTCTATGTTCCAGGCAAAGAGATAAGTATGGACGAGTCTTTGGTCCTTTTCAAGGGGTGTTTAGTTTTTAAGCAGTACATTCCTAGTAAGAGGGCACGGTATGGGGTTAAATTGTATGTGCTGTCAGAAAGCAATACAGGATGTGTGTATAATTTCTGGGTCTACACTGGTAGGGATTCCAGTATTGACCCTCCTGGTTGTCCGGCCACCTTTGGAGTTAGCGAAAAAATTGTGTGGAAACTTGGTAGACGACTGTTTAACAAAGGTCACCATTTATACGTAGATAATTTCTACACTGGAGTGCAGTTGTTCAAGGAGTTGTTTAGAGTGGACACTATTGCTTGTGGCACAATCCGTTCTAACCGGAAAGGCTATCCAAGGGAGCTTGTCTGTAAAAAAACTTGAGAGGGGACAGTGCAGTGCCTTGCGGAATACTGAGCTGCTAGCTCTGAAATTTTCAAACAGGAGGCATGTGTACATGCTATCTACCATCTATGATGAGAGTACTTTCCCTGTGACTGTTTGGGGTCAGGTTGCCGAAGTGCACAAACCTGTGACTACAATAGGCACATGGGTGGTGTTGATAGAGTAGATCAGAGGTTGGAACCTTACACTGCTCTGCGTAAGTCTTACGTGTGGTATAAAAAGTTGGCCCTAAATTTATTTTATTTGGTAACTTTTAATGCCTTTATTGTGTTCAAGGACTGTTCACCTGAGTCAAGGATGACATTTGTTCAATTTCAGGAGTCGGTGATAGAGAACCTTATTATGGTGGAACAGGCAAGAGTTCCTAGAGTAGCAGTGGTGGAGGATGTGGCTAGATTGAAAGATCGCCACTTTTCAGATCAATCAATCACAGACATTTATAGAGCGTGCTACTTACCCGTTAGGGTTCCAAGGCGCTGGGGGGGGTGGAGACTGCTACTGCTCGAAGAGCCAGGTCTTGAGGAGTCTTCTGAAGGCGAGTAGGTCTTGAGTCTGTCGGAGGTAGGTAGGGAGCGTGTTTCAGGTCTTGGCGGCGAGGTAGGAGAAGGATCTGCCGCCGGAGGTGGTTCGTTGGATGCGGGGGACGGTGGCGAGGGCGAGGTTCGCAGATCGCAGTTGGCGGGTCGGTGTATAGAAATTGAGTCTGTCGTTGAGGTAGGTGGGGCCGGCGTTGTGGAGTGCTTTGTGCGCGTGGGTGAGGAGCTTGAAGGTGACCCTTTTGTCGACGGGAAGCCAGTGGAGCTCTTTGAGGTGAGGGGTGATGTGGCTGTGGCGGGGTGCATTGGTGATGAGTCGGGCTGAGGCGTTTTGGATGAGTTGGAGCCGTTGGAGGTGTTTTGCTGGGATTCCTGCATAGAGTGCGTTGCCGTAGTCCAATCTGCTGCTGACGAGGGCGTGGGTCACTGTCTTCCTGGTGTCGGTCGGGATCCACTTGTAGATCCTGCAGAGTGTGCGGAGGGTGTTGTAGCAGGAGTAGGTGACGACGCGGACTTGTCTGTCCATGGAGAGTGCGGAGTCGAGGATGAATCCCAAGTTGCGGGCATGGTCGGTGGCCGTCGGAGCCGTTCCAAGGGTGGTGGGCCACCATGAGTCGTCCCAGGCAGAGGGGGATGTCCCGAGGATGAGGATTTCTGTCTTGTCGGTGTTGAGTTTCAGGTGGCTATTTCTCATCCAGTCGGCGATTGCTTTCATTCCTTCATGGAGGTTGGCTTTGGTGATGGCGGTGTGTGTGGGGTGGTGCTTGACATGGCGGTATGTGTGGGGTGGCGCTTGGCTGGCTGTGTGTTTGGGGTGGTGCTTGGCTGGCAGTGTGCATGGGGTGGCGCTTGGCTGGCGGTGTGCTTGGGGTGGTGCTTGGCTGGCGGTGTGCGTGGGGTGGCACTTGGCTGGCGGTATGCTTGTGGTGGCGCTTGGTTGGAGGTGTGCGTGGGGTGGTGCTTGGCTGGCGGTGTGCTTGGGGTGGCGCTTGGCTGGCAGTGTGCTTGGGGTGATGCTTGGCTGGCAGTGTGCGTGGGTTGGCGCTTGGCTGGCGGTGTGCTTGGGGTGGCGTTTAGCTGGCGGTGTGCGTGGGGTGGCGTTTGGCTGGCGGTGTTCTTGGGGTGGTGCTTGGTTGGCAGTGTGCGTGGGGTGGTGTTTGGCTGGCGTTGTGCTTAGAGTGGCACTTGGCTGGCGGTGAGCGTGGGGTGGCGCTTGGCTGGCAGTGTGCTTGGGGTGGCGTTTGGCTGGCAGTGTGCGTGGGGTGGTGCTTGGTTGGCAGTGTGCGTGGGGTGGTGTTTGGCTGGCGTTGTGCTTGGAGTGGCACTTGGCTGGCGGTGAGCGTGGGGTGGCGCTTGGCTGGCGGTGTGCTTGGGGTGGCGCTTGGCTGGCAGTGTGCGTGGGGTGGCGCTTGGCTGACAGTGTTCATGGGGTGACGCTTGGCTGGCGGTGTGCTTGGGGTGGTGCTTGGTTGGCAGTATGCATGGGATGGCACTTGGCTGGCGGTGTGCGTGGGGTGGGGCTTGCCTGGCGGTGCCAGCCAAACGTCAGTCCACACACTCCCATCAGCTAGTGTGACTGCTGTATCAGGTATGTGGGCGTATGTAAGTGATGGGCCCTTGAGTGGCGCTGTCTGTCGATGTGAATGTTGTAATGTGCTGGGCCAGTGGCTGTCAGCGTCAATGGTTTTGTGCATGTCATGTATGAAAGGTGTGTGAATGGACTGTAAAACGGTGGTGCCTTGACGCGGCTTTACAGCTCACGAGCTGTGAGTCATTGGTTCAGTTTTTTGGCCTTTCAGTTATTAACAGTGCATTTCACTTTTGTGAAATCTCTTGTTAATAAAATTTGATCTACTGAACCATCACTCACCCTTGTGGCAAATCTAACCAGCATGTGTAGTACAAATGACAAAACCTGCTCTGCTGTAATCAGGCGTCGCAGCACACTTGTGACATGCTAGGTGTCTCAGGTGGGACCCCGATGATGAAGCATGCCACCAACTTGGTTGGTGGGTGAGGGGTCTTTTTCACATAACCTAAGTGAGTTTCTTTTCACAATTTCAGTGTTTGACACATCACGACAGACGTGGACACATAAAAATGATATATTGCAAAACTACCTGTGGTTGGGGAGAGGGGGCACCTATGTTTTTGGTCGTGGGTGCGGCCTTCATCTAGGGAAACTAACCAAACCCAGACATTTTTTAAAACTAGACACCCCAAGGAGTCCAGGGTGGTGTGGCTTGCATGGATTCCCCAACATTTTCTTACCCAGACTCCTCTGCAAACCTCACAATTTGCTTTAAATAGCATATTTTTCTGACTTTTCCTAGTAGGATCACTGCTCCAGCACAAAATTCCTGTGTCCCCAGTGTTCCCCTCAGTCTCCCAAGTAAAATGACATCTCACTTGTGTGGGTCCCCAAAGCAGAGTCAGCCTAAAGATGTATAAAAGAAGAATATGTCCTTATCAACTTGCTGTGCTATCCCCTCTATCTCTACAAGTTTTTGGCCTTATTCTGTTGCAGCCACCTGGCCCACCCACACAAGTGAGGTATCATTTTTATCGGGAGACTTGAGGGAATGCTGGGTGGAAGAAAATTTGTAGCTCCTCTCAGATTCCAGAACTCTCTTTCACCGAAATGTGAGGAAAATGTATTTTTTTAGCCAAATTTTGAGGTTTGCAAAGGATTCTGGGTAACAGAACCTGATGAGAGCCCCACAAGTCACCTTGTCTTGGAGTCCCCTAGGTCTCTAATTTTAAAAAATGCACAGGTTTGGTAGGTTTCCCTAGGTGCCGGCTGAGCTAGAGGCCAAAATCCACAGGTAGGCACTTTGCAAAAAACACCTCTGTTTTCTTTGAGAAAATGTGATGTGTCCACTTTGTGTTTTGGGGCATTTCCTGTCACGGGCACTAGGCCTACCCACACAAGTGAGGTACCATTTTTATCGGGAGACTTGGGGCAACGCTGGGTGGAAGGAAATTTGTGGCTCCTCTCAGATTCCAGAACGTTCTGTCACCAAAATGTGAGGAAAAAGTGTTTTTTAGCCAAATTTTGAGGTTTGCAAAGGATTCTGGGTAACAGAACCTGGTGAGAGCTCCACAAGTCACCCTGTCTTGGATTCCCCTAGGTCTCTAGTTTTCAAAAATGCACAGGTTTGATAGGTTTCCCTGGGTGCCGGCTCAGCTAACGGACAAAATCCACAGGTAGGCACTTTGCAAAAAAACACCTGTTTTCTTTCAGAAACTGTCATGTGTCCACTTTGTGTTTTGGGGAATTTCCTGTTGCGGGCACTAGGCCTACCCACACAAGTGAGGTATCATTTTTATCAGGAGACTTGGGAGAACGCTGGGTGTAAGGAAATTTGTGGATCCTCTCATATTCCAGGACTTTCTGTCACCGAAATATGAGGAAAAAGTGTTTTTTTAATCAAATATTGAGGTTTGCAAAGGATTCTGGGTAACAGAACCTGGTGAGAGCCCCACAAGTCACCCTGTCTTGGATTCCCCTAGGTCTATAGTTTTCCAAAATGCACAGGTTTGGTAGGTTTCCGTAGGTGCCGGCTGAGCTAGACGCCAAAATCCACAGGTAGGCACTTTGCAAAAAACACCTCTATTTTCTTTGAGAAAATGTGATGTGTCCACTTTGTGTTTTGGGGCATTTCCTGTTGCGGGCACTAGGCCTACCCACACAAGTGAGGTATCATTTTTATCAGGAGACTTGGGGTAACGCTGGGTGTAAGGAAATTTGTGGCTCCTCTCAGATTCCAAAACTTTCTGTCACCGAAATATGAGGAAAACATGTTTTTTTTAGCCAAATTTTGAGGTTTGCAAAGGATTCTGGGTAACAGAACCTGGTGAGAGCCCCACAAGTCACCCTGTCTTGGATTCCCCTAGGTCTCTAGTTTTCAAAAATGCACAGGTTTGATCGGTTTCCCTAGGTGCCGGCTGAGCTAGAGGCAAAAATCCACAGGTAGGCACTTAGCAAAAAACACCTCTGTTTTCTTGGAGAAAATATGATCTGTCCACTTTGTGTTTTGGGGCATTTCCTGTCGCGGGTACTAGGCCTACGCACACAAGTGAGGTACCATTTTTATCGGGAGACTTGGGGGAACGTTGGGTGGAAGGAAATTTGTGGCTTCTCTCAGATTACAGAACTCTCTGTCACCGAAATGTGAGGAAAAAGTGTTTTTAAGCCACATTTTGAGGTTTGCAAAGGATTCTGGGTAACAGAACCTGGTGAGAGCCCCACAAGTCACCCCACAAGTCTTGGATTCCCCTTGGTCTCTAGTTTTCATAAATGCAATGGTTTGGTAGGTATCCTTAGGTGCCCGCTGAGCTAGATGCCAAAATCCATAGGTAGACACTTTGCAAAAAACACCTGTTTTCTTTGAGAAAATGTGATGTTTCCACTTAGTGTTTTGGGGCATTTCCTGTCGCGGGCACTAGGCCTACCCACACAAGTGAGGTACCATTTTTATCGGGAGACTTGGGGGAACGTCGGGTGGAAGGAAATTTGTGGCTTCTCTCAGATTACAGAACTCTCTGTCACCGAAATGTGAGGAAAAAGTGTTTTTTAGCCACATTTTGAGGTTTGCAAAGGATTCTGGGTAACAGAACCTGGTGAGAGCCCCACAAGTCACCCCTGTCTTGGATTCCCCTTGGTCTATAGTTTTCATAAATGCAATGGTTTGGTAGGTATCCTTAGGTGCCCGCTGAGCTAGATGCCAAAATCCATAGGTAGACACTTTGCAAAAAACACCTGTTTTCTTTGAGAAAATGTGATGTTTCCACTTAGTGTTTTGGGGCATTTTCTGTCGCGGGCACTAGGCCTACCCACACAAGTGAGGTACCATTTTTATCGGGAGACTTGGGGGAACGCCTGGTGGAAGGAAATTTGTGGCTTCTCTCAGATTCCAGAACGTTCTGTCACCAAAATGTGAGGAAAAAGTGTTTTTTTAGCCACATTTTGAGGTTTGCAAAGGATTCTGTGTAACAGAACCTGGTGAGAGCCCCACAAGTCACCCTGTCTTGGATTCCCCTAGGTCTCTAGTTTTTAAAAATGCACAGGTTTGATAGGTTTCCCTGGGTGCCGGCTGAGCTAAAGGACAAAATCCACAGGTAGGCACTTTGCAAAAAACACCTGTTTTCTTTGAGAAAATGTGATGTGTCCACTTTGTGTTTTGGAGCACTTCCTATCGCGGGCACTAGGCCTACCCACACAAGTGAGGTGCCATTTTTATCGGGAGACTTGCGGATACGCTGGGTGGAAGGAAATTTGTGGCTCCTCTCAGATTCCAGAACTCTCTGTCACCGAAATGTGAGGAAAAAGTGTTTTTTTAGCCAAATTTTGAGATTTTGCAAAGGATTCTGGGTAACAGAACCTGGTGAGAGCCCCACAAGTCACCTTGTCTTGGATTCCCCTAGGTCTCTAGTTTTAAAAAATGCACAGGTTTGGTAGGGTTCCGTAGGTGCCGGCTGAGCTAGAGGCCAAAATCCACAGGTAGGCATTTTGCAAAAAACACCTCTGTTTTCTTTGAGAAAATGTGATGTGTCCACTTTGTGTTTTGGGGCATTTCCTGTCGCGGGCACTAGGCCTATCCACACAAGTGAGGTACCATTTTTATCGGGAGACTTGGGGAAATGCCTGGTGGAAGGAAATTTGTGGCTCCTCTCAGATTCCAGAACTCTCTGTCACCAAAATGTGAGGAAAAAGTTTTTTTTTTAGCCAAATTTTGAGGTTTGCAAAGGATTCTGGGTAACAGAACCTGGTGAGAGCCCCACAAGTCACCCTGTCTTGGATTCCCCTAGGTCTCTAATTTTCAAAAATGCACAGGTTTGGTAGGTTTCCGTAGGTGCCGGCTGAGCTAGAGGCCAAAATCCACAGGTAGGCATTTTGCAAAAAACACCTCTGTTTTCTTTGAGAAAATGTGATGTGTCCACTTTGTGTTTTGGGGCATTTCCTGTCGCGGGCACTAGGCCTACCCACACAAGTGAGGTACCATTTTTATCGGGAGACTTGGGGAAATGCCTGGTGGAAGGAAATTTGTGGCTCCTCTCAGATTCCAGAACTCTCTGTCACCGAAATGTGAGGAAAAAGTGTTTTTTTAGCCAAATTTTGAGGTTTTGCAAAGGATTCTGGGTAACAGAACCTGGTGAGAGCCCCACAAGTCACCTTGTCTTGGATTCCCCTAGGTCTCTAGTTTTCAAAAATGCACAGGTTTGGTAGGTTTCCGTAGGTGCCGGCTGAGCTAGAGGCCAAAATCCACAGGTAGGCATTTTGCAAAAAACACCTCTGTTTTCTTTGAGAAAATGTGATGTGTCCACTTTGTGTTTTGGGGCATTTCCTGTCGCGGGCACTAGGCCTACCCACACAAGTGAGGTACCATTTTTATCGGGAGACTTGGGGAAATGCCTGGTGGAAGGAAATTTGTGGCTCCTCTCAGATTCCAGAACTCTCTGTCACCAAAATGTGAGGAAAAAGTGTTTTTTTTAGCCAAATTTTGAGGTTTGCAAAGGATTCTGGGTAACAGAACCTGGTGAGAGCCCCACAAGTCACCCTGTCTTGGATTCCCCTAGGTCTCTAATTTTCAAAAATGCACAGGTTTGGTAGGTTTCCGTAGGTGCCGGCTGAGCTAGAGGCCAAAATCCACAGGTAGGCATTTTGCAAAAAACACCTCTGTTTTCTTTGAGAAAATGTGATGTGTCCACTTTGTGTTTTGGGGCATTTCCTGTCGCGGGCACTAGGCCTACCCACACAAGTGAGGTTCCATTTTTATCGGGAGACTTGGGGAAATGCCTGGTGGAAGGAAATTTGTGGCTCCTCTCAGATTCCAGAACTCTCTGTCACCGAAATGTGAGGAAAAAGTGTTTTTTTTTGCCAAATTTTGAGGTTTTGCAAAGGATTCTGGGTAACAGAACCTGGTGAGAGCCCCACAAGTCACCTTGTCTTGGATTCCCCTAGGTCTCTAGTTTTAAAAAATGCACAGGTTTGGTAGGTTTCCGTAGGTGCCGGCTGAGCTAGAGGCCAAAATCCACAGGTAGGCATTTTGCAAAAAACACCTCTGTTTTCTTTGAGAAAATGTGATGTGTCCACTTTGTGTTTTGGGGCATTTCCTGTCGCGGGCACTAGGCCTACCCACACAAGTGAGGTACCATTTTTATCGGGAGACTTGGGGAAATGCCTGGTGGAAGGAAATTTGTGGCTCCTCTCAGATTCCAGAACTCTCTGTCACCGAACTGTGAGGAAAAAGAGTTTTTTTTAGCCAAATTTTGAGGTTTGCAAAGGATTCTGGGTAACAGAACCTGGTGAGAGCCCCACAAGTCACCCTGTCTTGGATTCCCCTAGGTCTCTAATTTTCAAAAATGCACAGGTTTGATAGGTTTCCGTAGGTGCCGGCTGAGCTAGAGGCCAAAATCCACAGGTAGGCACTTTGCAAAAAACACCTGTTTTCTTTGAGAAAATGTGATATGTCCACTTTGTTTTTTGGGGCATTTCCTGTTGCGGGCACTAGGCCTACCCACACAAGTGAGGTATCATTTTTATCAGTAGACTTCGGGAAATGCCTGGTGGAAGGAAATTTGTGGCTCCTCTCAGATTCCAGAACTCTCTGTCACCGAAATGTGAGGAAAAAGTGTTATTTTTAACCACATTTTGAGGTTTGCAAAGGATTCTGGGTAACAGAACCTGGTGAGAGCCCCACAAGTCACCGTGTCTTAGATTCCCCTAGGTCTCTAGTTTTAAAAAATGCACAGGTTTGGTCGGTTTCCCTAGGTGCCGGCTGAGCTAGAGGCAAAAATCCACAGGTAGGCACTGAGTAAAAAACACCTCCGTTTTCTTGGAGGAAATGTGATCTGTCCACTTTGTGTTTTGGGGCATTTCCTGTCGCGGGTACTAGGCCTACGCACACAAGTGAGGTACCATTTTTATTGGGAAACTTGGGGGATCGCTGGGTTGAAGGAAATGTGTGGCTTCTCTCAGATTACAGAACTCTCTGTCAACGAAATGTGAGGAAAAAGTGTTTTTTTAGCCACATTTTAAGGTTTGCAAAGGATTCTGTGTAACAGAACCTGGTGAGAGCCCCACAAGTCACCCTGTCTTGGATTCCCCTAGGTCTCTAGTTTTCAAAAATGCACAGGTTTTGTTGGTTTCCCTAGGTGCCGGCTGAGCTAGAGGCAAAAATCCACAGGTAGGCACTGAGCAAAAAACACCTCTGTTTTGTTGGAGAAAATGTGATCTGTCCACTTTGTGTTTTGGGGCATTTCCTGTCGCGGGTACTAGGCCTACCCACACAAGTGAGGTACCATTTTTATTGGGAGACTTGGGGGAACGCTGGGTGGAAGGAAATTTGTGGCTTCTCTTAGATTACAGAACTCTCTGTCACCGAAATGTGAGGAAAAAGTGTTTTTGAGCCACATTTTGAGGTTTGCAAAGGATTCTGGGTAACAGAACCTGGTGAGAGCCCCACAAGTCACCCTGTCTTGGATTCCCCTAGGTCTCTAGTTTTAAAAAATGCACAGGTTTGGTAGGTTTCCCTAGGTGCCGGCTCAGCTAGAGGCCAAAATCCACAGTAGGCACTTTGCAAAAAACACCTCTGTTTTCTTTGAGAAAATGTGATGTGTCCACTTTGTCTTTTGGGGCCTTTCCTCTTGCGGGCACTAGGCCTACCCACACAAGTGAAGTACTATTTTTATCGGGAGACTTGGGAGAACGCCTGGTGGAATGAAATTTGTGGCTCCTCTCAGATTCCAGAATGTTCTGTCACCGAAATGTGAGGAAAAAGTGTTTTTGTAACCAGTTTTTGAGGTTTGCAAAGGATTCTGGGTAACAGAACCTGGTGAGAGCCCCACAAGTCACCCTGTCTTTGATTCCCCTAGGTCTCTAGTTTTCAAAAATGCACAGGTTTGGTTGGTTTCCCTAGGTGCCGGCTGAGCTAGAGGCCAACATCCACAGGTAGGCACCTTGCAAAAAACACATCTTTTCTTGGAGAAAATGTGATGCGTCCACTTTGTGTTTTGGGGCATTTCCTGTTGCGGGCACTAGTCCTACCCACACAAGTAAGATAGCATTATTATCGGGAGACTTGGGGGAACGCTGCGTGGAAGGATATTTGTGGCTTCTCTCAGATTCCAGAATGTTCTGTCACCGAAATGTGAGGACACATTATTATTTTTTGCCACAGTTTGAGGATTGCAAAGGATTCTGAACAGAACCTGGTGAGAGCCCCCCAAGTCACCCTGTCTTGGATTCCCCTTGGTCTCTAGTTTTCAAAAATGCACAGATTTGGTAGGTTTCCGTAGGTGCCAGCTGAGCTAGAGGCCAAAATCCACAGGTAGGCATTTTGCAAAAAACACCTCTGTTTTCTTTGAGAAAATGTGATGTGTCCACTTTGTGTTTTGGGGCATTTCCTGTCGCGGGCACTAGGCCTACCCACACAAGTGAGTTACCATTTTTATCGGGAGACTTGGGGAAATGCCTGGTGGAAGGAAATTTGTGGCTCCTCTCAGATTCCAGAACTCTCTGTCACCAAAATGTGAGGAAAAAGTGTTTTTTTTAGCGAAATTTTGAGGTTTGCAAAGGATTCTGGGTAACAGAACCTGGTGAGAGCCCCACAAGTCACCCTGTCTTGGATTCCCCTAGGTCTCTAATTTTCAAAAATGCACAGGTTTGGTAGGTTTCCGTAGGTGCCGGCTGACCTAGAGGCCAAAATCCACAGGTAGGCACTTTGCAAAAAACACCTGTTTTCTTTGAGAAAATGTGATATGTCCACTTTGTTTTTTGGGGCATTTCCTGTTGCGGGCACTAGGCCTACCCACACAAGTGAGGTATCATTTTTATCAGGAGACTTGGGGAAATGCCTGGTGGAAGGAAATTTGTGGCTCCTCTCAGATTCCAGAACTCTCTGTCACCGAAATGTGAGGAAAAAGTGTTTTTTTAACCACATTTTGAGGTTTGCAAAGGATTCTGGGTAACAGAACCTGGTGAGAGCCCCACAAGTCACCGTGTCTTAGATTCCCCTAGGTCTCTAGTTTTAAAAAATGCACAGGTTTGGTCGGTTTCCCTAGGTGCCGGCTGAGCTAGAGGCAAAAATCCACAGGTAGGCACTGAGTAAAAAACACCTCCGTTTTCTTGGAGGAAATGTGATCTGTCCACTTTGTGTTTTGGGGCATTTCCTGTCGCGGGTACTAGGCCTACGCACACAAGTGATGTACCATTTTTATTGGGAAACTTGGGGGAACGCTGGGTGGAAGGAAATTTGTGGCTTCTCTCAGATTACAGAACTCTCTGTCACCGAAATGTGAGGAAAAAGTGTTTTTTTAGCCACATTTTGAGGTTTGCAAAGGATTCGGGGTAACGGAACCTGGTGAGAGCCCCACAAGTCACCCTGTCTTGGATTCCCCTAGGTCTCTAGTTTAAAAAAATGCACAGGTTTGGTAGGTTTCCCTAGGTGCCGGCTCAGCTAGAGGCCAAAATCCACAGTAGGCACTTTGCAAAAAACACCTCTGTTTTCTTTGAGAAAATGTGATGTGTCCACTTTGTCTTTTGGGGCCTTTCCTCTTGCGGGCACTAGGCCTACCCACACAAGTGAAGTACTATTTTTATCGGGAGACTTGGGAGAACGCCTGGTGGAATGACATTTGTGGCTCCTCTCAGATTCCAGAACGTTCTGTCACCGAAATGTGAGGAAAAAGTGTTTTTGTAACCATTTTTTGAGGTTTGCAAAGGATTCTGGGTAACAGAACCTGGTGAGAGCCCCACAAGTCACCCTGTCTTGGATTCCCCTTGGTCTCTAGTTTTCAAAAATGCACAGATTTGGTAGGTTTCCCTAGGTGCCGGCTGAGTTAGAGGCCAAAATCCAGGTAGGCACTTTGCAAAAAACACCTCTGTTTTCTGTAGAAAAATGTGATGTGTCCACGTTGTGTTTTGGAGCATTTCCTGTCGCGGGCACTATGCCTACCCACACAAGTGAGGTAGCATTTTTATCGGGAGACTTGGGGGAACGCTGGGTGGAAGAGAATTTCTGGCTCCTCTCAGATTCCAGAACTCTCTGTCACCGAAATGTGAGGAAAAAGTGTTTTTTAGCCAAATTTTGAGGTTTGCACAGGATTCTGGGTAACAGAATCTTGTGAGAGCCCCACAAGTCACCCCGTTTTGGATTCCCCTAGGTCTCTAATTTTCAAAAATGCACAGGTTTGGTAGGTTTCCGTAGGTGCCGGCTGAGCTAGAGGCCAAAATCCACAGGTAGCCATTTTGCAAAAAACACCTCTGTTTTCTTTGAGAAAATGTGATGTGTCCACTTTGTGTTTTGGGGCATTTCCTGTCGCGGGCACTAGGCCTACCCACACAAGTGAGGTACCATTTTTATCGGGAGACTTGGGGAAATGCCTGGTGGAAGGAAATTTGTGGCTCCTCTCAGATTCCAGAACTCTCTGTCACCGAAATGTGAGGAAAAAGTGTTTTTTTTAGCCAAATTTTGAGGTTTGCAAAGGATTCTGGGTAACAGAACCTGGTGAGAGCCCCACAAGTCACCCTGTCTTGGATTCCCCTAGGTCTCTAATTTTCAAAAATGCACAGGTTTGGTAGGTTTACGTAGGTGCCGGCTGAGCTAGAGGCCAAAATCCACAGGTAGGCATTTTGCAAAAAACACCTCTGTTTTCTTTGAGAAAATGTGATGTGTCCACTTTGTGTTTTGGGGCATTTCCTGTCGCGGGCACTAGGCCTACCCACACAAGTGAGGTACCATTTTTATCGGGAGACTTGGGGAAATGCCTGGTGGAAGGAAATTTGTGGCTCCTCTCAGATTCCAGAACTCTCTGTCACCGAAATGTGAGGAAAAAGTGTTTTTTTAGCCAAATTTTGAGGTTTTGCAAAGGATTCTGGGTAACAGAACCTGGTGAGAGCCCCACAAGTCACCTTGTCTTGGATTCCCCTAGGTCTCTAGTTTTCAAAAATGCACAGGTTTGGTAGGTTTCCGTAGGTGCCGGCTGAGCTAGAGGCCAAAATCCACAGGTAGGCATTTTGCAAAAAACACCTCTGTTTTCTTTGAGAAAATGTGATGTGTCCACTTTGTGTTTTGGGGCATTTCCTGTCGCGGGCACTAGGCCTACCCACACAAGTGAGGTACCATTTTTATCGGGAGACTTGGGGAAATGCCTGGTGGAAGGAAATTTGTGGCTCCTCTCAGATTCCAGAACTCTCTGTCACCAAAATGTGAGGAAAAAGTGTTTTTTTTAGCCAAATTTTGAGGTTTGCAAAGGATTCTGGGTAACAGAACCTGTTGAGAGCCCCACAAGTCACCCTGTCTTTGATTCCCCTAGGTCTCTAGTTTTCAAAAATGCACAGGTTTGGTTGGTTTCCCTAGGTGCCGGCTGAGCTAGAGGCCAACATCCACAGGTAGGCACCTTGCAAAAAACACATCTTTTCTTGGAGAAAATGTGATGCGTCCACTTTGTGTTTTGGGGCATTTCCTGTTGCGGGCACTAGGCCTACCCACACAAGTAAGGTACCATTATTATCGGGAGACTTGGGGGAACGCTGCGTGGAAGGAAATTTGTGGCTTCTCTCAGATTCCAGAATGTTCTGTCACCGAAATGTGAGGACACATTATTATTTTTTGCCACAGTTTGAGGATTGCAAAGGATTCTGAACAGAACCTGGTGAGAGCCCCCCAAGTCACCCTGTCTTGGATTCCCCTTGGTCTCTAGTTTTCAAAAATGCACAGATTTGGTAGGTTTCCCTAGGTGCCGGCTGAGTTAGAGGCCAAAATCCAGGTAGGCACTTTGCAAAAAACACCTCTGTTTTCTGTAGAAAAATGTGATGTGTCCACGTTGTGTTTTGGAGCATTTCCTGTCGCGGGCACTATGCCTACCCACACAAGTGAGGTAGCATTTTTATTGGGAGACTTGGGGGAACGCTGGGTGGAAGAGAATTTCTGGCTCCTCTCAGATTCCAGAACTCTCTGTCACCTGAATGTGAGGAAAAAGTGTTTTTTAGCCAAATTTTGAGGTTTGCAAAGGATTCTGGGTAACAGAATCTTGTGAGAGCCCCACAAGTCACCCCGTCTTGGATTCCCCTAGGTCTCTAGTTTTCAAAAAGGCACAGGTTTTGTCGGTTTCCCTAGGTGCCGGCTGAGCTAGAGGCAAAAATCCACAGGTAGGCACTGAGTTAAAAACACCTCCGTTTTCTTGGAGAAAATGTGATTTGTCCACTTTGTGTTTTGGGGCATTTCCTGTCGCGGGTACTAGGCCTACCCACACAAGTGAGGTACCATTTTTATTGGGAGACTTGGGGGAACGCTGGGTGGAAGGAAATTTGTGGCTTCTCTTAGATTACAGAACTCTCTGTCACCGAAATGTGAGGAAAAAGTGTTTTTTTAGCCACATGTTGAGGTTTGCAAAGGATTCTGGGTAACAGAACCTGGTGAGAGCCCCACAAGTCACCCTGTCTTGGATTCCCCTAGGTCTCTAGTTTTAAAAAATGCACAGGTTTGGTAGGTTTCCCTAGGTGCCGGCTCAGCTAGAGGCCAAAATCCACAGTAGGCACTTTGCAAAAAAACACCTCTGTTTTCTTTGAGAAAATGTGATGTGTCCACTTTGTCTTTTGGGGACTTTCCTCTTGCGGGCACTAGGCCTACCCACACAAGTGAAATACTATTTTTATCGGGAGACTTGGGAGAACGCCTGGTGGAATGAAATTTGTGGCTCCTCTCAGATTCCAGAACGTTCTGTCACCGAAATGTGAGGAAAAAGTGTTTTTTTAACCATTGTTTGAGGTTTGCAAAGGATTCTGGGTAATAGAACCTGGTGAGAGCCCCACAAGTCACCCTGTCTTTGATTCCCCTAGGTCTCTAGTTTTCAAAAATGCACAGGTTTGGTTGGTTTCCCTAGGTGCCGGCTGAGCTAGAGGCCAACATCCACAGGTAGGGCACCTTGCAAAAAACACATCTTTTCTTGGAGAAAATGTGATGCGTCCACTTTGTGTTTTGGGGCATTTCCTGTTGCGGGCACTAGGCCTACCCACACAAGTAAGGTACCATTATTATCGGGAGACTTGGGGGAACGCTGCGTGAAAGGAAATTTGTGGCTTCTCTCAGATTCCAGAATGTTCTGTCACCGAAATGTGAGGACACATTATTATTTTTTGCCACAGTTTGAGGATTGCAAAGGATTCTGAACAGAACCTGGTGAGAGCCCCCCAAGTCACCCTGTCTTGGATTCCCCTTGGTCTCTAGTTTTCAAAAATGCACAGATTTGGTAGGTTTCCCTAGGTGCCGGCTGAGTTAGAGGCCAAAATCCAGGTAGGCACTTTGCAAAAAACACCTCTGTTTTCTGTAGAAAAATGTGATGTGTCCACGTTGTGTTTTGGAGCATTTCCTGTTGCGGGCACTATGCCTACCCACACAAGTGAGGTAGCATTTTTATCGGGAGACTTGGGGGAACGCTGGGTGGAAGAGAATTTCTGGCTCCTCTCAGATTCCAGAACTCTCTGTCACCTGAATGTGAGGAAAAAGTGTTTTTTAGCCAAATTTTGAGGTTTGCAAAGGATTCTGGGTAACAGAATCTTGTGAGAGCCCCACAAGTCACCCCGTCTTGGATTCCCCTAGGTCTCTAGTTTTCAAAAATGCACAGGTTTGGTCGGTTTCCCTAGGTGCCGGCTGAGCTAGAGGCAAAAATCCACAGGTAGGCACTGAGTTAAAAACACCTCCGTTTTCTTGGAGAAAATGTGATCTGTCCACTTTGTGTTTTGGGGAATTTCCTGTCACGGGTACTAGGCCTACGCACTCAAGTGAAGTACCATTTTTATTGGGAGACTTGGGGGAACGCTGGGTGGAAGGAAATTTGTGGCTTCTCTCAGATTACAGAACTCTCTGTCACCGAAATGTGAGGAAAAAGTGTTTTTTTAGCCACATTTTGAGGTTTGCAAAGGATTTTGGGTAACAGAACCTGGTGAGAGCCCCACAAGTCACCCTGTCTTGGATTCCCCTAGGTCTCTAGTTTTAAAAAATGCACAGGTTTGGTAGGTTTCCCTAGGTGCCGGCTCAGCTAGAGGCCAAAATCCACAGTAGGCACTTTGCAAAAAACACCTCTGTTTTCTTTGAGAAAATGTGATGTGTCCACTTTGTCTTTTGGGGACTTTCCTCTTGCGGGCACTAGGCCTACCCACACAAGTGAAATACTATTTTTATCGGGAGACTTGGGAGAACGCCTGGTGGAATGAAATTTGTGGCTCCTCTCAGATTCCAGAACTTTCTGTCACCGAAATGTGAGGAAAAAGTGTTTTTTTAACCATTTTTTGAGGTTTGCAAAGGATTCTGGGTAACAGAACCTGGTGAGAGCCCCACAAGTCACCCTGTCTTTGATTCCCCTACGTCTCTAGTTTTAAAAAATGCACAGGTTTGGTTGGTTTCCCTAGGTGCCGGCTGAGCTAGAGGCCAACATCCACAGGTAGGCACCTTGCAAAAAAACACATCTTTTCTTGGAGAAAATGTGATGCGTCCACTTTGTGTTTTGGGGCATTTCCTGTTGCGGGCACTAGTCCTACCCACACAAGTAAGATAGCATTATTATCGGGAGACTTGGGGGAACGCTGCGTGGAAGGATATTTGTGGCTTCTCTCAGATTCCAGAATGTTCTGTCACCGAAATGTGAGGACACATTATTATTTTTTGCCACAGTTTGAGGATTGCAAAGGATTCTGAACAGAACCTGGTGAGAGCCCCCCAAGTCACCCTGTCTTGGATTCCCCTTGGTCTCTAGTTTTCAAAAATGCACAGATTTGGTAGGTTTCCCTAGGTGCCGGCTGAGTTAGAGGCCAAAATCCAGGTAGGCACTTTGCAAAAAACACCTCTGTTTTCTGTAGAAAAATGTGATGTGTCCACGTTGTGTTTTGGAGCATTTCCTGTCGCGGGCACTATGCCTACCCACACAAGTGAGGTAGCATTTTTATCGGGAGACTTGGGGGAACGCTGAGTGGAAGAGAATTTCTGGCTCCTCTCAGATTCCAGAACTCTCTGTCACCGAAATGTGAGGAAAAAGTGTTTTTTAGCCAAATTTTGAGGTTTGCAAAGGATTCTGGGTAACAGAATCTTGTGAGAGCCCCACAAGTCACCCCGTCTTGGATTCCCCTAGGTCTCTAGTTTTCAAAAATGCACAGGTTTGGTAGGTTTCCCTAGGTGCCGGCTGAGGTAGAGGCCAAAAACCACAGGTAGGCACTTTGCAAAAAACACCTCTATTTTCTGTGGAAAAATGTGATGTGTCCACTTTGTGTTTTGGGGCATTTCCTGTCGCGGGCACTATGCCTACCCACACAAGTGAGGTACCATTTTTATCGGGAGACTTGGGGAAACGCGGAGTGGAAGGAAATTTGTGGCTCCTGTCAGATTCCAGAACGTTCTGTCACCGAAATGTGAGGAAAAAGTGTTTTTTTATCCACATTTGAGGTTTGCAAAGGATTCTGGGTAACAGATCCTGGTGAGAGCCCCACAAGTCACCCCGTCTTGGGTTCCCCTAGGTCTCTAGTTTTCAAAAATGCACAGGTTTGGTAGGTTTCGCTAGGTGCCGGCTGAGCTAGAGGCCTAAATCCACAGTTAGGCACTTGGCAAAAAACACCTCTGTTTTCTGTGGAAAAATGTGATGTGTCCACGTTGTGTTTTGGGGCATTTTCTGTCACGGGCACTAGGTTTACCCACACAAGTGAGGTACCAGTTTTATCGGGAGTCTTGGGGGAACATAGATTCGCAAAACAAGTGTTATTGCCCCTTGTCTTTCTCTACATTTTTTCCTTCCAAATATAAGACAGTGTGTAAAAAAGACGTCTATTTGAGAAATGCCCTGTAATTCAAATGCTAGTATGGCTAACCCATAATTCAGAGATATGCAAATAACCACTGCTCCTCAACACCTTATCTTGTGCCCATTTTGGAAATACAAAGGTTTTCTTGATACCTATTTTTGACTCTTTATATTTCAGCAAATGAATTGCTGTTACCCGGTATAGAATGAAAACCCACTGCTAGGTGCAGCTCATTTATTGGCTCTGGGTACCTAGGGTTCTTGATGAACCTTCAAGCCCTATATATCCCCGCAACCAGACAAGTCCAGCGGACGTAACAATATATTGCTTTCAAATATCTGACATTGCAGGAAAAAGTTACAGAGTAAAACATAAAGACAAATGGCTGTTTTTTTACCTCAATTTCAATGTTTTTTATTTCAGTTGTTATTTTCTGCAGGAAACCCTTGTAGGATCTACACAAATTACCCATTGCTGAATTCAGAATTTTGTCTACTTCTCGGAAATGTTTTGGTTTCTGGGATCCAGCATTGGTTTCACACCCATTTCTGTCACTGACTGGAAGGAGGCTGAAAGCACAAAAAATCGTAAAAATGGGGTATGTCCCAGTAAAATGGAAAAAATGTGTTGAAATATTGGGTTTTCTGATTCAAGTCTGACTGTTCCTGAAAGCTGGGAAGCTGGTAGTTTTAGCACCGCAAACCCTTTGTTGATGCCATTTTCAGGGAAAAAAACACAAGCCTTCTTCTGCAGCCCTTTTTTCCCATTAAAAAACAAAAAAATCACTGTATTTTGGCTAATTTTATGGCCTCCCTCAGGGGAACCCACAAAGTCTGGGTACCCCCCTAGAATCCCTAGGATGTTGGAAAAAAAGGAGGCAAATTTGGCGTGGGTAGCTTATGTGGACAAAAAGTTATGAGGGCCTAAGCACGCCCTGCCCCAAATAACCAAAAAAAGGCCTGGCACCTGAGGGGGAAAAGGCCTGGCAGCGAAGGGTTTATAGGTGGGACATGTACTGAATTATTTTACATGTCTTAGCAGTGAAATACTGTCAAATTCGTTTTTCACTGTTGCAGGGCCTATCTCTCTCATAGTTGTAATGGGGGCTGCCTTTAAATAACTTTTAGGTGAAGTTTCCTTTTGAGAGCAGATGGAGACTGGGAGTTTGATGTCTCTGAACTCACAATTTAAAAACACATATTTTGGTAAAGTTGGTTTTTAAATTGTCTGTTTGAAATTGCCACTTTTAGAAAGTGGCCATTTTATTGCTTAAGCCATTCTGTGACTCTGCCTGCTTGTGTATTCCCTATCTGGGTCAGACTGGCAGTTGGGCTGTTTGTGAATCTCCTCTACACAGAAACACAAGGGGAGCTGGAGTATAGCCTGTATATCCTGATGAGCCATCTGTGCTAGAGTGGAGGGAGGAGTGTCACTTACACCCGAAAGTGCTGTGCCTGCCCACACACAATGCAGTTTCCAATCCCCTGGGGATAATCTGGGGCCAGGCCTGGGCAAGGCAGGATCTTGTGAACAACAGAGACTTTCCTTTGAAGTTTGCCTACTTCAAAGGCAGAAAGGGGTATAAGTAGTAGACCCAAAACCCCAGATTTTTAGATTACTTATGGAACCAAGATGAACTTCTGCCAAGGAGAAATGCTGAAGAGCTGCTGTAGGAATACTGCCCCTTTGCCTGTGACTGTGCTTTGCTGGGTTGGCTTGCAGTTGCTGCTTCTGCCTGAAAGAAGTCAAAGACTAGAATTTGTGGTATATTCCTGCTTGTGAAGACTCTCCAAGGGCTTGGACTGAGCTTGCCCCATGTTTGGAAGTGTCAGGCCATCAAAGACTTCCTCTGCCAGCCCCTGGACTCTCTGCTGAGACTCCTGCCCTGCCAAGTGGTGCCCTACCCAGTCCCTGGTCCCTTAAAAAGTGAAGCTGATACAAACAGGACTGAAATCCACACACAGGAAGCCGTGTGGGAAAAGTTTCAAAGCACCACCTTCAGTGCGGCTGTAAAAAGGACGTGCCATCCGCCTTGCAGCTGAAATTGTTGCACCACCTGCATCGCAGCTGGGAAATCGACACATCACCTGCATCACGGCTATAGAAATAATGCAACACTCACTTGTGGCTGTTGAAAACTATGCAAACCCCATGCAGAGCAGTTTTCCAACACTGTGTGACCAGATTTCTCATGCATCATCGCTGGGCATCAAAATCATTGTGAACCTGCGCAGATATGAGGGGCCCTGTCCAGAAATCGTCGCATCGCTCTCTTGCGGGAGAGAAAAGTGACGCATTGCCTACCTGAGTGGTGAAGAAACGACGCACAACCTCAGTTGCGAATAAGAAATTGACGCATCACTGACTTTTCCGAAGCACGCTCACCTGTATGGCTTTATTTTTGATGCAAACCTGGTACTTTGTGTAAAAACAACATTTCCATTATTTTCTATGAAGTAACATTCTATTATTTTGAAAATTCATAACTTTACTTCTGTATTGTGGAGTTTTGGTCTTGTTTGATTTAGATAAATATTGCCTATTTTTCAAAACTGGTGTGGTGTCCATTTTATAGTGTTTTCACTGTATTACTGTGTGTGTTGGTACAAATACTTTACACATTGTCTTTGAGATATGCCTGACTGCTTGTGTCAAGCTACCAAGGGGGTGAGCAGGGGTTATCTTAAGTGCCTTGACTAGAGTGAGTGTCCCTCCATAACTTAATGTCCACATGAGCTATCCAAGCCAAATATGCATCCATTTTTATCAACATCCTGGGAATTCTAATGATACCCAGGGTTTTTGGATTCCCCTTGTGGGGAGTGAGAAATTTTGAAAAAATACTTCTAATAAGTGAGTTTTTGTGAAATAAATCACAAAAAGTGCTTAATAAGAAAGCATATGTGTTTTCCTTGCAAATGACATCAACTAAGGGTTTGTGGTGCTAAAATCACCATCTTCTCAGCTTTCAGGAAACAATACTAGAGTCAGAAAAAAAAAATTTTGAACTCAGTTTTCGCATTTTAACTGGACATACCATATAGTATGCTTTCTACCTCCTTCATGTTAGTGACAAAGAATGTGGCAAACCAATGATGGATCCTGGAAAACTATAGAGATCTGAAAAGTAGACAAAATTATAAATTCAGTGAGGGGTCATTTGTGTACATCCTTCAAGGTTTTCCTCTAGAAAGTAACAGTTAAATTAAAAATATATTGAAATTGAGTTAAAAAAAACAATCATTTTTGTCTATGCTTTCATCTGTAACGTTTTCTAGCTATGGCAGATTTTTAATAGCAATATATTGTTTAATCTGCTGGATCCATCTGGTTGTGGGGATACATACGGCTTGTGGGTTCACCAAGAACCCAAGGTAATCAAAGCCAATAAATGAGCTAAACCTAGAAAAGGGTTTTCATTGTGTACAGTGTATAGAGCAATTCATTTAGTAAAATATAAAGATTGAAAAATATGTATTGTCACATAGGCTCTCATTATTCTAATGAGACCTACTGGATTTGAGCAGCAGAATTGCCTGCGGTGTGGGAGACTGAGCCTTGACCCACTACAGGTGACACCTGTCGCCCTAGTCCAGGTTTTGCTCCAGCTAACTAGCAGTGCCTCATCTCTACCCAAGAACAGGGATGATTGGGTAGCCGAGTGCATGACATAGTTGATTTCTCAGGGAAATCATGGTCAGTCAGGTCTCATCCCTTCTCTCTGTTACATTCATCTCACATACACAATGACAAACAGAGGCAGAGTATGTTTCAATAAGGTTTCAATGAAGCGACTGCATCTTAGATAGCAAAGCACGTACTGCAATAACCAGTACGATACAGCATGACAGAATTAGAATTGTGACAAGGAGAGTGAAGCATAGAAATAACGCTACCATATTGTCACTAGAGCAATAGATTGATTCCTACCTAGGCTATAATAGAGCACAGCATGTTAAGCTCTAACTCTGCCCTTCAGGTTCCCCTGGGAAGACATCATCCCCCATACCTGAGCAAAGGCCTGAAGTTTGCATAAGCAGCTGTAGCGAAGCGTTCAGCAATCAGCATACAGTTGTGGTCCTCTGGCTGGAATCTCCCTCTAACGTGTAAGGGACATGGAAGTTTTTTATTATAAAGCAGCTTTTGTTCTGGGAAAATGTCCCTACGTAAGGATGTGTGTTTTTCTATGAATACCAACGACAAAACTTTTACCACGTTCACCGGCAACCTATCTTACTACAGCCTTGAAGGAAGCATAAAGTGAACAAGAATGTCTTGTTTGAGAACGTAGTGCTGGCCTAAGCAAAAACAGCTAGATAGAGAGAAATAAAACAAGACCACAAAAGTGGCTATTGTTAAAATAATAAAATAAGCTCAGTAAAATATATCTAGGTTAAAGTGCACAGCGGCAGGCCTACTGTGCTAAAATAACGTGCATGGAGCTATAACTAAAATGGGTACACATCACTCTCCCCTTGTCAGTTGAAGGTGTTTCAAAGCCTAAATATGTAAAAAGCTACTAAAACTCAACCTTAGATATATATGTAAAAAGCATCAATAATGACAAGTTAAAAGGACACATGAGCATATTTAAAAGGACAATTTAAAATGTTAACATGTGGCTTAAAAAGGGCTGAATTCCAAGAGTCAGAGTCATTTTGAAAGTTGCCAATTGAATCTGGGACAAAGGAGGACAGGAAATCTTCCACTTCTGCAGGTGTTAAAGTTGAAAGGCATTGCCGAGAAGGACCAAGGAGCAGTTGTGTTCCATAGCCTGAGCCTCAGCCAAGGCAGCAGCGTTCCTTTGTGTGTCCTGTAATGAGTTCAGAGTCGCATCCTCCAGGAATGGCAACTCATAAGCAGCTTCCCGTAGCAAACGCACCCTCAACGAGCATGTCTGGTAATGAACTCAACGAGAACATCAACAGATCAGCGTCCAATGAAAGCAAGTGCTGTGCAGAAAGACAAACGTTCAGTGCATGTTCGAAAGAGCACCAGAGGCACCGAAACACGGGCTGCACACAACGGTCTAGTAACAAGGACCAGTCACACTCCAATTCCTCCAGGAGTGTTGCTCCAAATTACTGCATCATGCATTCATGACACAGGTGCGCTGGTGGGAGCGCTATCATTCCTCCTTGTTGCAGCGGGACAGCCATTGCGCATGAAAAGTAGCAACAGCAAAATGCTAATTATTACAGCCAAAGTTATTGCAAATCCCCCAAATATACTGGAGAATATTGAGTGGATGGCTGATGTTATTAAACCGAATATGTAGGAGAAGGTGTGAACGAAACCAGAACCAAGAGCTTTAAAGAAATTTTCAATTCCAGTAGTACTGGATGCATTAAATATTCATCCTTCGAGTTCACCAAAGTGTCTCAGAAAGTTAGTACTTAAAGGGGACTGTATCTCTGCTGACGACCTTGCCACCTGAAGTGCGTAGGTCTCGCATGCAGATGTAAGGACAACATGTTTTTGAAACAATAAAGCTTTCAGTTTGTTCAACTTGTCAAAATTCACTTTAGAAGTAGCAATATGGGTCCAGGTGTCAGCTACCACTTTTAGTCTAGTAGGAGGAAAAAGTACGTTCCTGCAGCATGTAACAATCTTAGAGACCAAAACAACATAAACTATTCCGGCTCGCATCCCACAACAGCCTTCACCATTGAGGAGAACATAGTTGCCATTCGAAAGCACCTGGAACACAGGTCTAATCTAGGGAACTGGAACTCCCTTCAGATAACAAGCCAAGTTTGCTGCAGATGCATTACATGCCCCATGCAAGGACAGCTGTTTACAATAATTCGAATGGCTGACAGAAGTCTTGCATTCACTACCGCTAAGAAAGACCTCTTTCATGCTACTGAGACATTTGTACGAGAAGGGCAGCTCCCAAACCTCATGGATGTAACTATCTCCCAGCCTTTCATATGTGCCTACTGGAATGTGTTTTAAACAGGACGTGAATTGTAGTGTGTAAATAGGCAGATGAATGACCCTGTGTATTAACCATTCAGCAGATGGTATTTCAGCCACAGTAAAAGGCAACTTTTCTAACTTTTAGATGTTTAGCATGACATACGTCGCTTCTTTCTTAGCCATTAGTTGTTGTTGTCACGTTAAGTTAAATGTACAGAATATGTCCCTTGCGTTAACGTGTTGCCAGGGAACGCGACTTGCCTTCAGTGTTTGAAGTGTCCTACCCAATTGCATAATGGACCTTAGTTGACTTAGTTTATGATGTAAGGAAGACATATCAGTTTGTATACTGTCTATAGCAGAAGAGACAATGTTATTTAGGGTGTATATCTAGTTGGAGAGGGTATTAATCCCATTATCTACAACAGGTAATGTCTTCTGTAAATTTTCCTCGTCTATTTGCCTCGACCGGGCAGCAGCTTCTTGTTGAGAAAGAATTTCATTATATACTTCATACAAGAAGCGCTTTCTGGGGGGTGTGGTCTGGCCACGTTTGGAAATGGCTGCCTAGCTGAGACGCTCCACCCGACGGCAGGCCCCATACCGGGTGGGGAGGCACTTTGGCTCTGTGAGTCCCCCCTGCAGAACATCCGGGAGCTCGTGGGGGGCAGCGGCATCCGGGGAGCCCTTTGGACTGAGGTGTGGGCGACCCGATCTTGCCTCCCGCGGTCCCGACGACATCTGGGGCCTACGCTTGGTTGCGAAGCCGCATCCTTGCATGAGATCTCCGGGCCGGCGGACTGTGGCGTGGATGGGAAGGAAGTACAACTCTGACCGATCCGGCCTCGGATGTGCCGGATTGTCGCCATGCAGGAAGAACGAGCCTGAGACCATGGCACTCTTCCCAGAGATGTCGCGGCACCCTGCCCGCCCTACCTATCATGTACTCAACCCTCCATGGGACCGGCTGGACGAGAGAGGGCATCCTGGATCCCCGCCTGAGACAGGGGTGGCTCCAGGTGACTGCGGGGCAATAATTATGTTATTGGAGAGCAACTAACAATACGGAATACTGCCCGGGTGCACTAAAATCGCGACCCTCAAGACGCACTCTCACATAAAGGGCGCTACACGAGTGCACTCCTGTGGCATTGACATGGAGGGGGCCACTGGAGGCCTCACACACTGCATCCTGTGAGGTCCTGGGGCTCACCCTGCCTGGATACCTTCATCCTGCCCCCTCCCCCCTTCCTCCTTTCTAATATGGAGAACTGTTTTCCATAGCGCCATGAGGGAATAAAGACAGGGGGCCTCTTCAAGATACCAACAGGTACGGAGGACACCGCACCAGCATTCTTGCTTTCTTTTTTGCCACTCGGGGTCAATCACCAGAACTTAGTTTTTTGCTCTCTGACTCTATGCTGTCACCGCTGCGAGAGGAGGGGGTTTGAGGTGCAGCGGGATGGTGCTAACCACATCTCTATCCCGTGGAGAGGAGGAACACAGAGCTCTGGGCGCTGACCACCCCCAATGCCCCCTCCCCCCATTTCTTCATCTATAACCTGGGTACGTCTGCCACCATGCACAGGAGTGTGGACCGTGACCTACACAGGAGTGCGCTGATCACAGCAGAGATCCCTCCACGCTGCGGAGTGCGTCAACCCATTGGCTGCATAGCGTAGCACGGAGAAGTTTCCACCTCGTTTGGAGCCTTTTTGTGCCCACAACCCGGCGATGCCAGGGGGCAGATCGTCAAATAAACAATCGAGAAAGCCGGCTAGGCAACTGCTCTTTTTAGAAGCTCTGCGACACTCCCGAACCTTACCCCCTACATCCCAGGAGCACCAAACCAGCCAGCCCTGCACCACGGTAGATACCTCGAAGGGCGCAACCATGGACCGCATCCTACAGGAGATATCGGCGGTGGGCCGCAGGCTTGAGAGGATGGATAGCATGATGGCCTCAGTAACAGAGGATACAAAGTCGATGCGTCTGGATACTGCAGGCTTCCAATCACGGGTGACTGCCCTGGAGCAGCGGTTGACGACAGTGGAGACTCAGGCCGCGAGCGCAGAAAAGCTTTTCTGGCCTTGCGACCCCGTTTGCACCAGTTGGAGGTTAAGTTTGGTTTATTTGAACTGGCAAGGATGTGGATCACAAAGAATAATGTATCCAAGGACTTCTATGACCCAATAGACCTGAGTCTCTACCTCGATAGCTTATCATACTGCCCTATGGATACAGCCACCCTTCCCCAACCTCAGACTTTAATTACGGCAGCTCAGAAACCACTACTAACGGAGCCTGCTCCCGAGCGACTGGACCGTGGCCCCTCAGAGGCCCTGAACAGGAGCAAAGACCTTCAAAGACTCTCAAAGAATCACGATGACGGGGGACAGGTGTTGCACGCAGTGGCAAAGCATACTCAAGTGGCAGACAGAGACAAATCCTGCTCTCCTCTTAAACCCCCTGCAGCGCCTACCTGAGAACGAGGGACCTGGATACGTAATCTCCATGCTGTTATTGGTGACACCGTCATTCTGCACGTGCTTTGACGAGCTTCCCATCACGACACCTGGCAGATGAGTACTGTTCTTTCCTGTGCTCTGTTTCTTCTGTTTTGAGTTTAGGACACACTTCCACTGGGTTGCAACCCAAGAACAGCGAACACTCTTATGTTCTACCCTTTTTCCTGCCTCAAAGACCTTGCATCCTGCACCCAGGTTGATTTTATAACCTCCCCCTCATGGTTCCTCACATAGTGGGACCAGACGGTTGTTACATGTTATCTGTGGTTGTTTGATGTTCCCTCTACAAGTGTTACTATTATAGATTAGAAAAGGTCTCTTCTTCCCCACCTCCCCTCCCCCCCACCCCATACACTGAATGGCTGCATGAGATAAAGGAGATCCAATTATGCTCCTACTTCCCAGCTCCCATCCCCTCCTTTCCCGCACCTTAGCACAGACGCACCTTACTACACTTGGGTCACATTGTAGTGGCAGGGCAGTGGGACCATTGTCTGACCCTCAGATTCGGTTTGACCCATGAGAGAGATGTCCCTCTCCCCCCCTCTCCCCACCTGCTGGGACCCTTCAATCCAGCGCGCCCCACTCCCCTCCCTCTCCCATACACACCCTCTCCCCCCCTTAGCCAGCGCCTCGCTCCTCTCCCCCTCTCTTCTTCCTGTATTCATCAACTCCTCCACCACTGCACTCATACATCGGCCCCTCTCCCCCCTGCCGCCCTCGCGGCACTGACAAGCTCCTATTCGTTTATTTGTGATTCTTACCCGGTAGAACGGGGCACCAGCTTCCTTGGAATATCACAGGTGCCTGCTCTCACCGGTTGTGGGGCCAGCTGGTCGGGGTAGGGGTTTCTCAGTCTGGGCTTAGACTCGCAGACTACAGTCACCGAAGTGCGGAGTTTTCGTGCTCTGCAATAGTTCCCTCTGTCCCCTCCCCCCCTTTTCTTCTCTCCCCTACCTCCCCTCCTTACAGCTCTCTTCTCCTACCCCCCTCCCACTCTTCTTCCCTATCAACCTTTCGATTCCATCCTTCTCCCTCGGTCGTTCTATCTTTGATTTGTCTTTTGGCTATCCTACCTCTGTCTCCTCTCCCTACATGCACAAGGGCTATCCCCCCCGCACCGCCCCATCTCTTACCCTTTCCACCCCTCCTTCCCAATTTAAGTTCTCAGCATTCATACCGTCCATCCTCTCACAATAGTGCTATCTCCTACCTTGTCCCCCCCATAGTTCACTTTTTTTTGTTCTTGTCTCTTTAACTGTCCTTGTATTAACCCTCACCTTCCCCGCATATGCCTGCCATTCTCTATTGCTACTCATGTGCGACTTACGCAACCACACTAACATGATCGGATCGCCCCCAACCCCACCTACCCCAGTGCGGATCCTATCCTATCCTGTCAATGGACTGACCCACTTCATAAAACGGAAAAAGGTACTCTCATACCTTCAATCAAAACAAGCAGATATAGCTCTGCTACAAGAGATCCATCTCGATAGAGAGGAATCTGCTAAATTGCACCGGGATTGGGTAGGAACAGTATTTTTCAGTTGTAGCCCCAATTCCAGAGAGCGAGATGGAGGTGCCCCGCGAAAATGTGGCGTCACTATACTGGTGCGAAAAAATATACCTTGCTCAGTTTCTAAAACGTAGATAGACACGGAGGGTTGTTACGTGTTCGCCAAACTTAAGTTTGGAGACTCCTCCCTCTGTGTGGGATCCGTCTATGCTCCCATGGGCTCCACGCGCCTGTTTTTCCTGCAAATCAAACACCTATTATCAGAGATAGGGGCCACCAGATACGTCATAGGAGGAGATTGGAACCTGGCCAGGGACACGGCGTTGGACAGGACTGACCCCTTAAAGTTGGCCGACAATGGTGATAGGGCCCTCCAGTCTGAACGGTTTAGTGGATTACTGGAGACTGACATGCCCGACCGATAAAGAATGCACTTTCCTGTCACCGGTCCATGGCACACAGTCCCGGTTGGACTATTTTCTCATCTCTCATGGCCTCACGGCGCAGGTTGCGTACGCTCGGATACTGGAGGGTGGCCTCTTGGACCATTCCCCAGTGCAAACTGCTGTCCAGTCGGGTCTGATGTCCTCTGGCCGTAAGCCCTGGAGACTGGCAGTTCACCGTTATCGCTCCCCTCAGGGCAAGGAACGACTGCGAGACCATGTGTCCCCATATGTTCCGAACAATCAGGGTTCTACTGATTCTCAGAGAGTCCTATGAGCAGCAGCCAAGGCAACCATACGGGGGCAGATGATGAGAGATGCTGCACTGGCAAACAAAGACAGGAGAGCAAAGCAACCAAGCCTAGAGGAAGTTATACGTCAGCTAACGCGGCAACACACGGATCACCCGTCCCTCCTTGTGCGCAGACATTTGGAACGCGCCCGCATGGAGCTTAACGACCTCCATACCTTGCAGGCCGAATATGCACTGCAGCACATTCAGGGCAGACACTATGAGCAGGGGGAGAAGGTGGGTAGGCTGCTAGCGGCCCAACACTGTCAGAGGATGGCAGCCCTGGCCTTACCAGCGCTCACTGCCCGCTCTGGAATGACACTTACACATCCACATGACATAGTTAACGAGTTTGCATCCTACTACCGTCATCTATATACCCCTGAGTCGACATCCACACTCAATCACATCGAAATCTTCCTCGGTGGCATAACATTACCCTCCTTCTCTTCAGAAGGCCGCCCCTCCTGGAAGGAGATATCAGCCGGTTAGAGATATTGCAGGTCATCTCTGACCTCCCCTACCACAAATCGCCTGGTGAAGACGGATTCCCAGCAGAAGTTTATATATGGGCAGGGGACGAGATGATTGACGTCCTTCATGGAGCGCTGGATGAAGCCTGTCGGACAGGCTTTCTGGGCATGATCTCTAATACAGCCACGATCACAGTCATACCGAAACCAGGACGTGACCCCTTACTCTGCAGTAACTATCAGCCTATATCCCTCTTAAATGGGGACATTAAGATTCTAGCCAGCGTTTTAGCGAACCGTCTGCGTAAAGTTATACCCATCTTATCCAACATTCCCAGGTAGGATTTGTGCCGGGCCGTATCTCCAGAAATAATTTGCGTACTCTCTGCCACACCCTGTGGGCATCTAGGAATACACCGGAAGCCGCCCTGGCCTTGTCCCTAGATGCTGAGAAGGCGTTTGACCGCATCAAATGGCCATGCCTGTTTGCGACCCTGAAGAAGTTCGGCCTAGGGGATCAGTTCATTTCCAGGGTCCGCCTCCTGGATGATCATCCCACAGTGCGGGTTAATTGCGGGGGCTTTCTTTCAGATCCTTTTCCCATTCGCAGAGTGACCCGTCAGGGCTGCCCCCTATCAACTCTTTTGTTCTTACTGGCTATGGAACCGCTCGCGACCACTATCCACACTTCCCCCTCAATAAGGGGACTCACCTGGTGGAGTCTCCACAATTTACCCCAAGGCAGATGACATACTAATCACAGTGGCAGACCTCGAGCGTTCCCTGCCTGGGTTATTGGGGATCATTGAGCACTTTGCACCTATCTCTGGTTATCGAGTAAATTGAGGGAAGAGTGAAGCTCTCCCCCTTTCGCAGGTGATGACAAAGGCCAATAAACACGGCTTTCCATTTCTATGGACACCAAAGCACCTTAAGTACCTGGGAATATTGGTCAACAGAGGCCTGGATCATATGGTGACAGACAACCTTACCCCTCTTCTCACACGAATGAGATTGGACTTTGACAAATGGACCCACCTGGGCCTCTCCATGTGGGGCAGAGTGCAGGCGGTGAGAATGGTTACTGTGCCACAGTTCACCTATGTTCTAGGCCTTCTGCCTCTTCAGGTGCCTCACTCGTTGTTGCCCTCAGTGGACGCAGCGATTAGAACCTTTGTATGGGGCTCTATGTGACCAGTCTTGCTCCTGCCAAACTCATGGCACACCGGTCTTCCGGGGAAATGGGATTCCCTTTGGTGGAGCATTATGCCCTGGCTTTGCATTTGTTGTCCTTGGCTATGCTAATATTGGATATGACAGAGCTGCCTCAGTGGGTAACAGTGGAGAAAGCTCTGCTTTCTCATGGCGGAGGCCTATAGGGACTTTACTGCGCTAGTCCCTCCAACCCTGCATCTGTGAGTCCGATACTGAGCGCGACACAAGCGGTGTGGAGAAGGGCCCACCTCCTGCTTGGAGTTCATCCTTCCCTACATGTCCAAGCACTCTTGTGGAACAACGATAGCCTGCGGATATGGGGGAGGGTCTTTACTTGGCCGCTTTGGAAGGAAGCTGGCATCACCCATCTAGGCCAGGTCCTGCAGGATGGGGCGATCAAGCCCTTCGCCTCAACATGGGAGAGTTTTGGTCTTCACCCATGACAAGAGTGGCGATATCTGCAACTTAAACACTGCCTGCAACATAATGCAGACACTGTCCAACGGGGACCTCAATCTTCACCTGTGATGCTTTACCTCCGAGTGTGGGGAAAGCACAAAGGTGTCAAGCAGGTCTCTATGAGATCCTCACATGCCATAGGTTTTTGCAACTCCTCTTAGAAAATCTCTGTCTCCAATGGCAAACTCGCCTGCGAAGGTCCCTCGACACGGACGACTGGGTGGAATTACTGGAAGCATTGGACAGAGGCACCCATGAACCTCCCTTGAAATTCTGCCTCTATAAGATCATCCACGACTGGTATTGGACTCCGTTGGGAATACACTGAGCAGGGCTTCTCTTGCACGGACATGCTGGCGCTGTCCGGAGATACACTGTGATCTACTTCACATTCTTGTTGACTGCCCGTCGGTCCAGCCTCTGTGAGAGGCTGTTAGCCTCACGCTATCTACCTCAACTCCGCTCCCAGCACAGCTGCCTCCGTCCCTTGTTATTTTACACGACATGGATGCCCTTCCGGCTTTATCGCGTCCTTTCCAGAGAGTGCTGCACACAGTACTCGCCACAGCGAAAATCTGTATCCTCCGTCATTGGCAATCTGCAGATCCTCCCACCCTGAGTGACTGGATAACAGCAATGACCCGGATAGCAGTATATGAGAAGATCATTTATAATCTCCAAGATCAAGCTGCCATGTTTCATAGGGTATGGGCCCTGTTCCTTGCTGACCCCCAACCACCATTGGTCCGTTGATAATGATCCCCTCCCGCCTCTCCTTACTGTTTGATCTATCTATGGCGTTGCCCTGGCCCTGTAATTATAATTATAATTAAATACCTCACCTCACCTCCCTCTTTCCCCCCTTCCCTTGTTACCATACACTCATACACTCTTGCACCTCTACCCACTACATTTCCTCCCAGGCACTGCCTATTTCTTTCCCCTATATACACCAACCTTTCCCCCGCCCCTCCCTCCCCCCTATCCCTTCCCCAACACTCTGCTCCCCTCCCTCTCTCCCCTCTGTTTATTCTCCACCACCCCTTATTTTGTTTTTGTCTCTTCATCCTTGGACGTTCATTTCTTACTTCTATCCTCTGGCTATTGGCCCTGGACTCTTTACTGCTGTCTTTCTCTTTCCCCCTCCCACCTCCCTCTTCCCAATACTCTCCCCCACTCACACTCTTTTCCTTTTTTTTTTCCCTTCCCCTGATAGCACTGTATATTGCTTAGTCGCCTAATTGTTCAAGTGCCGCACTATTTACCTCACATTCTCTTGAAGCCCTTGTACCAACATACTATTGCCGCACCGCCCTACTCGCTTACATTTGTGATAACCTGTGAACTCGTTGCCTCACCTGCGCTCCCCCACCCCTGCCTTTTCTCACCCCCCATGGCCCCACCTTTTTCCTCCCCCCCTTGTTTCAAACTCTTTCTCCCTCACCTCATGATAGGCTGCCCCTCCGCCCCCTCTTCCCTCTCTTATTAGTTCCCTTAATATTGCTAACTTTTAGTAAGTATGGGACTACAATTGATGATGCTTAATCTATGGTATCCCTTGTTAACGCGTCCGTCTATGTTAATTTATATACATCAGGACTCGTTTTAGGCCGATGAATCTTTGGGCCCAGTGGTGAGACACCGTAGGACGAGATAACTGATCAAAATATCAATCAATATGTCAATAACATTGTCAACATTTAACACCAAAATATATCTTGCTTTAGGCATTAATAAACATTCGGCGCAACCATGACCTTTCAGTCATGAATAACAACACCTTAATGAAGTTTTATGAGTTTTATTCCCTATTGATTACAATTTAATAGCAAATGCATCAATCTCAAAACCAAGAAGCATATAAGCATAGTCACAAGATGACAACCATAATAAGCTTTCAATAATGCAAAGATCAGTAACATAGACAATCAGATGGATATAAGCAAATCGTAATACATCGAACTTTCTAAAGATACTAGTTCAGCATAGCATCATGTCAGTCACGTCAGTTTGTCAGTCAGAATGAATACCTCGTCTAACCACTAATTAGCATTAGCATGTTGGGCGTCATGCAAAACAATTTTGAACACCAATTTGGAAAACATCTAACTAAGGTCTCTAATCAAAAACATACAGCAGTTGGTACCTAGAAAAAAAAGCAAGTAAGTAGATTTCATTAGCAACATTTATCATTACCCTCCTCAAGATAGGTCAGCATACAGGATCAGTCTTCGTCTTCAGGACATCAGTTAGATCACCGTCAGTCTATCTAAGTTTAAGGCAAGGGACACTCTCCTCATAAGGAGAAAAGTGTAAGGGGGCAGTCTATGGGCAAGAATGGTTTTGTCTAAGTCTCAAGTCACAAATTAGAGTGACAGAGTTTCGGTATGCAATCGATATCATTCCCTACCTAATGTCGTTTGTCTCCTGTGTCATGGGTTTTTATCTCTTTTTCGTGATACATTCCCCCAAAATTCTATTGGTCAGTCAATATACCCCACCATTGGTAACCTATCAAATTATACATTAAGTAATGCATTTAGCCATTTTTGATAGTTCCTTATTTTCTAATTGGTCTTCATAATTGATGTATTTTCGTAGGTGGCTCATCCGGGATTACTTCATCGACTTTGCACGTATCAGGTCAAAAGTTCTCTTCTTCTTGCTTCATCGTCCTTGGAAGTGTCCATTAATGTTTCAAAGAATATATCTGTTATACTAGAAGCTACTAACATGCGGATGGGAGAATCGGGGGATGTTGCAAACTAGTGAAGAAAAGAACAATCGCTGGGTCATGGTCTTTTGCAAGTCAGTACACTGAAGAGACAGAAAAATACGCTTTAATATGAGAGCTACACAGCTTTGCTTGACTCACGCTAACTTAAGATATATGATTCTAACGAATGCAGTCTTTATGCGTTTTAATGTGCACAGCTTTGGCAATCTATGAACGATTACTTCTTACAGTTGTCATTAGTTTACACACATGAAAATCCTTTACGTTAATGAATATGTTTCAATGAATATTTTATTTAATGCAGCATTGTTAATCATAAGCATTTCACGTCTATAATATGTAATATCAAACTACGCTCTCTCACCCTCATACATTGTGGTTTGAACGATTTCCAAATAGATATAGGGATCATGTGTATATATATATGTATATATGCCTCTACATATGTATTCTGTACTATAGAGATTACAGTCTGTGTTCCATGTTATCCCCACTATGTTTTGTACTTTTATTGCTAATAAAATAACTACAACACAAAAAAAATAAGTGCTTTCTGCGTTGTCTTTTGGGGCCTAACAGGAAGTCCTGTAAGTCGGTGTTATTACACAAGAGTCTGAGGTGTTCTATAACTGCATCTAGTGAAGAACTCTTCAACCATAGCTGACATAGTTTTCCTACACTATATGTTGTTACTATACCCGCATGTTTGGATGATATATAGCGAGGGTTTGGCCTACTAGTTCTAAAAAAAAACGTGGAGTTTATAAAAAATCCATGACAACCATTGGTATCTATTGGTCGCAATAACCACCTGCCAGGACGTGACAGAGAAGCATTAAACGTGCCATTCTGGACCCATTCATCGAGCTGATCTTCAGTTGCATTGATATAATTGTGCCATTTGTGAAATTTAGCTGGGGCGGGAATACTGGGCGCATTCAATTCCTTAATCTTAGCTAAGCCCAAACAACTTGTTTGTTGTACAGTGTCATTTAGAAATATCATATGAACAGGTATCAGGCATGCTCTAAATAAAGCTTCCATCCCCCGTATTTGCCAATGTTCCCCACACACTTTTTAAGTCAATCTACCTCAGCCAATATTCATAGCCTTCTATTGTCAACCGGGAAACAAAGGAATCCGAATAAATACATTTCGTATTTGTCAATGATATGCGTACATTTTATATCGCTGGCAATTTAGAAAAATATGACTCAGCATTCTTAGCATCGTGCCCAGAAAAATATGCAAACTTTTCAGAGTATGTTTTAGAACACCCTTGTGGTGGAGTTTGACAATGTTTCCATTGTGTGTAATTAAAAACAGTCTTTGGGGTACTTGCTCTGTGGATGAAATTGTGCCCATAATAATTACTGAAAAACATATCACCATAATTCTCTTTAGATTGGTAAACATCTTTGTTTTCAAATACAGTGTAAGACTGCAACTCAGGCATCATAGAATCAACTGTTTTCACATCCCAATCATCAGAAACAACTCCGGGTATTATTACATCGTTCATTGAAAGTTTAAACACGTATGGTATTTGAATGACCTCTGTAGGGCTGTATATATCAAATGTTATTTTATCCCAAACAATCCCATCAGGGATTGGTATAGTGGAAATGTTCACAAAAGACAAGTCTCTGCAGACCTTATGAGAAGAAAAATGCGGTTTTAGGATCTCATCCACCAGTTCAACTGTTGATCTTTCAGGAAGAAAATGACCATGTATTAATAAAAAGAATGTTATAACAAACCCAATCCAAAGTAGGAAGCCAATACAGTCAAAGAAAGCCACAGATACTTCAATAGAAGAATGAAATAAGTTGTTTAAGCCAGTTTATCAGCTTACGTGTGTTTGACAGTTCAGGTGTAAGAGAGGTGTATGAGTCTGAAACAGTGTTGTTGATGTCTGCAAAGTATCCAGAAGCAGTTTGTGCAAAAGCTGGTGCTGTGTTTGTAAGTGGAGAACTGGTGGGTGTTTCCCGCGGTGGTACAGAATAAATGACACCATGTGTCTGTGTTGAAGTTGGGTCAAATCGATCAATGTTTTCTGTATTGTTCGATGTCAGTGGAACTACTGCAAGATCATTTTCCACCCTCCCCAAGCTCGGAGAGGTGTCAGTGTTGCTGCTTGCAACTTGAAAAGGAACTTCTTGACCAGTAGTGACAGGGATTCGGGAACTACTGGCTGTTCCTCTTGGTCTGCTGTGCAGGGTCAGCCACATGGTGTAACTTGACATTGTCGATAGATAGAAAGCGATTTTCTTTGGCACCAGCCAATGGTGGTAGAATGACAGTTCTGGTACTGTGGATTCCCAAGCCTGGTACGGGTGCACAATAAAAAAAGGACCAAACTCCTTTTTCACAGCAACCTTTTCACAAACTAGATCCCCAACTTTAGGAATCCAGCCTGTAGGCGTTACAGAAATATCCTTAATTCCTGTTGAGGCAGCACTGGCAGAAGCGTTGTCATCACAGAAGTGTTGCAATTCCTCTAAGACAGTGACACATTCATTTATGTCAAAGGGTGTTTCTGTCGCCTCCACTCCAGGACCATCAAGATCTGAAACATACATTGGACTTCCGAACAGGCACTCATATGCAGTACGATCGCCCAAGGACCTTCTAGGCAGATTGTTAAGTGCTCTCTGGACTCCATACTAGTGATAAAGCCAACTACGACCCGTACCTGGGACTCTGGCTGTTAAGGACTGCTTTAAGTCACTGTTTAATCACTCCACAACACTATTTCCCTCGGGATGAAATGGAGATGAGTGCTGGAGTTGGACCCCTAACGAAGCCATGGTGTCCCTGAATGCCCTTGAGGCGAAAGCAGGACCCTGGTCTGAGTGGAAAGCCGCAACTGCATTTGTACCGATATAGACTCGCAAATCTTTAATAACAGTCCGAGCGTCAGCTGAGTATTGTGGCCACACCCATAGAAATCGGGAGCAAGAGTCAACAGCGACTAAGATGTTTTTGTATGCACTGTCCCGTGTTAGGGGACAACAATGATTCAAGTACACACATTGTAATGGTTTGTTTGAAATAAGGAGGGGTGTCTGTGGTGGGCGTTTAGCAGTGGAAACTTTAATTTGTTGGCAGATGTCACAACAAAGGTCATACTGCTTGGCCTCTTTGTACAGACCTGGCCACCAAAAACGGGCTTGTAACAATGATATTTTAGCCACCACACCAGCATGGGCAGATGCTGCCCCTTCATGCATTGCTTTAATCAACTCTGGTCTTATGGCTTTGTTTGGAATTTCTCAAACCCCTACGCCTGGTATCTTAACCTCAGGATTTAGGCAGCCTCCCATTCGGTAGGAATACTTAGCAAGAAATGCTTTTCGATATGGCGTATCTTCAGCAGTAGCTTTCACAGCAGGCTATATGTCTTATGCCGGTTTCGCACCTAAGCGGGTTACTGCAGCAACAGTGGCCGCAGCTACTGCTGACTTTGCGACTTCATCAGCCAATGTGTTTCCAGCAACGTGTATTTCAATGCGCTGGTGTCCAAGTGTGTGTACAACATGGATACTTGGTAGCGTCTCCTTCAGATCCTCTACTTTCCCCCACAGGAGTCTGTGCTTAATGGTGTTGCCTTTAGAATCTCTGAACTCATTCTGGCGCCAGTAATGCAGGTATTCATTGAAGGACTGGACACAGTAGTACGAATCACAAACAATCAGCGTTAACTGTGCAGGATCCGTGTGTTCCAGTGCCATCGCCAGAGCCTTTAGCTCTGCTAGTTGTGCTGTGCAACCCCCTAGGGTTTACGTGAACGTATGCTGGGGACAAAATTTATTATCCTCCATATAGCCGCTTACGAATGCACAAGCAGTGGAGAACTTATGCTTTGTGCCAATTGCAGGTTGCGCTGAGCCATCGGTGTACATGACTCTTTGATATTGATCAATAGGCAGTGTGTTTGCTGGAACTGGGTATTCTAGTTCATACTGCAAAAATTCTTGAGTTTGTAATTTTGGGTAAAAAATGTAGTCTACATCAGTGGCTGTTAAAGACGTGGCCCATTGTATCCAACATGGATGTAATGCTTTAGCGTTTGGAATGCTGGCTTTGGTGACAGCCTCAGGGGATGGTATTGGGGAGACAACAATAATGCATTTACCTTTGACTAACGGTCTTTCTTTAATGACAGCCATCTGTACAGCAGTGAGAATTTTCTCAGTGGGAGCCAGGCGTTCTTCTGCTGCGGTGTACAAATGTGATTTGTATGCAATTGGTACTGTCTCACCTTTATTGAAAGTTACATAGGTGAAACCAATGGCACCAGCAATTACTCTGATGACCAAATGTGTTTTGTTGTCTCTTGTGTGTAAGTGTTGTGCTGCAAGCATGTTTGCAAAGCTCTGAGTATACGTGTGTGTTCGATTGCCCAAAATTTACTTGAAAAGTCAGGATGTATTAAGTCATATAATGGTTTTCTGACTGATGCATAATCAGGAATGTAAGTTCTGCCAGAATTTAGGAAACCCAAAAGAGATTGGAGTTTTTTAATGGTGTTTGGAGGTTGTAATTGTGCGCATTTTTCCAAGAATTTTGGCGCTAGGCTCTTTCCTTCACTTGACAGCTCATATCCCATATTGAATTTGTAGCCAAACTCGACAAATCCCACAACAATGCGAGGTACCCTTCTCAAATTTTGCAGCAATTCATCATCTGTAAGATAAATATCATCTACATAGGACAATGCTTCAGGGTCAATGTCGTGCAATATTGAAGTCATACGAGCTGTGAACAGTTCTGGCTTTTCTTGTACCCGTGGGGTAAATGACAGAATTGTTTCTGAGAGCCTAGTGTGCTGAAACTTGTTAGCAGAGTATTTTTTGCACACTGTGTTGTTCATAAGTGCTGTGCTATGTGAGTTTTGTATAGCATATGTCCGTGTATGACTGTTTAAATGACTGTAGTCTAAGACTATTCTGTACGAATGGTCTGGCTACTGGGAATAAGGGATTATTCATAGGTGAGACACAGGGTTCAATTACGCCCTGGTACTCCAATTGTGTGAGGATTTCCCTCACGAGTGCTTTAGCATCATGTTTTATTGGGTATTGGGGTTGAGGTTGGGGTTGATTTTTAATTGGAATTACAAGGTAAGGGGAATCTTTGTCCAATTCTACGTGGTTGCGATATAACGTCGGTGCCTGCGCCAATGCCCAATCGATTACGTAGGATTTTGTGACTTCCTCAGGAACAAGGGGTGAGCAAGAAGGTTTAATAATATCTTCCCCATATGGGCAGGTACGGACAAATTCAGGTGGCCACTCATGTTCGGCTAAAAAAATATCATATATGTGTACCAAGCGATCCCAAAAGATTGCGTCTATTGTGAGTTCAGTGTCTCTTTCTAACTGTAACATTACTTTGTACACCCTATCAGGCATGGAGACACGCAAGTCTGCAGTTTCTACTTGTAAGAAGTCATCAGTTGCTTTCACATCCAGATGCTCTAGAAGATTCCGGTCAACTATTGTGACCTCTGCCGCGCTGTCTAGTAGCGCTAGTGCCCACTTCTTGTTCTTCAAGAGAACCTTCTTCTTGAGTGGCATGTCGAACCGCAACTGCTGCCACCTTTTTCTTTTTAAATTGGGGTTTTTGTTGAGGAGGTTTCTTTTCCTTTTTACCAGAAACCTCTGTTGAACGTTGTGATTCCTGTGATTAGAGCACAGCAAATACTGTGCCCCATGTATTGCTGTTATCTATTGTGGGAACCATCCCAAATGGCAAGCACATTGTTAATATTCTGTGTTTATCCTGAGGTCCCTTATGGGGGAATGCTGCTTCCAGCACATTTTTTTTTTGAGCTAACCAAAACAGAATTTCTTCTCATTTGGCGGGTACTTTACCCATAATCGAATGTACAGTTGCAGGATTAATACCTGTATTATTGCATGTGGTTGAGCTGGTGCAGGACGTGCTGGGTTTGTGTTTAATGTTTGCACTATTCGTCCATATATTGCAGTCAGCCCAGTATATAAGCGATGGACTTTAGCTACCGCTAGGTTCGCTGCAGCCAGATGAGGTGTTTGGGTGGCCAATATAGGCCAGGTAGGACCATCATTACTTAGAGGACTTAACCTAACAGGTATAGTTGTGTGGGTTAGGGCGCCATCAAGCCAATTATTATGTTTTTGATAAGATAATGGTATTTCTAAATATGTGAGAGAGCGTATTTTGATATTACATATTATAGACGTGAAATGCTTATGTCTAACAATGCTGTATTAATAAAACATTCATTAAAAGCGTATTCATAAATATGGAGAATCGTTCATATGTATAAACTAATGTCAACTGTAAGAAATAATCGTTATAGTTTGCCTAACTGAGCACATTAAAACGTATAAAGCTACATTCATTAGAACTCGTATATCTTAAGTTAGCATGAGCCAAGCAGAAGCTGTATAGCTCTCATATTAAAAGTGTATTTTTCCTGTCTCTTCAGTGTGCAGACTTGCAAACGACCATGACCCAGCTATTGTTCTTTCTGTATTAGTTTGAAACATGGGGACATTTTCCCATCCGCATGCTAGCATCTTTTAGTATAAAATGATTGTGCTTCGAAACAGTTGTAGATACTTCCAAGGACAATGAGACGAGGGAAAGAGAACTTTTAACCTGAGACGTGTGCCAAGATGATGAAGTAACCCCAGATATGCCACCTACGGAAAGTCGATTATGAAGACCAATCAGAAGACAGGACAATATCGAGAAATGACAAATGCATTACTTAATGTAAAATTTGATAGGTTAACAATGATGGGGTGTATTGACTAACCAATAGAATTTTGGGGGAATGAATTACTAGAAAGGGATAAAAACCCATGACACAGGAAATAATCATCATTAGGTAGGGAATGATATTGATTACATCCCGAAACTCTGTCACACTATTCTGTGATTTGAGACTTAGACAAACCATCCTTGCCCATATTACTGCCCCTTACACTTTTCTCCTTACGAGGAGAGTGTCTTGCCTTTAACTTAGATAGACTGACGGCGATCTAACTGATGTCCTGAAGACGAAGACTGATCCTGAATGCTGACTTAATCAGAGGAGGGTAATTATAAAATTGCTAATGAAAATTCATTTTGCCTTTCTTTCTAGGTACCAACTGCTGTATGTTTTATTAGAGACCTTAGCTAGAAGTTTTCCAAATTGGTGTTCAAAATTGTTTTGCATGACGCCCAATATGCTAATGCTAATTAGAGGTTAGACGAGGTATTCATTCTGACTGACAAACTGACGTGACTGACATGGTGCTATGCTGAGCTAGTATCTTAGAAAGTTCGATGTGTTATAATCCGCTTATATCTATCTGATTGTCTATGCTACTGATCTTTGCATTATCGAAAGCTTATTGTGGTTGTCATCTTGTAATCGTGTTTATATGCTTTTTGACTTTGAGATTAATGCCTTTGCTACTAGATTGTAATCAATAGGGAATAAAACTCATAAACTTCATTAAGGTGTGGTTATTCATGACTGAAAGGTCATGGTTGCGCCGAATGTTTATTAATGTCTAAAGAAAGAGATATTTTGGTGTTAAACGTTGACAATGTTATTGACATATTGATTGATATTTTGATCAGTTATCTCGTCCTACGGTGTCTCACCACTGGGCCCAAAGATTCATTGGCCTAAAACGAGTCCTGATGTGTATAAATTGACATAGACGGACGCGTTAACAGTTCTGGTAGCAGAGTACGGTTTGGCCCTTGGGGGCCCTAGGACGGAGTTTTCTCTGTTCAATTGTTTTCTTGTGATAATGCAAATTGGAAAGATGATGAGTTGCTAGATCTGCCATGGGCTTTCCCGGGATCTCGGAGCCTGCCTAAATGAGTTGGGAATGTTCTCGGCGTCATAGTATGTGTGGTTAGGGACTTTTGCGCTTATTAAATCTTATGCACTTTGCAGGTGATTGTGAATACTTGAGTGTGATTAGGCCAAATTAAGTGTTGTTTAGAAGGAGTGGGCGTACTCCACAGCATGAGAGTAGGGAAGTCGGCGTACTTCATGTGAATGCAGCGCTTGTTGCTCAAAATTATCCACATGGTTGGTTGTTGTATACGGGCCTATTGAGGTCTAAGACTCCGGAGTATGATGTTAAAATGGTTTATGTTGTAATCTGTGCGGTTTAATAGGTCAATCGGGCGTGGTTGACAGGTCGAGTTTCGAGTTATGATGCATGTGTGTAACCTTCGATGGAGATTTGACAAGTTCTAAAGTGCCCTAGAAGGAGTCATTGACAAGTCGAGAGTAGGATTTGCAGGTCGAATTCTGCTTGCGTATGAGGGAACTGAGAAGGAGAGAGTAGCGGCCGAGGCTTCAAGTGAAATCTCTGTAAAGTTCTGAAGCGAATGTGTTACCCTTCCTGTAGTGAACCGGCAGATTTGTGTTGTCATTTAAGTGCTAGCAATAATTTGCATTAGTTTGTATGAGTTGTAAGGAGTTAGTGAGGTGTGGACAAGCCGCAAGACTTTGTCAGCTGCAGTGTGTGTGAGTGTGACGTCAGTGGTGCCGCGCTGGGATAGGTCAGATATCGAGAGGGGTCGCGCACGGATTGGCTGCCGTCCATGAGAGGCAATAGGTTGAGCAAAGGGTAGGTAAAGAGTGTCCTGGGAACAAAGCCGTTTTCTGAGTAAAAATAAAATAAAATGAATTTTGTGAAGGCATTCAAAAGCGCATTGAAAGGAGATGTGTATATTGCTGCAACTGATGGGGAACCTACACCACCTGAGGGTACACCAGCTTACACGGTTATGGAGGAAAAGGGTGTTGCACCGTGTTTATGGATAAAACAATGGCGCAAACTAACAGAGAAAGAAGGGTGTCTAGCGTTTCCCGAACATGGAACGTTTAATCAAAAGGTTTTAGAAAATCTGAGGTGGATGTTAAGTACGCAGCAACCACCTCCTCGACCAGCACAATATGAGGCTTTGGCAATTTGGGACCTGATGGCTCTTAAACATAGACAAGAAAGATTTCACAGGAGATTGACAAGAGCAGAAAAATCCTATGCAGAGGCTAGATGGGATAATGAGAACAAAATGTGGAGACGAGGAATAGTGGATGGGTTGAAGCTGGGTCCGGCAATAACCCAGGGAGAGGAAATACAGGGAAAGAAAGCTTCTTGCAAAACTGACAAAGAACCAGACAAACACAAAGAGAATAAAAGATCTTGGGAAGAAGAGGACAACTCAGATGATGAGGCATTCATGGATAGACTGTTACATGATCATCCACCACCTTACGCGGTGAACAACAGTGCTCCAAGTACTAGTTTGGATTCTGGGAACCAGACGAAAGAGAAGGGTGTTACTGATACAGTGCAGACTAGCGATACAGCTTTGATACAGAATGGTGTCAGTGTACCCACTGCTCCAGACCCGCCGATACAGTTACAGCCTCCACCACAGATAAAAAGAATTTATCCCGATGTTCCAGTGCTTGAGACTACTGCGAACTTGGTGGTGCAGCCAGACCCGATATATACAAAGCCAAGGTTAATGCAGATTGAGTCAACTCCGCAGTTAGTATCACAACCGCCAAAACTGATACCTGGGTATAACCCAGTAGCGGGTCCTTTAAAAGAACCTGCACCAGGATTATTAGATCAGACCTATGGTGTTGAAGCTCCAAGAAGCTTGGGAGCAGGCCAGACACCTGCCGCTATATCACTACCCATTACAGTTGGTCCCCCGGTGCCGTTATATGCACAGGAGAAAACAAGGATGTGTGAACAGGGAGTCCTAACTCATGAAACGATAAGAGGAGGGCCTATTATAACTCCACAAATAATGACACAGAGAGGACAGGCTTGTGAACAATCAAGACCCTTAATGGACCTTAGTCCAATAGGGGCACCTCTTGAGGCAATGCGACAAGCAGGATTGGGAGTCCTGACTCCCCAAACTATGAGTACAAATACCTCATACACTCCAATGATACATGCAGGGAACATTTCACTGCAGGGTTTTACAGTACAACAGTTAAATGAGTGGTTGGAGAAAACTTGCACATCACAAAGGGCTACAGCAGCTGCAATCAAACCTGAGAAAGAGAAACACGATGAATACCTAAATCTAGTACGACTAGGAGCAGAAGCTGCTGAATTGGTGGATGGAACAATGGGAGTAAATAGGTTGGAGTCTTACACTGAGGCAGAATTAAGGTACTTATGCCCTAAAATCACCAAAGAGGTAGGCAAAGTACACCAGAAATTAACGAATTTGGCAGACAAATATAATATTGACATTGGAAACACAAAACATTTGAAACGGAGTTACAGATTAGATTTTGACTCAAAAGATTTTGAGCACATGAGATCTGCAGGCATGAAGACACATTTGAAAGAGCTGCTGCAAAGCGTACAAATTTGGGGAGCACTAGAGAAATGGGAAGGCCGATGGATGAAGAAAAGAGATAAGGGGAAAAGAGATAGTTCAGTATCTAATGAAACAACAGTCACACCAAACCTAGAGACCGTGAAAATCCTACCTATGAGAGAAACAGCTGGTGGTGTTTTGGTGCATGTGCCTTGGTCCAGGGGAGACATTTTGGGGGTCATTCTGATCCCGGCGGCAGGGTCGGCGGGAGCACCGCCGACAGGCCGGCGGTGCCCCGCAGGGCATTCTGACCGCGGCGGTTCGGCCGCGGTCAGATGCGGAAAACCGGCGGTCTCCCGCCGGTTTTCCGCTGCCCTTTAGAATCCTCCATGGCGGCGGAGCGTGCTCCGCCGCCATGGGGATTCTGACACCCCCTACCGCTATCCTGTTCCTGGTGGGTCTCCCGCCAGGAACAGGATGGCGGTAGGGGGTGCTGCGGGGCCCCTGGGGGCCCCTGCAGTGCCCATGCCAATGGCATGGGCACTGCAGGGGCCCCCGTAAGAGGGCCCCACTTTGTATTTCAGTGTCTGCTATGCAGACACTGAAATACGCGACGGGTGCCACTGCACCCGTCGCACCTTCCCACTCCGCCGGCTCAATTCTGAGCCGGCGTCCTCGTGGGAAGGATGATTTGCCCTGGGCTGGCGGGCGGCCTTTTGGTGGTCGCCTGCCAGCCCAGGGCAAATCCCAAAATACCCTCAGCGGTCTTTCGACCGCGGAGCGGTATTTTGGTGGGGGAAGTCTGGCGGGCGGCCTCCGCCGCCCGCCAGACTCAGAATCACCCCCTTTGTCCTTTACGAATGATTATCCCAGGTTAAGAGAAAAAACGATCGAGTGGTATCAACAGACAGATAGATTCGTGAAGCTTGCGAAGTGTCTCTGGGAAGACTTAAATACCTTGGTTGAGATTATTGTTCCGCCAGACTTGTGGCTTGAATGCAAGAGAGGGGTAGATTGGCCCACAAAGGAACCGGCAAGGGATAAAGTGACTGGAGCACCTTCTGAAGAGGTAATGAAATATTATCATAAAGTAATTGAGTTTTTGAAACAAAAGGTGTCGCCGAAGGTGACTGATTGGCAGAAAATTGACCGAACCTCTCAAGAGGTTAAAGAGTCAATACATGCATATTATGAAAGATTGTTGAAGGCATTCAAACATTACAGTGGTACTGAAACAATTGAGCCGAAGGACATGAATCATCTTGTGTTCAGATTTGTCGAAGGGCTGAGACCGGAGGTCAGCCAAATGATTAAAAATCATTTGATTTGTTGGCAAGCTAAACCGATTGATGAAGTATTACAGTACGCGAAATACTGTAGTGACGAAATTGAGTTAAAGCAGAAAAAGTTGAAGGAGAAGGTGATGGTGATGCAGATAAGAGCTGCACAGGCTGGAATACAGGGAAACGGTGTTCAGCAAATGATACAGCAACAACCGCAATTGAATGGTGTGTTTCAGGCACAGCCGAGAGGTAGAGGTCGAGGGTTTGTGAACCGTGGTGCGGACATGAATAATGTTGTTGTTCAAGGTGATGGTCAAGGAGTGAAAAAGATGTCACCATGCCATGCGTGCGGGGGCATGGGACATTGGAAATGGGATTGTCCAAATACAATGCAGGATGGTACAGTTCAGCAGAGTATCAATGCCGGTACATTGCAAAATTCACGAGGTTCAAGAATGAGACACCCGAATCAGAACTATCAAAATAATTTGGTGCAAATGTCAGGGGTACAACCTATGCAGCAAATGCAAATGCCGCGTTTCCAAACAGTATCAGTACAACCAATACAACAGCAGATCCCTATGGTGCCTAGACAGCAAATGCAGTTACCCCTAGCTCCGATGGGACAGCAACAGGTGACGTTTCCTCAACAGGTCACAGGTCAAGTAACAAATCAAAACAACACTGTACAACAATTCCCATTACGAGGCGAAAATGAGATGAATGAGGATTGGCCAGATGATAGTTCAGACAGTGAAGAGTGCAGACTCGCCGCATCCTTAGAGGTAGACCAGAGAGGCCCATATGTGGAGGGAAAAGTAATGGGCTACAAAGTCTCATTTTTAGTTGATACAGGAGCTACACGCTCTACTGCTCGCAGTGCAGAGGTACCAAGATTACCTCTCTCGGGGCGCACCATACGAGTGGTTGGTGTGGCTAACCAGTACCTGACTAATCCAATCACTGACCCAGTGCAGGTTGAAATTGGAAATTTCCAGGGCCTGCATAGATTTGTTGCATGCGATTCTAGTCCAGTATCCTTGTTAGGAACAGACTTAGGTGGTCATTCTGACCCTGGCGGTCTTTGACCGCCAGGGCGGAGGACCGCGGGAGCACCGCCGACAGGCCGGCGGTGCTCCAATGGGGATTCCGACCGCGGCGGTAAAGCCGCGGTCGGACCGGCACCACTGGCGGGGTCCCGCCAGTGTACCGCGGCCCCATTGAATCCTCCGCGGCGGCGCAGCTTGCTGCACCGCCGCGGGGATTCCGCCCCCCTCTACCGCCATCCAGATCCCGGCGGTCGGACCGCCGAGATCCGGATGGCGGTAGGGGGGGTCGCGGGGCCCCTGGGGGCCCCTGCAGTGCCCATGCCACTGGCATGGGCATTGCAGGGGCCCCCGTAAGAGGGCCCCTACATGTATTTCACTGTCTGCTGCGCAGACAGTGAAATACGCGACGGGTGCAACTGCACCCGTCGCACAGCTTCCACTCCGCCGGCTCGATTACGAGCCGGCTTCATCGTGGAAGCCTCTTTCCCGCTGGGCTGGCTGGCGGTCTGAAGGCGACCGCCCGCCAGCCCAGCGGGAAAGTCAGAATTACCGCCGCGGTCTTTCGACCGCGGAACGGTAACCTGACGGCGGGACTTTGGCGGGCGGCCTCCGCCGCCCGCCAAGGTCAGAATGAGGGCCTTATTGTGCAAAACCAAATGTTCAATTACCTGTTCCAATGGTGGAATAGAGGTTCAGACAAACAGTGATGACGAGGCAGATGAGGGTCAGCTCATGGAGGAAGGAGGAGAGATGAATGAAGATTACCCTCTAATTACCCTTTTCCCAGTGTTCACCTTGATCGATCTACCTGCTGATCTACAAGGATCGGTGATAGAGAAGGTGTGGGATTTGACTGGAAAGGAGGTTGGATTAATAAAGGGAGTAAAACCAATCAAGGTGCAGATAAAGCCGAATGCAGTGTTCCCACAAGTGTCACAATATCACATGACTCAGGATGTCCTTATTGAAGTGACACAGATAATTGCAGATTTTCTCAGACAGGGAGTTTTGAAAGAAGTCCTGAGTAGTCCGTGTAACTCTCCAATTATGGGTTTGAGAAAGCCCTGTGGGAAAGTTCGAATTGTGCAGGATTTGAGAAAAATAAACGAAATCGTGGTAAAATGCTGCCCTGTGGTTCCCAACCCAGCAGTAATAATGTACCAGGTTCCTTGTGATGCTGAGTGGTTTACCGTAGTAGACCTATCACAAGCGTTTTTCTCGATTCCACTTCACGAAGACAGCCAGTTTTTGTTTAGTTTCAAATTCCTGGATAAGGTATACTGTTGGTGCAGAATTCCTCAGGGGTTTTCTGAGTCACCATCCATCTTCAATCAGATATTGAAGAAGGATTTGGAACCTCTTGTGCTAACTTACAATTTGACTCTTGTGCAGTACATTGATGATTTGTTGATTGCATCCAAAACTAAAGACAGCTGCAAATATGATACCATTGCCTTATTGAATCATTTAGGGAAAAACTGACATAAGGTATAACCTAAAAAGCTGCAGTACTGCCAAAAAGAAGTAAAATATTTGGGGCATCTGATTGAAAAAGGGTCTCGAAGAATATCAAAAGAGAGAATAACAGTTGTTTTACAAATGAATCCGCCAACAACAAAGAGAGATGTCAGAATGTTCTTGGGAATGGTGGGCTACTGTCGCCAGTGGATACCCAACTTCTCGATCATTTCAAAACCATTAACAAAACTGACAGGAAAGGAAGTTAAGGATGAACCATACACAATCACATTGACAAAAGAAGAGCTTGAGTCATTTCTAGAACTGAAAGAATGCATGTGCAGGGCTCCAGCATTAGGAATGCCTGATTATGAGAAACCATTTTTGTTGTTCTGTCATGAACGTGATGCTTGTTCTTTGTCTGTTTTAACACAGGTCCATGGAGATGCAAATCGCCCTGTAGCATATTTTTCAGCTACTTTGGACCCTGTCGCAGCAGCCTTACTGGGTTGTTTGCGAGCAGTCGCAGCAGTTGGTCAAAGGCTTTCACAATGTGAAGGCATAGTCATGGGATATCCCTTAACAGTATTGGTTCCACATTCTGTTGAAATTCTGCTGACACAAACTAAGACACAACACATGACAAATGCCCGACTTACCAAATATGAGACAATTATTCTGGGGTCACCAAATGTCACATTGAAAAGGTGCACTGTACTGAACCCGGCAACTCTACTTCCCATTGAGAATACAGAAATAAAAGATGGGGAAGAGTTTGAGCATGATTGTCTGGAGGTAACTGAGCTCAGTACCAAACCTCGCTCAGATATAAAAGATACCCAGTTAAAGTAAAACAATTACATTATGTTCGTTGATGGGTCCTGTCTAAGAGATTCATCAGGAACCTTGAGAGCTGGTTATGCAGTATGTACCATATCCGGTATAGTCAAAGCCTCCTGGCTCGAGAAAGTGTTTTCTGCACAAGTGGCAGAATTGATAGCTCTCACAAAAGCCTGCCATGCTGCTGTAAATCTAAAGGTCACAATCTATACAGACAGCAGATACGGATTTGGAATTGTACATGATTTTGGTCAACTCTGGTCACAAAGAGGGTTCATGACATCCTCTGGTTCACCAGTAAAAAATGGAGAACAGATAAGAGATTTGTTACATGCGATTCAGTTGCCTCTTGAAATTGCTGTGGTGAAATGCAGTGCTCACACCAGATCACAAGATTTTGTGTCAATGGGGAATGGTTATGCAGACCAAGTTGCCAGATTTTGTGCATTGAACTGTATATCTTTTAAAGAGCAATGGGAACTGTTACCACAACCTGAGAATGACACAACCTTAAGTCTAGCATTACGAGTGGTTGATACTTTAGACGAATTAAAGACACTACAAAGCCACGTTGGTAAGGAAGAAAAACGTTCCTGGCAGAAAATGCAGTGTGTGCAGAGAGCAGACGATATTTGGGTATCAGGAGAGGGAAAACTAGTGTTGCCAAACAGTCTTCTGTCACAATTTGCCCGATTGTATCATGGGCAGGCACATTTGGGAAGAGATGCCATGATCAGATCATTTAAGATTGATTGGTTCAATCCAAAATTCAGACATGCCGCAGAAATTACTTGTCACAGGTGCGTCATTTGTCAACAGATGAACGCTGGAAAAGGAACTGTGGTAACTTTGAGCCACATTGGGAGAGCTGGTGGTCCATTTAATAAGATACAAATGGATTTCATTGAAATGCCTGTTTGCGGAGGTCTGAGATACGTGCTGGTGATTGTGTGTGTTTTCAGCCATTGGATTGAGGCATATCCCACACGTAGGAATGACAGTCTTACAGTTGCAAAACTACTACTCAGAGAATTAATACCCAGGTTCGGGTTTCCGGTTTCTATAGAATCAGATAGGGGAAGACACTTCGACAATGAGGTGATTAAACTTCTGTGTGCCGCACTCAACATTGAACAAAAGCTGCATGGTAGCTATCGCCCTGAAGCTTCAGGACTAGTCGAGCAGATGAATGGTACTTTGAAATCAAGAATAGCAAAAATGTGTGCAGCAACAAACATGAAGTGGCCAGATGCATTACCTCTAGTGCTGATGTCTATGAGAAACACGCCAGATAAGAAAACAGGATTGTCCCCACATGAAATCCTCATGGGCAGAGCAATGAGGTTACCAGCGGTACCTGCAAATGCACTAGTGAATATTACAGATGATATGGTGTTGGATTACTGCAAAAGTTTGGCTGACGTGATTCGCTCTTTCTCTCACCAGGTGGAAGCTAACACGTTACCACCAATCGGCGAACCAGGACACTCTCTGCAAGCTGGAGATTGGGTGGTTGTCAAGAAGCACGTAAGAAAATTGTGTCTTGAGCCGCGTTGGAAAGGGCCATATCAAGTGATATTGACGACCACCACTGCTGTGAAGTGTGCCGGGGTTCCCAACTGGATACATGCCAGTCATACAAAAAGGGTAGCGTGTCCTGTTGAAGAGGAACTTGAAAATTCCGGTACAGCAACTTCAAGAGGAGAAGTCTCAGAGTCAGAGATCAGTCAAGAAGGATCTGAGACTACAGGAGAGCCCGCTGAGAACAGCCGTGTCCCTCAAACTATCAGTGAGTTCGAGAGAGGTGACGAAGTGCCAATCTCAGTGGAGGAAGCAGGAGAACAAAGTCAAAGAGAGGTTCTCCCAGAAGCAGACGAATACAATTCAGAATCCGAATACAGTGTTGAACAAGGAGAGAGAGACGAAGAAGTGGCAAATTTAAATCAGAACGAATCAAGATCTGCCGAACGAGTTCCAAGCCTATCAGGAGAAAACACCATATTATCAGAGGAGGGTGCTGTCCTAGGTGCTGAAGGAAAACGCCGAAGTAAGACGAACAGAGGTGACAATTGGCCAGACAAATCACACTTTGGAATAAGAGAAATAGCAAACGAAACAATAATAGAGGAAAGTGATACCTCACGAGCAGACGATCTGAGTGAAGGAGAACAGCAAGGAGAACGAAGAATAAAAAGAAAAAGAATAGCAAACAGAAGATATACCGGTCCTGAATGGGCATACGCTACAACCTCTGAATGGCAACAAGAATTCTTAGCATTCTGTTTTGATCGAGAAATACCAGGCCAGTACTACTATACCTGAAGAAATACAACAAGAAAATTGAAGAGAAAAACATTGAAAATTGTGAAAGCTGAAAAAAAATAATAAACAAGAATCTTAGAGAAGAAATAAAACTACCGGAAAGTGACATTAAACCTGGATTTGACTTATAGAAACCTGATTACGACAAGCTGCTAACCTGAATTGAAAAAAAAAGGGTCCTGAAGAGAGTGAAGACGCTGTAAATTACGCAGAAAGAGTTTGCTACTCAGAGTTGATAGTTAATCTGCTGTTTAATTCTATACAAACATGGCTTATAGTAACAAAGGAAGTAAAGTGTGTGGCTGGTTAGGACTTATGATAGGTGCTGTATGTGCAATAATGATTGTGGGAGTGATTGTAGGAATGCCATGGAGAGAGAGTGAAACTATTAATGCAACTTCAAAACCTGAGACAACTACTACAACTAATAAACTATCACCATGGGAGAAATTTGAGCAAGACACACAACATCTGCATGAGGGAACTAATCCAAAAGGGGAGCTTTCTACTAATGTTTTCTATCGCCTACTAAATGAGTATGTGGAAACTATGAATGCGAAAGACTGTTATGTATGCACTAACATTCCTTCATCTGTGCAGGAGGGAGTTACTTATCATAGCCTCCCTCTTACGTATGGGATTAGTTGTAGCTTGCTACTAACAAGATTTTATGATCAAGAGCATGTGCAATATTTTTATTCAAATTTAGATGTTGTGTTTTCTTTTGTGCCTGTTATTGAATTCTTAAATAAGTTAGCTAAAGAACATGATATAAAATTAGTTAGAGGATTCTTTGAGCCAACACTAACATTTGGAACTGCTTATGCACATCGCAATAACTTAACATGCTTACTGTCTCCTGTAGAGAAAAGCTTTTTAGATCACACAGATGATAGACGAAAGGCATTAAAGGAAAGATTAGAAAAAGGTTTAGAAAAACGCACTTATGCAAATGATTATGCTTATACTGAAATTAAAACACAAGGCAAGTTAGCTATAGATGCATTAAACGTAGGTAGACTCTGTATATATAGACCAAAATCTGATCAAGATAATTTGTTTGTGGGAACGAGTGAATGTAGGCATGTGTTTTTGTTTCAGAGCAAATGGACCTTTATGTTAAATGGACAAGACCCAGCGATTCCTGGAATCTATTACATCTGTGGGTTAAATGCATATTACCGTCTCCCTAAGGGATGGTATGGGACATGTTATTTGGGAATAATATTCCCAAAGATTTACCAGATTGATGACTTAAAACAACTACCTAAAACGTCTGAATTACAACATACCAGACAAAAACGAGAATCAGTGGCGGCTGTCATTGGTGACATATTTGGAGCTATAATCCCTTCAGTGGGGGTTATTCTAAATTCTATGAAAATTCAAAAGTTGTCTACTATTGTGGATAACATGCTGACAAATTTTACAGGAGCTATACTTCTGATGGATACTGAACTTGCTGCACAAAGAGCTATGACTCTTCAAAACCGGCTTGCTTTAGACATTCTTTTAGCAAAGAGTGGAGGTGTGTGCAAAATGCTTAATGAACGACATTGTTGCTCGTATATACCTGACAATAGTAAGAAAATTAGAAGCATGCTTACTAACCTGACTAGAGATAGTACAGATTTGAAGGATCTAAAAGAACTTGGTGTTTGGGAGAAATTTGGAAAGGGAATTGCCCGAGTGGGAAGCTGGTTTACCAACATTTGGAATGGGGTACTTGCAAAAAAATTATGATGGGATTATTAATTGTTCTGATCTGTTTACTGGGATTTTGGGGAGCATGCAAAATTAATAATAAAGTGAAGAAAAATGTGGCTAACAGAACCAAAAGAAACGAAGAAAGTGAAAGAGAGAAAATGTTTAATGAAATATGGGAAAGCTCACATAAAGGAAAAGATGTTGAAATGCGCATTATGCGTAAAGTGAAAAATTAAGACCTGGAAGATTTGTGATGACGAGCGCCATCAGAGGAGGGACTGAGAGAGCGTATTTTGATATTACATATTATAGACGTGAAATGCTTATGTCTAACAATGCTGTATTAATAAAACATTCATTAAAAGTGTATTCATAAATATGGAGAATCGTTCATATGTACTGTATAAACTAATGTCAACTCTAAGAAATAATCGTTATAGTTTGCCTAACTGAGCACATTAAAACGTATAAAACTACATTCATTAGAACTCGTATATCTTAAGTTAGCATGAGCCAAGCAGAAGCTGTATAGCTCTCATATTAAAAGCGTATTTTTCCTGTCTCTTCAGTGTGCGGACTTGCAAACGACCATGACCCAGCTATTGTTCTTTCTGTATTAGTTTGAAACATGGGGACATTTTCCCATCCGCATGCTAGCATCTTTTAGTATAAAATGATTGTGCTTCGAAACAGTTGTAGATACTTCCAAGGACAATGAGACGAGGGAAAGAGAACTTTTAACCTGAGACGTGTGCCAAGATGATGAAGTAACCCCGGATATGCCACCTACGGAAAGTCGATTATGAAGACCAATCAGAAGACAGGACAATATCGAGAAATGACAAATGCATTACTTAATGTAAAATTTGATATGTTAACAATGATGGGGTGTATTGACTAACCAATAGAATTTTGGGGGAATGAATTACTAGAAAGGGATAAAAACCCATGACACAGGAAATAATCATCATTAGGTAGGGAATGATATTGATTACATCCTGAAACTCTGTCACACTATTCTGTGATTTGAGACTTAGACAAACCATCCTTGCCCATATTACTGCCCCTTACACTTTTCTCCTTACGAGGAGAGTGTCTTGCCTTTAACTTAGATAGACTGACGGCGATCTAACTGATGTCCTGAAGATGAAGACTGATCCTGAATGCTGACTTAATCAGAGGAGGGTAATTATAAAATTGCTAATGAAAATTCATTTTGCCTTTCTTTCTAGGTACCAACTGCTGTATGTTTTATTAGAGACCTTAGCTAGAAGTTTTCCAAATTGGTGTTCAAAATTGTTTTGCATGACGCCCAACATGCTAATGCTAATTAGAGGTTAGACGAGGTATTCATTCTGACTGACAAACTGACGTGACTGACATGGTGCTATGCTGAACTAGTATCTTAGAAAGTTCGATGTGTTATAATCCGCTTATATCTATCTGATTGTCTATGCTACTGATCTTTGCATTATCGAAAGCTTATTGTGGTTGTCATCTTGTAATCGTGTTTATATGCTTTTTGACTTTGAGATTAATGCCTTTGCTACTAGATTGTAATCAATAGGGAATAAAACTCATAAACTTCATTAAGGTGTGGTTATTCATGACTGAAAGGTCATGGTTGCGCCGAATGTTTATTAATGTCTAAAGAAAGAGATATTTTGGTGTTAAACGTTGACAATGTTATTGACATATTGATTGATATTTTGATCAGTTATCTCGTCCTACGGTGTCTCACCACTGGGCCCAAAGATTCATTGGCCTAAAACGAGTCCTGATGTGTATAAATTGACATAGACGGACGCGTTAACATATGCATATGCTCTGTATTGTCCAGGTGCGTTTGCAAGTGTATAGTGATGAAATGTATTTGTGTTCCCGTCAACTGCTGGAAATGTGACCCAAGAATAGAAGAGTTCTGTTCTGTAAACTGCATGTACGTCAACAACAAATGTGACTGGACCCCCGTGGGCCGTCAGGCCATGTGCCAGTAAATGTGCAGTAAGGGGTGGTCTCATATTGACAGTAATTGCTATCTGTTGCGGATTCGCCATAATGAATGTTAAATTTGTTCAGAGATAAGCACACCAAATGGGGATTATCTTTTTAGAGTTCAAGCTTGAACAACCTGCAGCGTCAGAAAAGTGTTCCCTACGTAGCTGAGGAGGAAATCCTCAATACCACGGATGTCTCTGTATATAGTGCTGAGGTGTCTATGTATATAGTGAGACAGAGATACTCAGGAGGACCCCAAAATTAGAGCCTCACCAAACATTGGCGGCACCATGTCACATAGGCTCTCATTAGTGAGACTACTGGATTTGAGCAGCAGAATCGCCTGCGGTGTGGAAGACTCGGGGGGTCATTACAACCTTGGCGGTAAAAGCCGCTTACCGCTGTCAGAAGACCGCCAACATCCCGCCGTGGCCGCGGTAAACCGCCACGGTCATACTGACCCATAACAGGCAAACCGCCAAAATACAGACATCCACAAAAGTCCGCCACACCAAAGGTCAGCGAGAAACTGGCAATGACCAAACCTCCACCGTCACGCCAACAGAAATACGCCCACACTATCACGACACACACGAATCCACGCGGCGGTCTTTCAACCGCAGTATTCCATTGGCGGTACACACCGCCGCGTTCAAAATACACACACTCTTACTAAACACAGCCACATTGGACAATTCAAAATACACACACCTGAGACACATACGCACACCACACCCACACACCCAATTAAATATAAAACACACACCCACATCACCCACAAACCTCCACTCCTAGAGAATCGGTACCACGCACAGAGAAATAGATATCCGAGCACCCAGACGCGCATATTACATTCACCCAGCAATATTACCATGCACTTCACACAACACACCAATACACATCACCACACTTAGCACCACACAATCCACCCCGCACATCACCCACACCACCCCATGGCATCGCAAAGACACTCCAGGTTTTCTGAGGATGAACTCAGGGTCATGGTGGAGGAAATCGTACGGGTAGAGCCACAGCTCTTCGGAACACAGGTGCAGCACACCTCCATTGCCAGGAAGATGGAGCTATGGAGCAGAATAGTCGACAGGGTCAACGCTGTGGGACAGCACCCAAGAAATAGGGACGACATCAGGAAGCGGTGGAACGACCTACGGGGGAAGGTGCGTTCAATGGTATCCAGGCACAACATCGCGGTTCAGCGGACTGGCGGCAGTCCACCACCTCCTCCCCCAGAATTTACAACATGGGAGGAGCAGGTCTTGGCGATCCTGCATCCTAAGGGCCTCGCAGGAGTATCTGGATGAATGGACTCTGGTAAGTCTCATCTTCACTACTTCATCCCCCCACCCCACCAGCATGCCAACTCATACCCCCACCCACACCCTCACCCCCATCACACCTACTCCTTGCAAATGTCTCACCATCACAACCCACCCATCCCAACCCCAAGCCCTGCATGCGACCACAAAGCATGGACACCCATCACCAAAGCATGCCCACTGCACACCCCCCCCCCCCAAACCACCGTCACAAAAGCCCCCACACAGGAATGCAAGCACTGGGGTACACGGGCACCCACCCATTGCACGCTATGGCACACACAGATGCAATAACCATCCCTTTATACCCCTGCAGGACCCGAAAAGTGGTAGTGGGCACACGGTCCAGGGGACAGAGGCCCAGGGAAACAGGGGAACTGGGAGGGCTGCAGTGCGACGGGGGGGGACAGGCCCAGGGAACCCACTCTTCACGAGGCCCTCTCCTCCATCATGGGAGCCTACCATCATTCCCAGGAGACGATGGCGACGGTACTGGCCAGGTTTCAGGAGATCCAGCTCCTGCAGGAGGAACAGTATTTGGGGTTCAGGGAGGAACTACGAACCATCAGTTCCGCCCTGGGCACCATTGTAGGGGCTCTGAATCTGGTAGTCACCACATTGCGGGACACTGTGGCACCACAAAGGGCCCCTGACACTAGCATGGACCAAGAACTGCCTACCACCTCTGCCGGCGCTAGTGGACAGGAGGCCCCGCCACAGGACCAACAGGCCACCAGCACCCCACCCCCTGCAGAAGGAGAACCACCCTGCAAGCGGGCCCTGAGATCCAGGAAGAAGACAGAGTAAGATGCCAAGACCCCCGCCAGGAAAGGATACCTCCCTGATTGTCATCCCACTGTCCCACATTGTCACCCTGTCCATCCTTAAACTGCCCCTGCTCCACTTTCCACAGGCATTTGGACAATGCACCTGTGATACAAATAGTCTGGACTCTGCCATGGACAATCCTCCACCATCACCCCTCACCGATTTGCAACCACCCACCAATATAGAGCACTGTAATAAACACAGTTATTGCACAAAACAATCAGGAGTCTGGCTGTGATTTTGAACAAATGTATTAGACATTAACGTGCCAAAATGCTTATTTACATTGTGATGCCAACATACCAATGTCACAGAGCTGTAGTGTGAGAAAACAGGGCTGATTGCAGAGGCCCCATAACTTTTTGCCCCCATTTTCCACTTTCTGCTGGTGTTTTCCTGACTTTAAAGGTGCCCTGGGTACTGCTAACCAGTCCCAGGGCCTGTGCTCTGTGTAAAATGGATATGCAAATTAGGCTAATTATAATTGGCTAAGTTAACCTACCTATAAGTCCCTAGTATATGGTAGGGCATGTAGGTTTAGGGACCACAGCATAGGTGGTGCACACCTAGGTGCACTGCTGAGGTGCCCAGTGTCATTTTAAAAGCAAGCCTGCCTTGCTGGCTGCTTTTAAATTAAAGTTATATGCAAATTCGACTTTGGAATTAAAGGTACTTCCAAAGTCTTAAACTAACTTATTTTTACATATAAGTCACCCCTAAGGTGTGCCCTATGTGCCCCTAGGGCTGGGTGCCATGTAACTATAAGCAGGGACTTTATAAAAATAGATTTATAAGCCCTGGTGAGGTAAAAACAGCCAAATTCGTTTTTCCCTCATGGAAGTAAATGGCCTTCATAGGCTAGAATGTGCAGACTTTATTTTAAATTTTAAAGTCTCCTTAAATGTTACATACCAAGAATTTGGTATCAAATTGATTGTTATAATAAATCCCACAACTTCCAGTTGTTGGATTTAATATAACTAGTTCAGGTAAAAAGTTTAGACTTTACCTAAAAAGTTGCCAATTTCAGCTCTGCATTGTTTTTGCTGCTGTGCTCTGATTGGCCAGCCTGCAGCAGCTTCTGCCAGGCTACCTTGATGAGGTGTGAAGTGGCCTGACTTCACACAAAGGAATGTGCTTGGGGGAGATAATCTCCCCTCAGCAGATGGTGAGGCAGGAAGGGGGAGGGCTGCCAAACTGGTCTTCAAAGGCAGAGGACATTTGCAGCACCCAGCAACACCCCCACATCCTGCAACCCCAGACAGCTAGGTGCCCCCTTGATTAGATTAGGAGAGGGCAGGAGAGGGGTGTGTTTATGATTTTTAGCCACACCAGTGGGTGGGCTCAGCCAGATGTAACCTCCAAAAATCAGATTCATCCATGTTGGATTTTTAGAGACTGTTGCCTTCTGGGATGGATTTTTGCCACACTTCCCAGGAAGTGGTCATCACAGGGGGACGACCCTGTCCCTGATTGGAGAACCAGGGCCCCCCTGCTTTTCACCCAGGAGCAAGGATAAAACTGGCAGACCTGCACCCACACCTCAGATCCCCACCAAATTTCAAGAAGAAGGAACTACAAGGAGAAGAAGGACTGCCCTGCTGGACCCCTGGCCTGCACCTGGACCCTGCACTCAGAAAGACTGCACCAGCTGCACACTTGGGCTTCACCACAAGAAGGACTTTGCCTGGCTTCAACTGGTTCAAGGAGGGACTCCCTGTTTGCTACAGGTGAAAAATTGCTAAACCAGAGTCCCCTACACCAACTCCTGAAGAAAGCGACCAGCTGACCACTGTCCAGTGGCCAAAAAGGAGTTTGCGCCAGGTGCATTCTGGGAGTTGAAGTCCGCACCCCCCAAGGACCATCACAGAACTTCTGGAGCCTTGGGGTGAGCTGTGGACCCCAAAAGAACCTTAAAAGAACATCTGGGTGAAGCCCCAGAAGTTTGGAAAAGATTTGAGAATTTTTGGAAAAAAGCTCCAGAGAGGGACCGACCCGCCACGGAAATTCTAGCCGGCTTGCCTCAACCGCGACCCGGCCTGACTTCGTGGTTCGTCCCGGTAAAGAAAAACATCCAAAAAAGAGACTAAGTCCGAAGGTAAAAAGTTGACCGGGACCTCCCAGCCATCGTATCCGAGAAGGGCTCCATGGACGTCGGATCAAGATCCAGGTTTACCCCGGTCGAAGGATTTTCATCTCGAAAAAACGACTAAGTCCGAAGGTAAAAATCACCACCGAGGAAACCGACTTCGCGTATCCGGACAAGGGCTCCAGGAGGTCGGATTCAACTGGCAGGTTCGTCCCGGGGAAGAAAAACATCAAAAAAAGAGACTAAGTCAGAAGGTAACTTTTTAACCGAGGCCTCCCGCGACTTGTAGCCGAGCAGGGCTCCATCGCGGTCGGCCTGAAAGTTTGACTTTGCCCCGGTCCTGGTGCAACCAGATGACCCGATTGGCGCTTTTTGTTTCTAAGCGCTAGAAAATAATAATACTTTAAAAATTCATATCTCCGGTTCCCCTGAAACGATTTTAATAGTTTTTGTGTCATTTTAAAGATAAAAATATAAGCTATTTTTATAAATTGGTTTTGGATTAACCTCTTGGGTGCCTTGGACGAGATGATCTCGTCCAAGGCTACAGTTCCCCTGTGCCTTGGACGAGATCATCTCGTCCATGGCACAGGGGAACTTAGGGGCGCGCTAGCGCGCCCCCCGTGCACCCCCCTTCCTCCCCCAAGTCGGGGATGGAAGGGGAAGACCTTCCCCTTCCACCCCCGACCCCCCCACTCCCCCCTGTGACGTCAGCGCGCGCGCTGATGTGTCACAGGGGCCTCCCTCGTCGCGCTGGAAGCTCTGCTTCCAGCGCGATTGAAAAAGAAATGCAAAAGCATTTCTTTTTCAATCACTTGGGAGGCCTGGAGGGGCTTCAAAGGGAAGGAAATAAAAGTATTTCCTTCCCTTTGAAGTCCCTCCGAGGGTTTCAAAAGCCGGATTGCTTGCAATCCGGCTTTTGAAACCCCACTAGACACCAGGGATTTTTTTTTTTTTCTTTGAAATTGACAAAAGGGAGCGACCCCTTGGGCAAGGGTCGCTCCCAGGGGGGGCATTTTTTTGAAAAGGCCTTTTCTGCCCCCCCTGGGGGCAGAACGGCCTTATTAGGCCGATCTGCCCCCAGGGGGGGCAGAAACCTCTAGGCACCAGGGACCATTTTTTTTTTTGTTTCATTTTTTTTTATTGAGGTGGGGAGCGACCCCTTAGGCAAGGGTCGCTCCCCTTGGGGGAAAATTATATTTTGGCCATTTCTGCCCCCCTTGGGGGCAGATTGGCCTATTTTGATGAGGCCAATCTGCCCCCAAGGGGGGTAGAAACCACTAGACACCAGGGATTTTTTTTATTTTTTATTGTTATTGACAAAAGGGAGCGACCCCTTGGGCAAGGGTCGCTCCCAGGGGGGGCATATTTTCGGGAAGGCCTTTTCTGCCCCCCCTGGGGGCAGAAACCTCTAGGCACCAGGGACCTTTTTTTTTTTTTTTTTTTTCATTTTTTTTTTTTGGTGGGGAGCGACCCCTTAGGCAAGGGTCGCTCCCCTTGGGGGAAAATTATATTTTGGCCATTTCTGCCCCCCTTGGGGGCAGATTGGCCTATTTTGATGAGGCCAATCTGCCCCCAAGGGGGGTAGAAACCACTAGACACCAGGGAGTTTTTTCTTTGCGTGAATTTCACGCACAGGGAGCGACCCCTTAGGCAAGGGTTGCTCCCTGGGGGGGGGGCAATTTATTTTAGGCCATTTCTGCCCCCCTGGGGGCAGATCGGCCTAATATTAGGCCGATCTGCCCCCAGGGGGGGAAGAAACCTCTAGGCGCCAGGGCAAATTTTTTTTTTGTGTTTTTTTTTTTTTGTTCTTTCTTTTTTTTAGAGATGGGGAGCGACCCATTAGGCAAGGGTCGCTCCCCTGGGGGGCAAATTGTATTTAGACCATTTCTGCCCCCCTGGGGGCAGATTGGCCGATTTTAGGTCAATCTGCCCCCAAGGGGGCAGAAACCACTAGGCACCGGGGATTTGTTTTTTGGCGCCAATGTCACGCAGGGAGAGCGACCCCGTAGGCAAGGGTCGCTCCCGGGGGGGGGGGGTGGGGGTTGGGGGGGCAAATTTATTTTAGGCCATTTCTGCCCCCCCGGGGGACAGATCGGCCTATTATTAGGCAGAACTGCCCCCGGGGGGGGGGCAGAACACTCTAGGCGCCAGGGCAATTTTTTTTTTGTGTTTTTTTTTTTTGTTGTTTCTTTTTTTAGAGATGGGGAGCGACCCATCAGGCAAGGGTCGCTCCCCTGGGGGGGCAAATTGTATTTAGACCATTTCTGCCCCCATGGGGGCAGATTGGCCAATTTTAGGTCAATCTGCCCCCAAGGGGGCAGAAACCACTAGGCACCGGGGATTTGTTTTTTGGCACCAATGTCACGCAGGGGGAGCGACCCCGTAGGCAAGGGTCGCTCCCGGGGGGGAGGGGTTGGGGGGGCAAATTTATTTTAGGCCATTTCTGCCCCCCCGGGGGACAGATCGGCCTATTATTAGGCCGAACTGCCCCCGGGGGGGGGGGGCAGAACACTCTAGGCGCCAGGGCAATTTTTTTTTTGTGTGTTTTTTTTTTGTTGTTTCTTTTTTTAGAGATGGGGAGCGACCCATCAGGCAAGGGTCGCTCCCCTGGGGGGGCAAATTGTATTTAGACCATTTCTGCCCCCCTGGGGGCAGATTGGCCAATTTTAGGTCAATCTGCCCCCAAGGGGGCAGAAACCACTAGGCACCGGGGATTTGTTTTTTGGCGCCAATGTCACGCAGGGGGAGCGACCCCGTAGGCAAGGGTCGCTCCCGGGGGGGGGGTTGGGGGGGCAAATTTATTTTAGGCCATTTCTGCCCCCCCGGGGGACAGATCGGCCTATTATTAGGCCGAACTGCCCCCGGGGGGGGGCAGAACTCTCTAGGCACCAGGGCAATGTTTTTTTGTGTTTTTTTTTTTTTTTTTGTTTCTTTTTTTAGAGATGGGGAGCGACCCATCAGGCAAGGGTCGCTCCCCTGGGGGGGGGGCAAATTGTATTTAGACCATTTCTGCCCCCCTGGGGGCAGATTGGCCAATTTTAGGTCAATCTGCCCCCAAGGGGGCAGAAACCACTAGGCACCGGGGATTTGTTTTTTGGCGCCAATGTCACGCAGGGGGAGCGACCCCGTAGGCAAGGGTCGCTCCCGGGGGGGGGGGGGTTGGGGGGGGCAAATTTATTTTAGGCCATTTCTGCCCCCCCGGGGGACAGATCGGCCTATTATTAGGCCGAACTGCCCCCGGGGGGGGCAGAACACTCTAGGCACCAGGGCAAAAAAAAAATTGTGTTTTTTTTTTTTTTTTTTTTCTTTTTTTAGAGATGGGGAGCGACCCATCAGGCAAGGGTCGCTCCCCTGGGGGGGGCAAATTGTATTTAGACCATTTCTGCCCCCCTGGGGGCAGATTGGCCCATTTTAGGTCAATCTGCCCCCAAGGGGGCAGAAACCACTGGGCACCGGGGATTTGTTTTTTGGCGCCAATGTCACGCAGGGGGAGCGACCCCGTAGGCAAGGGTCGCTCCCGGGGGGGGGTGGGTGTTGGGGGGGCAAATTTATTTTAGGCCATTTCTGCCCCCCCGGGGGGCAGATCGGCCTATTATTAGGCCGATCTGCCCCCGGGGGGGGGCAAAACCTCTAGGCGCCAGGGGAATTTTTCTTTTTTTTCTTTGTTGTTTTTTTTTTAGAGATGGGGAGCGACCCATCAGGCAAAAGTCGCTCCCCTGGGGGACAAATTGTATTTAGGCCATTTCTGCCCCCCTTGGGGGCAGATTGGCTGAGTTTAGGTCAACCTGCCCCCAAGGGGGCAGAAACCACTAGGCACCGGGGATTTGTTTTTTGGTGCCAATGTCACGCAGGGGGAGCAACCCCGTAGGCAAGGGTCGCTCCCGGCTGGGGAGGGTGGGGGTTGGGGGGCAAATTTATTTTAGGGCATTTCTGCCCCCCCCCCTGGGGCCGGCTGAGCTACAGGCCAAACACCACAGGTAGGCACCTTGCAAAAAACACCTCTGTTTCCTGTGAAAAAATATGTTGTGTCCACGTTGTGTTTTGGGCCATTTCCTTTTGTGGGCGCTAGGCCTACCCACAGAAGTGATGTACCATTTTTATCGAGAAACTTAGGGGAACGCTGGGTGGAAGGAAATTTGTGGCTCCTCTCAGATTCCAGAACTTTCTGTCACCGAAATGAGAGGAAAAAGTGTTTTTTGGGCCAAATTTTGATGTTTGCAAAGGATTCTGGGTAACATAACCTGGTCAGAGCCCCGCAAGTCACCCCATCTTGGATTCCCCTGGGTTTCTAGTTTTCAAAAATGCACTGGTTTGCTAGGTTTCCTCAGGTGTCGGCTGAGCTACAGGCCAAAATCCACAGGTAGGCACTGCTTTTTATAAAAAAATGTGATGTGTCCACGTTGTGTTTTGGGCCCTTTCCTTTCGTGGGCGCTAGTCCTACCCACACAAGTGAGGTATCATTTTTATCGGGAGACTTGGGGGAACGCTGGGTAGAAGGAAATTTGTGGCTCCTCTCAGATTCCAGAACTTTCTGCCACAGAAATGTGAGTAACATGTGTATTTTTAGCCAAATTTTGAGGTTTGCAAAGGATTCTGGGTAACAGAACCTGGTCCGAGCCCCGCAAGTCACCCCTCCTTGGATTCCCCTAGGTCTCTAGTTTTCAGAAATGCACAGGTTTGGTAGGTTTCCCTAGGTGCCGGCTGAGCTAGAGGCCAAAATCTACAGGTAGGCACTTCGCAAAAAACACCTCTGTTTTTTTCCAAAATTTAGGATGTGTCCACGTTGCGCTTTGGGGTGTTTCCTGTCGCCGGCGCTAGGCCTACCCACGCAAGTGAGGTATCATTTTTATCGGGAGACTTGGGGGAACGCTGGGTGGAAGGAAATTTGTAGCTCCTCTCAGATTCCAGAACTTTCTGCCACAGAAATGTGAGGGACATGTGTTTTTTTAGCCAAATTTTGAGGTTTGCAAAGGATTCTGGGTAACAGAACCTGGTCCGAGCCCCGCAAGTCACCCCTCCTTGGATTCCCCTAGGTCTCTAGTTTTCAGAAATGCACAGGTTTGGTAGGTTTCCCTAGGTGCCGGCTGAGCTAGAGGCCAAAATCTACAGGTAGGCACTTCGCAAAAAACACCTCTGTTTTTTTCCAAAATTTAGGATGTGTCCACGTTGCGCTTTGGGGTGTTTCCTGTCGCCGGCGCTAGGCCTACCCACGCAAGTGAGGTATCATTTTTATCGGGAGACTTGGGGGAACGCTGGGTGGAAGGAAATTTGTAGCTCCTCTCAGATTCCAGAACTTTCTGCCACAGAAATGTGAGGGACATGTGTTTTTTTAGCCAAATTTTGAGGTTTGCAAAGGATTCTGGGTAACAGAACCTGGTCCGAGCCCCGCAAGTCACCCCTCCTTGGATTCCCCTAGGTCTCTAGTTTTCTGAAATGCACAGGTTTGGTAGGTTTCCCTAGGTGCCGGCTGAGCTAGAGGCCAAAATCTCCAGGTAGTCACTTTGCTAAAAACAGCTCTGTTTTGTCTGATGTGTCCACGTTGTGTTTTGGGGCATATCCTGTCGCGGGCGCTAGGCCTACCCACACAAGTGAGGTATCATTTTTATCGGGAGACGTGGGGGAACGCTGGGTGGAAGGAAATTTGTGGCTCCTCTCAGATTCCAGAACTTTCTGCCACAGAAATGTGAGGAACATGTGTTTTTTTAGCCAAATTTTGAGGTTTGCAATGGATTCTGGGTAACAGAACCTGGTCCGAGCCACACAAGTCACCCCTCCTTGGATTCCCCTAGGTCTCTAGTTTTCAGAAATGCACAGGTTTGGTAGGTTTCCCTAGGTGCCGGCTGAGCTAGAGGCCAAAATCTACAGGTAGTCACTTTGCTAAAAACAGCTCTGTTTTCTGTGATATGTCCACGTTGTGTTTTGGGGCATATCCTGTCGCGGGCGCTAGGCCTACCCACACAAGTGAGGTATCATTTTTATCGGGAGACGTGGGGGAACGCTGGGTGGAAGGAAATTTGTGGCTCCTCTCAGATTCCAGAACTTTCTGCCACAGAAATGTGAGGAAAATGTGTTTTTTTAGCCAAATTTTGAGGTTTGCAAAGGATTCTGGGTAACAGAACCTGGTCCGAGCCCCGCAAGTCACCCCTCCTTGGATTCCCCTAGGTCTCTAGTTTTCTGAAATGCACAGGTTTGGTAGGTTTCCCTAGGTGCCGGCTGAGCTAGAGGCCAAAATCTACAGGTAGTCACTTTGCTAAAAACACCTCTGTTTTCTGTGATATGTCCACGTTGTGTTTTGGGGCATATCCTGTCGCGGGCGCTAGGCCTACCCACACAAGTGAGGTATCATTTTTATCGGGAGACGTGGGGGAACGCTGGGTGGAAGGAAATTTGTGGCTCCTCTCAGATTCCAGAACTTTCTGCCACAGAAATGTGAGGAACATGTGTTTTTTTAGCCAAATTTTGAGGTTTGCAAAGGATTCTGGGTAACAGAACCTGGTCCGAGCCACACAAGTCACCCCTCCTTGGATTCCCCTAGGTCTCTAGTTTTCAGAAATGCACAGGTTTGGTAGGTTTCCCTAGGTGGCGGCTGAGCCAGAGGCCAAAATCTACAGGTAGTCACTTTGCTAAAAACAGCTCTGTTTTCTGTGATGTGTCCACGTTGTGTTTTGGGGCATATCCTGTCGCGGGTGCTAGGCCTACCCACACAAGTGAGGTATCATTTTTATCGGGAGACGTGGGGGAACGCTGGGTGGAAGGAAATTTGTGGCTCCTCTCAGATTCCAGAACTTTCTGCCACAGAAATGTGAGGAACATGTGTTTTTTTAGCCAAATTTTGAGGTTTGCAATGGATTCTGGGTAACAGAACCTGGTCCGAGCCACACAAGTCACCCCTCCTTGGATTCCCCTAGGTCTCTAGTTTTCAGAAATGCACAGGTTTGGTAGGTTTCCCTAGGTGCCGGCTGAGCTAGAGGCCAAAATCTACAGGTAGTCACTTTGCTAAAAACAGCTCTGTTTTCTGTGATATGTCCACGTTGTGTTTTGGGGCATATCCTGTCGCGGGCGCTAGGCCTACCCACACAAGTGAGGTATCATTTTTATCGGGAGACGTGGGGGAACGCTGGGTGGAAGGAAATTTGTGGCTCCTCTCAGATTCCAGAACTTTCTGCCACAGAAATGTGAGGAAAATGTGTTTTTTTAGCCAAATTTTGAGGTTTGCAAAGGATTCTGGGTAACAGAACCTGGTCCGAGCCCCGCAAGTCACCCCTCCTTGGATTCCCCTAGGTCTCTAGTTTTCTGAAATGCACAGGTTTGGTAGGTTTCCCTAGGTGCCGGCTGAGCTAGAGGCCAAAATCTACAGGTAGTCACTTTGCTAAAAACACCTCTGTTTTCTGTGATATGTCCACGTTGTGTTTTGGGGCATATCCTGTCGCGGGCGCTAGGCCTACCCACACAAGTGAGGTATCATTTTTATCGGGAGACGTGGGGGAACGCTGGGTGGAAGGAAATTTGTGGCTCCTCTCAGATTCCAGAACTTTCTGCCACAGAAATGTGAGGAACATGTGTTTTTTTAGCCAAATTTTGAGGTTTGCAAAGGATTCTGGGTAACAGAACCTGGTCCGAGCTACACAAGTCACCCCTCCTTGGATTCCCCTAGGTCTCTAGTTTTCAGAAATGCACAGGTTTGGTAGGTTTCCCTAGGTGGCGGCTGAGCCAGAGGCCAAAATCTACAGGTAGTCACTTTGCTAAAAACAGCTCTGTTTTCTGTGATGTGTCCACGTTGTGTTTTGGGGCATATCCTGTCGCGGGTGCTAGGCCTACCCACACAAGTGAGGTATCATTTTTATCGGGAGACGTGGGGGAACGCTGGGTGGAAGGAAATTTGTGGCTCCTCTCAGATTCCAGAACTTTCTGCCACAGAAATGTGAGGAACATGTGTTTTTTTAGCCAAATTTTGAGGTTTGCAAAGGATTCTGGGTAACAGAACCTGGTCCGAGCCACACAAGTCACCCCTCCTTGGATTCCCCTAGGTCTCTAGTTTTCAGAAATGCACAGGTTTGGTAGGTTTCCCTAGGTGGCGGCTGAGCTAGAGGCCAAAATCTACAGGTAGTCACTTTGCTAAAAACAGCTCTGTTTTCTGTGATGTGTCCACGTTGTGTTTTGGGGCATATCCTGTCGCGGGTGCTAGGCCTACCCACACAAGTGAGGTACCATTTTTATCGGGAGACTTGGGGGAACATAGATTAGCAAAACAAGTACTATTGCTTCTTGTCTTTCTCTACATTTTTTCCTTCCAAATATAGGAGTGTGTGTAAAAAAGACATCTATTTGAGAAATTCCCTGTAATTCACGTGCTACTATGGTCACCCCGGAATTCAGAGATGTGCAAATAACCACTGCTCCTCAACACCTTATCTTGTGCCCTTTTTGGAAATGCAAAGGTTTTCTTGATAGCAATTTTTTACTCCTTATATTTCAGCAAATGAATTGCTGTATACCCGGTATAGAATGAAAACGCACTGCAGGGTGCAGCTCATTTATTGGCTCTGGGTTCCTCGGGTTCTTGATGAACCTACAAACCCTATATATCCCCGCAACCAGAGGAGTCCAGCAGACGTAGCGGTATATTGCTTTCGATAATCTGACATTGCAGGGAAAAGTTACAGAGTAAAACGTAGAGAAAAATTGATGGTTTTTTCACCTCAATTTCAATATTTTTCTTTTTCAGCTGTTATTTTCTGTAGGAAACCCTTGTAGGATCTACACAAATGACCCCTTGCTGAATTCAGAATTTTGTCTACTTTTCAGAAATGTTTAGGTTTCTGGGATCCAGCATTGGTTTCATGACCATTCCTGTCACTGACTGGAAGGAGGCTGAAAGCACAAAAAATTGCACAAATGGGGTATGCCCCAGTAAAATGCCAAAATTGTGTTGAAAAATTGGGTTTTCTGATTCAAGTCTGCCTGTTCCTGAAAGCTGGGAAGCTGCTGAGTTTAGCACCGCAAACCCTTTGTTGATGCCATTTTTTGAAAAAAACAAAATTTTCACTGTATTTTGGCCAATTTCTTGGCCTCCTTCAGGGGAACCCACAAAGTCTGGGTACCTCTAGAATCCCTAGGATGTTGGAAAAAAAGGACGCAAATTTGGCTTGGTTAGCTTATGTGGACAAAAAGTTATGAGGGCCTAAGCGCGAACTGCCCCAAATAGGCAAAAAAAGGCCTGGCACAGGAGGGGGAAAAGGCCTGGCAGCGAAGGGGTTAAACTGTTTCCTGTGTTTTATTTAATTACTGTTTTGTGATATTTGAATGCTTTACACTTTGTCTCCTAAGTTAAGCCTTCACGCTCGTTGCCAAGCTACCAAGGGTTGAGCTGGGATTAATTTACTGAGACCTAACTGTACCTATGTGGAGGTTAGTGGCTTGTTGCTAGGTGTAGGTACCTACCTGCCCTACCAATAACCCATTTTCCAACATGTAGTTCATGGGGAAACAAAGCAGATGTCACGCAGTGGGGCCCACATCTCTGAAATCGGAAGGGAAAGTCACAACTCAGTTACCATTCACTGGGGGAAAAGGACAGACAGTAGAGAGGTAGTAGTGTTTAAGTATATGTAATATTCCGGTGTGTATTCTTACCTGTGTGTCATTGGAAATACTGCTGTATTACTGTGTTCCTGTTGTCTATGTCGTCTTCTTCGGCTTCCTCGTCTTCACTCTCCACAGGCTCCACAGTTGCTACAACACCACCATCTGGACCATCCTCCTGCAGTAAAGGATCTGTCGTCGCAAAGCCAGGTTATGAAGCATACAGCAGGCCACGATGATCTGACACACCTTCTTTGGTGAGTAGAATAGGGATCCACCTGTCATATGGAGGCACCTGAACCTGGCTTTCAGGAGCCCGAAGGTCCGCTCGATCACCCTCCTAGTTCTCCCATGGGCCTCATTGTAGCGTTCCTCTGCCCTTGTCCTGGGATTCCTCACTGGGGTCAGTAGCCATGACAGGTTGAGGTAACCAGAGTCACCAATTAGCCACACACGTTGCCTCTGGAGTTGACCCATCACGTAAGGGATGCTGCTATTCCGCATGATGTGCACGTCATGCACTGAGCCAGGGAACTTGGCATTAACATGGGAGATGTACTGGTCTGCCAAACATACTATCTGCACATTCATCGAATAATAACTCTTCCTGTTTCTGTACACCTGTTCACTCCTGTGGGGGGGAACCAAAGCCACATGTGTCCCATCAATGGCACCTATGATGTTGGGGATATGTCCAAGGGCATAGAAATCACCCTTCACTGTAGGCAAATCCCCCACCTAAGGGAAAACGATGTAGCTGTGCATGTGTTTCAGCAGGGCAGACAACACTCTGGACAACACCTTAGAAAACATAGGCTGGGACATCCCTGATGCTATGGCCACTGTTGTTTGAAATGACCCACTGGCAAGGAAATGGAGCACTGACAGCACCTGCACTAGAGGGGGGATCCCTGTGGGTTAGCGGATTGGTGACATCAGGTCTGGCTCCAGCTGGGCACACAGTTCATGAATAGTGGTTCGGTCAAGCCTTTATGTCAGTATGACATGTCTTTCCTCCATTGTCGACAGGTCCACCAGCGGTCTGTACACAGGAAGATTCCGCCATCTCCTCGCATGTCCCAGCGGACGGTGCCTATGAAGGACAACAGCGAGCACAGAGTCAATCAACCTACAGGTAGGTAACCACAGCTTGCACATAACACAATTCTCACTCCATTGAATGCTTTGTAGTGTTGATGCAAGGCCTAGGTATGTGTGACGCAGTAAAAAGTAAGCCATGTGGGCCCCTGAAATGGCGGCTGCCTGACCTGTGAAGTGCGACAATGGGATGTGAGGTAAATGCGCTGGCGTGGCACACCGTGGCGGTAGGCGGTCGAAGACCGCGGCGCAAAGCAGCATTGGTTAACATTGAACCCTATGGGTCTCATGAGCCAATGACGATGTGCGCCGGCGGTCGCGGTATGCACCGCCGCGATACGCACCGCCGCGGGCGTGACCGCCATTTTCTATCTGCTTAATCACACGATACCTGATCTTCGACAGGAGAGGACCTACACTGCAAGTGCTGCTGTGACCTCGGTCTGGAAGAGACAATGGCTCATGCGACTGGGGAAAGGGCCCCTGCCTTCACAGCTCAGGAGTTGGAGAAACTTGTGGATGGGGTCCTCCCCCAGTACGCGCTACTCTACGGTCCTCCAGACCAACAGGTTAGTACTAAGGGAGCATGCTTTATGGGCAAAGCCTGTGTTGAGTGGGGGGATGAAAGATGGTGGGGAGGGGAGCGATTGAGGCATGCATCAAACGACGGTGAGAGCATGTGCCACATGGCAAGCGTAGGGATGGGGGGCCACTCACATTGAATATGCAGAAGGTGATGACTATTTTTCTCCCCCTGTACATTTCACATAGGTCAGCGCCCACCAGAAGATCGATATTTGGCGTGCCATCGCCAAGGACGTCCGGACCCTGGGGGTCCACCACAGACGGGGCACCCACTGCCGGAAGAGATGGGAGGACATCCGCCGCTGGAGCAGGAAGACGGCGGAGGCTCAGCTGGGGATGGCCTCCCAACGTGGGAGGGGTGCCAGTCGGACTTTGACCCCCCTGATGTCCCAGATCCTGGCGGTGGTCTACCCCGATATGGATGGGCGCGTGAGGACATCACAGCAGACACAAGGGGGTGAGTACACTCTCATTCTGTTGACTTTGCGCGCAGTGGAGGTGTCTGGGTAGGGGAGGAGGGCTGTGGGTATCGCTAGGCCAGGGCGATTTCTGTAGGCTAGGTCCCTCCGTAAGTCATGGCCCTGTGCCCCGCCCCCCACCTCTGTAGGGTGCCTAGTACAGCTATTCATGGCCCTGTGTCATCTATGTGTGCAGATGTCGTCCATAGGCTTGTAGGCCATGTCCCACGGATTGAATAGTCGACCCCAAGTGCGCGGCGTAGTGCAGGGGGCTTCTGTGTCTGTCCTGTCCGCCAACGGTGTCGCCAATGCATGCACTCAACATGTCTTTATTTTCTCCCCCCCCCTTTTTTGTGGTCTTCCTGTTCATGTGTGCATTAGCATCATCAGGCGGAGGAGAAGTGGCATCGGAGCACGAGGGAGCTGCATCCCACATGGCCATGGAGGGCCATGCAACGGACTCCGAATTCACCAGTGGGACAGAGGGCGAGGGGAGCTCCACAGCGGGGACTCGGCAGACATCAGTGACACCGACTCATCCTCTGAAGGGAGCTCCCTTGTGGTGGCGGCAACATCTATGCCCCCGCAACAACAGGTACAGCCGCCACACACCGCACCAGCACCGCCCTCCCAGCAGCCCCTCAGCGTTTGCCCCGTGCCCGCTCACCCAGGAAGGTGGGCATCTCCTTCGCCCCAGGCACCTCAGGCCCTGCCCCAGTCACCCCTGCTGCCCTCAGTGAGGAGGTCATTGACCTCCTGAGGACGCTCACTGTTGGGCAGTCTACCATTTTGAATGCCATCCAGGGTGTAGAAAGGGAGGTGCACCAGAGTAATGCATACCTGGAGGGCATTCATTCTGGTCAGGCTGCCCTGACTGTTCCAGACTCTGGCCTCAGCACTGATGGCAGCCATTGTCCCTGTCTCTAGCCTCCCCCCTCCAACTTCCTCCACCCATACCCTATCACTTGTACCTCTGCCTATCCCAGGGACACCATCAGACCAGCCTGCACACACCTCAACACCCAAGGGAAGCTCAGGCAAACATAAGCACCACACATCACACAGGCATTCACCCAAGCAACATCCACATACAGACATACCAACACCCACTGCCTCCACTGTGTCCCCCTCCTCCTCGTCTCCCTCCTCCCTCCCTGTCACGTCTCCACTCACACCTGCATGCACAACATCTTCAGCACTACGTCCATCTGCAGCACACACACCAAAACCAAAACCCCCTGCACACGTGCAGTCACCACCCCCACTGCCATTTACACGTCCCTGTGTCCTCTCCCAGTGTGTCTGTGACCCCCTCTTCCAAGATACACAAACGCAGGCAGGCAGCCACCCACCCAACAGCCATCCACCTCACGACAGCCTCCAGCCCAAGCACCTGCACCCAAAGACACCAAACTTACAACTCCTACAACCACAACCTCTTCCTCCACTCCCATACCCACTACACCTACCCGTCCCACTGCTCCTAAAAAGCTTTTCCTGTCCAAACTCAACCTCTTTCCCCCAACTCCCCCACCCCGTCCATGTCATAGGACTACAGTCAGCAGCTCAGCCACGACAAAACCGGCCCCTGTCATCACAGTCTGCCATGGACTGTGGAGTGCCCCACCCTCCAGGGCAGCCAGTTCGGTACGAAGCCAAGGCACGGGCAGCCCACCCCCGGAGAAACATCCCAAGATAGGCAGTGGCCGGTGCGAGAGGGTGAAAACACCAGGGACTAAACCCCCTACCATGGCTCCAGCAGGAAGTGTGGAGACAGCTGGCACACCGCCCAAGGTGGGGAAGGGCCACAGGCGATCAGGGAAGGCTGGGAAGGGCAGCACGCCCGACAACACCGACATCAGCCCAGCTGGCCAGGAGGGCCCCGCCAGCCCCATCCCAGGTGGGCAGGAGGCCCCCAACATGCCTGGCACAGCTGCCCAGGAGGGCCCCGCCAGCCGTAGGACAGATGGGCAGGAGGGCCCCGCCAGCCACAGGACAGGTGGCAAATGACCTCCCCGCCATGGCCGGATCCGCTGCACTGGGCCCTTCATCTCAAGCACCGCTGAACTGGGCACCGCCGTCTCAAACACCGCTGCACTGGGCACCGCCGTCTCAAGTATCGCTGAACTGGGCCCTTCATCTCAAGCACCGCTGAACTGGGCCCTTCATCTCAAGCACTGCTGAACTGGGCACCGCCGTCTCAAGCACCGCTGCACTGGGCACCGCCATCTCAAGTACTGCTGAACTGGGCCCTTCATCTCAAGCACCGCTGAACTGGGCACTGGCGTCTCAAGCACCGCTGCACTGGGCCCTTCATCTCAAGCACCGCTGAACTGGGCACCGCCGTCTCAAGTACCGCTGAACTGGGCCCTTCATCTCAAGCACCGCTGAACTGGGCACCGCCGTCTCAAGCACCGCTGCACTGGGCACCGCCGTCTCAAGCACCGCTGAACTGGGCCCTTCATCTCAAGCACCGCTGAACTGGGCACCACCGTCTCAAGCACCGCTGCACTGGGCCCTTCATCTCAAGTACCGCTGGCCCATGAGCGGCAGGGGCTGGCCCGCATCTGTGTCGGGCAGGGCTGCATGAAGCACTCTCGGCACCAGGCCCCCTCCAGAACCAGTGGAGACTGTTATCCACTTGTGAGACTGTGGCTTTGCACTCCCAGGATGTAACAGTGGGCAGCCCACCCACTGTCTGGACTTGTGAGACTGTGGCTTTGCACTCCCCAGGATGTAACAGTGGGCAGCCCACCCACTGTCTGGACTTGTGAGACTGTGGCTTTGTACTCCCCAGGATTGAACAGTGGGCATGGAGGCCCCCTGTGGATCTGGCGTCATGCACTCATCTGGCTGAGGTGCCCCCCCTTCCCTTCCCCCTGAGGTGCCTGTAGTTTTGCTATCTGATGCCCCTGCAGTGTTCTCTCCATTGGAGTCAGGTATCCTGTGTGGGCTTTGCCCATGTGATTTGGGCCCAGTGATCCACGAACAATGCCTGCTACAATGCTTGGACTTGTACATTTATGTATATAAGAGTTTTTGATGTGTATATATTTTTTTTTTGCCAGTAATACAATATATTCCAATGTTTAGAATCATTTCCTTTTGTATTTGCATTCTTCCGGGGGGTTTGGGAGGTGTCACTCTGATGTGTTGCTATGCATTGATGTGTGTGTTGTAGTGGGTGAGGGTGAGGGTGGGTGTGTCGCGTATGTGTGTACCCGTAATAATTTCCCCTCCCCCCTCCCCTGTGTCGTAGGTGCAGTACTCACCGTTGTCTTCTGCGCCGGCATTCGTGCTCCTGGTAGAGGAGCAGGAACACTATCGCTGGGAGTATGTGGAGTTCGGGTTCCATGCTGTCCTGATTCCTCGTGGGCTGTATGGAGGTGAGCGTTTTCCCTTCGAAATGGCTGTTTCCGCTGTATTTTTATCGGCGGGGCTACCGCCCCGGAAAAGGTGGCAGATTGGTAGGTTGTGATAGAGTGGGCAGTACATTGTCTCCCGCCTGTCTGTTGGCGGTGACCGCCGCGCTGTTTGTTTGTACCGCCGTGGCGGGCGGTGTGTTGATGTGGCGGTCGCTGTTGGTGGTTTCCGCCAGGGTCGGAAATCCATTTTTTTTTCCCGCTAGCCTGTTTGCAGTTTGCCCGCCGCTTTAACACCGACCGCCAGGGTTGGAATGACCACCTGAGTCTTGACCCGCTACAGGTGACACCTGTCGCCCTCATCTGGGTTTTGCTCCGGCTAACTAGCAGTGCCTCATCTCTACCCAAGAGCAGGGATGATTGGGCAGGCGAGCGCATGTTATAGTTGATTTCTCAGGAAATCGTGGTCACTCAGGTCTCATCCGTTTCTCTCAGTTACATTAGTCTCACATACACAATGACAAACAGAGGCAGTGTACGTTTCAATAAGGTTTTAATGAAGTGACTGCATCTTAGATAGCAAATCATGTACTGCAATAACCAGGATGATACAGCATGACAGAATTAGAATTGTGACAAGAAGAGTGAAGCATAGAAATAACGCCACCATATTGCCACTAGAGTCAATAGACTAATTCCTACATTGGCTATAATAGAGCACAGCATGTTAAGCTCTAACTCTGCCCTTCAGGTTCCCCTGGGAAGACATCATCCCCCATACCTGAGCAAAGGCCTAAAGTTTGCATAAGCAGCTGTAGTGAAGCGTTCAGCAATTAGCATACAGTCGTGGTCCTCTGGCTGGAATCTCCCTCTAACGTGTAAGGGACAAGGAAGTGTTTTATAATAAAAGCTGATGTTCTGGGAAAATGTCCCTACGTAAGGATGTGTGTTTTTCTATGAATACAAGAGACAAAACCATTACCACATTCATCAGCAACCTATCTTACTACAGCCTTGAACAAAGCACAGAGTGAACAAGATTGTCTTGTTTGAGAACGTAGTGCTTGCCGAAGCAAAAAACGCTAGATAGAGAGAAATAAAACAAGACCGCAAAAGTGGCTATTGTTAAAATAATAAATTAAACTGAATAAAATATATCTAGGTTAAAGTGCACAGTGACAGGCCTAGTGTGCTAAAATAATGTGCATGGGACTATAACTAAAATGGCTACACAACAGTATCAAGGAAACCTACATATTTCCAAAATGGGCACAAAATATGGAGTTTAGAAGCAGTGGTTATTTGCACATCTCTGAATTTGGGTGTGCTCATACTAGCATGTAAATTACAGGGAATTTCTCAAAATTACTTCTTTTTTACACACTGTCTTACATTTGGAAGGTATAAATGCAGAGAAAGACAATTGGTGATATCACTTGTTCTGCTATTTGTGCTCCCCCAGGTCTCCCAATAAAAGTGGTACCTCACTTGTGTGGGTAGGCTTAGTGCCCGTAACAGAAAACGCCTCAAAGCACAACATGGACATATCACATTTTTCCACTGAAAACTGACCTGTTTTTTGCAAAGTGCTTAGCTATGGATTTTGGGCTCTAGCTCAGCCAGCATCTACGGAAACCTAGCAAACCATTACATTTTTTAAAACAAGACACACAGGGGAATCTAGAATGGGGTGACTTGTGGGTTCTCACCAGGTTCTATCACCCAGAATCTTTTGCAAACCTCAAAATGTGTCTAAAAAATCACAGTTTCCTCACATTTCAGTGATGCAAAGTTCTGGAACTTCCTTGCACCCAGCACTCCGCCAAGCCTCTGATAAAAGTGGTTCCTCACTTGTGTGGGTAGGCCTAGTGCCTGCAACAGGAAATGGCCCAAACCATATTGTGGGGACATCAAATTTATCTATCATAAAACAACCTGGTTTTGCAAGGCGATAAACTGCGTTTTTGGTCCAGGGCTTGGCGGTCATGTAGGGAAATTTACCAAACCCTGAAATTTCTGTAGTCTAGGCACCTAGGGGAGTCCAGGGAGGTGTGGCATGTGTAGATCCTCCAATGTTTTCTTCACTTGAATCCTCTGCAAATCTCAAATTTAGCTGAAATAATCACATTTTCCTCACATTTCTGCGTAGGATCACTGCGTCAGCACAAATTTCCTACCACCCAGCATTCTCCTCAGTCTCCTGATACAAACGTCTCCCAAAAAATATTGCAGTCGGCACACCACTGGTGGAAAGCTGCTTCTTCTCACTGACCACTTTCTGGTGAGCAAGTTTCTTTGGGACCATCTTAAAGCTCTCAGTTGGCAGTGGAACTAAGGTGCACAAGCGGAAGACATTGGAATACTAACTGTACAGACCTTCTCTTTGGTAGTACCACTGGCGATGTGATGTCTCTTCTCTTGTGCACCTAAAAGCAACCAAGCAAGAACAACATATAGTTAGTGAAACATGGCATTGTTGCAGGTTTAAATAGTACAGACAAATGCAATATTAGCGCAGTTGGTTACTTATGAAATACATACCAATTTAATTGAACGTTGTAAAGTGAAACCACATCACCAAACCATAAAATTTAATTTCAAAACACGCAGCACAACATGCAGATACAGATATTTGCTTTATCTCTATCTGTTTGAAGGAGACACCTGTGGTAACCAGAGAGAGGTGCATGGGTAAATGGAATAATACTTAAAAAACCCTATGGCAGCAAGTAGGTCCCTGGTAAATGAACAAATCATTAAATAAAATTAATTATGTTTCTGATTTGTCTGCAGTGCACAACACCCAGGATGTCTAGGAGGAAATGGAATTATTATACACCTAGAGAGACCAAATGTGTAGTGTGGCCATGCACCTTTGATGGATGGATGGATGGATGAATGGATGTGGATGGATGGATGCATGCATGCACGGATGGATCAAGGCAAAATGCATAATTAAATAAAATGAAATAAAAAAATTAAAACATTGAAGAAATATTAAAACATAAAAGTAAAACTAAAATTAAAAAAAACAAGAAATAAAAAAAGAAATAAAATATAAAAAGAAAAATGAAAAAAACTGAAAAAGAAAAAGAAATAAGATAAAAAACGTAAAATAACGAAATTAAAATAAAAAAGAAAAAATAGAATACAAGTTAAAATATACAATTAAAATACAAAAGTTAAAATAGAAATTAAATATATACTTAAATTAAAGAAATGATCAATAATTGCCGATTTTTATAAACAAGCCTACGGCAAAAGTACACTGGCTGCATGCACAAAATGGCCACCAGCCACATAGTCAAACTTCAAGAACAAGGAGCAAGGAGGAATGGGGATCAATGCAGAACCCATGCAAGTGTATAGCAAAGACACACTGGCTGGATTCACAAAATGGTTGGTAGTGCCAGCCATATGGTATAACTACAACAAGGAGCAATGAGAAATGGCAAACAAAGAACACATGCAAGCCTGTGTCAAAAGGGCACTGGCTGGATGCAGAAAATGTCCACCAGTGACATGGTCAAACAACAGCAACAATGAGCAAGGAGGCATGGAGAACAAAGAAGAACCCATGCAAGCCTATGGCAAACGCACACTGGTTGGATTTGGAAAATAGCTGACTATCACATGGGAAAACAACAAGGAGCAAGGTGGCATGGCAAACAAAAAACACGCAAAAGCCTATGGCAATGGGACACTTGCTGGAAGGACAAAATGGCCACCATCGACATGGTCAAACCACATCAACAAGGAACAAGAAGGCATGGGGAACTAAAAAGAATCCATGCAAGCCTATGGCAAAGACACACTGGCTGGATGAACAAAATGGCTGCCAACAACATGGTAAAACAACAACAAGGAGCAAGGAGGCATGGGAAACAAAGAACACATGCACCCCTAAGGCAAAGGGATACTGGCTGGACAAAGAAAATGGCTACCAGCTACATGGTCAAACAACTACTGGGAACAAGGAGGGATGGAAAACAAAGAACAAATGCAAGCCTATGGACATAGACTACTCAAAATGGCCCCTGGCCACATGGCATAGAAACCAAAGACAAATTGTGGATGTAGATAAACACACACACACACAGTGGCTATAAGGAGGCATGGTGGTAACATTGAAGAAAACAATAAAATTAATTCAGCAATGCAAAATGTGAAAATGAACAGCTATAAAAATGGCACAACAACAGTACACATCCTCTTCTGCCATCAAATATTACCCCGCAACATATACACTTTTTGCAACAACAAAAAATGCAAACTATAGCCAGTATTTTTCATTTAATCCAATGCCATCCCTCACCTAAATAAAGTTTTAAAAACATATACCACTGAAACATTTATTTCATGCACTGATAGCTACAAGTACTGAGCCTACTGACTAGATGGCCTTTTGGAATTCTAGCTCACATATTAAAATAATATTGCAAATGTTACAAACATGTAAAAGATGTACTGAGCTGTGCAACAATTTTCCTTTACAATGAAATGCAAAAAAAACTAAAATTAGGGCCATTCTTAAACTCCAGGCCACCCACCACTATAATTTTTTTTAAATCAAATTAAAGTACAAAGAAATAGTGGTGCATGCCCAAGCAATCAAACAACACACTTATTCAATAGTTTTAGAACTTACTTGTGTGATTTCACAAAAACAAAGTCCTTAAACCCAATGGTATACTCAAGAGACAAAGAGAGTGCTCCTTCCACCTTGAAATCCAAATGAAAAGTGACTACGAGATGGACAAAGCACTGGGAGGAGTCTGCTGGACAGGAACAGGAAGTTGGAACTTCTGGGACACTTCCTTTCTGTTTGTAAAAAAGAAACAAGATTTCTAACACTAAAAATATCTTGAAGAGTCTTGTTGACGAGATTTAGATACATCTTGAGTAGAAAGTCTACTCCATGTCCATTCACACTTGCAAGTGGAACAGTTTCGGCCGCCGTCAAGGATGGAAGCAGCGTGGGAAAATTGGAAGTCTCATGCACACGTCTGGAAACAGCGTGAGCGAACGCAAACTCTTGTGCATTTTTGCTAGCAGCCCTAGAGTATTGTGGCACTCGCAAGAAAGCGTGAAAAACAAATCTTGCATGCAAGATAAAACTCTGCTCTGCACCGGATAGTAGAATTCCACAAAACTCTGCAGAAGGAACAGATCTCTACGCCCAGGCCTAGTATAATGTGAACCTAACTATAACATTTATATATATATATATATATATATATATGTCCACGCCAAAAACAATTCAAAATCTGGCACTCCTTGCAAAACAATGGCCTTCATTTATTTCAAAAATCCATAAAACAGAACATAGGGCAACGCGTTTCAACCTTCACGGTCTTCTTCCTTTGCCATTCTTACAGAGTTATACAACAGATATATATATATTCAAATCAAAGAAAAGAAATGCACCACACTCAGTGAACTCCTGTATTTCCTTGTTTTGACCAAAAAATAGCAACTGCACCATATATAACGTGGAAACGTCAGTTTGGCCAAAATGGGTCAGTGCAGTTGCTATTATTTTTATTAGCATTGGATTACCATTGTTTTGAGGATAGTGGTCTACCACCGTGTACCTGCCCCAGCTGATGAGTGCGCCACCACCGAGCGCATTGTGTATGTGATATATAGGTTACAGGGACATTATAGTTAGATTCTGAATTTACCTGTACAAAGCCATACAATCCAGCAGTTAGAGTTAGAGTTCTTTCAAGTAACTAAAACGCATGCCCGAAGGAAACTATAACTCGCGTCGACGCCACACACAGTTGTTTTATCAATACGTTTATTAGAAATGTTGCAGTGAGAGTATGAAAGATGGCATAGAATGTGTCATCAATGATATAATATTGGGAGTAATTAACTGTGCTTGGTGAATTATAACTAATGAATTTCTATGCTTTTGTATGAGTAAATTCAAAACCTGATTATCACGTCCCTGTAGCCTTTGTATTTTTCAATGAATTTCCATTTTTTTAACCTATAGTAATTTTAATTGCTATATGTGAATCCAACCACTGCTGCACGTTTGTGCAGTGGCAGTTAGCTGTTAGTCTGCGACCTTCACACTGAGATATTTTGATTTTTTTTATTTTTTAATCCCTTTTTGGGGTTTCATATTATTTATGTAAATACAAAAGCCCTTTACGGGCTATCTGACACCATGGGGGATGCCTTAAGGGCTCTGCCATGGTCCATATAAATATTTGTAATTAAACTTAAAAAAAAAAAAAAATGCCCTTTACGGGCTACCTGGCACTGTAGGGAAAGGCTTAAGGCTTCCCATGCAGTGCCATGTCTTCAGCCTGCACATCGCAGGCTGGCCCCAGGGCCTGTCTCTGTCAGTGGATGTGTTCATGGGTGTTTAAGTGTCTGAGTGGGTCTTAAAGTGGCTGTGTGAGTCTATGAGTGGGTCTGAGTGGGTGCATGAGTGTCTGCGTGGGTGTGTGAATGGGTGCATGAGCCTCTGAGTACTTGTATGAGTGAATGAATTAGTGTATGAATGTGTCTGTGGTTTTTCTTTCAAAATTTTCCGTAATCTTTAATATTTTGCAAATAATTCAAAGAAAAATTGTGGACATTCACAAAGTTTCATGAATATTGCACATCATGACGCAAAATGATACTAAACCTATAATCTGATCCTAAAACACACGAATATTACATTCCTGGGGTCAGGGTACCTTCACCCTGACCTCTTATGCCACTTTCAATTTTCAGCCCCTGGGAATGTGTCTAGTGAAATAAAATAGCAGTCACAACTTTCTAGTCAGGCTGTGGTTAGCCAACTGCAATGCTTCTTTTTGTACGAGTATTCGCAAATATTTGCAAACTTCACACGTAATCGCAGCCAGAGATATTCACATTTATTTGCCCTTAAATATCTCCTAAACTACTGAACAGATTTACACCAAATAACAAAAAGCACAATCTGCGTAAGGGCAGCTAGCTTTCTGCCAAATTTGGTGGAACTAAGTGCAATGGTTCTGGCTGTAGAAGTATTGACAGGTCTTATGGGAATTAGCATGGGAAATGCAATATTTTTTTAGGCCCATTTTTCTTGGTCACTGAAACTTCCTGTGTGCAACAAGATTCACTGAGCCACTTTTTTGGGAACATTTCGCAATGGTCTGTCATACGGTGCCAAAGATAGAGTTTTGTTCACATCTATCCCACCTCCAGTGTCAGATTCACAGTACCAATGACACCGTCTTCAGTCTGCCAAAACAATGTATTTATTTTCATGTTTCCTTGTCCGTGCTTTCATAAAGTGCAAACAGTGCAAAGGGGAAGGGGGATTGGGGTTGGTGCGTTTCGGTGTTATGCCTTCGACTCGACCATAGAGTTCTACATTTTAAAGGTGTACACACATTGTAGTCCCTCCACCGTATCCATTACAAGACTAGAGCGTATACTTTACTTCCCACTTTGTCATGATATAAGTGCCATGTTTGATGTGATTTTATTTATTTTATTTTATATGTAGTCACCTGTTAGTTAGAATTATCTCAAGTAACTATAACTCATGCCCTAAGGTAAATATAACTCCCGCCCCCGCCATGCACAGTTTTTCTCATCAAAATTTTTACTGCTGATATTACATTGATATTATCAATTATGTCATCAAAGATGTCATGAGTGCCGTAATATGTGGGGTAATTAGCAGTGAATGATGAGGGTGCAAGCTTTAGCTACTTTAGGGCATAAGTTTTAGTTAGTTGAGATAACTCTATGGTTTCTATGGTTTTGTACGTTTAAAATGTGAGCCAAAATACATCCCTGTAACCTTTGTTTTTTAAGTGAATTTCTATGCTATTTTAATTCCATTTCCTAACTATACCATCCCTGTAACCTTTATTTTTTTGGTGAATTTCTCTGTTTTTTTTAAATGTAATTTTCATTACTATACCTTAATCAAAACACCACAGCGCACGGCCTTCAAGGGCGTGTGCAGTGGCAGTTGGCCCCAGGGCATGGCCTTCAGCATGGCCCAGTAGCCAACCCCTATAACCACCCAGCCTTGATCAGGGCAAGGCCTTGGTCCTAACTATAACTTCCTACTGGCAAACGCCAGTAGGTAATAATGAAACATGGAAGTGTGTTTCAATTCATGACTGAAAATTATTGTGAATTCAAAAGATAATTTTGATGTTCAAACAATTGTTTTCCTAGTACAGCTATCACGTTACAATGGCGTGTTAGCCATTCAACAGCATCCAGTCACATAAAATCATTGCTACCAAAAAAAACTTTCATTACCATTCACATCCTAAGTCAAATGTAACCTTTGAAATTAAATAACAAAATGCACCTGAAAGTTACTAATCAATATGGCCACTTTATTCAAATCTGTCAACAATGTTCCAATACCATCAAGAGTATTATCAGTGATAGTAACACAATTACATAATTGGATCAGAAATCGAGTGTGATTGTTATATTTTGAATACATATTTATATATATATTTTCACCCATATATTAAAATACCATGTATTCACCAAATAAAGATTCTTGCGATGAGTAATCCTTCCTCGTAAAAAGTTTGGATTTGTGACCTTGTATTATTATATATATATATAACTATATATATATATATATATATATATATATATATATATATCCGCCGTATTAATATTCCATTATATCCTATGGAACTTGCAAACCGGCGGGCAGGATATCCGTCACATTTGTGACACAGTATTCCTTCAGCCAAGGTTGTAATCAGGCCCTAAGTTTCTATTAAAAAAGTTTTGTTTTTTTTGGACTTGCCTATATCTTTGGCCCAGCTTGACAAATCTTCACAAAAGTTTCCCAAAAATATTGACAGTCACTTCAGCTGCTGTCTGGAATGTTTTGGGGTGATCCATCAAGCAGGGCATGCTAAAAAGGGGGGTCAAAAAAGGTGGTTTCTAGTGTTAATTTCTATACAGATTTTGAACAGGTCTACAGCCCGAACCACTGGACAGAATTACACCAAATGTGGCAGAAAGGTAGCCCTTGGTCCAGGAAGCACCCTTTTTATGATTTGATACAAATCCATTCAGTAGTTTTTGAGATATTAAAGAAAATCCAAATTTGCATATATATATATCTCATGCTGAGATCGGATCGGCTGCCAGCACTTCAACAAGGAAATGTTGACAGCCATGTTGGGACTCATCCTCATCCAACTCCCAGACAAAAATGTAAAAAATAAGAAAAGGGGCCAGGGTAGGGACACTCTGACTCCTTAGCTCTGGTGCTAGGGTCCCAGAGGGACACCCCCAGAGCAAAATTTTAAAAAAACAATTGCTTGCTTCACTAAAGCCCCTGGGTGGGTCAGGTCCGAAGGCATTTCAAATTTGAATAAGGGGGCTGCCTGCCCTACCACAGCTCCGGGGACAGCCACCTCTCAGGGTCCAAGTTTAAATCCAATGTGATGGACTGCATGGCCCCCTGCAGCCCCATGGACCACCACCTCCTAGGGGCAAATATTTAGTTTTGTGTGAGGGGACCACATGCCCCGCCCCCACAGTCCCAGGAATCACCACCTCCTGGGGCTAAAATACAATAATGAGGGCTGGCTCCTGCTATGTCCTGTGGTGCTCATCCCAAGGACATAGCTGTTTTCTTTTGGTTGGCGGGAGCAGACAGCTCCCACCAATCAAAAGCAAACAAAGGGCCTAGCGGGAAAGCGGGAAAGTCTTAGGGTCTGATTATGAGTTTGGTGGACGGTGCCAAACTCCAGACGAGGTGGTTGCTACCATGCTGGTTACCTCCTCACCGACCCTATTAAGACTTTCCCACTGGGCTGACTGGTGGAAACCAAGGTTTCCTTCGCTCAGCCCAGGGGAAAACTGGCAGCAGCATTGTCACTGCACCTGTTCTCTCCCAGCCTTTTCATGATGGTGAAATCACCATGAAAAGGCTGGCAGAGAACCAGGTTATAATCAGCAGGGCGATGCTGAGTTCAGCGCTGCCCTGGCTGATTCCAACCTGTACTGCCGTCAGCCTCTTGTGATCTCTGATCCCGGCGGAGACAGCAGTAGGTTTGAGGGGCCAACCTCATAATATGGCGGTCAGACCACTACAATCGGAGAGGTCTGACAGCCACCGAGAGTGCGGTGGTCCGAGGACCACCACACTGGTAATTAGGCCCTTAATGGGGCCTGCAGGGAGGTAGCCAGCATGGTGGCAACCACCCCCTCGGGAGTGTGGCTGACGGGTGTCCACCCCATCCGGAGTTTGGCAGATGGGTGTTCCTCTCTGCCAAACTCATAAAAGGGCCCAAAGTCCACTTTGGCGGGAAGTGTTAAACACCTCACACTTGCAGAAAGAAGAGTTTTTATCTGTTTCTTTGCACGCAAACATGCATGCAGGGAAACAGATGAAAACATTGCTTTCGCAAGCAGTGAGCTGCTATTTAAAGCATCTCCCTGCTTGTGGGAGCAATGTCGAGGGACATGGCGAGCCAGATACTCCCGCTGGTGCCTTCACTCTCTCTCTTCCATCGCATAATGGGATGGAAGAGAGAGAGAGAGAGAGATTATCAGTGCAATGGTCTCCCCATACAATGACTTCAAAGAGTAAGACTAGCAATGTTATGGGGTGCATTAGTATGACTGTTACAGTTACGTTTGGATGCAGAGTGACACAGAGTCCCTTCTGACCTAATGGTTAAGGTCTTGTGCTGTCACTCAGTAGGCTGAAGGTTCAAATCCAAGTATCACTTCTCAGTGTGTTTTTTTTTGGAGTCGAGCCTGCGTCACATGCGCTTGCACATGCGTATCGCTAGCGAGACACTTTAGGAATTAGAACAGAGCTCGGAGCCCCGTCCACGTCACGTCAGTGTCTTTCATTGGTTCGTGGGCTTGCCTGTTACAATCTGCTTGCTTTCATTAGTGGAAGGCACGCATACTTCATGCCTTTTCTGGTGGTTAGCCCTCCTTGAGCGCAGCGACCAAGTACAGAAAACATGCGAGGCTCGCAGTTTCCCTTCAAGTTTGTGGACTACTTTTTCTCTATTTTCGCAGCACGATCTCGCTTGGCAGAAGTCGAGGGTTTGCATAATATCAAGCATGTTACACAGTTAATTGCACTTTTGCCGGTTACGTACATAATTGCACTTTGCCAATAGGTTTCATTACGCGTGAACTGCAGCAGCGGGATCGCACTGTTTTTTTCTTTTAACGTGGCAAGAAAAATCCGGTTGGGAGTTTACAACTGGTAATAGCTGTAACTCGGACAAATGCGAGACTCTAGTGCATTGCAAATGTTTGTTTTGTTTAATAGCATTTTCACTGTTAGACCTACCTAGTGATGATACATTCACGTTTCTTTCCAATCACATGTGTGGGTTGACTGTCATAGCTATGTCTGGAAGGATGTCTGGAAGGATCACAGTGAGGAGTCACCTATGACCTAAAGGCTAAGGTCACTGACCCTCCCACTGAAAGTTGAGAGTTCTACTCCAGGTATGTCTATGGTCATTTTCCTTCTTTCTTTTCTTTTAAACTTTAAACTTTAAATGTTTAAGGCTCATACTTAAAGGTGATCTCACTCTTTTTAATTGACAAATACATTTTTCTTTTCAATTTGTCTAGAAATACCTCATTCTAAGTAATATCATTCATCAAAGCCAAAACAACTCTCTTTCTCTCTCCCTTTCACACAGTTTTTTTCTCTGTATCAATTTCTCTTTTTCAGTCTCTTTCTCCCATTCACACACCCACTCAGACCTTTACGCACCCACTCACAGACCCACTAACCGCCTCACTCAGACCCTCACGGACCCACTGACAGACCCACTAACCGCCCTACTCAGACCCTCACGCACCCATATTTTAGACCCACTCCGACACTGAGGCACCCATTCAGACTCTCACACACCCACTCACAGACCCACTGAAACCGTCATGCACCCACTCGCAGACCCACACAGAAACGGGCACACTCACTCACAGGCCCATTAAGAAACTAATGCACACACTCTCATACCCAGACAGACACTCTCACACTCAGAGAGACATGTGGTGGCCAACTCCTGCTGCGCATGGCCAAAGGCTGTGCATAGCATGGGGTCTGGTGATTAGGGGGTGTTGGCCTCATGTCCTGGCGGTAGGCCAGGCTCTCCGGCCAACCCCCAATGTACATGAAGGCTGTATGCAGCGTGGGTTTGGGTAGTGATAGGGGGTTGGCCACAGGCCAGGCCTTGCAGCCAACTCCTGCCATGCATGGCCAAAGGCTGTGCTTGGTGGTGGTTGGATTAATGTATAGTTATAACAAATTACTTTTAAAAAACCTGGAAATTCACTGAAAAAAACAAAGGCTGAAGGGACGCTAAAGTTAGGAAATAGAATTTTAAAAAAACAGATGGAAATGCACTTAAATAAACCAAAGGTTAAAGGGGCGTTGAAGTTAGGCTCACATTTTAAACATACAAAACCATAAAAATTCACCTGTTATAGAGTCATCTCAAGTAAATATGGCTTGAGCCCTAAGGTAACTATGGCTCACACCATTGCCCTGCACTACTAATTACCCCACAAATGACGGCACTCATGATATCTTTGATAACTTCATGGATAATATCAATGTAATATTTGTAGTAAACAAAAAGTGTGCATGGGGGCACGAGTTATAGTTATTATGTGAGGAAAAAACACTTTTTCCTCACATTTCGGTGACGGAAAGTTCTGGAATCTGACGGGAGCAACAAACTTTCTTCTACCCAGCATTCCCCCAAGTCTCCCGATAAAAATGGTAACTCAATTGCCTAGCTGTGAATTTTTGCCTCTAGCTCAGCCGGCACCTAGGGAAACCTACCAAACCTGTGAACTTATGAAAACTAGATACCTAGGGGAATCCAGGATGGGGAGACCTCTCACCAGCTTCTATCACCCAGACACCTTTGCAAATCTCAAAATCCAGCAAAAAAAAACCAACATATTTTCCTCACTTTTCAGTGAGGGAAAGTTCTGGAATATGAGGAGAGCCACAAGCTTCCTTCTACCCAGCGTTCCCCCAGGTCTCCCGATAAAAATGGTATCTCAGTTGTGTGGGTAGGCCTAGTGGCCGCAACAGGAAATGCCCCAAAACACCATGTGGACAAATCACATTTTTCCAAAGAAAACTTAACTGACCTGTTTTTTGCAAAGTGCCTAGCTGTAGATTTTGGCATCTAGCTCAGACAGCAGCTAGGAAAACCTACCAAACATGTGCATTTTTTAAACTAGCTACTTAGGGGAATCTAGGATGGGGGGACTTGTGAGGATCTCACCAGGTTCTATTGCCCAGAATACTCCGCATACCTCAAACTTTGGCAAAAAATACACTTTTCCCTCGCATTTCAGTGATGGAAAGTTCTGGAATCTGAGGGGAGCCACAAACTTCCTACTACCCAGCATTCCCCCAACTCTCCCAATAATAAAGGTACCTCACTTGTGTGGGTAGGCCTAGTGCCCCTGACAGGAAATGCCCCCAAACACAACGTGGACACATCACATTTTCCCAAAGAAAACAGACCTGTTTTTGCAAAGTGTTTATCTGTGGATTTTGGCCTCTAGCTAAGCCGGCACGTAGGGAAATGTACCAAACCTATGCATTTATGAAAACAAGACACCTAGGGGAAACCAGAATAGGGTGACTTGTGGGGCTCTCACCAAGTTCTATTATCCAGAATACTTTGCAATCCTCAAACATTTGGCAAAAGAAAACACTTTTTCTTCACATTTTGGTGATGGAAAGTTCTGGAATATAAGAGGAGCCACAAATGTCCTTGCACTCAGCATTCCCCCAAGTCCTGATACAAACTGTACCTCACTTATGTGGGTAGACCTACTGCCTGCAACAGGAAATGCCCCATAACACAACATGGACAGTTCACATTTTCTCAAAGAAAACTGACCTGTTTTTTGTAAAGTGCTTAGCTGTGGATTTTGGCCTCTAGCTCAGCCGGCACCTAGGAAAACCTAGCAAACTCGGACATTTATGAAAACTAAACACCGAGGGGAATCAAGGATGGGGTGACTTGTGGGGCTCTTGCCAGGTTCTGTTACCCAGAATCCTTTGCAAACCTCAAACTTTGTCAAAAAAAAAAACACTTTTTCCTCACATTTCGGTGAGGGAAATTTCTGGAAAATGAGGAGAGCAACAAACTTCCTTCTACCCAGCGTTCACCCACGTCTCCTGATAAAAATGTTAGCTCACTTGTGTGGGTAGGCCTAGTGCCCACAACAGGAAATGCCCCAAAACACCACGTGGACACATCACATTTCCCCAAAGAAAAGTGACCTGTTTTTTGCGAAGTGCCTAGCTGTGGATTTTGGCCTCTAGCTCAGACAGCACCTTAGAAAACCTACCAAACATGTGCTTTTTTTTAAACTAGTCAACTAGGGTAATCCAGGATGGAGTGACTCGTGCAACTCTCACCCGGTTCTATTACCCAGAATCCTCTTCAAACCTCAAACTTTGGCCAAAAGAACACTTTTATCTTCCATTTCAGTGATGGAAAGTTCTGGAATCTGAGGGGAGCCACAAACTTCCTACTACCTAGCATTCCGCCAAGACTCCCAATAAGAATGGTACCCCACTTATATGGTTAGGCCTAGTGCCCGCAACAGGAAATGTCCCAAAACACAACATGGACAGTTCACATTTTCCCAAAGAAAACTGACCTGATTTTTGCAAAGTGCTTAGCTGTGGATTTTGGCCTCTAGCTCAGCCGGCACCTAGGAAAACCTACCAAACCTGTGAATTCATGAAATTTGGACACATAGGGGAGTCCAGGATGGGGTGACATTTGGGGTTCTCACCAGCTTCTGTTACCCAGAAAACTTTGCAAACCTCAAGATTTGCAACATAAAAAATACTTTTTCCTCATGTTTCGGTGAGGGAAAGTTCTGGAATATGAGGAGAGCCACAAACTCCCTTTGACCCAGCCTTCACCCAAGTCTCCCGATAAAAATGGTACCCCACTTCTCTGGGTGGGCCTAGTGCCCGCAACAGGAAATGCCCCAAAACACCACGTGGACACATCACATTTTCCCAAAGAAAACGGACCTGTTTTTTGCAAAGTGCCTAGCTGTGGATTTTGGCCTCTACCTCAGATGGCACCTAGGAAATCCTATCAAACATGTGCATTTTTTAAAACTAGCCACCTAGGGGAATCCACAATGGGGTGACTTGTGGGGCTCTCACCAGGTTCTATTACCCAGAATCCTCTGCAAAACTCAAACTTTGGCCAAAAAAAACACTTTTATTTTACATTTCAGTGATGGAAAGTTCTGGAATCTGAGGGGAGTCACAAACTTCCTTCTACTCAGCATTCCCCCAAGTCTCCTGATGAAAATGGTACCTCACTTGTCTGGGTAGGCCTAGTGCCCGCGACAGGAAATGCCCTAAAACACAACCTGGACACAACACATTTTCCTAAAGAAAACTGACCTGTTTTTTGCAACGTGACTAGCTGTGGATTTTGGTCTCTAGCTCAGCTGGTACCCAAGGAAACCTACCAAACATGTGCATTTATGAAAACTAGACACCTAGGGGAATCCAGGATAGGGTGACTTGTGGGGCTCTCACCAGGTTCTATTACCCAGAATCCTTTGAAAACTTCAAAATCTTACAAAAAAACCCACTTTTTCCTCACATTTCGGTGATGGAAAGTTCTGGACTCTGAGGGGAGCCACAAACTTCCTTCACCCAGTGTTCCCCTAGGTCTCCCAATAAAAATGATACCTGACTTGTGTGGGTAGGCCTAGTGTCCGCAACAGGAAAGGCCCTACAACACAACGCAGATACATCACATTTTCCCAAAGAAAACTGAGCTGTTTTTTGCAAAGTGCCTAGCTGTGGATTTTGGCCTCTAGCTTAGCCGGCACCTAGGAAAACCTACCAAACCTGTGCATCTGTTTTAAATTAGACAACTAGGGGAATCCAGGATGGGGTGACTTGTAGGGCTCCCACCAGGTTCTATTACCCAGAATCCTTTACAAACCTCAATATTTGACAAAAAATAAACACTTTTTCTTCACATTTTGGTGATGGAAAGTTTTGGAAAATAAGAGGAGCAACAAACTTCCTTCAATCCAGTATTCCCCTAAGTCTCCCGAAAAAAATAGTACTTTACTTGTGTGGGTAGGCCTAGTGCTCGCAACAGGAAATGCCCTACAACACAATGAAGACACATCACATTTTCCCCAAGAAAACTGACCTGTTTTTTGCAAAGTGCTTAGCTCTGGATTTTGGTCTCTAGCTCAGCCGGCATCTAGGAAAACCTAGCAAACCTGGACATTTCAGGAAACTGGGCCCCTAGGGGAATTCAGAATGGGGTGACTTGTGGGGCTCTCACTGGCTTCTGTTACCCAGAATCATTTGCAAACCTCACAATTTGGCAAGAAAACCCTGTTTTTCCTCACATTTTGGTGATGGAAAGTTCTGGAATCAGCGGGGAGCCACAAGCGTCCTTCTACCCAGCATTCCCCCACGTCTCCTGATAAAAACTGTACCTCACTTGGGTGGGTAGGCCTAATGCCCGCGACAGGAAATGCCCCAAAACACAACGTGGACACATCACATTTTCCCAAAGAAAACAGAGCTGTTTTTTGCAAAGTGCCTAGCTGTGGATTTTGGCCTCTTGCTCAGCCGGCACCTAGGGAAACCTACCAACTCTGTGCAGTTTTGAAAACTAGACACCCAGGGGAATCCAGGATGGGGTGACTTGTGGGGCTGTCAACAGGTTCTATTACCCAGATTCCTTTGCTAACCTCAACATTTGTCAAAAAGAAACACTTTTTCCTCACATTTCGGTGATGGAAAGTTCTGGAATGTGAGGGGTGCCACAAACGTCCTTCTACCCAATTTTCCCCTTGGTCTGCTGATAAAAATGTAGGTGGCTCAGGTGCCTGCAACATGAAAAGGCCAAAAACGTGTAGAGGTTGACGAGATAGCACAGCGAGTTGATAAGCTAAAATTTTTCTTTTACACATCTTTAGGTTGACTTTGCTTTAGGGACCTACACAAGTGTGGTATCACTTTACTTGGGAGACTGGGTAGTAGGAAATTTGTGCCAGCGTGGCAAGGTTAAAGCATTGTCAACAAAATGCAGCATCCGAAGAAGAAGCAAATACCTATTACGAGTCATGGTTGCAGGAAATATAGCCGTTGCCATCAAGGGACTAGTAGACCAAAAAGAGGCCAGTGACGGCTTCCTTATCAACCCCATCAAAAGAGTCAAATCCAGGAACTTTTTCAACTCTTCTAGATTTGTGGGAATCCACTGGGTAGCTTTAGACTGAGGCCTAAGTCTGGCAGCGTTGTCCCTCAAATACTGCTCTGCATACAAATTAGTCTGCTTAACAATCTCTTCCAAAAACACATTGTCCATAAACAACTGAAAGAAATTGACAAGCAAAAAGTTTTCCGTATTTACTGTACATCCTGGAAGACCAGTAAAGGCAGACAACTGTGGCTGCTCCATGTTTGGGGCAACCCAGGTGTCAGGTCTTCCAATGGGAAACCTTTCAGCCCCAGGCTGCTGCACTATTGGCACATCGGTGTCCTCCTCTAAAACAGGCCCTTCATCTGCACTGAGAGTGGCTTCCTCATCAGAAGGTTCCTCTCGGGCAGAAAACTCACTGCCAGAATCTCTCACATGCTCCTCACATGCTCCTTTGCCTCAGATGCAGAGTCAGTCTTATAATCATGGTCAGAAGACGACAAAAATCATGCCAAAGTCCTGCTGAGTGGTCAGAAGTGTAACTTGACAAATGCACCAACAACAACTAGCACTGTCTAAAATAAGTAATGAACAAAGTATGGCTTTATCACAAAGAGTAACATACTCAAAAACTACACCACTCACTTGCCTGAAAAATCTAGATTCAGCAGCAACTACTCTGCACAGACACAGCAATCACCAATGATATCCCACTAAAAAGAACAAGAAAAGCAAATTAGACATAAGACAACACAAAATTCATTTTGCACAAATCTAAGGACAATTTCCCACACAATTCTGCATTTAGTACACCAACTACAAACATTTCATTCATGCATGGCAACGTTAGTCCTTTAGACTAAATTGTTTTTACTTACCTAAAACATGCAACTACGCAAACCGCAGGTCAACCACTGCCAAAACCGCAAGGAGCCACAGCAAAGGATGCAAAAGCTTTGACCTAGAATAAAAAGGAGAAATAAACTTTTATAATCACAAATGCAAATTCTTTGCCAGTTGACAAACACCCCACCACCAAGCATTTAGAAATGTTCCATGGTGCCTAAGTGTATTGTGCCCCTTTTGGGGGCAGATGGGACTACAAAAAATAGGCCAATCTGCCCCCAAAGGGGACAGAAATTTCCAACAGTTCTGTGCCCCCTTTGGGGGGTGACCCTTGCTAAAGGGGCCGCCCCCACACAAAACACAAACAAGAATATTGGTGCCTAAGTGTATTATGCCCCCCTTGGGAGCAGATGGGCCTACAAAAATAGGCTGATCTGCCCCCATGGGGGGCATAAATGGCTGACAGTTCGATGCCCCCCCAACAAAAACAAAAACAAAGGGGAAAAAAATCCCTTGCGTCTTGGTGGCTTCTGCTTGGGGGCAAATGGGCCTAAAAAAATAGGCTGGGGACAGAAATGGCCATCAATAATGTGCCCCCTTTGGGGGGTGAATCTTGCCAAAGGGGCTGCCCCCCAACACAAAACACACACACAAGATTCCTGGTGTGTAAGTGGATTCTTCCCCCTTGGGGGCAGATGGGCCTAAGGAAATAGGCGGATCTGCACCCAAGGGGGACAGAAATGGCCAACAGTTCTGTGTCTGCTTTGGGGGGTAGCCCTTGCCAAAGGGGGCGCCCCCAACAGAAAAAAAACAAAAAAAATAATTCCTGGGTCTTGGTGGCTACTGCCCCCCTTGGGGGCAGATGGGCCTAAATAAAATAGGCACATCTACCCCCAGGGGGGGGTCAGAAATAGCCATCACTAATGTGCCCCTTTCGGGAGGGTGACCCTTGCCTAAGGGGTGCTGCGAAAACACAAAAAACACACAAACACACACACAACACAATCCCTGGGGCTTAGTGGGTTTCGACCCCCCTGAGGGCAAGATCGACTGAAAACATGGCCGATCTAGCTCCCGGGGGGTTGAAACATATAAAAAAATCTTGCCCCCCGGGCAGAGACCCTAGCCTATGGGGTGTCTGCCCTTAAACGTTATAATGTACATCATCTGTGGTTCCTAGTGGGTTTCGGACCCCCCGGGGTGCAGATCACCTGAAATAACGGCTGGTGTGCCCCTGGGGGGGCTGAAACACGGATATAATAATGCCCCCAGGTGAGTGACCCTTGCCTAAGGGGTCACACCCCAAAATAAACACAAAAAAATCCCTGGTGCCTAATGGTGGATTCCTGCTCCACGATCACGGGCCTCTTCTGCGATCGTGGAGCAGAAATCCATTGAAAACAGGCACAGAGAGAAAGGAAAAACTCTTTCCTTTCCCCGTGTCTGTTTTCCACACCCAACCACCCCCCAGAAGGACTCACCTGTTTTGGGTCCTCTCTCTCCACACGCTGGAAGCAAATGGCTTCCAGGTCGACCCTGGCAGCATTTGATGACATTGGCATGCTGTGAGTGTGCCAATGTCATCAGATTGCCGGGGGGGGGATCAGGGTGGAAGGGGAATCGATTCCCCTTTCATCCCTGACAGGGGTGTGTGCATGGGAGGCCCAGGGGCTGGGTGCAGGATGAGCTGGTCTTGTCCCCGGCACACAGGAACAGTGACCGAGGACAAGACTAGTTAGCCCCAGCCACCCAGGGGGTTACACACAGTTTATTATTGTTTTGTTGTAAAAGGGTTGCAGCTGCTGCTGCTCGCATGGGGGGCGAAGCTGCCGCTGACCTTAACCACCATGTCATGAGTAGTGCACCTGAAAAAATGAGATTCAAGCATAACCAGAGTCAGAAATCAGGGCAACAAATCAATCTGCCCTTATTGAATCCACAGTACAATTAACGAAACACATTGACACAGAAAAACGGGAAGCAGAAATCAAGCCTATAATAGGAAGTTCTGATTCAGAGACTTCCATGATTGATGGCCAAACAATACGGGATCACTCTGAAAGAGCAAAGCCCAAAAAATTAAAGAACAATTGGAGAGAGCTCATGTTCTATATGAGCAGTTACTCCTGCCTTTGAGACACAAATAGAAAATTAGACTCCCAAACACCCTAGTAGATGGAGTCAGGAGCCTCGAGGCAGAAATCAGAAACCACCCCTACTTTATAAATAAAATGGAAACGAGAAAGGCCAATAGAATTTGCGGTGGTTCTTACAAGGGATCTAAGCACTACACTGTACAAACTAAGACACTTTAACCAGACAAACATCTAAAGACTGAATTAATCTTCCCCTACATACTTGATCAAAGTCACAGTGGAAACCAGACATTGACCAGCAGGAAAATAGACAGGGATCTAGGCCAAACAAGATGCTCCTACTGAAATGAGAACAGAGGTGCGTTAAACATGCAGAGATGTATGGATCAAGTTTTGAACTGTCACACAAAAAAGCAGTGAAAAAATGTGTTAATATATATTTATATATATAGAGAACTATACACATTTCTCTAGGTGTGTTATTAAAATAGTAAGGTTCTAGAAATTATAGAATATATTGATGTTTCAGTAATTGATGTTGAATAGATTGGTTGTTATATGGTCTATTTTGTGATTCTGAAGAATAGTGAGACTGTAGCATGGAGAAACTAACAGCAGTATATTTTGGTGATGGGAGTGAAGTTTCAGGAAATAGACGTGTGAGTTGTATTGTTTGGTTCACCGTTTCATTTTTTTAACTGATATTTGATCAAGTTTGATTATATCAGATAATAAAGGACTAACATGGTGAGTTAAGATTGCTATGTTACTTATGCTTGTCCTGTTTTAAAAAGGTGAAATGTAGCATAAAGCAAAGGGGTAGGAAGTTATCAAAGAACGTCGAGTGAGAGTTCACATAAGGCAGTTTTTCCCTAACTCTGTGGTCTCATTTGATTTTTTTACACTGGTTAATGGTGTATGTCCTCATATTAAGATCGTGCTTAATTTAGTTAATTTTATGGGGTGTACTTTGAAGGAATTCGTTGGTTCTTTCTATATCAAGATATTGTGTTAGTATACTCACTATTAATTGTATTCCGGAATGTGTCAGCGTTTTTAGATCGTAGTGGGGAGGAAAAATACGCCACACTGTCGAGAAGCATTAACTGAGGATTCAAATCGTATAGCTTTCTTTTATGTTTTATGATTTTTATGTTTTATTTGTGTTTGGCTAAGTGGGAATGTAAACTAAATGTGGCGGCACCCGTTATAATTTAATTGGGTGTATTTTGAAAAAGACTTTTAGATTTTTTGTGTAGTACAATTATCGTTAATGTGTGGCGTTACGCACAAAGTACTTAGAATATTGTAGGGAGAAAAACATTGACTTGCTAGTAAGAGTTCGAATAGCGCAGAGTTGTTTATTCATTCTTAAATTCAGCGGTTTACATATTAGATTTTTTTAGGTGGTCATTTTTGAGAATTACGTAGGCGTTTTTTAAAAATTTGTTGGCTTTATATGAAAATATATGGAAGGTTTGTACAATAATTATGTGAAGTGCAGCATGTCATACTTGACTTGAAGTCTAAAAATTATTGGAAGCACTTTGTTTGTTTCCAGGTACCAACGCATGTGAGGTCCATTTGGACGGTAATACATTTTTTTCTAGTTATTGTGTCAAGAAATTTCAATTCTATTAAGGACAGGAGGGGAGGATTATGCTTTCTCTTTCTTCATTGAAATTTACAGCAGCCAATCAATGTTAGTTAAACAAAAAACGACATCTCCCAACACTCCTTGTAGTCCATAACATGCCCAATCCCAGGCCTGGTCTCCTACAAATGTCTCTGCCCCTTTAGTACTTCCTCTTTCTTTGCAATAATAAACCGAAGAGAACCTGACATCCACAAACTGAATTCTCCAAGTCCCAATGGGGAATGATGAACTGTAGCCAGTGGTTGAGCTGGAATGACCATCCATCTTCCAATGCACATCTACAGCCTTCATGCGGCCTTATTATCCGATCCTATGAATAAAAGAACATGTATTAATACACTGATCATTCAATACATGGGTGGGTATAAAGTAAAATACATAAAAACAATACATAATGCATAGACAACAAACTCTTTATCAGGTAACCACATAACAATTGCAAGAATATGAAAATTAATCTCTTGACCTGGGTAGGATAATCCTCACCTCCGTGTCCTTAATGGAGTTGAAAATTCTTGACACAATAGCTAGAATTTGTTTTATTCTATGTCAGGACCGGAGGCTTCAGATTATGCTAGTTCAAAGTTGATCCACCACTACAGATGCCACATCAACAATAGTTTTATGATAAAAAAACCTTAAACATATTGTCGGATGACCAATCTGCGGCCGCCATAATATCCTCTAAACAGGAACCGGCTGCAAAAGACTGAGAAGCCATGGCACCACACACAGAATGTGCTCCAAATGTGGTAACATCTATACCTGCTTCCCCCAAATACAATTTGACCCATCTGGCCAAAGTAGCTGATGATACTGGAGCAAAAGGACACTGAAGAGATATCAGTAATTGGCCTCGCGTATCTCTGCAAATCTCTCTAGTACAAGCCTCATAAGCTTTTAAACATTTCACAACACATAACTTTTGAACACGAGGAAAAGCGGGATATGAAATGCACTTAGATGCCGTCTTTGTACATTTAGAAATAATGAAGGAAAGGGGTAAATACTCTACCTGCCAAATCCAGGGCTTGAACATCAGACACCCTCCAACAGGAAATGAGACACAAAAGGACAGTGAGTTTAGCTCACAACTGTCCTTGTCACATGTCCAGTTTCTCAGAAAACGCAAAATAATATCCACGTCCCATAAAGTTTTATACTTAGGCCTAGGGGGTTTGAGCATTCAAATGCCTCGCAAGAGTTTACAAATTAAAGGATGCTCGCCCACAGGTTTACCATTGATATGAGGATGTGCTGCAGAAATAGCTGATCTAAAATTATTAATGGTCTTATATGCAAGTCCTTGAGTTGGTAAATCCAAAAGAAAGTTGACCATCATGCTAACGGGGGCCCACATGGGATCAATACCTTGTTCACCGCACCAATCAACCCATAGTTTCCAAGAGGATTCATAACGTTTATCTGTTGAAGGATCCCAAGATTGGGATAAGAAGAACATACCATCCTCTGAAATACCTGGCACTTGCCAGCGTCTCCTGAAAGTCTCCAAGCCATGAAGAACAATCATTTTTGTGGCTAGAGAAGCCTAGAGGATGAGGAAGATCCAACGAATTTGGAAGCAGGAATGGGAAGGAGGGAAGAATCACTGGAGGAGCATTCAACAACAACCTCACTATCGGGAACCATGATTGAGCCTTCCAGAGAGGGGTCACTAAAATGATCTCTGCCCTCTGCCCCATCACATGAGAGAGTACTCTCTTAATCATAGCGAATGGAGGAAAAGCATAAAGAAGACTCAGGGACCAATCCTGGAGAAACGCATCTGACCTCAGGGATAATGGATCCGGTCTCCAACTGTAAAACTGTGTAAGTTGGGTATTGAGTCAGGATGCAAAGAGGTCTGTAGCATTCACCCAAATGACTCGTCAGACTGTGAAAGACAGACTGATGGAGTTTCCAATCGCTGCCATCCCTCAAAAAACAAAAGTTCCAGTCCGCTACTACATTGGAGTGACCCCGAATGTACTCCGCTGTCAGAGAGATTTGATGTCGGAGACAAAAGTGCCAAAACTCTTTGATCCACTATCTGGTTCCTGCTAGGCGATTGATATATCTCACTGCCCAGATGTTGTCCACATGAAGTAGTATGCAACAACTGGCCTTGTGGGGATGGAGAGAATGAATTGCAAAAGCTCCCGCAAGGAGCTCTAAACAACTGATATGGAGAGTCAACTCCTCTGGGGACCAACGGCCCCCCATTTCCACTGTTCTGCATTGAGCTCTCCAACCCCATTGACTGGCGTCAGATTTTATTATTTTCTCCGGAGAGGATGCACAAATGGCCTTGCTGTTCCACACATCCATGTGATACAACCACCACATTATCTCCATCTTGGCCTCGTCCCTCAACAAATTCTGCTCTGAATAGATCCCCCCTTGCGAAGATGTAAGATCTTTAGATGTTGAAGGGTCCGTTAATGCAGGGGTCTCAGAAAAATTGCTTGTATGGACGAGGCTAGAAGACCTACCAGATGAGCCAGGGTCCTGAATTATATAGTCGGAGAGACAAGGGCTCTCCGTAACTCTCTCTTGACTGAAGCGTGTTTCAGCAGAGGCAATTTCAACTGCGCTTTGATGGAGTCTACTTGGAAAACTAACAATTTGTTATATTACATGGGAACTGTAACTGATTTATCCAAGTTTATTAGAAAACCCAGTTCCAGAAGAGCCTGAATAGTCCAAGACAGATGCACTAGCACTAAACTCCCTGGTTTGGGTCATGATCAAGATGTTGTTTAGACACATAATGAGACGAACACCTCCTTCCCGTAGGAACGGCTCCACTGGGCGTAGCAGTTTGGTGAAAAACCAGGGGCCAGAAGACAGCCTGAAGGGAAGAACGGAGAACTCTAACCACTGGTTTCTCCAGCGAAAATTGAAGGAAACGTCAATGCGGGGCAAAAACTGGCACTGTTAAGTAAGCGTCTTTGAGATCTAACCGAACCAGCCAATCTCTGTCTTGCAAAAGATCTCTTTAGAGATGGATACCCTCCATTTTGAATTGATGGCACACTATCCGAGCATTGAAAGATTTTAGATTTAGAACTAGTCGGTAACCCCCACCTTTTTTTCTGAACTAGAAATATGGTGCTGACAAAACCTGTTTGGTGGGCAACTGTAGAAACTATAGCTTGCTGGTGAAGGAGAGAAGCAATTTTGTCATCTATGAAACTGCTCTCTGTTTGGGAAAAACAGAGTGGAAGATGAAACTCTTCCTGTTTGGGAGGAGAGTAAAACTTCAGTTTGTAACCTTGAACTATTTTCAGAACCCAAGGTTCTTGAAAGATTTGCTCCCAAGTGGCTAGATGCCCTTTTAATCTGCCCCACAGAATAACCTCTGAAAATTGAATAATTCTCACCTAATGCTGTGGTATTTGCCACTTTGCCCATTAGGGAAGGGAGAGGACACTCAGAGTGTAAGGTTTTGCGCACATCTTAATCAAAACCTTTAAGCAGGTATTCCTGTAGATTCAGACATGGTATGACAGCTCTTGCGTTTGCGTTTTGTGGGCTGTTTGGGCTCTGCTTCCGCTTGGTCAGGCTCAGAAGTATGGGAAGCTGAGGAATGGGAAATTTCAGCGCGGGGCCACCGTCAGAGTAGGAAAAAACTCAGATGGACCTAAATTGACCCCAGCCCCATTCTCATGATCCTCTATGACAGAAGTGACAATTTGCGTGAAAATTTCCACCGAGGAAATAGGTCCCACTGCGGCTAGCTGGGCAAAGCCCGCATCAGGCAACTGATTTTCTCAAATCAGTGACTCAGAGGGGGTTCATCCCATTAGTTCCCTTTGACACAACCTCACTAGAGGATGAGTAAAAGGCTTCTAAGCTTTTATCAGGGCCTGGTTAACAGAGTCCTGTACATGGTGACCCAGGTCCTGTACTAGTCTCTCCTCCAAATGATGCTCATAAGCCATTTCTGTCTCATCATGGTAGAATTCATCCTCTTCTGCATAGTACGCCATGCTTGGAGAAGCAAGAGGAGTGGAGGAGTTCAACGTGGGGGAAGAAGAGGCCCAGCAGGTTAAAGAGGAGAAATCCCCTAATCCAGAGAGAGCTGATAACCATCACAAATGGCCTGATTCAAAGGTGGAGGGAGCACCTGCACAAATTTCCCTAGGCAGAAGCCTGAAAGGTTTTTGTGCACCATTAAGCATTCAGGGGATGAAGCTTTGAAGGTGTTGACAGTCGCGCAGCACACACAAACTTCCATGTTTCATTATTGCCTTCTGGCGATTGCCAGTAGGTAGTTATAGTTAGGACAATGTTTCCATAGAAAAAGCATTTTTAGACTTGCCTATATCTTTGGCACTGTTTGCGGAATCTCCAAGAAATCTTCCAAAAAAAAGTGTTCCAGTGATTCTTGTTGCAGATAAAGAGTTTTGGGGGTGATCCGTGAAGCATGGGACCAAAAAAAGGGGGGGTAAAAAACATGCGTTTCATATGTTAATTCCCAAGGATGTTTAGACACAACTACAGCCTGAGATAATGATTGGAATTACACCAAATTTGGCAGAAAGTTAGCTTTCAGTACACAGATTTAGTTTTCACTTATTTGGTGTAAATCCATCCAGTATTTTTGGAGATATTAAAGGGAAACTAAATTTGTACATCTCTGGCTGCAAATAAATTGCGAATATATGCAAATTTTCAAGGATGTGCATGTTAGTAGACGCGCTGTAATTGGCTGACCACAACCTGAATATAAAGTTCCGACCACCATTTTATGTTATCGAAGAGGGTTCCTGGGGCCTAAAATAGAAATGATAAGTGGTATAAGGGGTTAGGGTTGGAGTACTCTGACCCCAATGGAGTGATATAGGGGTGTTTTAGGGGCACATTATGGGTTTAAAATTATTTTTCTTCATCATGCCCGATGTTCTCGAATATCCTTGGATATTCGAGGATATGCAAAAAAAACAAAAAAAAAACATTCACAGACTCATTCATACACAAATTCATCCACTCATACATGTACTCAGAGGCTCAGACGCACTCATAGACTCATACACCCACCCACTTTCAGACCCTCACCCACTCACAGATCCACTGACAGAGACAGGCCCTGTGGCCAACACACGCTGCGCAAGACCAAAGGCTGTGTACATCACAGGGTTGGATGGTTACAAGGGCTTGGCTGCAGGGCCTGGTCACAGGCCAGGCAGTGTGGCCAACCCCGGCACCACATGACCGAAGGCCTGGCGGTCGGTGATAAAGCAGCGGTAATACCTCCAACAGGCTGGCGGTAAAAAATTTGGAATCATGACCACGGCGGAAACCGCCAACACAAACAGCCAGTTTAACACACCAACCACTACAGCAGTAGCAACAAACTCCGCGGCGATAACCGCCAACAGCCAGGTGGAAAACAATGTTCCGCCCACTACATTACAAGACGCCTATCCACTACCTTTTCCCGGGCGGTACCAATGACATCAAAAACACAGCGGAAACAGAAAACTGAAGGGAAACGACTCACCTCTCAACACTCAAGGAAGAACCACGACTCCATGGAGTCTGAACTGCAGGTGTTACCCATGCTGGTCTACCTTCTCATACACCAGGAACACGAACGCTGGTGAATGACGACCCCAGTGAGTACTGCACCTAGCACACAAGGGAAGGGCAGAGGAAAAAGAGAGTGACACCACACACACGCAGACGCAACACCCCCACCCCCACCCCAACACCATGCACACAAACACATACAACAACATTACATATACACCCCATAACCCTCAGGAATAACGCAAGGACAAACGGAATGGAGTAAAAAGAGTGTAATATTAGTAATTATGAGAAATACGTTCATAAAGCAATAAACAGTATGTACAATAAATACAATATATACAAAAGGAGGGACAATGACCACTCAAAAATGTCCGTGGCCCACTGACCCAAAACACATAGGCCAAGGCCACACTTGACTCCTGCCTCAATACTGAGAGGACACTGCTGGGGCATCAGGTCGAAAACACACAGGCACCTCAGGGGGATGGGGAATGGGGGGCACCTCAGCCGGAAGATGGTACAACTCCACTGCTCCTGGAGGGGCTACATGCCCTCTGCGATGTCCTGGGAGGTGCAATGCCACAGTCTCTCAACTGGGTGGTTTGCCCACTACTTGGTCCTGAGGAGTGCAAGGCCACAATCTCTCAAGTGGGTGGTTTGCCCACTGCTTGGTCCTGGGGAGTGCAAGGCCACAGTCTGTCTAGTGGGTGGTTTGCCCACATGCTCTGGAGGGGGCAACATGCCCTGTGCTTGGTCCTGGGGAGTGAAGTCTCTCTAGTGGATGGCTTCTTCCACTGGTTCTGGAGGGGGCCTTGTGCCCAGTGTGCTTCATCCTGGCAAGAAGGGGCGGAGTGGATTGCTTCTTCCACTGGTTCTGGAGGGGGCCTTGTGCCCAGTGTGCTTCATCCTGGCAAGGAGGGGCTGAGTGGATGGCTACTTCCACTGGTTCTGGAGGGGGCCTTGTGCCCAGTGTGCTTCATCCTGGCAAGGAGGGACTGAGTGGATGGCCTCTTCCACAGGTTTTGGAGGGGGCATTGTGCCCAGTGTGCTTCATCCTGGCAAGAAGGGGCGGAGTGGATTGCTTCTTCCACTGGTTCTGGAGGGGGCCTTGTGCCCACTGTGCTTGCTTCATCCTGGATGAGGCAAGGTCACAGTCTCTCACCTGGATGTCACACCGACAGCTGTTGCAGGGGCCAGGATGCACTGCAGCCCATGTAGTCACCACTACACACTGCTTGCCGGCAGTGATGACTGCTCAGTGGATGCCAGTTGCGCTACAGGTGGTGGTGCTGTCAGTGGTGGTGGTAGCCTCCAGGCCTTCACCTGCAGCCTCGGACGGCTGCCCACTGGGGCTGGTGCTGCTGGTAGCGGTGCATGGGACGGTGCTGGCCGCGGTGCAAGTGGCAGTGCTGGCCGCAGTGCAGGTGGCGGTGCTGCAAGTGGTGGTGATAGCCTCCAGGCAGAATTTATTTTTTAACTGAGATAGCAGACAGTATATTTTGGTACTCTGCAGTGGCATATACTGCCTTTTAGTAGAATGCATTTGTCACAGAGTGGAGTAACATACACTTGAATAGTGTACACTCCAGTAGTGTACCATAAAGTGGGGCATACTGGAGTGGCACATAATGGAATAACATTAAGTGGATTTGTGTACAATATAATAGTGTATAGCTGGGAACAGTATAGTGGAGGGGCATTGAATAAATCGGCATACACAAAGTATAAGTTGTGAAAAGTATTATAGTGTAGAATACAGTGGTGTACACCATAGTTGTGTGAAGAACAGTGGAGTACGATACAGTGGTTTAGCGTAGAATGTAGTGTTGTATAGAGGAGTGGCCTTGCATACTGTAAACAGCATAGGGTGTAGTGGTGTAAGGTACACTCCTATAGACTTATAGACTGGAGTGTGTAACTTAAATGAAAGGCTCTGTTCAAGCAGCCAAACTATGGAATTCATTACCACCAAATATAAGATCCACAGATAACTATCTTATCTTCAGAAGGCTATTCAAGAGTTGGCTCTTTCCTTCATAACCACCATATTCAAACAACAATGGACTGCATATGCCTGTGTTGATAAATATTTATAATCTGATTATGTGTATATTCTAGATGTGCATGGTTCTTTAAGAAATATGTAGAGTTGCTATTTAATAATAATAAATTATACACCTACTCTTTAAGCCTTTTTAACAAATGTATATTTACTCACAGTTGAATATATATATATATATATATGTGTGTATGTGTGTGTGTGCATGCATGTATTTATATATATGTGTGTGTGTGTATACATATATATGTGTATAATATTCTATGCTTAACATGTTATTAGGTCATAGAATAGCTTCTAGATTAGTTCTTATATTAGATACATATGAATCCCTGCTTTATTTTTCATATCACAATGAGCAAATGTTATCTTAACTATTTAACAGCAAGCATTTCACTATTGAAAAATTAAGGAAAGATAAATAAATGTTAGAAAAGTACACTTATGAATTAATATCAATTATCACAAATCTTGAAAGTCTTTGCTTATACAATACAACCTTACTTTTTATATTATTATTATTCCCATTGTTATATTCCCTTACTATGTATTTACATGACTACATATTTATTATTCTAGTCCTACTGTAATAGAGAAAAATAAATAAAAATAAAATAAAATCTATAAATACCATACAAAAAATAAATAGAAACATATATATATATATATATATATATATATATATATATATAAATATCCAAACAAAGCAAGCCAAAAATACCGACGCGCACTGTCAGCTGGTGCAAGGCAGGAGAGTTGGCTGAACTCTCAATAATGTAGTGAACAAAAAATAATTGCCACGCACTCCGCTCAGCCACAAAGCGAGTTTAAGTGGTTTTATTCGGTGCAGAAAAAAAAGGGGGAACAACGCGTTTCGACTTTGAAGTCTTCTTCTTAGTTCTTAGTTTAGTAAGATGAAGACTGCAAAGTCGAAACGCTTTGTTCCCCCTTTTTTTTCTGCACCGAATAAAACCACTTAAACTCGCTTTGTGGCTGAGCGGAGTGCGTGGCAATTATTTTTTGTTCACTATATATATATATATATATATATATATATATATATATATATATATATATATGTATTTAGTTTACTCTCTTGTAAGATTTACTCTGTCTCCCCATCACCCTATGCCTCTAACAATCTATCCTCCATCGTCACTCTGACTCATCCCAAACTCATGCTACTACTTTGATCTGCAAATTAACCCTGCCTAAGCTCTTCCCTCCTCTACTGCATCTAGGTCACCCCAAATCTCAGTTTACTACTATGATCACCCAAACAACCCTGTTACATTTTCCCTCATTTATCTCACGTTTGAGTCATCCAAAACCCCTCTGCTACTATGATTTCCCTAACCCGTTTCCACAGACTCTTCCCTCCTCCATCTCTTTTTTACTAATCCCAAGCCTCATCCTATTACTATAAACTCACAATTAACACTTATGGATTCTTCCCTCCTCTATCCCTCTATTACTCTAGTCAATCCAACTAACAAACTCACATATCCTCTGCTCAGGTTTACTCATACTAATACAACTACTGTACTCATATTTCCCTACACTAATCCACCACTAATTCCTTTTCAATTCCGGAGTAGCCTGCTACTGGCCGAAAAGAGCTTCAACGCCTTGTCAGGTGTAGTAAGCGCTATATATATACAATTACAATTACATTCAAAATTACCCTGTTTTGCAAATCCCTAGTGAACGGTACTCACCTGGGAGGAGAAGAACTGTACATTGTGTCAGAGAACAGGCACTGACAGGGATGCCAAGACCAGGGACAATAGAAGTGTTACCCCCCCCAGTTAACACAATGTACTCAGATACAAAAGTCCCTTCCCCCTCAACTCACCCATTAAACATTACTGACCTGAGAAGAGGACAACTGTACAGTGTGTGTGATACAGGGAGTGAATTGGCTAGAACTCATAGGAGGATTCCTCACTCTCATTCCAAACAGCACTCCATTGTATACCTGCCAAAATACAAGTTCTTGGGAATTCATACTTGAAGTGCACTCACCTGTGGGAATTGCAGCTAACAACTGCATATGGTTCATGGCTGCTAATGCTAGAAGGCTCTGTCAACCCAATTGAATAACCCAGCCCACTCTGCACATGTTCAAATATCTTTGTTGGAATACTTGTAATGGAAGTCTACTCACTTTAGAGGATTAACAATGTAAACTGTGAGTTGTGTTTTAAATAATGTCACTGTAAATCTCGGGAGAGCTAGGCCTTGCAACCTCAAACCCCAGGCCAGTATCCATATGACATTGTGCTACTGTCTGTGAACTCACTTATGAAGGTAACACACCTGTGCGGGACAAGGATACAGGTCATGCTACACCGTGTAATGTTGCATCACACCCAGATCCATCTTGAGCAGCTATGCCAAGATGAAAATAGTGTTTACAGGAAGGACAGCTCAAAATGTTTGGAAAGAACATCTAAGACAGATCTAAGACCCCAAGATGAGTCATCTGAATGGTATTGGCAGCATTAAAATCCACAGTGCACTGACCATAGGATGACAAATATCACAAATCATCCATGGTTCTGCCACTGCCTGCATAACAGATAGCTAGGTCTCAAGATGCCACTGTTTTGCCTACACTGCTGGCAAGAAATGAGTCCATGACCATCCCTCCAACAGCCAGAAAAACAGATGTCGGAGACTAGTTTACTGAATTGGAATTGGTGTGTAACTCCAATGTCAGGGCAATACAAATGATAATGTATGTACCTGTCACATAAGGCAAATCAGCAAATCCAATGTGAACATGGCCCTAGCTCAATGTCACTGTCAACTATTGGAGGTAGATGTCACGATACAACCTATAACATTGTATCTCTCACATCAGCAGGTCGAGCACCCACTGCAAATACCGAATCCACTGAAGAGACTGCCACTACCCCATGAATGAAGCCCTCAGTGAGGATACCACTCCTTGACCAGTGGACATCAAAGACAGTTCTGGCCAATTTGGGCAACCTAGTCAGATGACACCAGTGAGCCTCAGCCTGACCTCATTGACTCCTCCCAGCCCCATGTCCTCTACATCTCAGGCAGCCAATCACCCCCAAACCTGTGTCCCAAAGACAGTCCCTAACATCTTGTGCTCCAAAGTACAGGTTCCTGAGTCACAGCCAGCCAACTCTGACAATGAAGTACCTGGAACCAGTGGAAGGGGGCAGGCTGTTCCAAGGGAGCAGGCACTTAGGGGTAGGGTGCTTGGGAGGGATGGTGTGGCCAAGCCGCAAGAGCCTGCTGGTGATGCCCCTGGCCAGGGTACTACCAGACAGGTCTTGAAAGCCTACCAACATTCCTAAGGTGTGATGGGCCAGGCACTAACCGAACTCAGGAAAATCAAGGAGCTGCAGAGGGACTTCCATCGGGAAAGGCATGAACTGTGGGAGGCCCACAAAACCAATGTGGCCTCCCTAACTGGGGTACTGAGGGATGTTGGACCTGGTAGCTCTTGGCATGGTTTCCCTGTACTTTTTGTTTCTGAGCCCTGTTTTTGGATCCTGTGCTGTAATTCATTTAGCTGGTTTTGATACTCTGGGCAAGTTACCACTGCTAACCAGTGCTAACGTGCAAGTGCTCTCTGTCTAAATTGTATTGGTGATTGGTTATCCATGATGGGCATATTTGAGTTACTAGTAAGTCCCTAGTAAAGTGCAATAGAGGTGCCCAGAGCCAGTACCTCAAATGCTACTAGTGGGCCTGCAGCATTGATTGTGCTACCCCCATGAGTAGCCCTGTAAACATATCTCAGAACTGTCACTGCAGTGTCTGTGTGTGCAGTTTTAAACTGCCAATTTAACCTGGCAAGTCCACCCACTTGCCAGGCCCAAGCCTTCCCTTTTACTACATGTAAGTAACCCCGTAGCCCTAGGTAGCCCCATGGGCAGGGTATAGTGTAGTTAAAAGGTAGGACATGTACTAATGTGTTCTACAAATTCTGATAGTAAAATACTGCCAAATTCGTTTTTCACTATTGCAAGGCCTGTCTCTCTCATAGGTTAACATGGGGACTGCCTTTACATATCTTTTGAGTGCAGTTTCCTATTGGGAGCAAATGGAGATGTGGAGTTTGGGGTCTCTGGACTCACAATTTAAAAATACATCTTTTGGTGAGTTGTTTTTTAGACTAGAATAGTCTGTTTCAAAATGCCACTTTTAGAAAGTGGGCATTTTCTTGCTTAACTATTCTGTGCCTTTGCCTGCCTGTGGAATCCACGTCAGGGTCAGACTGACAATTCGGCTGTTTGTAGATTTACACTAGACAGTGACACAAAGGGAGCTGGGGAGTGTCCTGCATACCCTGATGAGTCTCCTGGGCTAAAGTGGGGAGGGAGGAGTTGACACTTCCACCTGAAATGGCTGTGCCTGTCCTCATACAATGCAGACTCCAACCCCCTGGAGTGTGTCTGGGGCCAGGCCTGTGCAAGGCAGGATTTTGTGAACAACAGAGACTTTCCTTTGAAGTTTGCCTACTTCAAATGCAGAAATTATTAGTATAATTAGTGGACCCAAAACCCCAGATTTCAGATTACTTCTGGATCAAGTGGAACCTCTACCAAGGAGAAAAGCTTAATGCTTGGGGAAGACCTGTCGCTCTACCTGTTGCTTTGCTGTGCTGGCCTGCTGGATCTGCCTGAAGAGGGAAGGAACAGGACTGTGCTTTCTGAAATATTGCTTGTGAAGTTTCTCCAAGGGCTTAGACTGAGCTTCCTCCTTGTTCTGAAGTCTCAGGGACATCAAACACTCAATCTGCCAGTGCCTGGGCTCTTCTGCTGGGAGTCCTGACTTGCTACGTAGTGCCAAATCCAGTCCCTGGGCCATTAGAAGTGGAAGCTGGTAACCTGCAGGAGAAAATCCACGCACAGTTGTGTGCGCATCAGCAGAATCGATGCACGGCCCACCCCGCGGCTGAAAATTTGATGCACTGCTGGAGAAACATACAGCACATGTTCTTACCGCAGACTCTTCACAAAGCGTGTCGGAAATTTCCACACACGGATCCTGGGCGTCAGTGTCTCCAGCATCCCCGCATGGACCCAAGCTGGACACCTGGAATTGACGCACGGCCTCCCTTGCAAGAAAAGAATTGACGCACGGCCTCCGGTGCAGATCACTTGCTTTTCTGATGCACTGTCACTCTTGCAGCTTTATTTTTTATGCATACCAGGCTCTTTGTGCTAAAACAACTCATCCATTAATTTCTATTGATTGAGACTCTTTTTATTTTAAAAAATCATATATTTGCTTGTGTATGTTAGATTTTTGTCGATTTGGTCTACTTTGATTTAGATAAATAGTGACTATTATTCTAAACTGTTGTGGAGCCCTGAGGTTGCGTTTTCACTGTGCTACTGTGTGTGATTGTGCAAATACTTTACACATTGCCTCTGAGATAACCTGACTGCTTGTGCCAATCTACCAAGGGGGTGAGCAGGGGTTATCTGAGTTGAGTATGTCCCTTACCCTGACTAGAGTGAGGTTTCCTACTTGGACTGAGTGCAAACTGACTGCCAACAGAGAAACCCATTTCTAACAAGGGACATCAACACTACCCTGAGCAGGGATTGCCATCAACACTCCACCCCTTCCTTTGGTGCTTCTACGCCAGGCTTTCTACCAGTGGCAGCCCCTGGAAGGGAAACCCTGCCAGGGGAAGCACCCGCCTCAGACACCACTGCCTCTGTAGTAATTGAACCCGCCCATCCGCTGTAAGACTCCAGGAGCTGAAGATGGCAAGACACCAACCACTGCCAGCAAGTGACCACTTCCTGATGTCACTCCTTTGTGTGCCACAGATTAACTCTGTTGACTGTTCCCTAACCACTTTCCATTTTTCATGGTAGTAGGACACTGGACTTTGGACTTCAAATGTTGTGGCCTCTACTCTATTGATTACATCCAGCATAACTGATTCCTTTATCTTTCTTCTTATTTTTCAGTACCACTATTATTTTATGTAAATATTTAAAAAAACACACCTATCACGAAAACACTGCCTACTACCTCTTCTTTTACCTTTCTGAAATATCAAATGGTAATCACTTGTAAAGCACATGCCTAAGATATAAGAATGTAATAGAAGGAGAGAGATGTCTTAGGTAGTGTCATGCTGAGGATGGCTAGCAACACAATGTCACAAGCATCTGGTCACACCAAATATTTTATTGCACTGTACATTACATAGGCTGTAAAAATGTCTGGACAGTCATAGCCAAGACGTCTGAGCCATATTGAGTCAGGGCAGATATCCCAACTGTACTGTCCCTAGACAACACAGGAAAGGGCTTTGTCAGACCTTACCCCATAGATTAGACTAACAGAGTAGTCAATGTTCTCACCAGCTTGAGCCTTCTCACATACCAAAACTAGGTCTGCCAACTTAACATACGCTATGGCACATACAGAGGGCAGTACAACATTCTCTGACCCTAGGTCCTTCCCATTACAATGAGCAAGCATCTGGTGGAATGTCACAAACTTGTTTCAGTGTTGTAGCACAGGCACACTGCCCTTCCATGAGGAAACACATTAACAGCCACAAAAAGATCTTATAGGATCAATGTCAACTCAGAGTGAAGGTAGAATGTATAGATTGCACAGCATGAAATGTTGCAAGGCCACATGATCACACACCACAGCAAACAAGTATATTGTGTATTTCAGATTCTAACCCACCCACTGTCCTGGCTGCTTGGGCACAGGACTCATACACTCCAAATATGTGACCAACATTACCTGGATAAATCCATGTCCACTTCACATGTCAGACCGTCAATGACACAACTCTGCTATGCCCACAAGAGGATGGCAAAGTGAAGACACCTGAAAGAAGAAATAAAAACCAAGGAAGGCAGGCAGGTAAAGGGATACTTATGACCCAATTGTCTTTTCAAACTTCAGTTGATACACTGACAATTCAATGAGACGAAGCCAAACAAAGCAGATCATCAAAGCAGTCACATGTTAAAGTTTGACTTAGCAAGTAAACCTTGCCTGTATAATGCATAGCATGGTATGCTCTGTTTCTTGGAAAAAAGAGATTCCCTGCTAAAGACATACTGACCCCTACAGTTCCCCATACAGTCCCAGTAATCACACAACATCGCATACTTACACTCAAGTGCAGTAGTGATTGATGTGAGGCAGCAGATCTCACTCCAACTGACTACAAAGACCCACACTTGTCTAACAATTCAGGGGGTATATCTGGATGATGTGTTTGTCCTCCATTGCCTGAAGATCTGCCAGTGGATGATACACAGCAGGTTGTCTGATCCTTCCCCTCCCTGGGTAACTATGTAGAAACAAAGGAGAGTATAGCTGTCATTCAATGTGTCCCTTTCAAGATACATAATGCAGATCATACACGAACAGCAACATGGCATGTGAGTAGCAGAGATAATGATACAGAGTACACATCACCACTTCCAATTACACAGAAGTAACAGGTTTCCCCTTTACATTTCTACAAATGAGTACACATCATCTATCTGGACAGCAACAAAATGTGCATGTGACTTGCCACTCGGACTGTGAGTTAAAGTCCCAAAACCGACATTGGCCTGGGAGGAAGGTATGGGGGCCTGTGCACCTAATCATGTCACATGTGCTTGGCACCAAACCAAAATGATGTCACATTCAATTGACCTACATAACAGGACAATGCCAGTAATCACTATTCGCCAGAACAACATTTTTGGATTTGTGACACATCTAAAACAGCTAACAATGTCATACTATGCCTCTAAAATAGCGGCTGCCTGACCTAATCACCTACTCCACCGGACATTAGGAACTGCCCTCGACAGCCACAACCACATGTTAACGCTGTTGCCAGTGGTATTATTGTGCCAATGACTGTGTCCACTGCCGGTGTCGGTCACGTACGTGGCAGATGTGACCGCCATGTTCTGCAAAATATCTCACTTGACTCCTGTCACTTCTGTCAGCAAGACCTCCACTACCTGAGCTGCTGTGTACCACATCTGGGAGCAATCATGCCATGTCCAACAGGTGATAGGGTTCCTGCCGCCTTCTCCCCAGAGGAGCTGGAGAAGCTTGTGGAGGAGGTCCTACCCCTGTATGAACAGCTCTCTGGTACACCAGAGGAGCAGGTAAGTGCTCTATGTACACAGTTTTCTATGTACTTTGGCATATCTTACTTTAGACGGGCTAGAGTTTGGCACAGTTTGTCAGATTGTGTAGTCAAAGCGCTGTGGGTACTCTCAGTGTGCCTGAATGGGTGAGTTAATGGACATGTTTCTGTGTCAAGCGACAGGTATTGAGTTCTGAAATGTTGTGGTGAGTGTGTATTGAGGGTTCCCTAACCCAGCTTGTGTTGGATGTGCATAACTAGGTGATGTGTCATGACAGCCATTCCTAGGTATCTCTTACCAAAAGATGTAATCAGTGTGCCATCACATGTGATTGCATGACAGCAGAACTCTGTGTATGTTGGCACAGTGATCTCAAACAACATCTGGCCTTGTTAGACAGCTGTTAGGAAGCCAGCTCATGACTTACTATAGCCCTCAGCTCGGCACATAGGCACCACATGCCAATTGACTGTTGGCTACATGATGTATTGTTATGCATGTAAGTGTCGGATATGGTGTTTCATGTAGGTCTGTATGCTCAGCCTGCAGAGACCAGGGCCTGTCTAATGTTTCTCACAGTATCTGTCATAATCTGGGCTGGTATTACATCCCTTTTGCTCTGCAAAAGTGACACTCTACATACACCCTGTATCCCTGCACAGCATGGTCAGGTGCCAAATGATGCCTCAGTGCCAATATGGAGATTATTGAGCCTCCGTCCACTGATTAGAATGGAAATGGCATTAGGGGCAGGCTGGTGATCTGTGACGGATATGCTATTATCATCTTTGTCAATGTGTGTTACATAGCCTTGAGAGGTACCTTGATCCCACAGCCCTGTTGTCACCTTCATCCAGGTCTTTGCATAAAGGGAAACAGTGTGTTGCTGACTGATGAACCATGATATGTGACTCTGTTGTCTGGGCCCATAGCAGGACATGTACAGTTCATGGCCATGTCTTTCCAAAGGTACCCTAGGTTAAGTGAGACACATACATGCAGAAGTGTGTTTTGTGTTGATGAGACACACAGACCCCCACCTCCTGAAGTGTCATGTGCCTGCATTTGTATCTGCGCATGTCTACACATGGACAGGCTTGACTCTCTGTGTGCCCACCATACCACTCCCTTCATTGTGAGCCAAATGCAGTAGTGGAGTTTGTAGGCTGGCTGGGGCCTGTAGGGACTATATGTTGTGGTTGATAATCTGGGATAGTGGATGTTTATGTGCATTCCTGGCTCTGGGCTTTACCTCTCAGTAGCCACTTGGTGTGATGTATCTCATAGTGTTTCAGATATCTGTCATGCTGCTTATTCATGTCTCACAGAAGTCACAGTTGACCTACCTAGTCAGTGAAGGGCCTGAGCCAGGTGGTGCGTAGTGCAGCATATTGGGGAGTGATTGTAGTCATGTCCCTATGTCCAATGACTGCTATGTGCCACACGTGGGCAGTATAGACAGGACAGGATGTTGATAGCTTGGAACACAGACATATATGTGACTCAGCCATCTTGCATGGGACTATTTGACATGATTTCTTGTCTTGTCGTTTGCATTGATGCAGGTCAACGCCCATCTGAAGAAGGGGACTTGGAGAGCCATCGCCACAAAGGTGTGGACCCTGGGTTTCCACAACTGGCAGAGCACCCACTGTCGGAAGAGGTTGGAGGACCGGAGACGCTGGGCCCACAAGATCGTGGCGGGCCAGCTATTGCTGTCCTCCCAAAGTGGACGGGGTGCCAATTGGACAATGACCCCCACCCCCAATGGTCTGCATTTTAGCCACCTACCTGGATTTGGATGGGCATTTGAATGAAGCACAGCAGCCACACGGGGTGGGTACAAGGCAAATTCCTACTTGTCCCTTTGCCAGGTGATTGGGTGAAGAACTGACTGCTCCCCCTGACAATGAGGAATATGGCATGTGTCACAGATCATATGAAAGCTTATTTGTGTAGACAGGTCATGTGTTTCCAACTGGTGTGCCTTTCCTTTTTTACCTGGGACCTAGGACAAAACTATGGGGAAGCCTCACACCTATTGCTTTGCAGGGACCACATATGGCTGTGCAAAGTGAACAAAAATTTACTATTTGTTCTTCTAGTCGGTGTTAGTCATCTCCAACAGATCACTCCTCCTAAACGTTACAGGCCAAAGGTAAGTAGGATTTGTATCACTGCCCTCTGCCCTGTGTCTGGGAATATGTGTAGGGTGACATCTTCCTTCCAGTAGCTAGTTATCTTCAGTCTATGATTGGTGCTTGTGCTTCACTTCAGTCTGTGATGTATAGGTGTCCATCATACATGTGCTATGACTTACATGGCTAATTGTTGGCAGCTGTAGCTAACTACTTCCCTTGGTAAGTGGAAATGTGCATTGACATGAGTGATGTGCCATCACTGTAGCCAACAGTCCTTGTGCCTGCATGTCATCATGTGCTCTATTCTAATTAAGATACATATCTATGCTGCTTTTTTATACATGTGCTACCCATGTTGATGGGATGATGTCTAGAGTCTCTCACATGTATGTGCATGGGGAACTACTGTTGTAATGGTACATCTACAATGGTGGTCCACTTCTTGTTGTGCCACAGACAGGAGTGTGTCACCATCCTGTATCATCTGACAGATACCTTCATGGCTCATAGCATGTCATGTGTCATGTTAAATTTCAGTAGCAATGAGGGACATGACAGGTGGGGCCAGTGTGTGGATCCACTTTATGTTCGTATGCACCCTGGATGTGGATTCATGTTGAGAAGTGCACTTCATCTGTGTAATGATTGGGGATTGATCCCTGACCATTGGAATGCATCATGGAGTGACTTGCAGTGCTGTTTGCATCACATGTATTTGGGGACAGGGATTCATCCACAGACAGATGCCATGCTTGCCTTGTGTGAGATGTGGGTAGTTATGTAGCCTTCTCATTGGACAACAAGTTGGAGTCCTTCTGTTGGTGATTGCAAATTCTGTGTCTCTCCAACCTGTATGGTACAGTTGTTCACTAAAAACACACTCAGATGTGAACATTGTAGTGGGTGTCAGACATTGGTGTGGCTATCCTGGGCATTACAGAATCATTGTTGTGTGTATTCTGGAGACATCTCTCCAGGAGATTTTGAACATGATTTTATTGTTGTTTCTTACAATGCCATAGTTGGAGCATGTCTGAGTGACATTGTTACTACCTCCTTGACTCATTTTGTACAGGTGTCACTTGTGGAGCTGTACATTGTTGTGGTGTGTCCAGAGTGACATGGGCATTTCCATGTCACCTACTCCAGGTTTCTGCAGGTTTATACCTGTGTCAGCTACATTTCCTTTGCAACCTCTGATACTGTTGGTACACCACGTCAGTGCAGAATAGATGTGTGCCTGAGCTTGTCTGTGTATTTACCTTACAGTGGCATCCAATTGTTGGCTACTAGTTCACTGGAGCCTGATGCATGTGGCACAGGTTTCATGCAAGAGTGGCACCCTATTTGTAGTATTGTTAGTGTGGTTTCTAGACTTCATCCATGCAATTGGAGTTGTCTGCGATCCTGATTCTCTCATGTGTCACTTTTGAAATTCCACATGGTATGCATGGTTATGTAATGGCACATGACTGTGCCACTTAGGTGGTACCTTTTGTGGGGGCTACTTGACATGATGGCATGGGTTGTCCCTCAGAGATGTGATTGAGGTGTTGTGACCCTATTTCTCTTTCTTTTGGCAGCATCAACACAGGCAGGTGAAGGAAACAGGGCACAGCCAAGTGGGCAAGCCTCTAGTTAGGGGACCTTGTGTCAAGATACAATGGACACAGAGGGACCCAGGGGCCCGCAGGGTGAGAGGAGTGCCACAGGGGAGACCAGATCAGCCTCTACATCTTCAGATCCCTCCTCCAGTGGTCACTCCCTAGTGGTGGCAGACCCATCAGGGAACCCCCCAGTACCATATTTGTCCACCACTCCCCATTCTCTCACCCCCCTCCATGTTGCTCTCCACCCAGTTGGCTGTGACCGCTGACCCAAGAGGGTAGACATCTCTTTTGCCGCAGGCACCTCGGACCAAGCCCCTGTTACCCCTGCTGCCCTCAGTGAGGAGGCTAGTGACCACCTGAGAAACTTCTCTGCGGGTTTGTCCGCCATCATGAATGCCATCCAGGGACTGGCAACCAAACTCCAGCAGACAAACACATTCCTGGAGGGCATTCACAGAGCAATGGCTGGCCTACAGAGATCTTTTCAGGCTCTTGACTCCACAGTGATGGCAGCCAGTCACCCCTTGTCTTTTGTCCTTCCCACCTCCTTCTTCCCAGTCCAAATCCCCCTTCCTCGACCTACCCAAAGCACACAGATTTCCATGCATGCACCTCAACAGACACACTGAGTGCTCACCAACACAACCACCACACGACTCACCGGCACACACAAAAACAACATCCACCCGTAGACACAGCAACAGTCAATACTTTCTCTGAAACCCCCCCACCCCCAACTTTACACACACAACATCTGGCATGCCTACAGACACCACCACAACAATCACCTACACAGCCACCACATTCATCCTGCAGATACCACCCCAGCAGACCATCAGACACCCACCCCTATCACCACACTCACAGACACTACAACTACAGAGACACACCTACACGCACCATATCCAGCACACCTGCAGTCACCACCCCAACAGACATCCACCCACCCACGATGGCATCACCCAGAACCTCTACCCCTCTCAGCCCAAGACACATAAATGTCCTCACTCACCTGCCCAACAGACAACCACCGGAACAACCTCCTACAAGCACACACCCAAAACATCCACAACTACATGTCAGATAACCACTCCCTGAGCCTCCACATCCGATCACCTTCTGATGACTGTCCCTGTGTGTCCAAAAAAGTTTCCTTTGTGACCTAGAGCTTACCCCTGTCCTCCCCTTGTTACCACAGACAAAAGGTCCACATCCCTCCCCAAGGCCATCCCTTCCTCCTCCAAGGTCTCCCCTGCCCCCCTGCAAACATCCATACCCCTTTCCCTGCCAAGAAGAAACCCACCCCTCCAAAAAAGGAACCCCCCTCCCAAACCCAAATCCCCCTCCAAAACCCAATCTCCTCTTACCCCCACCCCCAGATAATCCCTGAGGTGCCTGCCTGCCCCCTTGATGCTCCTTACTGTGGAGGTTACACTGCAGTTAGGAGTCAAGTTTAGGCACAACACAGTGCTTTTATTTGGACACCATATGGACTGGCCGATGCCCTTGTATGTGCAGCCCTTTGTTTAAAAACCTAACCACTTGTTGGTTGTTGGGTACACCTTTGTCACGCAATTCCTTTCCTTGCTTTCTGTTGTTTCTAAGTGACTTTGGTTGTGTGCCTGTAGTTGTGTGTGTTTGTGCCTGCTTGCTGCTCCATGTGGTGTTGTTTGCATTATGTGAGTTTTTGTGTAGTGCTGTTGTCCCCCAAGAGAAGGATATCTGTTGTGTGATGGGTATGTGTGTGTAGATGTAATGTTGGTGTCATGGCATTGTGTAGTGTTTGTTATGGTATTTATTTTTGTGTTGTGTATGTGGGCATGTATGGTGTTGTACTTGTCTCCCTGATAATGCTATTTCATACATGTGATGTGTGTCTTCTTGGGTTTTGCTATTGCAGACATTGAGGCGGTCATTCCAACCCTGGCGGTCCGAGACCGCCAGGGTTGGGGACCGCGGGAGCACCGCCAACAGGCTGGCGGTGCTCCCATGGGCATTCTGACCGCGGCGGTACAGCCGCGGTCAGAAACGGAAAACCGGCGGTGTACCACCGGTTTTCCGCTGCCCTGGGGAATCCTCCATGGTGGCGCAGCTTGCTGCGCCGCCATGGGGATTCTGACCCCCACACCGCCATCCTGAAACCGCCAGGAACAGGATGGCGGTATGGGGTGTCGTGGGGCCCCTGGGGGCCCCTGCAGTGCCCATGCCAATGGCATGGGCACTGCAGGGGCCCCCTAACAGGGCCCCACAAAGATTTTCAGTGTTTGCCATGCAGACACTGAAAATTGCGACGGGTGCTACTGCACCCGTCGCACCCCTTCCACTCTGCCGGCCCCATTCGGAGCTGGCATCCTCATGGAAGGGTGTTTCCCGCTGGGCTGGCGGGCGGCCTTCTGGCGGTCGCCCGCCAGCCCAGCGGGAAACCCAGAATAACCGCGGCAGTCTTCTGACCGCGCAGCGGTATTCTGGCGGCTCCCGCCGGCCCTGTGGTTACCGCGGCCGGCGGGAGTCAGAATGACCCCCTGAGTGTGTTAAGTTGTGCTAGTGTGCATGTGTACATTTAGGAGTGTGTCTCTTGCAGTTAGTTCACATAGAGGTATGTCCCATGGTATAGGAGTTGTATGTGCTTTGTAGACTTGCCCTTCCCCATTGTGTAGCTGTGCATGACAATTAGTTTTGGTATTGTTTGTACCTGGGATCCATGTAGGGCCATTTCCTGTGTGCATGTTGTTTGAGGGCCCTGTTCAATGTGATATGTGTCCCAGTGCAGCCGCCTTCTATGTATGCCCCTGATGCTCCCATCCCACCTGTGCAGGTATTGTTCATTGAGCGCTTTTTGTCTCTTTTGTCTATTTGTCTCTCTGTGTTGTGCGCATGCCATTTTGCTGTGTGAGTTTGATGTGTATGTCCATGCAGGGTTGTTTCATGGTGGTTTTGTATGTGTTCCATGCCACATCGATGGATATGTGTTGTATGTGTGGACAGTTCCTGGCCAGTGTTGGGTGTGAGTGTGTATTAGTACATGTACAGTAGTTGTTATGTTGCGGTGTGTGAGAATGTTGTGTGGCCTTCAGTGTCCCTGTGGATGAACTGTGTGGCTGTGTGTATTTGTGTAGTGTTGCAGTGCAGTGTGTGTGTCCTGACCAAAGTCTGCATATTGTCAGGGTGTCAGTGCTGATGTATGTTTGTGGGTGGGTGTTGTGTGACACTGCCGCTGCAGCCTATGGGGTCCCCCCATGATGTGTTTCCTGGCACTAGGGGCTGTTTTTATTGGTTAGTGATACAGGTAGGTGTGTGTACTTAGGATTGCTTCTTGTCCATGGCTGTGTTGATTTTGTTGTCTTTGGATGAGCAGGAGCAGCGGCATGATATTTGTGAAGGGCTCCATGGCGGCTTCGGATGTGTGAGGCTGCTTGCAGATGAGTGTCTTCCTTTATACTGTCCCTTCCTGCTACTGGGTACATGGTGGTTGGACTGCCATAGTCACATTGGCGGTGTGCAACCTCCTAATGGGTCGGGTGGAAACACAGGCTCCGCAGGCCTATTTGTGCTTCCAGGTGATTGTAGTGGTCTGTACTGCCAGGTGCTGGCGGCAGACAGCTGGCGGTCTTCTGTTTCTATAACCGCCAAACTTGTAAATTGACAGTCTGCTCCATCAGACCGTTGGCAGTCGGACTGCCACCGCCAACATGGTGATCCTCGGACCGCCAAGCTTGTAATCAGGCCCTTAGTGTTTATTAATGTTTTTTGGGGACCTCTGAACTCACTGCAGCACCCAACAACATTAAATAAAGCACGGTAGTGCCCATACCCTATGCTAGGGGCACCACCCAGCTAAAACATATAAATAATTAGGCCCTTGTATGGTAATGTGGGGCGCTCCTTCAAAAGAACAGTAAATGATATATGAGCAGCTCCTGATGCTCATCTAATATTCACTTTTTTAAAATAATTTACTGTGGGTGTCCAGGTGCCCACCAGGGATACCCATATGTTATATTTTTAAGGGGATGGAGTGCATAGCCCCTCCTCAATCTTGACCAGGTCCTGGGGACCCCATCACCCAGGGCCTACCTTTAACATCAAGGGAGGGGTCACACGACCCACCTTCTCGTGCCAGCAAGGGCCCCGGGGACTCAATTCCATAGTACCAATGCTGGGTAAATCAATGCCCACCCAGGACACCCACAAAACATTATGTTGTGGGCTGTGATGGAAGCCACTTGGCACCAACTGGCTCCCCAACTAGCACCATACTAGGTGCTGGTGGGAGACAGCACTTAAGCTTTGCTCCTGGCCTGCGGGGAACAGTTGTTTTCAAGGAGTGACTCTGGGAGGAGGCCCCACTAATGCCCAACACCCCAAAAAATGTAAATAAGACCACCTGGTCCTGGCTTTCCCTGGTTGTCTATTATAATTTTAAATAAAACACCAATGGGTGTGTTTTTTTTAAAGCCTCAAGCCTCGACAGAATTGCAGCATTTAAAAAAAATCATGCTGGCCCTCTGGGACCTCCTGACAAGGCTTAGTGGGGCTGGCTATCCTTACCCTGCCCATTATTTTAAAAACAACAACTCAGAACACGGGACTAGGTCCCAGAGTTCTATTATGACTACCTTCACCCTTGTTTGGGATGTTGCAGGTAGCAAATCAGACCATTAGCTCCCACGGAAGCATGTATCACATGGGAGCAAAGTGGCTGGACCAATCAGAATGCTCTGTTTTTCAAAATTGAGTTTGAGGGACTCTCAAGAGTCCTTCAAACCCAACCATCCAGATGCACAAATATTTTTTAGACTTAATTTCTCAAACTACTAAATGGATTTACACTAAATCATAAAAAGCACACTCTCTGGACAAAGATCTAGCTTCCTGCAAAATTTGTTGTTATTCTGTTCAGCAGTGTTTGCGGTAGGGCTCCTTAAAAACAATCTATTGAAAATACATGATGATTTTGCATTTTAGGACCCCTTCCTTTCTCAGCCCTGGCTTAATGGATCACCACAAAACTTTTCATGCACAAACTAGGCAAAAAAAGAACACTTTTCTGGAAAGTTTCATGAAGATTCATCAAACTGCACCAAATATATAAGCAACACAAGGCATTTCTCATGGAACTCTGACCTAACTCTGACTATACTATGTATTCACTGAGAAAAAAAACATTTCAGTTAAGTTGACCTTTTATCCATACAAAACCATAGAAATTCAGCATTTATAGTATACATATAGTTATGCTTATATTAAGGAACTATAACTCGTGCTCTAAGGTTACTTAATAGCACAAGTTATAGTTTCTTCCGATAAGTATAACTTTAACTGCTGAATTTCAATGGTTCTGTATGGGTAAATCGTCATCCTAACTATAATGTCCCTGTGACCTTTGTTTTTTTCAGTGAATTTCTATGTTTTGTTTTTAACGTAAAGTAATATGTAATTATTGTACGTTAATCCAACAACCGTCACGCATGGCCTTTGGCCCTGCGTGGTGGGGGTTGGCCACAGGGCCTGGGACCAAGCTCTGTGGCAAACCTACCAGCATGTACCCAACCCCATGCTGTGCACAGGCTATGACCTTGCGCGGCAGGGGTTTGCCTCAGTGCCTGGCCCACACCAACCCAACCACACATGACCTTTGGCCGTGCACAGTGGGTTTTGGGGTATGAGTTGTTTTTTTCCATTGGGTTTTGGATCCTTGGATCCTTCACAAGTTTACGCAGGGGTCGTGCTGAAGCCTGTGGTGGATCTGCAGACTGGCCAAAAAAAGTTGTGCAATTGCTTACCCCAAGAGTTAGGGAACCCTCCATGTATACTATGGGGTCAGGATACATATATACTGACCCGTTATGTGTTTTTCCCCTTTTTGCTTCCCTCTCTGACCCAATAGAGAAAGAAATGGCAGCCGTTACAGGTTGCCGCCAGCTAATCAGGATCTTGTTGTTGGTCCAGCCTCCGTGGATCCTCTGTGGGTGGGTCAGCAGAAGATCTACATCTCTAAATATGCACATTTCTTTTTCACTTTAGTAACTCCACAACTACCGAACATATTAAAACCAAATAACAGAAAGGGCTTTTTCTGGAACAAGAGCTACTTTTCTGCCAAATTTGGTGTAATTCTGTTCAGCGGTTTGTGCCGTAGTCGTGTCTAATATCCCTATGGGAAATTGCATGGGAGAAACATGTTTGGGACCCCCCTTTTCTCAGCCTCTGCTTGGCAAATCACCCTGAAACTTTCCACACAGTGGCTGAAGTGAGGTGCTTACTAGTTTTGAAATGTTCACAAAGATTAATCAAACAGCACCAAAGTTACAGGCAAAACAAAAAATGCTTTTCTTATGGAAACTAGGTCCTAACGAACTATCTACTGGCTTCTCACCAGTAGGTATATATATTTATATATATATTGTAAGGAAATGCCTTCTTGGCATGGTTGCCCCCTGACTTTTTGCCTTTGCTGATGCTATGTTTACAATTGAAAGTGTACTGAGACCTGCTAACCAGGCCCCAGCACCAGTGTTCTTTCCCTAACCTGTACTTTTGTATCCACAATTGGCAGACCCTGGCATCCAGATAAGTCCCTTGTAACTGGTACTTCTAGTACCAAGGGCCCTGATGCCAAGGAAGGTCTCTAAGGGCTGCAGCATGTCTTATGCCACCCTGGAGACCTCTCACTCAGCACAGACACACTGCTTGCCAGCTTGTGTGTGCTAGTGAGGACAAAACAAGTAAGTCGACATGGCACTCCCCTCAGGGTGCCATGCCAGCCTCTCACTGCCTATGCAGTATAGGTAAGACACCCCTCTAGCAGGCCTTACAGCCCTAAGGCAGGGTGCACTATACCATAGGGGAGGGTACCAGTGCATGAGCATGGTACCCCTACAGTGTCTAAACAAAACCTTAGACATTGTAAGTGCAGGGTAGCCATAAGAGTATATGGTCTGGGAGTCTGTCAAACACGAACTCCACAGCACCATAATGGCTACACTGAAAACTGGGAAGTTTGGTATCAAACTTCTCAGCACAATAAATGCACACTGATGCCAGTGTACATTTTATTGCAAAATACACCCCAGAGGGCACCTTAGAGGTGCCCCCTGAAACGTAACCGACTGTCTGTGTAGGCTGACTAGTTCCAGCAGCCTGCCACACTAGAGACATGTTGCTGGCCCCATGGGGAGAGTGCCTTTGTCACTCTGAGGCCAGTAACAAAGCCTGCACTGGGTGGAGATGCTAACACCTCCCCCAGGCAGGAGCTGTGACACCTGGCGGTGAGCCTCAAAGGCTCACCCCTTTGTCACAGCCCAGCAGGGCACTCCAGCTTGCTGGAGTTGCCCGCCCCCTCCGGCCACGGCCCCCACTTTTGGCGGCAAGGCTGGAGGGAACAAAGAAAGCAACAAGGAGGAGTCACTGGCCAGTCAGGACAGCCCTAAGGTGTCCTGAGCTGAGGTGACTCTAACTTTTAGAAATCCTCCATCTTGCAGATGGAGGATTCCCCCAATAGGGTTAGGATTGTGACCCCCTCCCCTTGGGAGGAGGCACAAAGAGGTCGTACCCACCCTCAGGGCTAGTAGCCATTGGCTACTAACCCCCCAGACCTAAACACGCCCTTAAATTTAGTATTTAAGGGCTACCCTGAACCCTAGAAAATTAGATTCCTGCAACTACAAGAAGAAGGACTGCCTAGCTGAAAACCCCTGCAGAGGAAGACCAGAAGACAACAACTGCCTTGGCTCCAGAAACTCACCGGCCTGTCTCCTGCCTTCCAAAGAACTCTGCTCCAGCGACGCCTTCCAAGGGACCAGCGACCTCTGACTCCTCTGAGGACTGCCCTGCTTCGAAAAAGACAAGAAACTCCCAAGGACAGCGGACCTGCTCCAAAAAGACTGCAACTTTGTTTCCAGAAGCAGCTTTAAAGAACCCTGCAACTCCCCGCAAGAAGCGTGAGACTTGCAACACTGCACCCGGCGACCCCGACTCGGCTGGTGGAGAACCAACACCTCAGGGAGGACCCCCGGACTACTCTTCGACTGTGAGTACCAAAACCTGTCCCCCCTGAGCCCCCACAGCGCCGCCTGCAGAGGGAATCGCGAGGCTTCCCCTGATCGCGACTCTCTGAAACCTAAGTCCCGACGCCTGGAAAAGACCCTGCACCCGCAGCCCCCAGGACCTGAAGGACCGGACTTTCACTGGAGAAGTGACTCCCAGGAGTCCCTCTCCCTTGCCCAAGTGGAGGTTTCCCCGAGGAAGCCCCCCCTTGCCTGCCTGCAGCGCTGAAGAGATCCGTTGATCTCTCATAGACTAACATTGCAAACCCGACGCTTGTTTCTACACTGCACCCGGCCGCCCCCGCGCTGCTGAGGGTGAAATTTCTGTGTGGGCTTGTGTCCCCCCGGTGCCCTACAAAACCCCCCCTTGGTCTGCCCTCCGAAGACGCGGGTACTTACCTGCAAGCAGACCGGAACCGGGGCACCCCCTTCTCTCCATTCTAGCCTATGCGTTTTGGGCACCACTTTGAACTCTGCACCTGACCGGCCCTGAGCTGCTGGTGTGGTGACTTTGGGGTTGCTCTGAACCCCCAACGGTGGGCTACCTTGGACCAAGAACTGAACCCTGTAAGTGTCTTACTTACCTGGTAAAACTAACAAAAACTTACCTCCCCCAGGAACTGTGAAAATTGCACTGTGTCCACTTTTAAAGTAGCTATTTGTGAATAACTTGAAAAGTATACATGCAATTGAAATGATTCAAAGTTCCTAATGTACTTACCTGCAATACCTTTCAAACAAGATATTACATGTTAAATTTGAACCTGTGGTTCTTAAAATAAACTAAGAAAAGATATTTTTCTATAACAAAACCTATTGGCTGGATTTGTCTCTGAGTGTGTGTACCTCATTTATTGTCTATGTGTATGTACAACAAATGCTTAACACTACTCCTTGGATAAGCCTACTGCTCGACCACACTACCACAAAATAAAGCATTAGTATTATCTATTTTTACCACTATTTTACCTCTAAGGGGAACCCTTGGACTCTGTGCATGCTATTCCTTACTTTGAAATAGCACATACAGAGCCAACTTCCTACATTGGTGGATCAGCGGTGGGGTACAAGACTTTGCATTTGCTGGACTACTCAGCCAATACCTGATCACACGACAAATTCCAAAATTGTCATTAGAAATTGATTTTTGCAATTTGAAAAGTTTTCTAAATTCTTAAAAGACCTGCTAGGGCCTTGTGTTAGATCCTGTTTAGCATTTCTTTTAGAGTTTAAAAGTTTGTAAAAGTTTGAATTAGAACCTAGAACTAGTTGTAGATTCTTAAAAAGTATTCCAACTTTTAGAAGCAAAATGTCTAGCACAGATGTGACTGTGGTGGAACTCGACACCACACCTTACCTCCATCTACAGATGAGAGAGCTAAGGTCACTCTGTAAACTAAAGAAAATAACAATAGGCCCCAAACCTACCAAAATACAGCTCCAGGAGCTTTTGGCAGAGTTTGAAAAGGCCAACCCCTCTGAGGGTGGCAACTCAGAGGATGAAGATAGTGACTTGGAGGGAAATTCCCCCCCTCCAGTCCTACTTAGGGAGAGCAGGGCTACTCAAGCCCTGACTCCACAAATAATAGGCAGAGATGCTGGTTCCCTCACAGGAGGGACCAACAACTCTGAAATCACTGAGGATAACCCCATTGAAGAGGACATCCAGTTAGCCAGGATGGCCAAAAGATTGGCTTTGGAAAGACAGATCCTAGCCATAGAGAGGGAAAGACAAGAGATGGGCCTAGGACCCATCAATGGTGGCAGCAACATAAATAGGGTCAGAGATTCTCCTGACATGTTGAAAATCCCTAAAGGGATTGTAACTAAATATGAAGATGGTGATGACATCACCAAATGGTTCACAGCTTTTGAGAGGGCTTGTGTAACCAGAAAAGTGAACAGATCTCACTGGGGTGCTCTCCTTTGGGAAATGTTCACAGGAAAGTGTAGGGATAGACTCCTCACACTCTCTGGAAAAGATGCAGAATCCTATGACCTCATGAAGGGTACCCTGATTGAGGGCTTTGGATTCTCCACTGAGGAGTATAGGATTAGATTCAGGGGGGCTCAAAAATCCTCGAGCCAGACCTGGGTTGACTTTGTAGACTACTCAGTAAAAACACTAGATGGTTGGATTCAAGGCAGTGGTGTAAGTAATTATGATGGGCTGTACAATTTATTTGTGAAAGAACACCTGTTAAGTAATTGTTTCAATGATAAACTGCATCAGCATCTGGTAGACCTAGGACCAATTTCTCCCCAAGAATTGGGAAAGAAGGCGGACCATTGGGTCAAGACTAGGGTGTCCAAAACTTCCACAGGGGGTGACCAAAAGAAAGGGGTCACAAAACCTCCCCAGGGGAAGGGTGGTGAGAGAGCCAAAAATAAAAATAGTCAAGAGTCTTCTAAAGGCCCCCAAAAACCTGCACAGGAGGGTGGGCCCAGAGCCTCTTCACAAAACAATCCTGGGTACAAGGGTAAAAACTTTGATCCCAAAAAGGCCTGGTGTCGAAACTGTAGTCAGTCTGGACACCAAACTGGAGACAAGGCCTGTCCCAAGACAAGTTCCACTCCAAACTCCAATCCAGGTAACACTGGAATGGCTAGTCTCCAAGTGGGATCAACAGTGTGCCCAGAGCAAATCAGGGTCCACACTGAAGCTACTCTAGTCTCTGAGGGTGGGGTGGATTTAGCCACACTAGCTGCCTGGCCCCCTAACATGCAAAAATACAGGCAGCAGCTCTTTATTAATGGGACAAGTGTAGAGGGCCTGAGGGATACAGGTGCCAGTGTCACCATGGTGACAGAGAAACTGGTTTCCCCTGGCCAATACCTGACTGGAAAAACTTATACAGTCACCAATGCTGACAATCAAACTAAAGCACATCCCATGGCAATGGTAACTTTAGAATGGGGAGGGGTCAATGGCCTGAAACAGGTGGTGGTCTCCTCAAACATCCCAGTAGACTGTCTGCTTGGAAATGACCTGGAGTCCTCAGCATGGGCTGAGGTAGAACTAAAAACCCATGCAGCCATGCTGGGTATCCCTGAACTGGTGTGTGTAAAAACAAGAGCACAATGCAAGGCACAGGGTGAAAAAGTAGAGCTGGAGTCCGGAAAAATGGCCCAGCCTACCAAGAGAAAAGGAAAGTCAGTTGGGAAACCAACTGCAACACAGTCAGAAAAAGAGAACCTCTCTTCTCAGGAAGAAGTTCTGCCCTCTGAGGGAACTGAGCCTTTGGAGCTTGAACCTTATCAGGTTGAGCTCTTAGGCCCAGGGGGACCCTCAAGGGAGGAGCTGTGTAAGGGACAAGAAACCTGTCCCTCTCTTGAAGGCCTTAGGCAGCAAGCTGCTGAAGAGTCCAAGGGCAAGAAAAATGGAACACATAGGGTCTATTGGGAAGATGGACTCCTGTACACTGAGGCCAGAGACCCCAAACCTGGTACCACTAGGAGAGTGGTAGTGCCTCAGTCGTTCAGAGAGTTTATTCTGACCTTAGCCCATGATATTCCCCTTGCTGGGCATTTGGGACAAACCAAGACGTGGGAGAGGTTAGTCAACCACTTCTACTGGCCCAATATGTCCCAGAAGGTTAAGGAGTTTTGCCTCTCCTGCCCCACCTGTCAATCCAGTGGTAAGACAGGTGGGCACCCAAAGGCCCCCTCGTTCCACTTCCAGTGGTGGGGGTCCCCTTTGAAAGAGTGGGTGTGGACATAGTTGGTCCACTAGAACCTCCCACAGCCTCAGGAAATATGTACATCCTAGTAGTAGTGGATCATGCTACTAGGTATCCTGAAGCTATTCCCCTTAGGTCGACTACTGCCCCTGCAGTAGCCAAGGCCCTCATTGGTATCTTTACCAGAGTGGGTTTCCCTAAGGAGGTGGTGTCTGACAGAGGTACCAACTTCATGTCAGCATACCTAAAACACATGTGGAATGAGTGTGGAGTGACTTACAAATTCACTACACCATACCATCCACAAACTAATGGCTTAGTTGAGAGATTCAACAAGACATTAAAAGGCATGATCATGGGGCTCCCAGAAAAACTCAAAAGGAGATGGGATGTCCTCTTGCCATGTCTGCTTTTTGCTTACAGAGAGGTGCCACAGAAGGGAGTAGGATTCTCACCCTTTGAACTTCTGTTTGGCCACCCTGTAAGGGGACCACTTGCTCTTGTTAAAGAAGGCTGGGAGAGACCTCTTCATGAGCCTAAACAAGACATAGTGGACTATGTACTTGGCCTTCGCTCTAGAATGACAGAGTACATGGAAAAGGCAACCAAAAACCTTGAGGCCAGCCAACAGCTCCAGAAGTTTTGGTATGACCAAAAGGCTGCACTGGTTGAGTTCCAACCAGGGCAGAAAGTCTGGGTTCTGGAGCCTGTGGCTCCCAGGGCACTCCAGGACAAATGGAGTGGCCCTTACCCAGTGCTAGAAAGGAAGAGTCAGGTCACCTACCTGGTGGACCTGGGCACAAGCAGGAGCCCCAAGAGGGTGATCCATGTGAACCGCCTTAAGCTCTTCCATGACAGGGCTGATGTAAATCTGTTGATGGTAACAGATGAGGATCAGGAGGCAGAGAGTGAACCTCTCCCTGATCTTCTATCATCAGACCCAAAAGATGGCTCAGTAGATGGAGTGATCTACTCAGACACCCTCTCTGGCCAACAGCAAGCTGATTGTAGGAGAGTCCTACAACAGTTTCCTGAACTCTTCTCCTTAACCCCTGGTCAGACACACCTGTGTACCCATGATGTGGACACAGGAGACAGCATGCCTGTCAAAAACAAAATCTTTAGACAGTCTGACCATGTTAAGGAAAGCATCAAGGTGGAAGTCCACAAGATGCTAGAATTGGGAGTAATTGAGCGCTCTGACAGCCCCTGGGCTAGCCCAGTGGTCTTAGTCCCCAAACCTCACACCAAAGATGGAAAGAAAGAGATGAGGTTTTGTGTGGATTACAGAGGGCTCAATTCTGTCACCAAGACAGATGCTCATCCAATTCCTAGAGCTGATGAGCTCATAGATAAATTAGGTGCTGCCAAATTCTTAAGTACCTTTGACTTGACAGCAGGGTACTGGCAAATAAAAATGGCACCTGGAGCAAAAGAGAAAACAGCATTCTCCACACCTGATGGGCATTATCAGTTTACTGTTATGCCCTTTGGTTTAAAGAATGCCCCTGCCACCTTCCAAAGGTTGGTGAATCAAGTCCTTGCTGGCTTGGAGTCCTTTAGCACAGCTTATCTTGATGATATTGCTGTCTTTAGCTCCACCTGGCAGGATCACCTGGTCCACCTGAAGAAGGTTTTGAAGGCCCTGCAATCTGCAGGCCTCTCTATCAAGGCATCCAAATGCCAGATAGGGCAGGGAACTGTGGTTTACTTGGGCCACCTTGTAGGTGGAGGCCAAGTTCAGCCACTCCAACCCAAGATCCAGACTATTCTGGATTGGGTAGCTCCAAAAACCCAGACTCAAGTCAGGGCATTCCTTGGCTTGACTGGGTATTACAGGAGGTTTGTGAAGGGATATGGATCCATTGTGACAGCCCTCACTGAACTCACCTCCAAGAAAATGCCCAAGAAAGTGAACTGGACTGTGGAATGCCAACAGGCCTTTGACACCCTGAAACAAGCAATGTGCTCAGCACCAGTTCTAAAAGCTCCAGATTATTCTAAGCAGTTCATTGTGCAGACAGATGCCTCTGAACATGGGATAGGGGCAGTTTTGTCCCAAACAAATGATGATGGCCTTGACCAGCCTGTTGCTTTCATTAGCAGGAGGTTACTCCCCAGGGAGCAGCGTTGGAGTGCCATTGAGAGGGAGGCCTTTGCTGTGGTTTGGTCCCTGAAGAAGTTGAGACCATACCTCTTTGGGACTCACTTCCTAGTTCAAACTGACCACAGACCTCTCAAATGGCTGATGCAAATGAAAGGTGAAAATCCTAAACTGTTGAGGTGGTCCATCTCCCTACAGGGAATGGACTTTATAGTGGAACACAGACCTGGGACTGCCCATGCCAATGCAGATGGCCTTTCCAGGTTCTTCCACTTAGAAAATGAAGACTCTCTTGGGAAAGGTTAGTCTCATCCTCTTTCGTTTGGGGGGGGTTGTGTAAGGAAATGCCTCCTTGGCATGGTTGCCCCCTGACTTTTTGCCTTTGCTGATGCTATGTTTACAATTGAAAGTGTGCTGAGACCTGCTAACCAGGCCCCAGCACCAGTGTTCTTTCCCTAACCTGTACTTTTGTATCCACAATTGGCAGACCCTGGCATCCAGATAAGTCCCTTGTAACTGGTACTTCTAGTACCAAGGGCCCTGATGCCAAGGAAGGTCTCTAAGGGCTGCAGCATGTCTTATGCCACCCTGGAGACCTCTCACTCAGCACAGACACACTGCTTGCCAGCTTGTGTGTGCTAGTGAGGACAAAACAAGTAAGTCGACATGGCACTCCCCTCAGGGTGCCATGCCAGCCTCTCACTGCCTATGCAGTATAGGTAAGACACCCCTCTAGCAGGCCTTACAGCCCTAAGGCAGGGTGCACTATACCATAGGTGAGGGTACCAGTGCATGAGCATGGTACCCCTACAGTGTCTAAACAAAACCTTAGACATTGTAAGTGCAGGGTAGCCATAAGAGTATATGGTCTGGGAGTCTGTCAAACACGAACTCCACAGCACCATAATGGCTACACTGAAAACTGGGAAGTTTGGTATCAAACTTCTCAGCACAATAAATGCACACTGATGCCAGTGTACATTTTATTGCAAAATACACCCCAGAGGGCACCTTAGAGGTGCCCCCTGAAACTTAACCGACTGTCTGTGTAGGCTGACTAGTTCCAGCAGCCTGCCACACTAGAGACATGTTGCTGGCCCCATGGGGAGAGTGCCTTTGTCACTCTGAGGCCAGTAACAAAGCCTGCACTGGGTGGAGATGCTAACACCTCCCCCAGGCAGGAGCTGTGACACCTGGCGGTGAGCCTCAAAGGCTCACCCCTTTGTCACAGCCCAGCAGGGCACTCCAGCTTGCTGGAGTTGCCCGCCCTCTCCGGCCACGGCCCCCACTTTTGGCGGCAAGGCTGGAGGGAACAAAGAAAGCAACAAGGAGGAGTCACTGGCCAGTCAGGACAGCCCTAAGGTGTCCTGAGCTGAGGTGACTCTAGCTTTTAGAAATCCTCCATCTTGCAGATGGAGGATTCCCCCAATAGGGTTAGGATTGTGACCCCCTCCCCTTGGGAGGAGGCACAAAGAGGGTGTACCCACCCTCAGGGCTAGTAGCCATTTACTACTAACCCCCCAGACCTAAACACGCCCTTAAATTTAGTATTTAAGGGCTACCCTGAACCCTAGAAAATTAGATTCCTGCAACTACAAGAAGAAGGACTGCCTAGCTGAAAACACCTGCAGAGGAAGACCAGAAGACAACAACTGCCTTGGCTCCAGAAACTCACCGGCCTGTCTCCTGCCTTCCAAAGAACTCTGCTCCAGCGACGCCTTCCAAGGGACCAGCGACCTCTGACTCCTCTGAGGACTGCCCTGCTTCGAAAAAGACAAGAAACTCCCGAGGACAGCGGACCTGCTCCAAAAAGACTGCAACTTTGTTTCCAGAAGCAGCTTTAAAGAACCCTGCAACTCCCCGCAAGAAGCGTGAGACTTGCAACACTGCACCCGGCGACCCCGACTCGGCTGGTGGAGAACCAACACCTCAGGGAGGACCCCCGGACTACTCTTCGACTGTGAGTACCAAAACCTGTCCCCCCTGAGCCCCCACAGCGCCGCCTGCAGAGGGAATCGCGAGGCTTCCCCTGACCGCGACTCTCTGAAACCTAAGTCCCGACGCCTGGAAAAGACCCTGCACCCGCAGCCCCCAGGACCTGAAGGACCGGACTTTCACTGGAGAAGTGACCCCCAGGAGTCCCTCTCCCTTGCCCAAGTGGAGGTTTCCCCGAGGAAGCCCCCCCTTGCCTGCCTGCAGCGCTGAAGAGATCCGTTGATCTCTCATAGACTAACATTGCAAACCCAACGCTTGTTTCTACACTGCACCCGGCCGCCCCCGCGCTGCTGAGGGTGAAATTTCTGTGTGGGCTTGTGTCCCCCCGGTGCCCTACAAAACCCCCCCTTGGTCTGCCCTCCGAAGACGCGGGTACTTACCTGCAAGCAGACCGGAACCGGGGCACCCCCTTCTCTCCATTCTAGCCTATGCGTTTTGGGCACCACTTTGAACTCTGCACCTGACCGGCCCTGAGCTGCTGGTGTGGTGACTTTGGGGTTGCTCTGAACCCCCAACGGTGGGCTACCTTGGACCAAGAACTGAACCCTGTAAGTGTCTTACTTACCTGGTAAAACTAACAAAAACTTACCTCCCCCAGGAACTGTGAAAATTGCACTGTGTCCACTTTTAAAGTAGCTATTTGTGAATAACTTGAAAAGTATACATGCAATTGAAATGATTCAAAGTTCCTAATGTACTTACCTGCAATACCTTTCAAACAAGATATTACATGTTAAATTTGAACCTGTGGTTCTTAAAATAAAATAAGAAAAGATATTTTTCTATAACAAAACCTATTGGCTGGATTTGTCTCTGAGTGTGTGTACCTCATTTATTGTCTATGTGTATGTACAACAAATGCTTAACACTACTCCTTGGATAAGCCTACTGCTCGACCACACTACCACAAAATAGAGCATTAGTATTATCTATTTTTACCACTATTTTACCTCTAAGGGGAACCCTTGGACTCTGTGCATGCTATTCCTTACTTTGAAATAGCACATACAGAGCCAACTTCCTACATTGGTGGATCAGCGGTGGGGTACAAGACTTTGCATTTGCTGGACTACTCAGCCAATACCTGATCACACGACAAATTCCAAAATTGTCATTAGAAATTGATTTTTGCAATTTGAAAAGTTTTCTAAATTCTTAAAAGACCTGCTAGGGCCTTGTGTTAGATCCTGTTTAGCATTTCTTTTAGAGTTTAAAAGTTTGTAAAAGTTTGAATTAGAACCTAGAACTAGTTGTAGATTCTTAAAAAGTATTCCAACTTTTAGAAGCAAAATGTCTAGCACAGATGTGACTGTGGTGGAACTCGACACCACACCTTACCTCCATCTACAGATGAGAGAGCTAAGGTCACTCTGTAAACTAAAGAAAATAACAATAGGCCCCAAACCTACCAAAATACAGCTCCAGGAGCTTTTGGCAGAGTTTGAAAAGGCCAACCCCTCTGAGGGTGGCAACTCAGAGGATGAAGATAGTGACTTGGAGGGAAAATCCCCCCCTCCAGTCCTACTTAGGGAGAGCAGGGCTACTCAAGCCCTGACTCCACAAATAATAGGCAGAGATGCTGGTTCCCTCACAGGAGGGACCAACAACTCTGAAATCACTGAGGATAACCCCAGTGAAGAGGACATCCAGTTAGCCAGGATGGCCAAAAGATTGGCTTTGGAAAGACAGATCCTAGCCATAGAGAGGGAAAGACAAGAGATGGGCCTAGGACCCATCAATGGTGGCAGCAACATAAATAGGGTCAGAGATTCTCCTGACATGTTGAAAATCCCTAAAGGGATTGTAACTAAATATGAAGATGGTGATGACATCACCAAATGGTTCACAGCTTTTGAGAGGGCTTGTGTAACCAGAAAAGTGAACAGATCTCACTGGGGTGCTCTCCTTTGGGAAATGTTCACAGGAAAGTGTAGGGATAGACTCCTCACACTCTCTGGAAAAGATGCAGAATCTTATGACCTCATGAAGGGTACCCTGATTGAGGGCTTTGGATTCTCCACTGAGGAGTATAGGATTAGATTCAGGGGGGCTCAAAAATCCTCGAGCCAGACCTGGGTTGACTTTGTAGACTACTCAGTAAAAACACTAGATGGTTGGATTCAAGGCAGTGGTGTAAGTAATTATGATGGGCTGTACAATTTATTTGTGAAAGAACACCTGTTAAGTAATTGTTTCAATGATAAACTGCATCAGCATCTGGTAGACTTAGGACCAATTTCTCCCCAAGAATTGGGAAAGAAGGCGGACCATTGGGTCAAGACTAGGGTGTCCAAAACTTCCACAGGGGGTGACCAAAAGAAAGGGGTCACAAAACCTCCCCAGGGGAAGGGTGGTGAGACAGCCAAAAATAAAAATAGTCAAGAGTCTTCTAAAGGCCCCCAAAAACCTGCACAGGAGGGTGGGCCCAGAGCCTCTTCACAAAACAATCCTGGGTACAAGGGTAAAAACTTTGATCCCAAAAAGGCCTGGTGTCGAAACTGTAGTCAGTCTGGACACCAAACTGGAGACAAGGCCTGTCCCAAGAAAAGTTCCACTCCAAACTCCAATCCAGGTAACACTGGAATGGCTAGTCTCCAAGTGGGATCAACAGTGTGCCCAGAGCAAATCAGGGTCCACACTGAAGCTACTCTAGTCTCTGAGGGTGGGGTGGATTTAGCCACACTAGCTGCCTGGCCCCCTAACATGCAAAAATACAGGCAGCAGCTCTTTATTAATGGGACAAGTGTAGAGGGCCTGAGGGATACAGGTGCCAGTGTCACCATGGTGACAGAGAAACTGGTTTCCCCTGGCCAATACCTGACTGGAAAAACTTATACAGTCACCAATGCTGACAATCAAACTAAAGCACATCCCATGGCAATGGTAACTTTAGAATGGGGAGGGGTCAATGGCCTGAAACAGGTGGTGGTCTCCTCAAACATCCCAGTAGACTGTCTGCTTGGAAATGACCTGGAGTCCTCAGCATGGGCTGAGGTAGAACTAAAAACCCATGCAGCCATGCTGGGTATCCCTGAACTGGTGTGTGTAAAAACAAGAGCACAATGCAAGGCACAGGGTGAAAAAGTAGAGCTGGAGTCTGGAAAAATGGCCCAGCCTACCAAGAGAAAAGGAAAGTCAGTTGGGAAACCAACTGCAACACAGTCAGAAAAAGAGAACCTCTCTTCTCAGGAAGAAGTTCTGCCCTCTGAGGGAACTGAGCCTTTGGAGCTTGAACCTTATCAGGTTGAGCTCTTAGGCCCAGGGGGACCATCAAGGGAGGAGCTGTGTAAGGGACAAGAAACCTGTCCCTCTCTTGAAGGCCTTAGGCAGCAAGCTGCTGAAGAGTCCAAGGGCAAGAAAAATGGAACACATAGGGTCTATTGGGAAGATGGACTCCTGTACACTGAGGCCAGAGACCCCAAACCTGGTACCACTAGGAGAGTGGTAGTGCCTCAGTCGTTCAGAGAGTTTATTCTGACCTTAGCCCATGATATTCCCCTTGCTGGGCATTTGGGACAAACCAAGACGTGGGAGAGGTTAGTCAACCACTTCTACTGGCCAAATATGTCCCAGAAGGTTAAGGAGTTTTGCCTCTCCTGCCCCACCTGTCAATCCAGTGGTAAGACAGGTGGGCACCCAAAGGCCCCCCTCGTTCCACTTCCAGTGGTGGGGGTCCCCTTTGAAAGAGTGGGTGTGGACATAGTTGGTCCACTAGAACCTCCCACAGCCTCAGGAAATATGTACATCCTAGTAGTAGTGGATCATGCTACTAGGTATCCTGAAACTATTCCCCTTAGGTCGACTACTGCCCCTGCAGTAGCCAAGGCCCTCATTGGTATCTTTACCAGAGTGGGTTTCCCTAAGGAGGTGGTGTCTGACAGAGGTACCAACTTCATGTCAGCATACCTAAAACACATGTGGAATGAGTGTGGAGTGACTTACAAATTCACTACACCATACCATCCACAAACTAATGGCTTAGTTGAGAGATTCAACAAGACATTAAAAGGCATGATCATGGGGCTCCCAGAAAAACTCAAAAGGAGATGGGATGTCCTCTTGCCATGTCTGCTTTTTGCTTACAGAGAGGTGCCACAGAAGGGAGTAGGATTCTCACCCTTTGAACTTCTGTTTGGCCACCCTGTAAGGGGACCACTTGCTCTTGTTAAAGAAGGCTGGGAGAGACCTCTTCATGAGCCTAAACAAGACATAGTGGACTATGTACTTGGCCTTCGCTCTAGAATGACAGAGTACATGGAAAAGGCAACCAAAAACCTTGAGGCCAGCCAACAGCTCCAGAAGTTTTGGTATGACCAAAAGGCTGCACTGGTTGAGTTCCAACCAGGGCAGAAAGTCTGGGTTCTGGAGCCTGTGGCTCCCAGGGCACTCCAGGACAAATGGAGTGGCCCTTACCCAGTGCTAGAAAGGAAGAGTCAGGTCACCTACCTGGTGGACCTGGGCACAAGCAGGAGCCCCAAGAGGGTGATCCATGTGAACCGCCTTAAGCTCTTCCATGACAGGGCTGATGTAAATCTGTTGATGGTAACAGATGAGGATCAGGAGGCAGAGAGTGAACCTCTCCCTGATCTTCTATCATCAGACCCAAAAGATGGCTCAGTAGATGGAGTGATCTACTCAGACACCCTCTCTGGCCAACAGCAAGCTGATTGTAGGAGAGTCCTACAACAGTTTCCTGTACTCTTCTCCTTAACCCCTGGTCAGACACACCTGTGTACCCATGATGTGGACACAGGAGACAGCATGCCTGTCAAAAACAAAATCTTTAGACAGTCTGACCATGTTAAGGAAAGCATCAAGGTGGAAGTCCACAAGATGCTAGAATTGGGAGTAATTGAGCACTCTGACAGCCCCTGGGCTAGCCCAGTGGTCTTAGTCCCCAAACCTCACACCAAAGATGGAAAGAAAGAGATGAGGTTTTGTGTGGATTACAGAGGGCTCAATTCTGTCACCAAGACAGATGCTCATCCAATTCCTAGAGCTGATGAGCTCATAGATAAATTAGGTGCTGCCAAATTCTTAAGTACCTTTGACTTGACAGCAGGGTACTGGCAAATAAAAATGGCACCTGGAGCAAAAGAGAAAACAGCATTCTCCACACCTGATGGGCATTATCAGTTTACTGTTATGCCCTTTGGTTTAAAGAATGCCCCTGCCACCTTCCAAAGGTTGGTGAATCAAGTCCTTGCTGGCTTGGAGTCCTTTAGCACAGCTTATCTTGATGATATTGCTGTCTTTAGCTCCACCTGGCAGGATCACCTGGTCCACCTGAAGAAGGTTTTGAAGGCCCTGCAATCTGCAGGCCTCTCTATCAAGGCATCCAAATGCCAGATAGGGCAGGGAACTGTGGTTTACTTGGGCCACCTTGTAGGTGGAGGCCAAGTTCAGCCACTCCAACCCAAGATCCAGACTATTCTGGATTGGGTAGCTCCAAAAACCCAGACTCAAGTCAGGGCATTCCTTGGCTTGACTGGGTATTACAGGAGGTTTGTGAAGGGATATGGATCCATTGTGACAGCCCTCACTGAACTCACCTCCAAGAAAATGCCCAAGAAAGTGAACTGGACTGTGGAATGCCAACAGGCCTTTGACACCCTGAAACAAGCAATGTGCTCAGCACCAGTTCTAAAAGCTCCAGATTATTCTAAGCAGTTCATTGTGCAGACAGATGCCTCTGAACATGGGATAGGGGCAGTGTTGTCCCAAACAAATGATGATGGCCTTGACCAGCCTGTTGCTTTCATTAGCAGGAGGTTACTCCCCAGGGAGCAGCGTTGGAGTGCCATTGAGAGGGAGGCCTTTGCTGTGGTTTGGTCCCTGAAGAAGTTGAGACCATACCTCTTTGGGACTCACTTCCTAGTTCAAACTGACCACAGACCTCTCAAATGGCTGATGCAAATGAAAGGTGAAAATCCTAAACTGTTGAGGTGGTCCATCTCCCTACAGGGAATGGACTTTATAGTGGAACACAGACCTGGTACTGCCCATGCCAATGCAGATGGCCTTTCCAGGTTCTTCCACTTAGAAAATGAAGACTCTCTTGGGAAAGGTTAGTCTCATCCTCTTTCGTTTGGGGGGGGTTGTGTAAGGAAATGCCTCCTTGGCATGGTTGCCCCCTGACTTTTTGCCTTTGCTGATGCTATGTTTACAATTGAAAGTGTGCTGAGACCTGCTAACCAGGCCCCAGCACCAGTGTTCTTTCCCTAACCTGTACTTTTGTATCCACAATTGGCAGACCCTGGCATCCAGATAAGTCCCTTGTAACTGGTACTTCTAGTACCAAGGGCCCTGATGCCAAGGAAGGTCTCTAAGGGCTGCAGCATGTCTTATGCCACCCTGGAGACCTCTCACTCAGCACAGACACACTTCTTGCCAGCTTGTGTGTGCTAGTGAGGACAAAACAAGTAAGTCGACATGGCACTCCCCTCAGGGTGCCATGCCAGCCTCTCACTGCCTATGCAGTATAGGTAAGACACCCCTCTAGCAGGCCTTACAGCCCTAAGGCAGGGTGCACTATACCATAGGTGAGGGTACCAGTGCATGAGCATGGTACCCCTACAGTGTCTAAACAAAACCTTAGACATTGTAAGTGCAGGGTAGCCATAAGAGTATATGGTCTGGGAGTCTGTCAAACACGAACTCCACAGCACCATAATGGCTACACTGAAAACTGGGAAGTTTGGTATCAAACTTCTCAGCACAATAAATGCACACTGATGCCAGTGTACATTTTATTGCAAAATACACCCCAGAGGGCACCTTAGAGGTGCCCCCTGAAACTTAACCGACTGTCTGTGTAGGCTGACTAGTTCCAGCAGCCTGCCACACTAGAGACATGTTGCTGGCCCCATGGGGAGAGTGCCTTTGTCACTCTGAGGCCAGTAACAAAGCCTGCACTGGGTGGAGATGCTAACACCTCCCCCAGGCAGGAGCTGTGACACCTGGCGGTGAGCCTCAAAGGCTCACCCCTTTGTCACAGCCCAGCAGGGCACTCCAGCTTGCTGGAGTTGCCCGCCCTCTCCGGCCACGGCCCCCACTTTTGGCGGCAAGGCTGGAGGGAACAAAGAAAGCAACAAGGAGGAGTCACTGGCCAGTCAGGACAGCCCTAAGGTGTCCTGAGCTGAGGTGACTCTAACTTTTAGAAATCCTCCATCTTGCAGATGGAGGATTCCCCCAATAGGGTTAGGATTGTGACCCCCTCCCCTTGGGAGGAGGCACAAAGAGGGTGTACCCACCCTCAGGGCTAGTAGCCATTGGCTACTAACCCCCCAGACCTAAACACGCCCTTAAATTTAGTATTTAAGGGCTACCCTGAACCCTAGAAAATTAGATTCCTGCAACTACAAGAAGAAGGACTGCCTAGCTGAAAACCCCTGCAGAGGAAGACCAGAAGACAACAACTGCCTTGGCTCCAGAAACTCACCGGCCTGTCTCCTGCCTTCCAAAGAACTCTGCTCCAGCGACGCCTTCCAAGGGACCAGCGACCTCTGACTCCTCTGAGGACTGCCCTGCTTCGAAAAAGACAAGAAACTCCCGAGGACAGCGGACCTGCTCCAAAAAGACTGCAACTTTGTTTCCAGAAGCAGCTTTAAAGAACCCTGCAACTCCCCGCAAGAAGCGTGAGACTTGCAACACTGCACCCGGCGACCCCGACTCGGCTGGTGGAGAACCAACACCTCAGGGAGGACCCCCGGACTACTCTTCGACTGTGAGTACCAAAACCTGTCCCCCCTGAGCCCCCACAGCGCCACCTGCAGAGGGAATCCCGAGGCTTCCCCTGACCGCGACTCTCTGAAACCTAAGTCCCGACGCCTGGAAAAGACCCTGCACCCGCAGCCCCCAGGACCTGAAGGACCGGACTTTCACTGGAGAAGTGACCCCCAGGAGTCCCTCTCCCTTGCCCAAGTGGAGGTTTCCCCGAGGAAGCCCCCCCTTGCCTGCCTGCAGCGCTGAAGAGATCCGTTGATCTCTCATAGACTAACATTGCAAACCCGACGCTTGTTTCTACACTGCACCCGGCCGCCCCCGCGCTGCTGAGGGTGAAATTTCTGTGTGGGCTTGTGTCCCCCCCGGTGCCCTACAAAACCCCCCTGGTCTGCCCTCCGAAGACGCGGGTACTTACCTGCAAGCAGACCGGAACCGGGGCACCCCCTTCTCTCCATTCTAGCCTATGCGTTTTGGGCACCACTTTGAACTCTGCACCTGACCGGCCCTGAGCTGCTGGTGTGGTGACTTTGGGGTTGCTCTGAACCCCCAACGGTGGGCTACCTTGGACCAAGAACTGAACCCTGTAAGTGTCTTACTTACCTGGTAAAACTAACAAAAACTTACCTCCCCCAGGAACTGTGAAAATTGCACTGTGTCCACTTTTAAAGTAGCTATTTGTGAATAACTTGAAAAGTATACATGCAATTGAAATGATTCAAAGTTCCTAATGTACTTACCTGCAATACCTTTCAAACAAGATATTACATGTTAAATTTGAACCTGTGGTTCTTAAAATAAACTAAGAAAAGATATTTTTCTATAACAAAACCTATTGGCTGGATTTGTCTCTGAGTGTGTGTACCTCATTTATTGTCTATGTGTATGTACAACAAATGCTTAACACTACTCCTTGGATAAGCCTACTGCTCGACCACACTACCACAAAATAGAGCATTAGTATTATCTATTTTTACCACTATTTTACCTCTAAGGGGAACCCTTGGACTCTGTGCATGCTATTCCTTACTTTGAAATAGCACATACAGAGCCAACTTCCTACATATATGTATATATACAAAATATAATGGCGGTCACCAGTAGGTAGTTATAGTTAGGACCATTTTTTTGTTTAAAAAATATAAGTATCTAGGGGAATCCTTCGTGAATCCAACTGTCTCCATGTTTATATCTGATTGGCTGCTAACACTTCAACCAGGAAGTTTTGGCCACCATCCTGGGACTTAACTTCAACCGAGTCCTAGGAAAAAAGTTTTTTAAAAAAGGAAAAGGGGCCAGGGTAGGGACACTCTGCCCCCTTAACTCCGGTGCTGGGGTCCCAGAGGGACCCCACCAGGGGTAAGAAGCATTTTTTTTAAATGTTGGAAAAATCTGCAGATATGGATCAGTGGATTTTTCTGATGTTGTAAAAAAAAGGGTGGTTTCTTGTCTTTTCTTATAATTAGCCCTGAGTGGGCCAGTTCCCGGGGGCATTGGGTGACTTTAATAAAGGAGGGGGGCGCACAGAGTCCACCTTCTAGGGCTTCTATTAGACCTGGGACCTCCACCTCCCTAGGATAAACAGAAAGAAAAATGCAGGCCCCCGCACCCGGGGACCACCACCTTCCCGGGGTTTACATTGATTAACATGAAGGGGGCCATACGGTCCCCCAGAGCCCCGGGGACCGCTACCTCCCTTAGGCAATTTGCTTTAAATTAAGGGTGGCCCTCGCCATGCACTGCTAATTACCCCAGATATTACAGCCCTCTTGACATCTTTTATAACATCATTGTTAATATCACTAACATTTGTTGTAAAATTATTAATAAAAAGAACTGTGCATGGTGGGGGCGTGAGTTATAGTTATCCTGGGGCACGAGTTATAGTTACTTGAGATAACTCTGCAACTGGTGAATTTTTAAGGTTTTGTATGAGTAAATTAAGAACCTAACTATAATGTCCCTGTAATCTTTGTTTTTTTAAAAGAGTTTCTATGTTTTTTTAAATTCTATTTCCTAACTATAACATCCCTGTACCCTTTGTTTTTTTCAGTGAATATATATGTATATATATTAGCTATTATTATATAAAGGAAAATAAAGGAGAGAAAGGCAATATAAGAGATGCAAATAATGCCTCATATAAATATAGTTGTATTTATAGTGTCCTAACAAATAATGGTTGACATTCTTTACCTGTCAAATGGCGCCTTCATTTAACCCAGGCAGCACTGCAATTTTAAATTGAACTTTGCCTTTCAACCACTGTCTTGTTTACAAGGAACAAAACCAGAGTGCACTCTTCACACTCGTAACAATCTGTTATGTATCTAAATGGCGCATGAATAAGGGCTTAACTGAATATTTGCACATGAAAATTAGTGAGTCTTTACTTATTTGAGATTCATTTTCAAACGGTCTGCAGACACAGCCGCATGGAAATAAAATCTTTACCACACCTACATTAGAAGCAATCATTATTTTGTTTGATTAACACAAACAAAATAAGGATGGGTCTGCATAGCAACCTGCACAGGTTGATCAGAATATAGAGGAAGCCTGATTCCCACATGTCAGGAAGCACCAGGTTTCAAGAAGTAAAGCTGATGTGTTGTATAAGGAAAAATTGACTGAGTAGCACTTCACCCCAAATATTTATGAATTTTGATACTGTCAGAACATTTCAAATTGAAGGCCTCCAGATGTTAGAAACAAGGCTTTGACCCTCTATGTGAGCGTGTTATGCACTTGTCAGCAAATACTCTGAAAGAACAAAATAAAAAGCTTATATGAGTAAATTAATACATTACATGGCATGTGGTTTATTTACTTCCCCCCACCCCCAAGAGATTTGCCTCAGCCTTCAAGCTAAGAGCACTTGGGAAGGCATTTAGGCCCTCATTATGACGTTGGAGGTAAGTCCCGCTTACTGCCATGCCGACTGCCGCCAACATACCGCAGCCACAGCGGTATACCGCTACCCATATTATGACACACACATAGCAATCCATCACTATACAGACACACACACAAGTCTGCCAGCCCAAAGGTCATTGATAAAATGGCAGTATCCAAACCCACACCGTTACGCCAATAGAACTAAGCCTACAACATTATGATGCACAAATCACTGCAGCAGACATTTAATCGCGGTAAACCATTGGCTGTACATACTGCTGCGCTCAACATACACACACACACATACAAAACAACACCACATTGGACGATTCAAACTACACACGCCTGACACACACCACACCCACACCACTATAAAACACACACCCACGCTACCCACATCCCTTTTGGACTAACAAAGTTTGCCACTAGAGAGAGATCAAGCAAGAGCACCTACACAACCAGAGCCATGGAACACCCATCACCACAGCATGCACACTAGAGAGAATCACCCAGCCCACAAAATAACTACTCACACAAGGCAAAGCTGACAGGGCACTCACAACCATAGAGGTCAACACACCCATGCACAAGATGTCACATTCAGAAAGAATAACACTACATTTACATCCCCACAGGTCCCACACCCAACGTCACCAGAGAGGAGGTGCCTCCCAGAAGAGGCCCACAGTGATGACAGCAGCTCTGCTTGCCTGGTTCTGGATGACCAACCTGGCCCATCAGGGACCTCCGGACAGTTGGTTACCCAGGCACAGTCCCATACCACCACAGAGCCACCCCCTCAGGAAACACCACCACAGCACCCACCCAGCGGGCCCATACCTCTGTCCCCAGGACACGTCAATCTGCAGTGTGTCCACCACTACAGGGACCCCAGGACACCCCACAAACACAGGACGATCATGGACCTGGGGTCAGTGGCAGTGGGCACACGGTTCAGAGGACAGAGGCACAGGACAACAGGGAAACTGGGAGGGCTGCTGTGTGACAGGGGGAGGACAGGCCCAGGGAACCGACTCTCCACAAGGCACTCACCAACATCCTGGGTGCATACCACCATTCCCAGGAGACGATGGGCCAGATACTGGCCAAGTTGCAGGAGACCCAGCGGCTGCAGGAGGGACAGTACCTGGGGATCAGGGAGGACCTGAGTGACATCCACACCACCCTGGTCACCATTGCAGGGGTGCTGGCAGACATGGCCAACACCATGAGGGAGGCAGTGGCACACCACCGGGCCCCTGACACTAGCCACACTGATGAACAGCCCTCACCTCCACTGACGCTAGTGGACAGGAGGCCCGGCCACAGGAACAACAGGCCACCAGCACCCCTCCCCCTGCAGAAGGAGAACCACCACGCAAACGGTCCCTGCGATCCAGGCAGAAGCCATTGAACATTGCCAAGACCCCCGGCAGGAAATAAGACTCTCCTGAATGTCACCCTTGTGTCCCACTCTGTTACCCTGTCCACCTTAAACTGTCATTGCTCCCCTTCCTATGCCCCATTAGACAATGCACCTGTGATACAAATAGACAGGACTCTATCCTGGACTTTCCTCCACCATCACCCAAGCCCATTGCACATCCCCATTTACTTCTCAGCACTTAAATAAACACCCTTTGAAAAAATACAAGTATGTAGTATGTCAAATGATTTAAGTATGTATTTGTTTAACAATCTGTACACATTGCAATTAGACTGTACAGTAATGTATACATAGGTATACCCTGTATTTTGCTGCAGTCAGTTCAGGGGGAGCCAGAGTAGGGCACAGATATCTGTGAATACACATGTCAAAAGGTACAGTAAGTGGCCATAGTAGTGGGAACAGCAGCCTGCTAGTGAAAATGTACAACACAAAACTGCAATGGAAGGTGAAGTTATAGTGTCTTACCTGTGTGTCACTGGAAGTACTGTCGAATGATTGCTGTTCTGTTGTCCACATCCTCATCCTCTGCCTCCTCTTCGTCACTGTCCACAGGCTCCACTGCTGCCACACGCCCATCTTCAGCCCCATCCTCCAGCAGAAAAGGCACCTGGCGACGTAAGGCAAGGTTGTGCAACATGCCACGATAATCTGGCACACCTTCTTGGGTGAGTAGGACAGGGAACCACCGGAGGCACTGAAACCTGGCCTTCAGGAGGCCAAAGGTTCACTCTATAATTCTTATTGTTCGCCCATGTGCCTCATTGTAACATTCCTCTGCCCTTGTCCTGGTATTTCCTCACTGGGGTCAGTAGCGGTGAGAGGTTAGGGTAACCAGAGTCACCTGCAAATATCCAGGGATACCTGTTAGCCAGACACTAACCCTTAGGGCCAACCCCACACCCATATACCAACATACACTGGGTGGGGACCATGGGCTCACCTATTAGCCACATCCAGTGCCTCTGGAGTTGAGCCATCACATATGCTGTTATTACTCAGGATAAAGGCATCATGCACAGACCCAGGATACTTTGCATTCACATGGGAAATGTACTGGTCCACCAGGCACACTATCTGCACATTCCTAGAGTGAAAGCTCTTTTGATTTCCGAACACCTGTTCATTTCTCCTGGGGTGGAGGTGGAAAAGGCAATGTGTGATCCATCTATTGCCCCAATAATGTTGAGGATATGTCCCATTGCATAGAAATCATCTTTCACTGTGACCAAATCCTCCACCTGGGGGAAAACAATGTAGCTGGCATTTGTTTCATCAGGGCACACAACACTCTGTTCAGCACGTTTGAGAACATTGGATGTGACATTCCTGCTGCCAAGGCCACTGTCACTTAGAAGAAGCCAGTTGCCAAGAAATGGAGCACAGATAGGACTTGCACAAGAGGGGGGACCCCAGTGGGCTGACAGATAGCTGAGATCAGGTCTGGATCCAATTGGGCACACAGCTCTTGGATTGTGGCGCTATCAAGTCAGTAGATGAAGATAATGTGCCTGTCCTCCATTGTTGCCAAGTTCTCCAGGGGCCTGTACATGGGGGGATGTCTCCATCTCCTATTCATCCTCAGCGGTTGTAATCTAGAAGGCAAAACGATGAGCATCTGGTCAGTTTTCTACATATTCTAAATGTACAATGCATTGCATGTTGTGACAGAAACAGTATGTTGATGTTTAGCCCCAAAATGTGCCTATGTCTGCTGTGACGCAGTTAGGTGCCATGGCCTGCCCCTCCTTGAAATGGCGGCTGCCTGTCTGGTGTGGATGGACAGGTGGAAATGAGGTAATGTCGCTGACGTTTTGCGCCGTTGCGGGAGGCGGTCGAGTACCGCCGTGCAGCACCTCATTGGTTAATATTGGACCCTATAGGTTTCAGTAGACAATGGTGATGTACGCCGGCGGTGACGGTACACACCACCATGGACGTGACCGCCATTTTCTATCTGTTCACTCACTTGCTGCCTGACCTTCAACAGGAGAGGACCTACACTGCAAGTGCTGCTGTGACCTGTGTCTGGAACCGACCATTGCTCGAGTCACTGGGGAAATGGCCCCTGCCTTCAATGCTGCAGTGACTAATGGATGGGGTCCTACCCCAGTACCGAATGCTGTATGGGCCTCCAGACCAACAGGCGAGTACACTGTGAGCACGATGCATGGGACATGAATGCATGGAGTGCTGTGTGTGAAGGTCTTGTGTAAGGGGGGGTGGTTGAGGGGTCCTGGGCAGTGTGCTGCATGTATGGTGGGTAATATATGTGCACAAGGGGATGAAAGGGATATGGTGAGCCATGAGTGTAACAGGCCGGACGGTATGACTGATACCATTTTCCATCTTTATTTTTCTGCAGGTCAGCGCCCATCAGAAAAAGAGTATATGGCGTGCCATCGCCAAGGACTTTCAGACCCTGGGGGTCTAGGGCAGGCGGAGCACCCACTATCGAAAACGTTGGGAGGACCTGAGATGCTGGGCAAGGAAGACAGCGGAGGCCTAGCTGGGGATGGCCTCCCAACGAGGAAGGGGTGTCTGTCGAATCCTGACCCCCCTGATGTTCCGCATACTGGTGGTGGCCTTTCCAGAGCTGGATGGGCGCTTGAGGGCATCACAGCAGCCACAAGGAGGTGAGTACAGTTCCCAATATAGTTCTTGCGTGTGGTGGGGTGGTCTCTGGGGGGGGGGGGGTGTGCACCTGTTGCCATCCAAGGCTGCAGGGGAAGGGCTGGAGCCTCCCCCCACCACTGGCAGCACTGCCACCTGCACCGCCATCAGCACCGCCACATGCACCACCACCAGCACCACTGGCAGCAGCAGCAGCCCAAGTGGGCAGCCGTCCAAGGCTGCAGGGGAAGGGCTGGAGCCTACCCCCACGACTGACAGCACCAACACCAGCACCGGCACTGCCACCATTGTGCAGCCATCGCTGCCGGCGGATGGACTGTAGTCCTGCCTCCATGGAGTGTTATGCATCCTGCCCACTGCAAATCTTGTGGGTCTGACACCCGGTTGAGAGACTGTGACCTTGCACTCCCAAAGATCTGCATCACAGGGCATGAAGCCCCCTCCAGAACCAGTGGAAGAAGGCATCCACTCACCCCCTCCTTGCCAGGATGAAGGACACTGGGCACAAAGCTCCCTCCATAACCAGTGGAAGAAGGCATCCTCTCACCCCCTCCTTGCCAGGATGAAGCACACTGGGCACAAGGCCCCCTCCAGAACCTGTGGAAGAAGGCACCCACTTGAGAGACTGTGGCTTTGCACTCCCCAGGACCAAGCAGTGGGCAAACCACCCACTAGAGAGACTGTGGCCCTGCATTCCCCAGGACCAAGCAGTGGGCAAACCACCCACTAGAGAGACTGTGGCCTTGCACTCCCCAGGACCAAGCAGTGGGTAAACCACCCACTAGAGAGACTGTGGCTTTGCATTCCCCAGGACCAACCAGTGGGCAAACCACCCACTAGAGAGACTGTGGCTTTGCACTCCCCAGGACATCACACAGGGCATGTAGCCCTCCAGGTCCAGTGGTGTTGTATCATCCTTCGGCTGAGGTACCGCCCCATTCCCTGTCCCACTGAGGTGCCTGTGTATTTTCGTCCTGATGGCCCAGCAGTGTTCTCTCTGTGTTGATGCAGGAGTAACATGGGGCATTGGCCTATGTGATGTGGCCCTGTGGCCCACGGACATTATGGACTGGGCAGTGTCCTTCCATTTGTATATCTGTAAATACTGTCAGGCGACAGTAATCACTGTGGTCGTCGTCGCCGGCATTGGTATTCTTGGTGTAGGAGGAGGTAGACTAGCATGGGGAAGATCTGCAGTTCGAGCTGATTAACACAAACAAAATAAGGTTGGGTCTGTATAGCAACCTGCACAGGTTGATCAGAATATAGAGGAAGCCTGATTCCCACATGTCAGGAAGCACCAGGTTTCAAGAAGTAAAGCTGATGTGTTGTATAAGGGATAATTGACTGAGTAGCACTTCAACCCAAATATTTATGAATTTTGATACTGTCAGAACATTTAAAATTGAAGGCCTCCAGATGTTAGAAACAAGGCTTTGACCCTCTATGTTAGCGTGTTATGCACTTGTCAGCAAATACTCTGAAAGAACAAAATAAAAAGCTTATACGAGTAAATTAACACATTACATGACATGTGATTTATTTACTCCCCCCCCCAAGAGAAATGCCTCAGCCTTCAGGCTAAGAGCACTTGGGAAGGCATTTAGGCCCTCATTATGACATTGGCGGTAAGTCCTGCTTACTGCCATGCCGACTGCCGCCAAAATGCCGCAACCACAGCGGTATACCGCTACCCATATTATGACACACACATAGCAATCCGTGACTATACAGACACACACACAAGTCTGCCAGCCCAAAGGTCAGTGATAAAATGGCAGTATCCAAACCCACACCGTTACGGCAACAGAACTATGCCCACAACTTTATGATGCACAAATCACCGCAGCAGACATTCAATCGGGGTAAACCATTGGCGGTACATACCGCAGTGCTCAACATACACACACACACACATGCAAAACAACACCACATTGGACAATTCAAACTACACACGCCTGACACACACCACACCCATACCACTATAAAACACACACCCACACTACCCACAACCCTTTTGGACTAACAAAATTTGCCACTAGAGAGAGATCCAGCAAGAGCACCCACACAACCAGAGCCACGAAACACCCATCACCACAGCATGCACACTAGAGAGAATCACCTAGCCCACAAAATAACTACTCACACAAGGCAAAGCTGACAGGGCACTCACAACCATAGAGGTAAACACACCCATGCACAAGATGTCACACGCAGTAAGAATAACACTGCATTTACATCCCCACAGGTCCCACACCCAACGTCACCAGAGAGGAGGTGCCTCCCAGAAGAGGCCCACAGTGATAACAGCAGCTCTGCTCGCCTGGTTCTGGATGACCAACCTGGCCCATCAGGGACCTCCGGACAGTTGGTTACCCAGGCACAGTCCCATACCACCACAGAGCCACCCCCTCAGGAAACACCACCACAGCACCCACCCAGCGGGCCCATACCTCTTTCCCCAGGACACGTCAATCTGCAGTGTGTCCACCACTACAGGGACCCCAGGACACCCCACAAACACAGGACGATCAGGGACCTGGGGTCAGTGGCAGTGGGCACACGGTTCAGAGGACAGAGGCACAGGACAACAGGGAAACTGGGAGGACTGCTGTATTCTTGGGAGGACAGGCCCAGGGAACCGACTCTCAACAAGGCACTCACCAACATCCTGGGAACATGCCACCATTGCCAGGAGACGATGGGCCAGATACTGGCCAAGTTTCAGGAGACCCAGCGGCTGCAGGAGGGACAGTACCTGGGGATCAGGGAGGACCTGAGGGGCATCCACACCACCCTGGGCACCATTGCAGGGGTGCTGGCAGACATGGCCAACACCATGAGGGAGGCAGTGGCACACCACCGGGCCCCTGACACTAGCCACACCGATGAACAGCCCTCACCTACACTGACGCTAGTGGACAGGAGGCCCCGCCACAGGAACAACAGGCCACCAGCACCCCTCCCCCTGCAAAAGGAGAACCACCACGCAAACGGTCCCTGCGATCCAAGCAGAAGCCAGAGAACATTGCCAAGACCACTGGCAAGAAATAAGACTCTCCTGAATGTCACCCTTGTGTCCCACTCTGTTACCCTGTCCACCTTAAACTGTCATTGCTCCCCTTCCTGTACCCCATTCGACAATGCACCTGTGATACAAATAGACAGGACTCTATCCTGGACTTTCCTCCGCCATCACCCAAGCCCATTGCACATCCCCATTTACTTCTCAGCGCTTAAATAAACACCCTTTGAAAAAATACAAGTATGTAGTATGTCAAATGATTTAAGTATGTATTTGTTTAACAATCTGTACACATTGCAATTAGACTGTACAATAATGTATACATAGGTATACCCTGTGTTTTGCTGCAGTCAGTACAGGGGGAGCCAGAGTAGGGCACAGATATCTGTGAATAAACATGTCAAAAGGTACAGTAAGTGGCCATAGTAGTGGGAACAGCAGCCTGCCAGTGAAAATTTACAACACAAAACTGCAATGGAAGGTGAAGTTACAGTGTCTTACCTGTGTGTCACTGGAAGTACTGTTGAATGATTGCTGTTCTGTTGTCCACATCCTCATCCTCTGCCTCCTCTTCGTCACTGTCCATAGGCTCCACTGCTGCCACACGCCCATCTCCAGCCCCATCCTCCAGCAGAAAAGGCACCTGGCGACGTAAGGCAATGTTGTGCAACATGCAACATGCCACGATGATCTGGCACACCTTCTTGGGTGAGTAGCACAGGGAACCACGGAGGCACTGAAACCTGGCCTTCAGGAGGCCAAGGGTTTGTTCTATAATTCTTCTTGTTCGCCCATGTGCCTCATTGTACCATTCCTATGCCCTTTTCCTGGGATTCCTCACTGGGGTCAGTAGCGGTGAGAGGTTAGGGTAACCAGAGTCACCTGCAAATATCCAGGGATATCTGTTAGCCAGACACTAACCCTTAGGGCCAACCCCACACCCATATACCAACATACACTGGGTGGGGACTATGGGCTCACCTATTAGCCACATCCAGTGCCTCTGGAGTTGAGCCATCACATATGCTGCTATTACTCAGGATAAAGGCATCATGCACAGACCCAGGATACTTTGCATTCACATGGGAAATGTACTGGTCCACTAGGCACACTATCTGCACATTCCTAGAGTGAAAGCACTTTTGATTTCTGAACACCTTTTCATTTCTCCGGGGTGGGGGAGGACAAAGGCAATATGTGTTCCATCTATTGCCCCAATAATGTTGGGGATATGTACCATTGCATAGAAATCATCTTTCACAGGTGCCTGTGTATTTTCGACCTGATGCCCCAGCAGTGTTTTCTCCATGTTGATGCAGGAGTAACATGGGGCCTTGGCCTATGTGATGTGGCCCTGTGGCCCATGGACATTATGGACTGGGCAGTGTCCTTCCATTTGTATATCTGTAAATACTGTTAGGCGGCAGTAATCACTGTGGTCGTCGTCGCCGGCGTTGGTATTCCTGGTGTAGGAGGAGGTATACTAGCATGTTGAAGATCTGCAGTTCGGGCTCCATGGCGTCATGGTTGTTCCCTGAGTCTCCAAAGATGAATCCTTTGGCTTCTGAGATCTGTTTCCGCTGTGCTTTTGATGTCATTGGTACCGCCCTGGAAAAGGTGGGAGATAGGCCTGTTGTAATACAATGGGTGGAATCTTCTCTTCCACCTGGCTGTTGGTGGTTACCGCCACGGTGCTTGTTGCTACCGCCGTGGTGGTCGGTTTATTAAAGTGTCTGTCTGTGTTGGCGGTTTCCGCCGTAGTCATAATGCCATTTTTTTTGCCGCCAGCTTGTTGGCGGTATTACCGCCGCTTTATCACCGACCACCAGGGTTGTAATGAGGGCCTTAATGTTAATAATGAACTGTTGATGCAATAGACTGACTGCATGCAAGAGAAAACAAAGGACCAACTATATTTGCAGCTATATACCATCACTCACTCAAACAACCCCTGTCTGCAGAAAAAAAAATGATTGGTGCACAGTGCACATGCAGTACAGAACTGAAGTGGGAAAGCTTATCTGAATATCTATCTCCTGGGCCACCAATATTAGAAGGCAATTTTGAAGCCTGAGAGAGTTGTGAGTAGGGAGCCAGACAGTGAATGTAAGAGTGCAACCAGTTGAGACATCCCAAGGGTGATGAGATACCCTGCACCTGGTGGTGCAAGGCAAAGAGTAATATAGGTCCTCCAGCCCATCCCCCATTCCTCTACAGGCTGCAGTCCACTGTAGTACACTTCCCCACTCACCTTGCCATTGGCAGCACCCGAGACAGAGTGAACAAATGGATAGAAAACACCTAAGTGCCGGGAGAAAACACTAGGAGAGAGGAAGGGCCAAGAAAATGGCAGAGGTTGAAATCCCGGCTATAACAGGACATCTTCCACCAAATAAAGTCTTATTCGCCGACTGACCAAGAACTCCCTGTGCTGATTAGAGCATAATCACAGATGCCGTACAAGACAAGGTAATAGCTATAAATAGTGCAACAGGAACCATGGCACTGGCGACCAGGGGTATGAGAGGTGTAGTGCATCCCAATTGTACCTGTGTTTTACTACCAAAACCTTTCTATTTGATTTCTTAACTGTATAAGGGATCATTGGCACTAATATGGGGACTGTAAAGAGTGTGAATGTAAAGGGAAAATAAAAAACAAATGTACTGAAAGTGAAGGTAGGTGAAAAAAGCTGGGTAACTGGTTAACAGAAATGAAGCCCTTCTCATGCAGCAACCACAATTTTTCTCATGGTGAAGTCGCAAGCAATCCCTAAATTAACCTGTGCTCAACCCTTCAAAAGTTTGGCACAGAACAGTCAAGCTTACATCAGAGGCAATGTGTAAAGTATTTGTGTAACACTTCAAACAGTAATTCAGTGAAAACACACCACAAAAAGAGTCCACAACAGAGTTAGAAAAATAGAGCATTTTATAGTAAATAACACACAAACAGAATGACAAACAATGCAATTAATAGAACCCAAGATATTTAATTTTTATAGTTTTAGTCAAGTCAGGAGTGTGCCACGCAGTCAGAATGATGTGTTTGTTCTAAGGGCCTGTGATGCAGAGTCTAGCATTGTCAAGGCTGCCGTCAATGAGGGTTGTGAAGGCCTGTGTCATGGATGAGTGGCACACCAGAGCTTTCAGTGTGATTATGGGCTGCAAAGCGATTGCAGAGGTTCCGATCCACATACCAGCGGCAGTGCATTGGTTCTGCTCAGGGTTGCACCACACAGCAGAGGAGTTGTCAGTCTGCTGGATCCACAGAGACTGGCAGAGCACCTTAAACCCACGTCCAAAGGACCAGGACTGGAGTAGTAACACTTGACAGGATAGACTCACAGATGGCAGAGTGCAAGTGCAAGGTTGTTGGAGCCTTCTGTCATTGAGGCTCAAGTTAGGAGGCCAGCCAACTAGCCCTTGGAGTCAATCTGGGGTTCTGGGTTCAAGAGATCCAGGTCCAGTCCTTCTCACTGAGGCAAGAGGACAGCCACACAGCAGACCAGTAGTCCGACAGAGCAGCAGTCCAACAGAGTGTGAGTCATTTAGCAGAGCAGCAGTCCTTCCTGGCAAAGTATCCACAGGTTCAGTAGTGTACTGAAGAGTAGTTATACCCAGTTGTGCCTTTGAAATGGGGTAGAAGCTTATAGAGGTTTCTCTTTCTCTTTGAAGTCCCCAGGAATCTTCCTGCCTTTCTGGTCCTCGCTGGAGATTAACTACAGGGGGTATGCAGCCCTTTGTGTGTATGCAGGACAAAGTCTACTCAAGTGTAAGCGTGGCTAAGCCCAGCTCCTCCCTCCCATCCTGCCAATGATGACCCACACAGGCATGCCTGAATTCTCTATTGTGTTTGGCTGTCTAGGAGTAATACACAAAGCTCAATTGCCAGCTACACCCAGTCATGTGACCCAGGTACAGGCTACGTGCACTAAAGGGGTAAGGCAGGAAAATGCTAACTTCCTAAAAGTGGTATTTTCAAAATCGTTATCTAAAATCCGACTTCACCGTGAGTTAAGATTTTTCATTGCAATTCCAAAGACCCCAAACATGAACTCGTTACCTGGTTCCATTTGGAAATTACAGCTTATTAAATATAATAAGCATGGTAGTCTATGGAAGAGGTAGACCTTGCAGTGGTGAAAAACACATGTAAAGTTTTTACACTATGAGGACGTGTAAACCCTAAATGTACGTGTCCTACTTTTTAAATACACTGCACCCTGCCCATTGGGCTGTCCAAGGGAGACATTTATGCATAAAAAGTGAAGGCTTAGGCCTGGCAGAAGGTTTATTTTGCCAGGTCGACATAGCAGTTAAAAACTACACACACAGACCGCAATGGCAGACCTGCTGCATGCTTTAAAGGGCTACTAAAGTGCATTGTACAGTAAATGCTGCAAGTTCACTAGCAGCATTTCATTTACATGCCCTGAGCACATGTAGTGCCACTTTACTAGAAATGTACACATAAGTTACATATGCCAGTTGTGAATAATCCAATATCACCATGTTTTAAGGAGTGAGAACATGCACTTTAGCACTGGTTAGCAGTGGGAAAGTCCTAAGGACAGCAAAAACGAAATCAGCAAAAATAGAGAAGGAAGGTCAAACGTTTTGGGGAAGACCACACTAAGGCTGTCAGGTCTAACAGTAGACACCAAGTGTTGTAAGGTAGAAAAAAAAAAGAGAACAAAGATTGTAGAGTCACTGTTCATGGTTCCATCAGAGAAGGTGGAGCCTAAGTTACCTGACTGGTTCCAAGTATTGTCTCTTATTATTTCATGATCAGGACAGGGTATTCTGTTCGTACAACAAGACAAACATCATGATGTAAGGACAACATGCTACCAAATACCAACATGCTTTGCAATTGCTTCAGTAATCACAAACGACTGAAATGGTAAAGATATCTAGGGCAGGTGGCAACTATTCACAAAATATAAGGTGTCTACTTTGGACAGCATCCACCTTCAGTGCACAAGCTACCATCACTATATGGAGCAGAGAGTTGCACAACTGCTACTTTTTGGGGCATTGTTGGCCTGGTACTTTTAGGAAAAGGTGTTGCAATGAAGCCTACCGTGCATTTTGATATAAATACAAGTTTGGGACAACGTGCATCTCTAGGACAATTGTACTCTGTATATAGCTTGATACTAGTACAATTTCCCCATAGCATATATACTCAAAAAAATGGCTGGCATTCTTCAATACCACTTGCCTAGAAAAGATGTCCAAAATAAGCTAGCAGCAATTAATCATGTTCCTAGCACTGAATATGATACAAAGCACAGAAGTTGCTCCTGTGCCTGTCTGCTGACATGAGCATTGACCTGATCCAGGCACTCTGGTCAGAGTGCCTAGGTGCTGGATGCTGCCTACAATTTTGTCTGTCTGACCTTTGCACCGTCCCCTACAATCACTGTTGTCCTTCACTTGTGTGGTCTGCATCACTGTGTATCTTCAATACTTTTTAAAATCGTATTGAATAGACAGTTGTAATCAGGCATAGAGCATACGATTTAGGGAGAAGGCATTGATGTCTGTAGTGTTCTTAGGCTAAGCTGTTTGTTCAGTGTTCTCTTAGGATTCTAGATTGTGTGTGACTGCAGCACTCTGTAGTTGACATCTGGAAGCTAACCTGGAGTTAATAAGGCTATCTTGTCAATAAACCTACTTACCAATCTGATAATAGGTCAACATCATCACTACTGAAACTGGTGATGAGTCGGCACTCATTCCCTGTGTTTCACTATTGTGATCCACGCAAAGGCTGCTTGCTTCCTGTTTATGATTACTGCATGATCTGCCACTTTCTCAACTGACTTGCGTTTCGCTCTGTGGGCATAGAATTATGAGGTGTTGCATTGTTGCACTCAGTTAAGTGCCCGCTTCCAGGTGCCTCAGTGTGGATGTGACAAAATTGACTAATTATTTTGTGCAGAACTCACGCTTTACTTCGTGTGCATGGCCTTCCTGTTTTGTTTTGTGCCTCTGCGTGACTTCTGAACGGTTTCTGTTCCGTCAGCTGATCATGGCGTCAGTGGGAGCCATCTTTAAACAGGACACGTTTTAGCATTGCACCATCTCTGCAACACACAGGATCTGTGTGAGATTTGGCATCATTGTGCAGAATTGCACTAACTTCACCAAGTTACACCAAATCTCTACATGAGCACAATTTTTGATCTAGCATCATAGCAAGGAATAAACCACTCACTTTTTTATTGTACTGTGCCAGATCACATTATTACAAAACAAACTGGGGGATCGCCAGTGCTATTCTTTTTAAAACAAGAAAGTACCTTAAACATTTGAATGGACTTATATGCAAATCCTATTCCATTTTGTTTCTAAAGTAGTGCATTTATTGTGTGCATATGCAAACAGCTAAATCATACTTGATAACGCGTCCAGCCCTTATAAATTACCTGTACCTGGACATGTTGGAGGTCGGTGAATCTTTTAACCGAGTCGGGCTCTCCTCATCCTAAATAGTCGAGTCACTCAGATCAATAATCAACAACTATTGTAAACGGTAATCAATACTCAATTAATAGATCAATATAGCACATCAGAAATCAATAGCAGTTGGTATTTCGGCGCACCATGACCTTTCAGTCATGAATAACCACACCAGTTTATTAAAAGTTAGTGAATTTATTTCCCTATATTAACAAAGCTAGCACGATATATATATGTCTCAAAACCAATTGATATATGTATATGAACATTACTAGCTGTCCATAACGGCGGAAGAAACGTAATCTACGTAAAATCTGAATAATGATATACTCTGTTATCGCAATGCAAATCACCAATATGACTAACTGTATTTGACTAATTGCATACATTGGTCAGCATAACAAGATTTCAAATTAGCATGATACATCGAATGAGTACCTCGACTAACCTCTAATTAGCATTGGCATGTGGGACTTCATGCAAAACGAATTTAGTCAACACAAATTTGGAAAACTTCTAGCTAGGACCCTATCAAAAATAGCAGTTAATACCTAAAAGGAAAAACACAATGCATAATACATTTATCCTTTCATATTTACCAAATACAATCAGCATTCAAGAAAAGTCTTCGTCCTTCAGGTACCGGTTGATCAGCATGGGGCAAATTTCAAAGGGGCAAAGTTAAGGGCAAACTTCCTTGCAGCGGCAAGGAGAATAGGGCAAAGTTACTGCATGGGCAAGACGGGGCAAATCAAAGTTAAAGTCTCTAGGGTGAGAATTCTTAAAGTCTCTTTCTCTCAGATAGAGAAAAGGGCATCAGGGTGTCATCCAAAATGGAGTCTGGCATCAGGCTTCAAACTGGCATCGAGGAAAATGGCTGACTTCTCTTTGTCCGGTGGGTTTAAGTAAGAAAAATTCCAAATTCTGCAGGGTCTTCCATTGGAGGGTTCATAGGTTGGCTTCAAATTGTACAATCAAAATTGCCTTTTACTAGCGCTCATTTATGCATACACTGTCCTTGGAGCCTTGGAACACAAATTGTAACATGGTTTGCCAATTATTTTACTATCTGTACCTTCATTGTCCGCACCTGCAGAGACTGACCTTGTATCAAAGGGGATGAAACCGGCCTAGTACGAAACCTTGGAGATAAGTGTACCAGTCAGCTCTACTGGAAAAATACTATTTCAAGCAAGAATATATGTTTCATTAGTTCAAGGAAAAACCACGCAGTTAAAATTTGAAACCAGGCAACTAGGCCAAAGCCTGTACTAAATTTAAGCTAAGCAAAACAGTTTTCAAACAAGAAATCATGGCATACATTTGCAATTATGACCGATTACTACATTTTTAATACTTCATGATTAATAAAGCTCGTTTACAATGATGGCGAACTACCCCGAGGGCACAATTTCCCTCGTACATTATTTTCTTTACTAAAATCACACTACATTACATGTTTTGATTATACGATATGTATGAATATATGTCGGACCTTCTTTTTCTGCGTCATCATACTCGTACTATGACAACTTGCCCTTAGGTTCTGTAGACTTTGCCTTGTTGCTAGGAAAAAAGGAAAAATGTGTGATTCTCAAACATTTTCTTTAACTCCTTCTCGCGCATTTCTACCTGTACCTGGCGAGCCTGTCATGATATGGCAAGACTGGCGGGAATACTTTTGAAATTATATTTCAACACTTGAAGATGAAAATCATGAAAAATGTTACCACCAAGGAGTTAAAAAAATCTTATAAACAGGCGGGAGCCCTGAAGGCATACACATTTATGAGTGAATAATAGATCTGTAGAAGAATCGGACATCTATAAAAATGTAGTTGATGACTTAAGTATGCACTTTTCAACAAATTTCTGCGGCCATTGATAGGTATACATTTTTCCAAAGAAAGCAATCTGAAACTGATTTCATCCAGTATGTAGCTTCCCTAAAAAATGTAAGCTATCGCTATAAATTCGACAGTTTACTGAGGTACATGATGAACTTATTAGGGATAAGATTGTTATGCATACTTGCAGGGCTCTCTGTGAGGAGAGTTTATGAATTTACGATGATTCCCCCTTAAAGGATGTGGTTGCTTCCCTAAGAAAGGGCGAACTATGGAAGAGATGCGCTCAAACTGCAATTTTTAGTGAAAAAGACAGAAATATCCGCGGGTCATCATTTCATAACAAACGTTCACGGATCACGAAGCTTTGTTGGCTGAAGAAAACAACTCCCAAAAATGAGCACCCCATCAACCTTTTACCCTTTTACATCACTGACAGTATATGCAGTGTCAAGGTCTGCAGCAGGAAGACTGGAGCATCCATTCCATCCTCAAACATGGCACCACATTCTTTCCACACAGGTCACATAATAGACATTTTCCACACAAGGATATTAGGCTGTGAGCCTACAAAGTGCCTGACCACCCTCAGTACACTCAGTGGCAACAATACATTGAATAAATTACATGATACATTACATTGACTGTATATATCGACTGGGTTTTAAGGACAATTTTTGGCTGGAAGGATGGACATGTGGAACTTGGTAAATGAATGGATTTTATTGTCTTCTATACCCAAATATGTGTTCCATGAATTGATGTTCTAAAGGCAGTTGATAAATGTTTGGTTGAATTTACTTTCTTACGTAATTTATTGGATGAGTTGATATCTTATTGGTCTTTGATGAGTGTATGCATGTTACACTTTCCATTATGAAAAATATTTCCATGTTTCATGATGGCATATATAAATAGAATTTGATTAATGAATAAATACATCCATTCGCAATATATGAATATGAGACGATAGATGGATTAATAACAGCTACAATACAGAGTATTTCCAATTACATTGAAGTGTTGTGCACCTTTGAGTGTTTGATTTCAAGCCGCATTTTACAAATCAGGTTTCTGTGTGCCTCTTGAAGATGTATAAGGTTTGGTTTATATTACAGGTGAAACTCATGGCACAGGAGCTGGAGGCTGCTATCACATAACAGAAAATTGCTGCATAATGACATTAAGCACTCCATTCAAAGTGCTGCATCTAATTGCGGCTTCCAATTATGAGAGGCATATTTTTCTCCACTGATTAGTATTGGCCGGCGTGCATGTAAATGCCACTGGGCCAGCAGTTCATCATTTCACAATCTAATTACTGGTGAAGAAGGCCAGTGATGAGAGGGGAAATATCGAGTGCTGTATTGACCGGCACACTCTTTGCTGCCATCAATACCAGCCGGAGATAAGAAATTACTCCTCGAGGCACTGGGCTCCCTAATACTTTGTCACCAAATCAAAAATTGTTCATGCAACTTCTCTAACTCAGCAGTTATTCAAAGCAAGGCAGCGATGGGCTAGCTAAGGCCTTTGTTTCATAAGAATCTTTATTATCCAGACAATTGGTCCCTTTTGTGGCACTTCTTTTATGCAGTTATTCCAAAAGCAAGCAGTTCACACTCTAGTCGCCAATGAGCAAACCTCTCAGGTACCCTCTAAATTGGGTTGGACTAATTAGGAATTAATGAGTGGAGACGTGTATAGTGAATGAATGGAGCTTTAACAGGCGAATGAACAGATTGATGCATGGAGGACTGTATTTCATTTATATTGATTTGCAAATTACACTTGGAGAAGCTCCATTACCTTCAGCAGTGATGAGACCCAGCAACGGCTTTGGTGAGTACCCTCATACAAGTAGCTTAATGTAGCTCTCAGCAACGAAATGGTGTAAATAAGTGTTGCACAGTAGAACCTCTGTTCAAACGTGTGCACGTGGTTTGCAAACAGCATAGACAGTAATAATGCGTTATGTTACATGAAATTGTGCCTTGCTCTGTAAGTTCCTGCTCACCCTACTTGGGAGTGGGACAGTACTTCACAGAACCCAGTGCACCATGATAGTATGTTGGTCACGCCGTAGATTCTCATGTTATGTGCAAGTTATGTCAGCCATTGAACGAGGATGCCTGACGGGATCCACTTGGGTGGGTGGAGGTTCTTTCCACCCCCTCCGTCAGAAGGTTCTTATATCTCCATAGACGTAATTTAGGAGTCGCAGCTGCGTCCCCTGACTTGCCCTTTACTACCCCTGGAACTGCCTTTGTGACCCCTAGCCTGAGCGGTGGCACATTCAGTGCCAGGAACACAGTGGCAACTCGTCCTTATGGACGTCAGTAGAGGCTCCACACTCTTTGTTTTTTGTCAATCTTTTATTACACTAATAGTGAATAGTAACATATTATTCAGTGTAATAAAATGAAGTACAATCAGCTGTCAAATGCCCTTCCATGGCAGCTGAGGTAAGTAAAAAAAATGCTTTTAAATGTATGTTGTGTGCGTGCTTGCAGGTTTGAGTGTTTATGTGAGAAAGTGTATGTAAGTGAGAATTTGTATTTGTAAGCGTGTGTGTGAATGAAAGGGGAGGTCCAAGGGTATGTGATGTCACTCCTGCTCCCCCTGGCATTTTAGTGACGTCCATGTATATCTCCTCTTTTAGTCAGGGGTGCTGTGTGCCAGTACAGCTAAGACAACATAGGACAGGTTAAACTGTCTAGACCTGCAGTGGTGCTAGGGCGTTACCTGCGCTCTCTTAAAGACCTCCTGGGAAACAAAATACAATTTCTGTGGCTTTCCAGTGAGTTGCCCCCACTAAGTACCTTCCTTAGAATGGAACAGCACAGTTACAAAGGGATGCAAGGGAGTTCCAATGGAATGAGACATCTATCCTATTTCAAAGCACTATTGGAGGATTTTTTATATTACTGGCGGTGCCCAACCTGTCGTACAATTAAAATATTTCCCCCCGCACAATTTTAGCAACACATATCAGTCATCTTAAAAATATTGTGATCTGCAGAATGCCTTAAAATGCCGTAGACAACCTTAAATCAGGATAAGCTGTAGATCCGAATGGTAGCAATGGGTTAAAATTATAGTGCGTTTCTGGGTAGAGTTTAACACTTTTGATATCCAGCGTCTCATTCACAAATTTATAGTGAGACTGGTGAAGACCTCCTGGAAGCAGGTCCAGAGGCAATCTGAAGAGATGCAGATTGGAGGAGATTTGAGCTGCTAGTGCAAATACAAGCGCTGCACAGCCGACCATTCATTGTGAGCAAAATATGCCTACCTTGGCTTTTGAATTTATAGAATTCAAAGGCCCACAATCAATCTTTTGAGAATGCATTTGAGGAAGGACACTATTGAGACATTCCTTTTTCAAATCAAAAGTATGGTTGGGCACTCCTTTCATGTCCCCACTTATTTGTCATTTGGATTTGTCTAAAAAGGCATTTATACATGAAGAAAAGCCTTTTGCAGACACAAACCCTATGATTTTGTGAATCACAGGGTTTGCAATCTCAAATGGGCTTTAAACATGAAGTCAATAATTTTGTTTTAGCGATGAGAGCTCCCAGGAGGTTGGGTAGCTCTCCCCACTTTCAGCTGGGGGAGACATGTCAGACCTGACAGCATCAGGTTTTGCATCCCTCAAATAATGGACTGCCCAAAGAGACAAATACTGTAATTGTGCAATCTTTGTGCGTGCAAATTCTGCTTCCCACCCTGAGATGAAACTGTAGAACTTTAGTGCTGTGATCTTGCGTGCTGACGTCATCAGACGTCACTGGGGGGGATGGGGGAGGTCAGGGGAGGATGGGGGCAGCCCGCAGGGGGAGAGCTAGCGCTTCCCCTGAGGGCCGTTAAATGGACGTAATGGTTATGTCCATGGCACCTGAGAGGCGCAGCATGGACTAACCATTACATCCATGGCCCTCAAGGGGTTAAAATACTAAACTAAACAGCCTGTTAGGTTTGCAATATAGACGATCGGTTCCCAACTGAGCATACTTTAGGACGTCGTCAAATCCTCCTGGATTCATTATAGCTGCCAAGGTTTCAGATTGTTTATGTGTGTCATTTTCACAATAACACAGTAATTATGAGTGACATTCACTTCAATAAAAGTGTATTTTATTTCCAAAGAGTGGACTGGATAGAGAGCTTTGCAAAGTGGAACAAGAGTGTAGTTTCTTGGTTCACTCTCAACCGAAGGACCAGGCAAATATTTATTTCCATGGTGATATATTTGAACTCCATATCGAGATTGTGGATTGATAGAACTCAATGTCTACAATGACCTGGGTTGAGTTCAATTCAGCATGTTAGACTGTATTTTTAAAAGTAAATTTTTCACAAAGGATGCTTTAAGTCCATATATCATCTTACTTTTTTTTTTAGTTAAAAACGTGTAATTTATTCAACTGCCTTGAATCCATCGATAAATCGCATAAAAATACCATGAACGATACTTGAGACACAGTGTTTTTTTGATCGTTGCATTGTTTCAAAGTGGCTTCATTTCTAGTGCATTCTAACGTTTCTAAAGCCAACATTTTCTTTTGTTATAGAAACTACATAGGCAAAAGATTTATCATTATGGTTAGCTAAGTACATTGATGAGCTTCCTCTCATTAGGAAAAAGTCGAAGCAGATGGTTCTATAAAGTAGATTGCAATGATTGCTTGTATCTGTATTTCCTCTTCTGTTGACTTTTATTGTCACCTTTTCTCATTTCCCATAAAGTCAAATTCCAAATGCGAAGCAACAACATTTATTGCTTCAAACATCTGGTGAGAGATATGGAGGCTGCAAAATGACTTGAGTGAAAGAAGAGACGTTTGCGCGTCTGTAAACCCGCCAAACCTTGTAAATGTTTGGGTAAAAATGAAACGAATGAATGAGTGAATGGATTGGTTGCACCCATGAAAGAGCAAATTAATGAACAAATTAATACATGAAAGGATCAATGCATAATTTTGCTGTGGGGGTGGATGGAAAAAAGTCTCTCTCAAAAAATGGACTTACAATTTCGAGCACTATATGTTGATTTGTACTTTAACATGCAAAGTAATATATTTGGTTTATGTATCCCACTTCACAGAATAAACTGCCAATGCTAAATAGATTGAATTTAATGTGTAAACGTCTGCTCCGTATACATGGTGTCTCTCGTTTTTAGGTCTGACTACATATATCTCTTGCCTTTGGTCACACCTCATGTCCGCACACTACACAACACATAGAATACAGAGAGTAGCTTTGGTTCAGGTAGCTTTTCCCATTGCCTTTTTTGGGTGAGCCCCTTCAGGAATTGGGTAGAGGGGCTCTCAATCAATCATCATAATTTATTCGCTGCGTTTCTGCGGCATAAAAGCACATTTACACAAAAGTATAAATATCAGTAAAACCATGGAGTTTAAATATAAAGATAAAAAAGAATGTACAAGCATAAGATCTAACATTTAAAAAGCAGAAATCCATTTTTAACCTGCACATAGTGAAAAAATAAAAACTAAGCCATGAATGCCAATTATATAGATTATAATATCATAAGATAAATGCCAAGAGACCAGAAACGGTGACATTCGACTGTGGGCACTTCTTCTAACCTTCACCAACTACCAAATTAAATTTGTGTCAGTGTAACACACCAAAGGAGACTGCAGCTGTTAAAGAAATAGGAACACTGGCTTGCATTGCCGAAAATTCAAAGACTTAAGCATTGGACTCAACAACTTTTTCCTACGTATACAATAACAGGAACCAAAAAACATGATATGAAGAGTTGACTGCACAGAGTTACCGTCACATTGACAGGGAGCTAGATCAGCATGGCAATTGCACTTAGGTGGGTTCCCTACCATTAAAGGAATATAATGTAATCAAATCTAGTGAGGATAAAGTGATGCTGCCTGTTCTGAATATCAGAAAGATGCAGTTGAGCCCCTTCCTGATGGGGTATCTGCTTGTACAGCTAGGCAGATGATTTGTGCCAGTTGGCCGCCACTCTGGCAGACCTTATTGCCCCCAAGAACATTGTTTAGCCCATGTTTAGAGAAGGACGTATATGTACTTGGACAAGAAAACAACTCTGGCAGCCCAATCCTCTGAAACATCAATTTAACATAGGCAAGACAAGGAATATATAATGTAAAACAATTATTCATAACCAGACGATTCAGTGGGGCATATTCTCTTGCCCAGATTTTCTCGTCATAGCAATAACGGACAAGCCATATCTTATCCTCAATATATGGCATACCAAGCTCCTTGTTACACAAAACAGTAGAACACCCATGTAGGACTGGTAGTACGCTCCTGAAAAAGGAATTTTCAGCTCTCTGGACCGGGCCCATGTCTACCATACCCCATATACCCACTCCATAACGAGCCACGTAGACTGATTTAGATTCATAGATGGACAGAAGCTCCTTTACTGGGGTAATGCCCAGTTTTTTGCTAAAACACTGCAACCCTATCAGTCTTTTTCCAGCAAAACCACTCTATTATCCACCATTGGCTTCCATGTGGACTTACTATCAAATAAGATCCCCAAATAGGAAAAGTTGGGGTGGGGCTCTTCAATTCTGGTATCCTTAGTATGGAAGGCTGGGGTTCTCTTCTGGGCACTTTCCGGACCTCATTATAGAAGTTTTCTTGGCATTAACCTGGAGATCGAGGTCTTTCATGAAACTGACATAGTCGTCAATTAATCCCGTCAGGGCTCGCCCTGTCCTTGTAATTAGTACTGAATCATCCAGGTGAGGGCTGTCTGAATTCTATTCTTGTACAAGGAAAAAAGAAAGGGTGCAGTTATGCACTCTTGCCTCATGCCACACCTGATACCTACCAAATGTGTCAGTACACTCCCCCTCCCTACCATAGCCCACAGATGCTTCAGTCCCCGAATAAAGCTGCTTAATAAAGGCAATAATTTCTTCCCATAAGCCCATCTCAGATATAATGACCCAAAGCTTTGAGTGGGAAATGCAGTCAAAAGCTGCGATAAGTCCATAAAAATATGAATACTGTAACTTTCCTAATCAGAGCGTATTTTAAAATAACCAATCTAAGGTTCAAACAGTGGCCAATTGTGCCATATGCTTTTTAAAACCTTATTGTGCATCAGCAAGAATGTTATTGGTGTGTGCGCCACTCCTCTAGCCTCTGAAGCAGAACATGACCCATACATTTTGATGTGGAATCCAGGAGTGAAACGGGCAGATAATTAATTGGGAGGGATCTGTCACCTTTTTTGTAAACTGCGACAATAACAGATTCATGCCATGTTGCGGGCAACCCAACCTTAACAAATGCATTAAAAAGTTGGTTAGAAGGGGGGGGGGCACAACTCCTGGCAATCCAAGAAGAGGTTCATTGGTACACCACCGGGGCCTGGTGCGTTTCCCCTACAAGAACCTCTCACAGCAGTGTTTACTTCTTGTTAGAAATGGGGTCTCTAGTTAGCAGAGGTATACACCCTTGTCCAAGTAGGGATGACAATCCTAGTCAGGGTAAATCACACACAATCCAAATCATCCTGTGCCCACTCTCTGGTAGCTTGGCACTGAGCAGTCAGGCTTAACTTAGAAAGCAATGTGTAAAGTATTTGTGCAATAACTCATGCAATAACACAGTGAAAACACCACAAAAATACACCACACAGGTTTAGAAAAGTATAAGATATTTATCTGATTAAGTTAAGGTCAAAACGATCAAGATTTGATAAGCACAAGTTGAGATATCACTTTTGCAATGATAAGAAGAGTCTTTAAAAAAACAACTGTCTCTTGTGTGCACAAAGTACCTAGGTTTGCGTCAAAATTAAATGCACTGAGACTGCAGAGGAGGAGGTGTGTGGAAAAAGGAAGGTGTGTGTCAGATTGCCCGATGCGGCACAAACAATGCATTGTTTCTTCCCACGCTGCAAGGACTTTGCATCGATTTCCGGCGCGCAGACTGAGATCCTCACTGTGATGCGTGGTCTTTTGATGCTCAGGGACAATGTGTGGAAATTCTGGACATGTGGGATGAAGTCACAGGCGCTGCCTCGATCCAGTGGGCGATGCATTGGTGTTTCTGTTACAAGGCAGGCGCTGCTTTGATTCTTCACTCAGGAAGTCGTGCTGCATCGTTCCGGCTCGGCTGTGCGTCAATCTGGTATGGCTGTGCGTCGCAGTTCTGGTTGCAATGCAGGCACTGCGTTAATCTCCACTTGGGGAGCGGGGATGCTTCATTCTGATTTGGCGATGCAGCGAGTTTCTCATCACTGAGCTGGCTGTGCATCGTTTACGGCAGGCTGTGCATTGATTTTCACCGCACAAGAAGTTTTCTTGAAGAGAGGAAGTTTTTTTTGCCATTAGACTTCAGAGACAGGAGGCAAGCTCAGTCCTAGCCCTTGGAGTGCACTTCTCAGAAAAGTCAGAGGCCAAAAAGGAAGCAGGGCAACAGCAAGGTAGCAGTCCTTCACAGCAAAGCAGTCCAGGTGAGTCCTTTGGGCAGCCAGGCAGCACCTCTTGACAGGTTGCAGGATCTGGTCCACGGGGTCTGTTCCAGGAAGTGTCCAATTTGGTGGGGTCATGGACCCAATTTCTATACCCAAAAATGCCTCTGAAGTGTGGGAGACTTCAAAGAGTGGTTTTAAAGTGCACAAGGTCCCCTTTCAGTACAGGTCTGGCTGCCAGGGTCCCAGAAGGGGGTTTGGCAGTCCATTGAGTGAGAGCAGGCCACTAGCCTTTGAAATGGAAGTGTCAGGCCCTCCACCCTTTTAGCCCAGGAAGACCCATTCATTATGCAGATGAGTGCAGGTGTGACTGAGTATCCTGTGTTTGTGGTTGTCTGGGTGAAATGCACAATGAGCTGTCAACCACTCCAACCCATACGAGGGCTGGAGATAGGCAGTAAGGCACAGATGGATTTTAATTACAGAGAAATGCTCTCTTTCTAAAAGTGGCATTTCTAAAATAGTAATATAAAATCCAACCTCGCCAATAAGCAGGGGTTTCTATTACCATTCTGGCCATACTAAACATGACCTGTTTACCCCTTTTTGGTCAGAATCTACCACAAAACAGTATACGATGGTAGCCCTAATGTTATCCTATGAAAGGAGCAGGCCTTGCAGTAGTGGAAAACAAATTTAGGAGTTTTCTACTACTATGACATATAAAACACAAATGTACATGTTCTGCCTTTTACCTACATAGCACCCTGCCCTATGGGTTACCTAGGGTCTACCTTAGGAGTGCCTTACATGTACAAAAAGGGGAGTTTAAGGCTTGGCAAGTACTTTTAAATGTCAAGTCAAAGTGACAGTGAAACTGCACACACAGGCCTTGCAATGGCAGGCCTGAGACATGGGTAAGGGGCTACTTATGAGGGTGGAACAACCAGTGCTGCAGGCCCACCAGTAGCATTCAATCTACATGTGGTGCACGTTACTATGGACTTACAAGTAGATCAAATATGCCAATTAGGTATCTACCAATGTTACCATGTTTAAGGGAGAGAGCATATGCACTTTAGCACCGAGTACTAAACCCAGCAAGAATTAGTTCCGAAAAAGAGAAGGAGGAAGGCAAAAAGTTTGGGGGTGACCCTGCAGAGAGGCCATTTTAACACTTCTTCAAGGCTAAAAGCCAAGGGCAAAGGCATAGAGCAATTAAAAAATGTGTCCCTGATTTCATCCCCCCGCTGAAAGCCCGAGTACAGGCTAGAAAATTGTTCCACCCACTGCAGAGCCTGCACATGCATGTCAGACCTGTTTTTAAAATAGCAAGAGTTCACTACCCTCCAAAAAGATGCACGCCTTTCATTTATCTTGCCCTCCTAAGATCTACCCATGTCTTCTCTCTAATCTCTCTAACCCAGACCATCCTCTCTAACCGATCCTCGGCCCTGGCCTGCTTTATCAAGCGTTTCTCTGCTTCCACACAAAGCGGAGTGGAGTCTGACTAAAGCCTTAATACATGCAGAGTTAAACCGCCCCCCTTGCATCCACTTCTTTGTATTGGCCAGTCAATAAGCGCTGCACTGATAGCCTCTGTGATTTCCCCAAATGCATCCTTGATCAAGCCAGGGTCAGCTTACACATCTAATGGGCTGATACCCTGTTCTAGTCTTAGGCATCATCATTCCCACCCCCTTTAAGCTACAACACAAGGAGTCATGGTCACTAAAGCCAGAAAGGTGGCCTGAAAGTCCCTCAAGGATGCCCCTACCAGCTCTGAGCTAAATATATAGTCAATTGTTGTGGGTCGGATTCTGCCTGAAAATGTCGGGATGAGACCACAGCCCTTCCCTTCTTCATGCAACATTTTAAGGTTATGCTTCATGATTAAATTATTAAGAGTATTACCATGAGCATTGTGTTTAAAATGGATGAAATGATCTTTTCTTCATTTGGTGAGCCCACAATTTGATGTCAAGGAAACTGTGCAGTAATGTGAGCTAAAATCCCCCACCCATAGAGTTTCCACTGGGTTCTGTAGGGACACCTTAAGGTGACTAATACTATTCTCTGGTGCTTCAATCACTGTTTGAGCGGAGCCATCATTGACATTGTTATAGTAGTTAATTAACAAAAGGTCTCAGTCTAAGTTTAAATCAAATATTAAACATTAAAAATGGGGAGAGTCACTAAACTATCTAATACTTTTCTCCACAATGGAATTAGTTACAACCCTCCCTTTGCCCTGCCTGCCTTAGCTGGACAGACAGGAATGAAGTGTGACTGGTACCCATCAATGTCAAATGTCTCAGTTACCCATGTTTCCTGGAGGTATATAAGTTAGTAGCTTCCGATCATTTCCAGCCATTCGAGATCACCCATTTCCCTCCCTAGCCCCACAATATTCCATGATAAAATCTTCACTACATCAAGTGGAGGGTGAGCCGTTGTATTTGGACCACAACAGGGCTGCACCCTACTCTTACTGGGAGGAGAGTGCTCGGTGGATAGCCTAACAGAGATTCAATCGCAGCCCTACAGCCCCGCCAATAGTTGGACATCTGTTTAAGGGAAGCCATGTAGGGTAGCCAACAGTCTACTCCTGGACAATTAGTCCCAGGTTTCCTCTATTCTGCCCACCACTCTGCATTAAAGGGCACCTGGGTTTATAAAAGTGCCGAAGGGGAGGGCAGTAATCACAGATGCCCAATTGCATGAGTGCACTAAAGTCTGTGATAAGTTGGCCACCAAACCTGGGGAACTAAAGTTAACAACCACACAGTCCCGTGGTATCGATCTATGTGCCACCTACTCTTACTGGGAGGGGGGCTCAGTGGATAGCCTAACAGTGCTAATTGCAGCCCTCCAACCCCTCTAATCGCTGGAATCTGTTTGTTAAGGGAAGCCCTGGAGGGTAGCCAGAATCGACGGAAGGGCCACACCAACCCAATCTACCCTCCTAGTCATCAAAATGTATGGTAATACATTGTACTACCGGGCGGTATTTGTGGTTAGCCAATGTGCGGTCTTGGCAATCCCCTCTGTAGTTTCAGGCTTGGCCGGTATGAGACGGAGGACATTTGCCAGCTCAAGCATGTACAGGGCAGAGGCAGAAGGAAACTGGAACCTCGTGTAATCACTACCCTCCCTCTGAACTAGATCTTCAGTAGGCCCCTTAACCTTACTCACAGAACAATGTGACCTACTCCCTGACTGCCTTGCTCCTGTGAGGCACCCCTGCTTGGATAAGTAGCCGTGTCCTGGGAATGAGAGTGCCCCGTAGTTACACATGGAATCATAAACTCTGTAATCCTCGTCTGCTGGAACTCAATCTACCCCATCAGAGTCACAGACTTACCCCCTTCCTAATAGATTGTACTGGAGGATAGGGATATACACGTGTGCCCCTAGCTTCGTGGCAACCGATATCATCGCCTGATTCCAATTGCTTCACTAAGAAATCAGAAGAGCACCTCCCAGTGGGGTCACCCACCAAGGACGATAGTTTGGCCTTATTACCATCCAGCCGGTCTTGCAATTGTTTTCGAAGTTTCATCATTAATTCGACCCTCGCACAGAGCACATCACAGTTGTACAGAGAGCCCACCTCTGCCGGTGCTTCATCCCCCTCAAGAACCTGAGGTTCTGTTACAATAGTGGGCCTTTTTCGCGCGGCTCCCCCTTCTTCCTTTTTACTGGGAGCTCGTTAAACATTTCCTGCTGCAAAGGCAGGCTCCCTTTGTTATAGGAGGGGAAATGTGTGCACCTTAGGTCGAAGGGCACTCCCTTTGGACTCTACCCCCTGGCGATGCCCAAATTGAAGGGATGTCCGCCCCCAACTCCAGTGAGAGACACCGCTCAGTAAGTGCAATCTCCTTAGACAAGCCTCCAGCGGCTCGTGTCAAAAAGGAGTCTGGGGTTGTGATGGACTCCCCCACAGAAGCAACAGCCTTTCTTTCCCCCATTATCTGCCAACACACCACAAATCAGAGAGGGACCTGAAAGTGGAGGGGCACGCGGGAAACAAGAGCAACGCTCTAGTCTTCCTGCGGGTCATTTCGGGAAAGGAAGTGACGGCGAGGGACAGGGATTGGGAAAAAGGTAAGTGGGGGGCGGTCTAGGGGGCGGAAATAAAAGGGGTTGGGGGTGAAGGGACCGGCCTCTTTGCCGCGATTCCCTCACGCGTTTTAATTTAGAGAGGCCGGTCCCTGGGGCTCTTCACTGCGGGTTTCTTTTGAGGTGCAGGTAGGGTGGGGCTCAGGGCAGGGAAGGGGTATGCGGGTATCGCCACTTGTGCAGTATTATGTAGACCGGGGCGCGCGTTCAGCCCGCGCCCCTCCCCCCTCATCCTTCACAACTACTGGGGGCGGCCATACGCTCCTTTTCGAGCGGCCGCCCCCCCCCCCCCCCTTTTCACAGGAATCAGGGCACGTGTTTGCTGGCCGGCCGGCCGCGGTAACAGGTGGCTGGTTTTTAAGCCACTGTCGGCCCCTGGGGGCCCCGCCAGCAGGCCTTTTTTGTTTTATAGGCCCAACATATCCTTGATTTAGCAGCGGTCCAGATTGTGCTGGCTCCGACCACGTGGGGGCCTAATATAAATTTAAAAAATAAAAATAAAAAAAAAGGGAAATAGGGAAATAGGAAGAAATAAATAGAAATAAATATATATATATATATAATACTATGCGATAGAATCGGGTTTGGCTACTACAATTATCCAGGTGGGGAGCCTCACATCATTCAGTGGGGGCCTCCGCCGCCGGCCCTTAAGGCACAATTAAGTGATTTAGGGACAATACAGTCCCCCCCCCCAAAAAAAAAAAGAAAAAAAAAATTTAATTACAATTTCGTACAAGGAGGTTATCACACAAGGCAAAACCAACGCACTATAGGGACCCCCCCCCCTTGCCAGGCCCCCCGCAGGACCCCACGGGAGGCGCCAGGTTACGCAGGGCCCACGTATCCTTTCTCAGCACGCCCTTTGCGGCCTGCAGCAGGGGGGTACAGGCAGTTTAGGAATTACGCCCTGGGGTTTTTGTCTTTACCTAAGGGCAGAGCGGCAGCTGGGTATGGGTTTCGGAGCCAAAGGGGATAAGAAGGCAGGGAGGATGGTGGTTTAGGCAGCGCGATGGGAGCCAGTGGCGCATACGGCCATGCGGCGCGCGGAAGGTCAATGCCAACGCAAGAGGTTGGCAGAAGGAAGGCGATACCAACGGGGCGCAATACGGCCCCGGCACGTTGGTCAGAAGCGCTAGAGGGGTCTCCGGCGGCCTTCTCTACTCCGTAGGATCGGGGACAACACAGAGATGGCAGACGCCATGTGGGTCACAATGACATGTCTAATAACTACATGATGAGGAGTGGGAGTGTTTGAAAACGGATGGATGTGTGTGAAGAGGATGTGTGGGAACTTGACTATGAAGAGGATCTGGAAGAATGGGAAGTGGGGGAGATCAAGGAAACAGAGGTTCACAGCACAAGGGGGAGGGAAAGAGGACGCAGGAGCGGCGCAACCCCTCTCTCCGTTTCTATTTTCAGGAGCGGGACAACAGCAATGGTCCACAGGAAAGAAGGCAAGAACAAGCACGGGGCCGAAAGGTTTCGCGGCCGGGGGGCTGCACATTGCAGAGGTAAAGGGCAATGGTGGGCGGTTTGGGGGACGGGGCAAAAGGGGACGACACTCCAATTTACAAGTCGGTGGGGGTAGGAGAAGTTTCGATATTTGACACGCTAATAGGTAAAGATAAGAAAGGCGGGGAAAAAGGCACAGAGCTGCAAGCCAGAGGTACAACTTAGGGGGGACAAGGCAGCGGAGAGAAGTCAGGCACAGAAGAAAAGGAAGGGAGAGAACACAAGAGGAGGCTACCCTAGATGGGTCTGGCTATGCCATTGGGCCCACACATAGTGGTGAAAACAAGGCAGAATATGGAGACACGAGTATGTAGACGTTTTTTTAAAACTGTTACATAGGGACATACAAGCCACAGAAGGGTCTACGGAAGAGGAATGGGAGTTGGCCCCTAGGCCGAGGGTGCCAATTAATATGGACAATTGGACATCAGCTTTTAATCTTTGCAAGCATTTATTGCAAGAAATACCCTGACAGGGCTATAGCGCTATTTAAATACATGGACATCATTAGGAAAGCGCAGATGCATTTTGGGGGTTCAGAGCTGGAATGAGCATTAACCCAGATGAGCCATGGGGGGACGTAGACCCAGAATTATGGAGGCAGTGGACGGCATCATCACAATCCGCAGCAGCGACACATACGGCCAGGGGGTTACCAGTGGTATATAAGCCGTTTCAGGCACGTCCAGCCCCGGGGTGAGGGTGGGGACAAAGAACAACATTTAACACGACAGGAGTGTGCGGGAATTTCAACAAGGGTTTCTGCTCCAGACATCCTTGTAAAAATGAAACATGACTGCTCCAAGTGCGGGGGTTGTCACCAGGTTACTCAATGTTTTTCACTCTCCAGTCCCTCCGTACAACGGAGGGCGGCAAAAGGGGAGGGACACAGGGCGCTACTGATCCAAAGGGGGCCTACGCCAGTTTAGGTTAGTTCTTATCTTACCAGGATTGCGTATATACAAGGATAGGGCAGCTGCCTTGAGTTAGCAGAAGGGTTTCAAGAAGGTTTCAGGGTCAGTGACCACGGCCCACGGGTGAGACACTGGGCAGACAACTGGCGGTTGGCAAGGAATTACCACAGGTGGTAAGGAATAAGCTGGACAAGGAACGGTCATTGGGCAGAATTGCGGGCCCGTTTCTTATGAGTGGCCAAGTCAGATTTTGATGGACCCTGCTGGGAGTCGTGCCGAAGAAGGCCCCGGGTGAAATCAGGTTGATACATCACCTCTCATGGCCGGAGGGCACATCTGTGGACGATTTCATGGCAGCGGAAGACACCAGACTGGTGTATGCTTATGTGGATGATGCCATAAAAAATTGGTCAGGGCGTGCGGCCATGGGGCAGAAATGGAAAATGCGATATGCAATCAGCTTTCAGGTTATTGCCGATACACCCAAGGGATTTTTGAATTGTTGGGGATGCAGCTTGAAGGGGCAGTCTATGTGGACAGGGGCCTGCCCAGGGGTCGCGCGATCTCATGCGCGTTGTTCGAAGCTGTTAGCACCTACATGCAGTGGGTCTCTGTCAAGAGTAGTGGGCATTATGCGGTGACCCATTATTTGGATGACTTCCTTTGTGGGAAGGAAGGGTTCGTGGGGAGTGCCGGACGGCTCTGGAAGACTTTCAGGATATGGCACAGGAGATGGGACTGCCGTTGGCACCCAGAAAGACCAAAGGCCCCTCATAGGTTCTCAACTTTCTGGGTAGGGTTTTAAGACTCCAGTATAATGATGGCCAGATTAACGGCACAGACAGTAACGGAGATGCTGTTTTTCTTGGTCACATTGATAGGAAGTACGAAAAATCGATTCGAGACTGCCCAGAAGGGGTTGGGGTACCTTAACTTTGCGTGTAGGACAGTTAAAGGGGGAGGAGGACGTTTTGCAGGTAATTAGGGTTGTACATGTCAGGTGCAGTTTTGCCACACCACAGAATAAGTGGGTCAAGGGGACTCGGAAGATGTTAAGGTGGGAAATATTTCTGAAACAATTAATTGGGGTATCCAGGTGGTTCTGGGAAGAAGAGACAGTATGGCAGGTGCAGATATTTCAGATGCGGCAGGAGCGCATGGTTTTAGTGATTGTAGGGGATGGCAGATGGTGCCCGGAGGCGTGGCCAGCATTTTTGGTGACAACTAAGGAGGAGCATTGCTGTGCTGGAAATTACTTTTTTCTTTCTGGTGGCCATGGCAGTATGGGGGGCGTGAGTTAGCAAATAGGGCAGTTTTCTTCAGAACCAACAACATGGCTGTCGTGGATTTAGGAGCGGACAGAAAGCGAGGGATGTGAAGGTTTTTGCGCTGGTTGCGCTGATTCAGGTTGCAGGGCTTATCTCTGAATTGTGATCTTTAAAGCTGTCCCGATACCAGGAGTTGTCAACGAGATTGCGGTTTCCCTGTCCCGTTCACAGTGGCAGCGTTTCTGCAACCTGGCGGCAGGAACGGAGCAGACCAAGACAGGGGTCCTCGGCAGACAATTGGGAATGGGGGGGTATGATGAGCATGGGTGGGCGGAGATGTTTTTAGCGGAGTCCGCTCGGCGAAGTTACCGGCTGGCCTGGTTGGGGTTTTTTACAGTTTTTTGAGCAGCTACAGGAAAGTTTTTGTCAGAATTAGAGCGGTGGGGGGTAGAACGGCCAGAGAACCCTTTGATTTTGAGTCGTTACTAGAGTTGTTACACGAATTGCCGGTATGTTGCGCAGATGAATACGAGCTAGCACTTTTTCCGCTTAGGCAGGGTGGATGTTTTGGAGCTTTTAGTCAACCCTCACGGTTGTCAAATAAGACAGCCGGGGTTTTTTTGTGCACAGATCAAGGTCCAAGCTCACTAGTTTTCAGCTCTTACGAGTGTTGAGGATGGCTTTGGGATGTGAGGGCCGCCGGGCCATGGTTTTTTCGGCACGCATTCGTTTAGGATTGGGGCAGCTATGGCCGCAGCGCATTTGGGTTGGGACTGGGCAAAAGATCAAGGCGAGACTCCGCCAGCGATCAAGGTGTTGTGAACTTTAAGTTAAGACCCGAAAGGTGGGGCGATACAGTTGGAAGGGTTTTTTAGAAGGGGGGGGGTTTGTTTCTGTCAAAAAACACAGGTTACAGTTATTTTTCCATTGCAGGAGATGCGTTTGGTCCATCACAGAGCAGGATGGTTACATGGCTGGTCGGCCATTCACTGGTCCACTGGGCATTGAAGTTCGCGGAGAAAACAGATATATGATCGGGTCCTGGGACTAACCAGCAGGCGGCACAAGGTGCTATGGTGGGAAAAGAGCAGAAAGCGGTGGGGTAACATGATACCTTTCATCACTGCTAATTTATTGAACTGGGGATGTTGCAGAATTGTTAATCATACATTTGGGAGGGGATGGCTTTGTGAAATTGTCAGAACTCACGTTACTGCAACACATGCAGAGGGATTTGGAGATTCTCAAGCAAAAAATGGCATGGTACATACTTGGGTGGACAGAATTAGTTCCACGAAGAGGGTGGAAAGGGGCAGTTAAGTATGGAGCCATGGAGCGGGCTCAAAGGAGTAAAGGTTTTTGCGGGGCGCAAAAAAAATAAAAAAATAAAAATAAATAAATAAATAAATTACTGAAACACGAGAGCATTACAGAGCAGGAGGTTGCACTTTTCAGAAACGATGGTTTCACCTGTCCACAATGGGAAACGCATAATATTTGACAGATCTGAGATTGCTGGTGGAAGATTTGGGGGGGAGAAAATGTGTGGTTTACAAACAAGAAATGAGAAGCACTGGGTCGCAGTAGCGTGGCCGTTGTGGGGGTGGGGCAGCAAAACGCCAAATGGGTTTGTGCTGGTTGGCAGTGGATGGGGGAGGGTGGTGAGTCAGATGCGGGCTTGGCCACCCTTCCAGGGAATAAACAAGCAGGTGAAGGCTCTGAGTGGGGGTACGCACGAACCAAATGGGGCATGAAAGGAAAAGGGGAGTGCGTAGGGGAATGGAAACGAGATAAAGGTTTTGAAGGAGAAGGATGAGCGAGGAGAGGTTAATAGGAGGGCGTTATTAAAGTTACGGTTACGTTTGAAAGTTAATGGTTATGTTACTTATGCAATCCTGTCCTAATAAATGACCTTTTACACTAAAACAGCTGTCACTAAATTATTTCCCGATGGAGGGGCCCGCGGGAAGCAAGAGCAACGCTCTAGTCTTCCCGCGGGTCATTTCGGGAAAGGAAGTGACGGCGAGGGACAGGGATTGGGAAAAAGGTAAGTGGGGCGGGTCTAGGGGGAGGAAATAAAAGGGGTTGGGGGTGGAGGGACCGGCCTCTTTGCCGCGATTCCCTTGCGCGTTTTAATTTGGCCTCCCACCCACCCGGCAATTGGAAGAGCGATTGGAAGGACGGAAGTTAGAATCGAATAGCAAGGAGGGGAGGGAAATTGTCAGTTAGGGCAGGTTGCAGGGGTGAGCGAGCAGTAGATGGGGGAGGGTGGTGAGTCAGATGCGGGCTTGGCCACCCTTCCAGGGAATAAACAAGCAGGTGAAGGCTCTGAGTGGGGGTACGCACGAACCAAATGGGGCATGAAAGGAAAAGGGGAGTGCGTAGGGGAATGGAAACGAGATAAAGGTTTTGAAGGAGAAGGATGAGCGAGGAGAGGTTAATAGGAGGGCGTTATTAAAGTTACGGTTACGTTTGAAAGTTAATGGTTATGTTACTTATGCACTCCTGTCCTAATAAATGACATTTTACACTAAAACAGCTGTCACTGAATTATTTCCCGATGTCAAAGTGCGTAGAGTTTACGGTCCAAGAGGGGTAGCCCAGCCTTTTATCGGCTGCTGACTGGCACTGACGGGCCAGCTTTTGGCTCGGTCTTCACCCAGGCACGGGGACCTTAATGCTCTTTTAGCACCAACAGTCTTTGTCCCTCCTCCTGGCCTGCAGTTACTATGAGCTGGACACTGAGCGATGAAGTCCCACTCCAGGAATCTGCCACGGACATGCTAGTGTGAGTGACGGCAGCAAAATGAAGCTGTTTTTCAAACGGAGGCATTTCTCGGATATGTATATTTTTTTGTATAGTTGTATCTGAAACTGAAAATGGAAAAGTCTGTCTATTCATTTTTTTTTTTCTTTTTTGTAGCACGTGATACAAACTGTTTTCCTCTCTTTCCTGATTATATTCTGCCGGCGCCCACTTTTCCCTCCCTACAAGTACCACTGCATTTGGAAATTTGTAAGGCTTTCTCCAAGAGCTGCGATGCTTTCAGCTTGGTCCGCCTCTTGGCAAAGTCTAGTATCAGCATCTGACATGCCAGGAAACAAAAGATGCAAACTGCACCGGCGAGCGTCCCGGACTCACGAAAGGAGACGGCAAAACTTCAATAAACAATTAGATGAAAGCAGTTGCTGTCGGACACCAAGACCAGAACTTTTTCGTATGTGACATCCTGTTTAGTGTATATTATATGTTTTTTGGACATTTTTAAATCTGGAAGACACGTGCCGTTGACAGATTCATGGCCAGGTTGCAAGTATTATATTTTCTTTCTACGAACAAGGCGCTTGAACTCTTTTCATTGTTTCACGCCGTGACCACTCTGTACATTCCAACAGAATGGGTCTTGGTTCTGTAAACGTGGCTTGCCTCATAAGTGGATTCTGAAGAAACGGGGGCTAGACTTTTATGAATAGGAGATCATTTTTTTAAGGAGTTTATAACGAAAGTGGCAAAGCCCAACCATGCGGCGACAACAGCACCTTTTAGCTTGTTAAATTATATATTAAGCCAGCCAAGTCTACAATTTTACCAACTGTTCTATAGTAGGCTTTCGTTTACTCATGTTAATCAGCCCACTAACCGCTATTAAGATTAAAAGGGCCTAGCAGGGCCGAAACCAGTCTGTTGTTGCATGTGTTCCTTCTGGATGGGGTTTTACATGGCAGTCTGACCAATCCCATTAAGAGCTAAGTCAATACTTATTTGCATGGAACATCCTTCTGTCTAGAGTGGCACAGCGGAGAGAAAGACAATGAGTAGGTAGGCTACACAGAGCTATTGACAGTGGTTTAGACTATTTGGAAGCATTCTTCTTATCACCGTTTTTGCTTTTAATGTAACTCGCTGAGTAGCTAAGCATATGCCCATTTGTGGGTTCTTTGCTGCTTGTCCCTCTGAGGATCCAAGCTACACCTCACTGAGTGGGGCTAACAAGGTTGAATTGGTATGGGGTTCCTTGTGTTCCCGTCTGGATCCGATGGGATAGACTGCATGCAGAGCAAGGTCAGTACTGGCTGGCATAAGACATGCTACTGTCTAGTGTGGCACAGTGGATGATAGATTTGTAAGCATTTCTCCTATCTTCTTTTATGTGATTCATGTAATACACTGACCAACAGTCAGTGGCAGCCGGTAAATTTAGGAGGGAGGGGGTCGGGACACACATGCACACTCATTCATTCATTCATACACACACACACACACACACACACACACACACATGTATTCAGAGCAATCATTATCAAATATTGCAAACATACACACATGCATGCACCAGTCATTTACAAAAAACACACACACTTACCTTCAGCTCTGCCTCAGAGGTCCCAGGAGCATTGGGACTGCTGCCTTCAATCATTGGCTGACCTTATGTCAGCCAGTGAGTGAAGACAGCAGTCCCAACTTCGTCACAGAGTGGGATGCGGTGAATGAGACTTCTGACCCCACCAAACTCTGTGATGAGGTATCACTGATAGACACTCGCCCTGGGAGCTTCAGGGCTTAAACCGAAGGGGAGGGCCTTGAGGCACCTTTGATGAGCTGAGGAGGTCATGCCCATAGGAGCTGTCACCTCTTCAGCCCAGCAAAGTTCAGCTCAGGCAGCCAGAAGCCTTCGCAAATTGCGCATGTCTAGCTCCTGGCTGCCTGACCTGAAGATGAAGAATGTCTGTCAGGCTGACCTTTGCTCAGTTTGACAGACACTCTTCTTGAGGGGCAAAAGGTGGGGGCCGGCGTGGCCCGTCCACCCCAATGGACGGACTGCGGCTGCCAACAGTATGCCCAGATGTGGGTCTTTTGCTCGAAGTGCCACAAGATCCAAGCTATACTTTAATGACTAAGGGCAGATGTATCAAACACTTTTGCATTCGCAAACGGTGCAAATCGCAAAATTTGTCCGTTTGCGAATGCAAAAATGCCTTTCAAGATGTAGTAAAGGTATTCACAATGCAATTTCAAGGAATCGCTAAAATAGCGATTCCCTGAAATTGCGGGTCCATTTAGAGAATTGCAAATATTCTCTAAATAGGAAATCGCAACTAGGGAATTCCTATTTGCGATTTCCAAAGCACATGTATCAAGCGTTTCCTAAATGCGAATTGGGCATTTAGGAAAGGCAATTTTCACCAAATCCAAGTTGATGGTAAGCATGTGCAATTTTTAAAAATACATTATAAATGCATTTTAAAAAATGCCATGTAGCGCACACATTCCCCTAGGGCATGTGTGCGCTTCACATGTCAACAACTATTTTTATGGAGTACATCAAAGGGGACCTTAGGTTCCCATGAACCTGGGGTTTGCATTACCCCTGCAGGCCCATAGGGATGAATGGAGTCCCATTCCCTAATTGCGATTCGGTAATAGTGATTGCGACTTTTAAGAAATCGCTATTACTGACTCGCAATTTTCATACATCCCATTTTGCATTTCTAAAGTAGTCATTTCTTAAAATTCGCTATTTAAGAAATGAAAACCGGGAGTTTGATACATCTGGCCCTAAGTCTAACAAGGTCAAAGTTGGGCTGGGGCTGCTTGTGTTCCCTTCCGGAAGATACCCTGACTTACCGATCAGGATGGACTGTTTTGACAAGAAGCAAAGCTAGTACTGATTTGAATAAGGTAGGCGTCTGTCTACTGTTGCAGAGTGGGTAAAAAATAATTAGGTAGAACAGTGGTTCCCAACCTTTTGACTTCTGTGGACCCCCACTTTATCATTACTGGAAGCCGGGAACCCCCAATGAATCATTACTGGAATCTGGGGACCCCTCACTGAGTGAATATTGAAAGCTGGAGACCAAATCTGTTAATGTTATTTAATTTTGTAAGCAGTCACGGACCCCCTGAGGAGGCTTCTCGGACCCCCAGGGCACCCCGGACCATAGGTTGGGAACCACTGGGGTATAATGCTACCCAGCGCAATTACAAGTGTTTAGACTATTTACATGCCTTCCTCCAATAATGTCTTGTGTGTTTAATATGAAAAGGACCACATAGTATATTTATTTTTATTTATGTATTTTGCACACTGTAAACTGTATCACCTTTAGGCATTAGCTGCAAAAAATACCCGACCTCTCAAAACATGTTCATGATTTGTGCGTCTATAAAGTAACACAGCAAGTTATATAATGTCAGCAGGAGCTGCTGCTACTCCAAAATGGTGTGCATAAATAGTCACTTTGCATCGGTTTGCATACGCACGTGAAGCACTTTCATTCATAATAAAAATGCTATGACTTTGTCATTGTGTATTAAATAATTGGTTAACTTTTAAGGGTGGTGGAACTTTCTTAAACGCAATCATGATACCACTTTATTAATTGCGTAGTGATGTAAATGCGTGTAAGCGATGACACGTCAGACCTAGAGGAGGTGAAACCCAATATTAGAAGACTTGTGCAAAATTTGTGTAATTGGCTTTAGCGAAAATGTATGCAAAAAGTAAATCCATAATTTAGTGCTATACTAAAGCGCAAAACGCATCCTCATATGAATGAATTTTGTAGTAAAAAAGAAGCACAAAAACACAAGTGATGCGAGCAACAACATCAGGATGAATTTTGTAGTAATAAAAAATAGCACAAAAGTGGTGCGAGCAACACATGCTCGTGTTCTAGCCATTTACATTATTCCCATGCATTCATGATAACATTTGACTTGAAAGGCACATTATTACATGACGTGGTGTAATGGTGTAATTTCAGGAATTTAGCATAACAAGTTTAGCACTAAATCCCCCAAATTACATGAATTATGCTGGAGTAATTTAAATTTCATCCAGGCCTCATACTTAGAGAGTGCTCTCTTCACCCCATCCATCCTACAGGAGGACTAGAGGGAAGCTAATAACACATTGTACAAAGGCAATCCCTTAAGTTCATAAATTAGGAAATGGCCAATTGACTGTTAATATGTAATCTACAAACAACAGCTAATAATGAGATGAGCAAGGAATAGATTGGTACTCACATGCTTTTAAACATAAAGGCGGTCATTATGAGTCTGGTGGTCTCTTGACCACCAGACTTGCGGAGGCATACGGACCACCACCAAATGCGGAGCTCAGAACTCCACATTACAACCACAGAGGTCATGCCATGGCTGGGCCACCAGCACTGCCAGGATTAGTCATCCCGACAGTCTGGCAGTCGTGGCAGTCCTAATTCGCAGCAGTGCTGCCCTGGGGATTACGACTTTGTTCTCGTCCAGCAATTTCATGGCAGTAACACTGCCATGAAAATGCTAGCAGAGAACGGGCGTACTGCCCATGCACTTGGCATAGGCAGTGCAGGGGGCCCGTGGCCCACACAATCGCAATGTTCACTGTCTACACCCTGCATCCTACAGCATTGCTGCGGCTCGATTGCGAGCCAAAGACAATGCTGTAGGGTGTTTCCTACTAGGCCGGTGGGCAGAAACTCAGATTTCTGCCTGCCGACCTAGCAGGAAGCTTTTAATGGGCCTGGCGGGGAGGCACCCACTATGGCGGCAACCTTCCTCTCAGAAGTTCGGTGGATGGGCAAAACCATCCGCCATACTCTTAATCACGCCCAAAGTGTCTGAGGAGGGAGCATTTGATACATTTTCATCATGCACATGATTGACATTTGCATGTTTGCATTGTGCCTATCTATGATGTTTTCATGCTGCATGTACATTACTGAGTGCACTTTATTGCAACCTAAAAACAAGTGTAACACTGAAGCCTCAGTCCTGTTTTTCTTGGCGTAGTGAAATTCTCAAAACTGCAAGTACCAGAATGCAGTGGAAAAAGAAAATGTGGGCTGAATGCTCTCACCTGACAAGAGACAATTGGATTTGTTGAATGTTCCAATGTAGTCGTACGTTAAATTCCACCCTATCTTTTTTGCAGTTTAGACATTTATTTTTGTGGCAGTGCAAAGTATGTTGTGAGCAAAAAACTATGGGTGGGCAGTACACTCCACTCCGCCGATGGAGATCGCAGATTTATGCCACTCTGGGCTCTGCGTTTCAAGCCTCGCTCTTTCATTGGCTGAAAGTCTCAATGATGGAACAGGGTTTAACAGGCAGAAAATAGGATACGACTGGGCAGCCAGACCACTGGTCTCTGGGAGGAAAGATGGGAATTTTACAGGAGCTGAGGTGGCAATAGTGCAAAGAGCAGAGAAAGCTGAACTGAGCAGTTAAGGTACCTGTCCAACTCAGCACGAAGGAAGGAGTGAAGACTTGTCTCAGCCTCGTGTTGTGACTTGTGACCGTAGAGAGACATATCACGTGAGGTGGCAGGCTCAGTGGAATGCAGGGTGGTGAAGCACTATTGGGCATGTAGTTCTGTCATTCATGGTTCACCCCACCAGGACCTTTTAATAGAACTATCTATCCCATGAGGCCAGTTCCTGGTCCCATTGCTGACCAGAAGCGAACATGCTTTTTTCAGCTGTATGCATTGCAAATGCAATCATTCTGGGGAGGTTATGATTTAGAGTAGGGATTTTTTAAGGGTTTTACAGCTATCCTTGTTTTAAAATTCATTCATGTTAAAGAATTATTAGTCAGGTGTGGAATTTTTGAGTTTTCATCATGAGAGAGAAGCAACGACAGAGTGGTTGGTGGTTATTATCAATCTCAAGAAACTATTCTCTAACATTTATTCAAGTACTGTGTATTTACATATATGTATCGAAACAGGCGTTTCATCATGCCCTGGTTTAATAAAACAATATTAAGTCTGGTGTGTGTGGGGAAAAAATGATGCAGATGATAGAGCAATCCTATTTTAGCCTACTATAACTTCTTTCAAAATTATTAGGATAAAAAGGACATTACTATTATATAGACTTATTGAAGATGACACTACTTTTTAGTCGCCCTTCTGTGGATAAATGGTCTATTTTTTATGATTTTGTTGTCCCACTTAACGTTCTATCTAGCGTGACAATGCCATATCGAGGTTATTTAGTGCATCTACACAATGGGATAATTAGTACTGGAATTCCACAGCTCGCAGAACTCAACAGATCATCTCAGAGTTTTTAGGCAATTCCATGGAAATCCATGGAGTAAGATTCTGCGAGTTCTCACCACCCCAACATAAAACACATGCACATACTGTTTTACAATATATGTTAAAGAATAAGGTAATTATGACAAAAGATGGTTGTTTGCAGCTCATCTAGTTCTGTTTTCAACTTACCTGATCTTTACAGTGCTTTTTTCCAGTTACGTGTGCGTGGATTGTTATTTGAAGTGAATTTTAAAGACAAGTTATTAAGTCGCATTATTGTCCAGTTAGCCATTCATAATCCTTAAATATCAGCTTTTTCAGTAACAATTCTTGTAATTATTTGCATATTTGGGTTTATAGATGAGGAAGTTACTTTGATGTTCAGATCAACCCATATAATATTCTTGCATGATGCAAAAGAAACCTTTAAGAAACATTTCTGAACCTTAAGAAACATTTCCAATAGTTAATGTATTTTTGTGCAACCAGTTTGATAGTGGATATTGCAATGATACTATTAAATGGAGCTTGGCCTTTTAGGTTCTGCCTTTCAACATAATTTCAGCCAGTGACATACTGAAGCTTTGAATAAACATGAAAAAACAAAACAAGTGCAAAATATCATAAAGGTCAGTTTAGGAATATTTCTAATTTAGAAACATGCTGTTGCTTCTGGGTTTAGAAACCCGCTGCTGCTTCTTGGGTTTAAAAAGCTGGTTCAGGCCCCAGTTACAAAGACTTGGTAGTCATCTACAACGTGTGAATGGCTGAACCTCTGCTCTGCCGGCAAAGTGTAAATTGTGTTTGTTTTATATGGGGTATTTGACACCTGGCAGATTTGAAACTGGGATCACCCCGTGGTTAATCTTATCTTTAATAATGTGTGTGTTGGGGGGAAGAAGAAAAGTATATTTATATTATCAATGTATTTCCCTCCTGTAATCTGGCATTCAGTTAATCAATAGTAATTAGAGTATCGTACAAACTCCAGTGCCATCAGTTTTCCCATCTGCAGATGTTTTGAACAAAGCCCCCTGGGTTGCACAATAAAAGCTATAGATTGCTTACTTAATTGACAAGGCCTAATAGGGATATTTCTCTTCCTTTAGAACCTTTTGCTTGCAAAGTATTCCTTTAAGGGGAACCAAACTATTAGTTAACTAAACTCATTGATTTAATCTTCATTATTAAAAATGGATTTGAAGGAATAATCTCAAATATTCTTAAGTGCTTCAGCTAGCGCATCTGACTTTGTTCCGTTTACATGTGAACCAGGTTATGCGCCTGATTTAGAGTTTGGTTGGGAAGTTATTCCTCCACAAACATTATGAATATCACATCTACCTTACTAAACATGCCATATGATATAATGCACTTGGAATATGGTAGATCAGATATCTGTCACATTTCTGTTGGAGTAACCCATCTGCCAAACTCTAAATCAGGATATATTTTTGTATTAGATTGTCCAATTAGGTATGTGGTCCAATTAGATATATAGAAGTTTAAGCTAGAGGTGTATAATTCAAGAGAGGTGCTACCGGACAAATCAAATTACAAAGCAACCTTTAACTCTTGTCCTCAATACAGAGTGACCACCACTGAGGGCAATGGACCATACACACTTTGGCAGGGGAGATGTAACATGTAAGAGATTGGTGTTAGCAACAGTAAATGTAGTGGGCAGCAACCTCCATAAGAAAAATATTGTGCCTTGGCACTTATTTCTTTACAGATGTACAGGTAGAAGTATTTCGCTGTTTAGGATCCCTGAGGCTAGTTTCACAGAGCCGTCTGGGCATCCAGAGTACAACAGCAAAAGGCAATTGTTTTTTTAACACTTTTATCCATGGTTTATCATATTAATACTTATGAGCAATTAGCTAAAGTAAATTATTTCATGTTAATTGAGTTGTTTCGAAGACTGTAAGGGCCAGATGTATCAAACCTTTTTGCATTTGCAAATGGTGTGAATCGCAAAAATCGTCTGTTTGCAAATGCAAAAATGGTCCCTGCGATGTATGAAAGGCATTTGCAGTGTGAAAATACAGAATCGCTAAATTTGCTAATTTTTAGCGAATATGACATGGTTTCGTGTGTCGCAATCTGCGTATCGCAAATAGCGACATGCCTTACTAAATCACTATTTGCGAGATGCAAACTGCAACACAGTTTACCGAATCGCAGATAGGGATCCGCAAAATCCTGCCACAATTTGCGTTACGCAGATTGCGACACGCACAACCATGTTGCAATGCGATGCATCAAAAAATCACAAATTGCGAAAATACGCTGAATGGCCTTTTGCACATGCAATTTACCATGAATTGAAATCAGGTAGTAACCAGGTGCAACCTATATAAAGTGGCCCAGAATGACTCAGCCACTTTTTCACAATGGCTGCACTCTACATGATGGCGAGGAGAATGAGGATTTTGGCAGGATTGAGGAGAGGGAGGAGGAGACAGGAGCGCATTTTCAGAGTGTGCATAACCCTTTTTGACCGAACAGAGGAGGAAATCTACGAGAAGTACAGGTTAAGCTCAGCCATGATACTTGACCTGAGAGCAAATCTACAACCCCTATTGCAGCGCACCACACACAGGACCAATAGCATACCCACCCATGTACAGGTATTATGCTCCCTGCACCTATTAGCCTCAGGGAGCTATCAAGGGGTCATAGCAGCAGCTGGAGGGGTCTCACAGAGTGATACATTTCTGAATGCCATGCTGAGCAAAATACAAGAGAACATAAGATTCCCCAACACCCCACAGGAATTACAACAAACAAAAATCAATTTTTATCAGATTGCACAATTTCCACATGTCATAGATGCCATCAATGGGACACATGTAGCTATCTGTCCACCATCGGCCACCAGGTATGTTTATCGCAACCGTAAAAACCATCATTCCATGAACATACAGGTAATTAGCAATGCCTCGAACATAATAACCGATCTTGTGGCTAGGTACCCAGGTAGCACACATGACTCCTGCATATTTCGGCACAGCGGGATTCACACAAGATTGCAAGATGGGGAGTTTGGCGAAGAATACCTACTTGGTAAAGTAATAGATGACTATGTTGCATTGAAGTTATAGTGACTGCAGATTTCAACAGTACTCATTTTACCCTCTGCTCATTCCAGGAGACAGTACTTACGCAGTGCACACCTATATACTGATACCCTACCTGAACCCTGCAACGCCTGCAGAGAGGAGGTAAAATGCTGCACACAGGGTAACCAGCCGTGTGTTGGAGTGGACTTTCGGTCTGCTGAAGAGCCGCTTCAGGTGCATCCATAAGAGTGAAGGGGCACTACAGTAGAGCCCAGAGACGAACTGTTAATTTGTGGCCACATGTGCAACATTGCACAACATTGCAACGAGAAGGGGCCTACCTGTTGAATCAATGGAGCCTGACTCAGATGAAAATGGTGATCCCTTACCACCCCATCACCCAGTAGACAGGACCAGTGCAGCAGAGGGCAGGCAAAGACATGCTGACATCACGCACAACAATTTCTGATGTAAGTAATGACAACACCACCTCAATTTTATGTATTTCTGTAGTTAGCAACTTTATTACCTTGACTTCAGGTAACATATGTGCCAATAGGATATAGCCATGAACAATAGGCTACCATGTGTGAATAACAGTGTCACACTATTAGCATCATAGTATAACTGTACAGCTACATGTTACGGTAGTCCCCTTTAAGCCTTAACATTACTTCCTACGTCCACGTACTCCACTTGAGTGCTCAGTGGCCTCATTGGCACCTCTTGTAGCGGGTTCACTGGCAGTTCTGTGTCTGGTACTGCGACGCCTAAGATCCATCACAGGGGCTGTAAGACTGCTGAGGCTAGAGAACTCCTCACTACCAAGTTCACTGTTTGTAGCGTTACGTACTGTCTGCATTGCCTCCAGGACATCGGTTATTTGCACTAATCAATGTGCAACATCCCGACTGCAGTGTGCCATCTCCACCTGTATGCCCACAGCATGTCGTGAAATCAAGACAGTTGTGCTAGCCAGCCAATTGACCAATTTGCAGAACCAATCAAACCTTCCTATAAATTGGTGATGGTGCCCACGGTGGCTGGCACGCTGCTGCTGAATCTCAGTGCAGAGGTCCCTAATGGCATTTGTCAGGTCCGCTGTGTTTTCAGGTGCTGTTTGCTGTCCCTCATTCAGAGACTCCAACTGCTTGTTCATTGCGCCCATGTTCTGATTGATTGACGCCAACTGCCTGTGCATTGACCTCATGTGTTTGCATTGCAGGCGCTGCACTTTCAGAATGGAAGCTTCAAGGCTGCCAAAGATTGACGGGCCCTCTCCTTCCTATGTGCACTGTCTGCCTACATCGTGACACCTCCTGAGGGGAGTTGACCGATGCTGGGGCAGGGACTGCTTTCTTCCTGTGGATCTGTCCTCTGGGGGTGGTGTGGGAGCTTCATCCGGCATCTCAACTAAGTCCAGGTTGTACTCTGGGAGAGGTAACACCCTTGCCCTGCGTCTGGTTGGTGCAATACTGAAAGACTCACTTTGCCATGTTGCAATTTGATCCTGGCAGGCTCACAAAGCTGGCTCCCTGGTGCTGGGCTGTGTCTCCCTGCCTGCTCCTGTGGGTGTGGCTCCTGGAAACAGCCTGGGCTTTCTCACTTCCTTGTTGTTATGTCATCATCCTGTTCCTGTTTGCCATTTTCGCAATTTGTGATTTTCAAATACCGAATCGTTATTGATTTGCGATTCGGTATTTGCTAATCGCAAATTGTGTTTGCGAATTTCAAGAACTCGCAATTACCGACTTGCACTTTTAATATATCCCATTTTGCATTTCTAAAATAGCGATTTCTTAACATTCGCTATTTAAGAAATACAAACCGGGAGCTTGATACATCTGGCCCTAGATTCCTTCAGACTTAGGAGCATGTGCCTGAAAACAAACTGATTTCTAAGGTGGATTTCAGTTTTTTTAATAATTTTCAATAAATCAAAGGACCAGATCCAAGAAACTAGAGCCACAGCCTAGGAATTTAACAGAATTGGATAGAGCTAGGTGCCCTTGAGGACTCCACATAGCAAAGAATGGAATTCCAGAGTAAATGGAGGCAGTGACTACTCTGATGCCTTATTTAAAATACAGGTGTTCCACTTAAGTGGTGTGCAATCCTCAAAAGAAATGTGGATGATGATGCCAAATGCTGCCAATGAATTCAGCTGCATAAGGATGCAACCCTTGCTATCACTGATCTGCATGTAAAGGGCATGCATGATATCAACTACACCATTCACAGCAACCTATTCTAAATGAAAGCCATCTTGGGCTGGATCATTGGCACTAAAGCTTTAAAAAAAGGATTTTTATTTAGGAACACCCCTTTGACAAATCTAACTTACATAGTTGACAAGAAAATAGGCTATAAATCAGAAGGCATATTTTAGCAAAAAAGCAAAAGAATAGAAATGATAGAAAGATTAAAATTAAATGGAGTAGTACCTGAACACATTAGTTTAGTGTGCCTGGGATAGTTATGTGACACATTTCATTAAATTATGCTGTTGAAATGTTGAGTAGAATCTTGATGAGTTGGCTAATTTGCATGACACTAACCTTAATCTGAAAATTATGCGTAGTCAGTGTGGAATATTTGGATCCCAACAATACTGTTTGTGTGCAATTCTACCATTGCTAACGTTCTTCCTAGCTGTTTTTCTTCTTTCTCACCTCATACCTAGCAACATACATTATTATGAGCACACAGGTGATGGAAGACATTCATTATGCACCCAGTGGGAAGATATGTTTGTGAATAACATTTGGTACACAATATTTACTTCAGACAATATTGTGACAATATTCAGACATACTGTACAATTGAGTTTAGACCTCAGGAAACTACATGCTGAAGTCCAATACACTTAAAATAGTAAAAGGTCGGCTACATTGCAGAAATAGGGGAGTACAGAAGATAATAAAGGTAGATGCACTAAAGTATAAGGACAGACATAACGGTATGAAAAATACTGGCAAAAGGGGGCTTCTGAGTGTCCATACTGTTTTTTAAACAGGGCAGCAATATGATACCTCTGCTCCAAATTCTGGTATTAGTACCTCTGATTCCTAAATAGAACAGTCTAGTGCAGTATCCTTTGATTTTGTCACAGGATTGTAACCTCTCCAGTTTAAGAAAATGGAGATAGATGATGAGATGTCTGAGGAGACAAAGGGCCTGATTTACAGTAGATCTCAGTGGAGGGGTTACTCCGTTGCAACAGTAATTGATATTCCTTCTACAAAATATTCATACCATTTTTTAATTGGCATTTAGAGTTTGTAGGACGAGATATCCATCTCTATTGCGATGGAGTAACCCCTCCGCTGAGATCTAAATCGAGCCCTAAGGCAGACAAAGTAAGTGAGTTCCAAAGGAACAAGCTCAAGTACGCAAGAGAAAGATAGTTTCCACATTCTTATTGTAGGTCAGTTTAATATTAAGGCTTTAGTAGTTCTGGCAATAGCATCACTTTCTTTTAATCCTTCTCACACTCAAATCTTCAGGCATTCCGTTGAGACATATTGGTGGTCATTATGACATTAGCGGTGACTGTTAAAGGGGCGGTAACACCGCCAACAGGCTGGCGGTAACTACGGCCAAATTATGACCATGGCAGTGATAACTCCATAGACAGCCAATGTACCACACCAACCACCAAGGTGTAAACACCACTGACCACAGCGATAGCCATAACAGCCAGGTGGAAGACAAGGTACCGCCCACCATATTATGACATAGCAAACCACCACGATTTCTGGAGCGGTACCAACGCCATCAAAAGCCTGGCGGAAACCGAACCCAGAAGAAGAAATACTCACCATCAAAGACAAAGAGAAGATCAACACTGCCATGGAACAGGAACTTCAAGTAATTCCAATGCTCATCTACGCCATGCTCCACCTGGAACACCAACGCCGATGAAGACGAAAATGGTGAGTACAGCCAACTAGCACATAAGGAAGGGAGAGAGGAAAAGGAGAGTGAAACACATACACGCACTGCACATACCATAACCACACAGCATACACACAACCAGCTACAAAGGAAAACCTGTCTCACAAGACACATGTAATATAATAATGCAAGGACAACATTTAACCAGAAATGATATGGTAATTTGATGCCAACAGACACCATATTGTCCATGTGAGAGGAGATATTTGAGTCACTATTCAGAAAGGGCCAATGGCCAGTCCAAAGTACAAAAGGCCCACATTGCCACAGGGCACAGTCCAAGGCCCAACTTGTTCCCTGACAAAATCAGCACTACACTGTGCAGGGGCATCATCTGGGGAATGGCCAGGAACCTCAGCTGAAGTGGGAAACTTGCCCACTGGTTCTGGAGGGGGCTCCATGCCCATTTCTCTTAGCTGCGGAGTGCAAGGCCACAGTCTATGAGGTGGGGAACCTGCCCATTGGGTCTGGAGGGGGCTCCATACCCATTTCTCTTTGCTGGGGAGAGCAAGGTCACAGTCTCTGAGGTGAGGTACTTGCCCACTGGTTCTGGAGGGGGATCCATACCAATTTCTCTTTGCTGGGGAAACTGGTTCTGGAGGGGGATCCATACCAATTTCTCTTTGCTAGGGAGTGCAAGGTCCCAGTCTCTGAGGTGGGGAACTTGCCCACTAGTTCTGGAAGGGGCTCCTTGTAAAACAGTCACTGGAGGGTGGCCTACATGCCCTCTGCTGGAGGTGAGGGCTGCTGTGTCTCAGCTTGAGGTGAGGGCTGCTATATCCCAACCTGAGGTGAGGGCTGCTGTGTCCCAGCCAGAGGTGATGGTTGCTATGTCCCAGCTTGAGGTGAGGGCTCCTTGCCCACTGCTGTTGTAGGGGGTCTCTTGCCTCTCTTAGTTGGTGGAGTGGGAACCTTCCCTCTTCTTGGCTGGTGGAGTGGGATCCTTCCCTATCTTGGCTGGTGGAGTGGGATCCTTCCCTTTCTTGGCTGGTGGAGTGGGATCCTTCCCTTTCTTGGGTGGTGGAGTGGGATCCTTCCCTTTCTTGGCTGTTGGAGTTAAATCCTTCCCTCTCTTGGCTGGTGGAGTGAGATCCTTCCCCTTCATGGCTGGTGGAGTGGAATCCTTCCCTTTCTTGCCTCCATGACCAGGAGGTGCCTCCACTGTCCCCGTCAACTGTTTGGCTGAGGTGCTGGGCTGGGGCATTGTGTCCCTGCTCTTATGGGCAGGATGGGGGGGTGTGGAGGGGAAGGGAAGAGGTCAAGTTGGACAAGGAAAAGCTTCTTAGGGATGGTGTAAAAACAACAGATGATAGACTGAATGCAGAGCAAATCAAACATTCACCCCATGTCACAGATCAGGGTTTAATCCATCAGTTTTTTTGCATGCCATTCCAGTTTAGACCCAGCCATATGGAACAGTGTGGCGGGATGAGGAAGGAGGGATGGAAGTGGAGGTTGGGGGAGTGATTGTTGGAGGTGTATGTCTGCTGGACTTGGGTGCAGGTGCATGGGTAGTGTGCTGATGTGAGGTGGAGGGGTGCTGGGTGTCTGAGTGCGTACGTTTGTGTCTCATAGGAGAGGGGGTAGACATGGTGGGATAGGACTCAGGGGACGCGTGGATGGATGTTGTGGAGGTGTCTGCAAGTGAGGTGTATGTGCTGCTTGGTGTGGTGATGGTGGTGGAGGTTGAAGCAGTGCATGCAGGTGTGAGTTTGAACATGACTGTGAGAGAGGTTGATGAGGAAGAGGTGGAGACAGTGGAGGCAGTGGATGTGGTTGTGTGTGCAACTGTCTGGTGTTTGCGTGAGTGCTTGTAGACTGAAGTGTGGTGCCTGTGTTTGACTGTGCCACTCCTGTGTGATGTCTTGTGTGCATGCTTGTCTGTATGTGTGCATTGGATGGGTTGGGGTTGAGGAGACTGGGGCTGGGAAGTGGTAGTTGGAGGGGGGAAGGTAGGAACAGGGACAATGGCTGCCATCAGAGAGGAGGCCTGAGCCTGAATCAATCCCTGTTGGGCTGCCAAATCCACCGTGGATGCCCTCCAGGAATGCATTGCATTGCTGCATCTGTGATGCCAGCCCCTGGAAGGCATTCACAATGGTTGACTGCCCTACAGAAATGGATCTCAGGAGATCAATAGCCTCCACATTCAGGGCAGCAGGGCTCACTAGGGCAGGGCCTGAGGTGCCTGGGGTGAAGGAGATGCCCACTATCCTGGATGAGCGGGCATGGGCAACTCGCTGAGGGGTTACTAGAAGGGCGGTGCTGGTACGGGGGTGGCGGCTGTACCTGCAGCTGGGGTGGTCACAGAGGTGTCCACCACCACCAGGGAGCTTCCATCGGAGGAGGCATCTGAGACAGTGTTGTCACCTCCTGTCTCCGCCGTGGTGCTCCCCTCGCCATCCGTCCCACTGGTTCCCTCAGCAGCAGTTGACTCTGCCTCCTGGGTCCTGTGGGATGCAGCTCCCTCTGTCGCCGGTGCCCCTGTTCCACCGCCAGATGATGCTAATGCCACATGAACAGGATGACAGAAGGAGAAAGGGGGGAGGGAGAGAAAGGGAGCGCTGGGTCAATTACAGCACCAACACCATACACAGTACCGTCACACACGGGGATCAGGATTGAGCACTATGGATTGTACTGGCATTCAATTGGCCAGATGCCACAGCAAGATGAGGGCCAACCACTGCCAACTTTACCCCTCCTGGACCCACTAAGCCATGTCTGACATGAAATGCAACCTAGCTAGGTTACCTGTATTTGCAATACATCCATTACCCTTGAGCTGGATCAAGCTGCAATATCTGACCTGGCATTAAGGGGGACCCACTAACTCACACCCACCACCTGGATCCCATGCCACCTATCAATTATTGTTGTAACCCCCACTGTACTCACCCCCTTGTGGCTGCTGTGATGCTCTCAAGCACCCACCCAGATCCGGGTAGGCCACCGCCAGTATGCGAGCCATTGGGGGGGCAGATTCCGACGTGCACCCCTTCCTGGTTGGGATGCCATCCCCAGCTGGGCCTCCGCGGTCTTCCATAACCAGTGTCTCAGGTCCTCCCACCTTTTCCGACAGTGGGTGCTCTGCCTGCTGTAGACCCCAGGGTTCACACGTCCTTGGCAAAGGCACACCACAATTCCTTCTTTTGATGGGTGCTGACCTGCAGATGCAATACAGACAGGAGGACACCATTACACATACAATCCAGCCTGGTACACAAATGGCCCACCAATCCCGTTTCCATCTCCATTGGTACACACATCGCCTGGCTCCCACCATGTACACTACCACCAGACATTCCCCCCCGAATACACAATGCGTGCAAACAGATCTCTATGCAAACTTGTCACATGGATCATGCCCAAAGTGTAGTCAGCTGTTGGTCTGCAGGCCCATTCAGCTGTCCATACTGGGGTAGGACCTCATCCACCAAGCACTCCAACTCCTCCAAAGTGAAGGCAGGGGCCCTTTTCCCGGTCACATGTGCCATGGCAGGATCCAGACACAGGTCACACCAGCACACGTGTAGGTGTTGTCCTGTGGAAAGTCAGGAATCAAGTGAGGATTCAGATAGAAAATGGCGGTCACGTCCATAGTGGTGTACAATACTTACTGACCATTCCTCTGAAAACTGATGTTTTCTGTGTGGCTGTAGCAGGGAGGCATTTACTTTCTTTGTGTCTCAACTTACTGTCATCTATGGCTTCTCATTTTGCAGATGTTGGTGATATAAGAACTGTGTACTGACGTGATGACTACAGAGAGCAACAGGTCATTAATTGTATGCTATCACAGTGTTCAGATCCTTTGCACAAGATGTGATTGTTTCCATAAATGCACATTTTCATCACAGGAAACACTATCACACAAGTTGTGTTCAAGGGTGTTTATTGTAGTGCAAATAATTAATGGTAAGGCGCAATGGAATGGGGTGATGGTAGAGGACAGTCAAAGTTATTGCTCCATCTATTTGAAGCACAGGTCCAGTGTCCAAGGGGCCATAGGAAGGGGTGCAAAGGCAGTTTAAAGTGGACAAGGTGACAGGGTAGGATACAAGGGAGACATTCAGGAGGGTCTCATTTCCTGGCAGTGGTCTTGATCTTGGCAAGTGTCTCTGGCTTGTGTCTGGGTCGCAGGGAACGTTTGTGGGGTAGTTCACCTTCTGCAGGGGGAGGGGTGCTGGTGGCCTGTGGGTCCTGTGGCGGGGCATCCTGACCACTAGCTGCAGCGGAAGAGGTGGGCTGGTCAGTAGACTGGTTAATGGTTGGGGCCTGCTGGTGTGCTGTCCATTCCCTCATGATGTTGCCATATCTGCCTGTACTCCTGCTATGGAGATCATAGTGGTGTTGAGGGCCTGCAAATCCTCACTGATGGTGTTCCTCCTGCAGCTGCTTGTTTTCCTGCATGTTGGTAAGAATCTGGCCGATCTTGTCCTGGGATTGTTTGTAAGTCCCTAGGACATTAGTGAGTGCCTCCTGGAGAGTCGGTTCCCCTACCCTGTCCTCCCCCTGGTGCACAACGGTCCTCCCAGTGTCCCTGTTCCCCTGTGCCTGTGTCCACTGAATGGTGTGCCCAATGCCAGATCCCTGATTGTCTTGGGAGTGAGGTGTAGACTGGGGTCCCTGTACAGGTGAGCACACTGCTGAATGATGTGTCCTGGGGCCAGAGGTGTGGGGACGTTGGGTGTATGCTGTGGTGTTGGATACTGATGGGGGAGGCTCTGTGGTGGACTGTGAGGGGGCTGGGGTGGCCGACTGACCAGTGGTCCCTGATGGGCCAGGTAGTTCATCCAGATCCTGAAGTCCAGAGTTACTATCATCACTGGGGGCATCTTCTGTTGAGTGACTGGATAGTCGTGGCACCTCCTCCCTGCTAAGATTGGCTGGGGCACCTGTGGGGATGTAAGTGATGTATTATGCTTCATGTCTGTGACATATTGTACATCCCTAGCTTCCCCTCTATTGTTGATTTTGCCCTGTCACCTTTGTTTGTGTATGGTGATATATTGTGGGATGGTTAGTTCTTCACACTGTGCATGTTTTGGTGAGGGGTGTAGAGGCAGGGGTGGGAGGGCTGTCTATGCATTGGTATAGCACGCAGGGCTTGGCATTGGGGTTAGTCAGATGTTTAGGTGCAGTGTGTGGGATGGAGTAGAGTGATGGGAGTGAGGGGTGGGGGGTGTGCTGGCATGCATGTGGGGGGTGATTGGTAGTAAATGTTGACTTACTAGTGTCCAGTCCTCCGGCTACTCCAGTGAGTCCCTCAGGATGCAGGGTGGCCCAGACTTTCTCCTCCCATATTGTGAGCGGTGGGGGAGGAGTTGGGGTCCACCAGTCCTTTGGATGGCGAGCTGGTGCATTGCTGCTATGGAACGTACCTTCCTCCCGTAGGTCGTTCCAGCTCTTCCTGATGTTGTCCCTTGTTCTTGGATGCTGACCCACGAAGTTCACCCTGGCCATGATTCTCCACCATAGCTCCATCTTCCTGACAATGGATCTTTGCTGTACCTGTGCTCCAAACAGCTGTGGCTCTATCCTGACTATTTCCTCCACCATGATCCGCAACTCCTCATCAGTGAAACAGGGGTGCCTTAGCGGGGACATGGGTGTTGTGTGGTGTGTATTTTGCAGAGAGTGTTCAGTGATGTGGTGGGGTGTGGGATGTAGGATGCGTGACGGAAGGGGGGGTGTTTGTGGTCTGTGTGTGTAGTTGTCTCAGTGGTCTTTATGTTAGTCTTGTGGCAATTATTGGTGTTCTTAAAGGGTTGTGTGTGATGTGGGTGTGTGTTTTATAGTGCTGTGGGTGTGTGTGGTGTGTGTATCAGTGTCAGATGTGAGTTTTTGGTATTGGCCCATGTTAAGTTGTTTTGTATTTGGGTGGCCATTCTGAGCGCGCCGGTGGGTACCGCCAATGGTTTACCTCCATTGAATGTCTGCTGTGGTGATTCCTGGGTCATAATGTGTTGGGCGTTATTTTGTTGGTGGAATGGTATGGGTGTTCATACTGTTAGAAATGGGGTCTTTGGTTGGAAGTCAGGTTACCCCCTGTCCAAGTAAGGACCTTCACTCTGGTCAGGGTAAAAGAGAATCACCCTCAGCTATCCCCCGCTCACCCCCTTGGTAGCTTGGCACGAGCAGTAGGCTTAACTTCAGAGTGCTAGGTGTAAAGTATTTGTACCAACACACACAGTAACTTAATGAAAACACTACAAAATGGCACAACACAGGTTTAGAAAAATAGAGATTTATCTAGACAAAACAAGACCAAAACAAAAAAAATCCACAATACACAAGTCATCACTAAAAATGCAAAAAGAGTCTTCATGTAATTTTAAACACAACGCTAACGCTGTTAGCGTGAAAATGTACCTTGGGTGCGTCAAAAATAACCCTGCACGGGTGAGTGTGCGGCAAAAAGGGCATGCGATGTGTCGATTTCACTCACGAGCAACCCATTGTATTGTTCTCCTTTAGTCCGGTGGGTGTGTGTTATTTCTTCTCTCCACAGGAGAGCAATGCATTGATCCGGTCAGCACTCTCTGGTCCGGGCAGGCCTTGCATCATTTTTGCACACCCAGCGGTGTTTGCGTCAGAATTTCATCCGCACAATGATCCGAAAACCATGCAGCATGGGTTGCGATCTCACTGGTCTCCATCAGCGATGCTGCGTGTCGTTTCTCCAGCCGCGGGCATCAATCTTCCGGTCGCGTTGCAGACGAGCGCTGATTTTCAGCCTGAAAGCTAGCGGCGCGTCGATTTTTCAGCCGCAGATCGGAGTCGCGTTGATCTTTTCCCCGCACGACGGTCAGTGTGTGGATTTCTCACTCTTGGGCTGCCGGCTTCTCTTCTCAGGGTCCCAGGAACTGGATGGGCACCACTTGGCAGATTAGGAGTCTCAGCAGAGGCTCCATGTGCTGGAAGAGAGAAGTCTTTGCTGTCCCTGAGACTTCAAACAACAGGAGGCAAGCTCTAAATCAAGCCCATGGAGAGTTCCTCACAAGAAGAAAGGCAACACAAAGTTCAGTCTTTGTCCTCTAGCACAGGAAGAATCAGCAACTGCAGGATAGCTCCACAAAGCACAGTCACAGGCAGGGTAGCTCTTCTTCCTCAGCTCTTCAGCTCTTTTCCAGGCAGAAGTTCCTCTTTGTTTCCAGAAGTGTTCTAAAGTCTGTGGTTTTGGGTGCCCTTCTTATACCCATTTTGCCCTTTGAAGTAGGCTTGCTTCAAAGAAAAGTCTCGCTTGTTTGTGAAATCCTGCCTTGCCCAGGCCAGTCCCCAGACACACACCAGGGGATTGGAGACTGCATTGTGTGAGGGCAGGCACAACCCTTTTAGGTGTGAGTGACCACTCCACCCCTCCCTCCCTCCTAGCACAGATGGCTCATCAGGAAATGTAGACTACACCCCAGCCCCCTTTGTGTCATTGTATAGTGAGAGGTGCAACCAGCCCAACTGTCAAACTGACCCAGACCGGAAATCCACAAACAGGCAGAGTCATAGAAATGGTTTAAGCAAGAAAATGCTCACTTTCCAAAAGTGGGATTTTCAAACACACAATCTTATAATCAACTTTACTAAAAGATGTATTTTTAAATTACCCACATATCTATCCGCTCCCAAAGGGAATCTACACTTTATTGGTATTTAAATGTAGCCCCCATGTTAACCTATGAGAGGGACAGGCCTTGCAACAGAGAAAAACGAATTTAGGAATATTTGACTGGCAGGACATTTAAAACACATTACTATATGTCCTACCTTAACCATACACTGCACCCTGACCTTGAGGCTACCTAGGGCCTACCTTACATGTACAAAAAGGGAAGGTTTAGGCCTGGCAAGTGGGTACACTTGCCAAGTTGGATTTACAGGTAAAAACTGCACACACAGACACTGCAGTGGCAGGTCTGAGACATGATTACAGAGCTCCTTATATGGGTGGCACAACGAATTCTGCAGGCCCTCTAGTAGCATGTGATTTACAGACCCTGGGCACCTCTAGTGAACTTTACTAAGGACTTACTAGAATTATCAAATATGCCAATCATGGATAAACCAACTACATACACATTTTGTAAAGGAGCACTTACACTTTAGCACAGGTTAGCAGTGGTAAAGTGCCCAGAGTAACAAAAACAGAGTCCAGCACACATCAACCTGGGAAACAGAGGCAAATATTTAAGGGAGACCACGCCAAGGATGAAAAGTCTAACACATACCAGCACTTTACCACTGACCTTTGGGCTGGCGGATTAGTGTATGTGGCAGTATTCTGTCAGTTTGGTGTGTGTGTGTGTGTGTCATAATATGGCAAACGGATATTCGCCAACGCAGCGGTATGTTGGCAGCAGTCACTGTGGTGGAAAGCAGGAGTTACTGCCAATGTCATATTGAGGGCCATTCTGTGAACAAGTCTGTGTTGCTATTGCTAATTTCTTTTACCTTGACAAGTGAGAGCCGCAAACTGACTAAAGAAGCAAAAGCATCATGATTAATAATTATTTGGCTTCTATATGTACTGAGGCAAAATGGAAATCATTGAGAGTTGACACAAACAGTATGACAGTATGAAGGATAACTCAATAGGGAGATTTGTAAAGGCACATGATCAGTATTATTTGAAATTTAAGGCTATCATGAAGAAGCTGCATGCTAAAAGACTTGGATATATGTGATTGGGAATTTGACAAAGCTTTGAACAAAACCAAAAAATGAACTAAATGCAACTTTGTACATTTTTTTGCACATTTGGTATATGCTGATATTGATGTGCGAGCATCATGGATGGCAAAATCCTAGATCAAAAGTAATTTGACTTGACTAAATGAGAGATAGTAGGCTAATCTCAAAACATTTACCAGATTTCTCGGGAGACAGTTGACCTGTATAATTAAAATTAAACATCAAGTAGCTTATTTGAAAATGAGTTACTTTGTGAATTTTCTTTTTCATGAACTGGTAGAATACAGGATAGGCTCTTTCAAGTTATACCATATGTAAACATTTCAATATGCCTGTGTCAGAGCATGATCGTATGCTTTGATTAATGTGCAGAGAGAGAACTCTTAATAACCACATACTAATTTTTGCTTATAATTTATTTGTCTCTGTATACTGGTTTTCTGTCATTCAATTGGTTAGTATTTTAATAGGAAACCAAAGACATTTTACAGAAAAGTAAAGTTTAGGGACTAGGTAATGATTAATTTTCAGCAATATACAAGTTGAAACACAGCTTTCAAAGCTGTTTGATTAAACATGATTAGTGTGATTTTGAGGAAAAAATGATTGACATTTGAAGTCATCACTGAACAATCAATATGATAAGAAAAAGGAATATTTCAACTCTTCTCATGATCTCGCTATAGGATTAGAATTAAACATATACATAGTTGTTGCATTCAGCTCTAATACCTTTATCCAAATCCCTATTTTAATGTAATACATGATAACACCTGTGTCTACCATTTGCAAGAAAGGCCTTCACAAGCAGAGAATTCCATGGGATGAATATGAAAAATGTTTTCTAGCGAAATAGATTGATACATAATGTCGTCATTACAATGTTTTAGAAATGTAGATACACATCCAAATATCGGAATTAAGATCCTTTTTATTTGACCTACTGCAGCGATCTTTTCCTTTGCCAGCAACACTCCAACTGGCTTTGAGATTCAAAGCACAACATTCTTATTAACTTGTTCAGAACATGAGCGCTCCTCAACATGAGACAAGCGCTCATGAAGACCAAGGTTCCACATATGACACATCCTTCTCCGGCATTAATTTACACTACAAATGATAAACTGTATCTAATACATAAAAGTCACTAAGTTGTGAAAAACATATCTAGGGAAAACAGACACATTTGTAAAAAAAAAAAAAATACAAGCAAAGCGGAATATCATACAGATTACAGTCAAATGTTGACTTCAAGCTTTAAAATATAAGATTCTACCTAATAACTAAATTATTTTCAATTCAACATTTTTTTTTTTTTACAAACGATTAGGTTTGATATTTGATTCTCTTATATAATCATCCAAATATGCAGGTGGTCTTCTCTTGTTCACCACTCTGCTTTCCCTTCTGCTTCCATTCTCCTTCGTACCTATTTGCCCACTCACTCCACTTCTTACATTACTCTCGGAGACCATCCTGGAGAGTCATCACAAAGTGGTTTCTCAACTACTCTCTCGGTTAACATAAAACCACTACACCCTTCTTCAACATCACATATTTTTTCTTGATTGCTCACTCACACTTTCTGGTACAAAGCCACTCTGCGTTTATTCCACTTGGTTCCATTGTCCAATACCACATAATAATCACTCACTTGTCTAACCTCAAAAGGACCCCAGAACTTAAACAAACCCAAACCCTTGCATCCATCCTTGACTTTCACCCAATCACCAACTTGTATACATGAACGTCTACTCAACTGTGAAACATCCACCTTTACCAAACCTTCCCTCAACCAACCAGGGACCAATTGTGTTCTGGCCTTACATCCCCTTATAAGCTCAAAAGGTGTCTTTTCTTTGTCTTTGAGCTGAGTGGTGCAATGAGCCTAAACTGCCTCATGCACTGCTACATCAATGTTTTGATTACTCTGCACAGCCAATTGAATTGTACCTTTAACCATACAGTTCATACGCTCAACAATGCCATTGGTTTGGGGATTATATAGTGCAGTACAATTGTGCGTGATGCCACAAGCCAACAAAAATTATTTAATTTCAACAGAGGTCAATTGTGTACCATTGTCAGTAATGGTAGTATGAGGGCAACCTTCCCTCCAAAAAAATGTCTTTTAGAATAGCAATGGTACTCCTTGTCGACACCTCTCTCATAAACACTACCTCCATCCATTTAGAAAACAGATCCACTGAGATCAAAGCAAACCTCTGACTGTATCCTAGATCTGGCAGCGGCCCTATAAAACCCAAACAAACTGTGTGCCACGCTTCAATATGAACCATCAGTGACTTTGTCCCAAGTTTCAGCCATTTTTCACTCTCCCTACAGTGAACCCAATGGGCAGTTTGCACATCAATACCAGGCCACCAAATAGTTTCTTTAACTCTCCTTTGAGTCAACGTCTGTCCTAAATGTCCTTTGTGTGCCAATTGTGTGATTCTCTTTCTTACGTCCTCCGGGGTACAAACTTGTCACCTCTCATCACCACCCCTCCATCACTCAACGACAGTTCATCCAAAACTTTAACATAAGGTCTCACCAATACCACAACTGCACTCTCTTTTTGCACCCTCAACAATCATCCTCCTGACACACTATAAAACAGAATCTTTCGACATTCCTTGAAGCCACTCCGTTTTAGAAAAAACACCCAATCCATGTTGCACTATATCCTCCATCCATGCTACATCTCCTTCTTGTTCTTTGATCAAAAATGCCTCACCATCAACCAACTTCCAATCAACAGCGAGCCATGAAAGAGCGTCAGCTTGAACATTCTGTCACCCTTGAATGTGTTAAACATTATACAAAAAATCCTGTAAATGAGCTGACAACCTGGCCAATGTTGCAGACCCTTTGTCCATCCCTCCTGCCGACAATACCTTTACTAGAGGTTTGTGATCTCTTCTCAATTTGAAACTGATGCCCCACAAAAATGTCCTAAACTATTCCACTGACCAGGCAGCTGCTAAGGCCTCTTGCTCAATCACTGAGTAATTTCTTTCACTTTCAGTAAGTGAGAGCGAGGCAAAAGCCACTGTCCTTTCAACACCTTGGTGCAGTTGAGATAACACTGCATCTACACCAGGCACACTTGCATCTACAGTGACAATAGTAGGGAATGACGTATTGAAGGGTACCAAAATTCTTGCAGTACATACTTTGCGTTTTATATTGTCAAAACACGCTTGTTGCACTTCTGACCATATGAAACTCCAACATTTGCGCAACAACACTCTCAACCCCCCTGTTTTGTCTGCAAAGTTTTCAACAAACTTTGAATGAGTCCCATGAAAGATCTAAGTTCATATTTGTTTTCCGGCATGGAGACAGCTTTATATCCTCCAACAGATCCCTTTTTGGTTTTACTCCTTCACCAGAAATTGTGTGGCACAAATACTCAATATCCTTACTCCAAAAAACACATTTCTCTTTACGCAATGTAAGTCCCAACTCCAAACTTTTTTTAAGCACCTTTCTCAAAATTTTATTATGTTCTATAACAGTTGGTGCAAACACCAAAATGTCATCCTGGAAAAATACAACATTGTTAAAGCCCTCAAACAGTTACAACATCAAACACTCGCAGCAGATGATTGACCAAAGGGCATTCTGGTAAATTGAAAAGTGCCATCCATGGTGATGAATGCTATAACATCCCACGAACAGTGATGTAAACGGATCTTATGGTAAGCACTTTTAAGGTCCAGTTTAGAAACGTACTTGCCTCCACTGAGTAACATAATAAGTTAGCTAATACTGGGCAGAGGAAAATTATCTGTTACAAGGTTCTGATTAACACTGGGAAGGTCCACACAAAATCTCACTTGACCATTGGATTTTTTCATGATAACTATGGGCAAAACCCAATCAGAAGCCTCCACAGTTTCGATCACACCCTCCGTTAACATATCTTTCAACATATTACTGACTCCTCTCTAACTACAAAAGGTACCTTCCCAACTTTATGTTTTACAGCAACTGCTCCTGGATTCATGCAAGTTTTGTGCACATACCCTTTTAGCTCCCCTAACTCTTCTCGAAACACTTCCTTTACTCCTTCAAGAATATCATTCACATCACAATCTTCAACAATCACAATCTGTTCTGAACCTCTTGGATTCACAATTATATTAACATCGTATTGGTGCATCCAACCTAAGATTTGTGGTCTGCTTTCAGCCACGTACACCTAGCCATAGGTTTCTCTCAATTTGAACCGTATATCAGTTGTGAAAAACCACCAAATCTTAATTTCTTCCCCTTGATATCCACCTGGACAAGTGTATTTTGCTCTCAACTCAAGTTGTGGCCACTTCTCTAGAAAAACATCTTTAGGAATAATGGTATACTTTGAACCAGTATCCACCATTAATTCTACATTTACGTTTTCAGTGTTGAACCAGGCTTTGGGACTATTTTTCCTTCTGTCACTATCCATTTTGTTGTCCTTACCTAAGCTAAGGAATGCGATCAGATGGCTCACATCTGTCTTCACACGCCGCCACACCCTTCGACTTAGTCCATTTAACACACATGTGTGCAAAGTGGCCTTTGCTTCCACACCTCCTGCACTCTTTGCCTATGGCATAACATCCCTTGGATTCACTGCTGTGTAAATTACTACTGCACCTGTTACTCTTCTTACTATTTGACTTATTAAGAACGAACTTCTGTGTCTTCTGTGAATTCTGTGTATTCTTTCCCACAACACCTACACTACCACAGTTACTTTGAACTCCTCTTACAATTTCATGTGTCATTTGTTGTTCTCCTCCTCCACTGGCATGTTTCCCCATTTCTTTCATGCATAATTCTGATTTTTCAACCACTTTGGCCATGTCAATAGCATCTTTCAAACTAGGATTATTTGCAGCCCACAATCTTTCTACTCTTGCACTGAACCATTAGCTGATCTCTAATCATTTCTTCACACATGTCACCAAAATGCAATTTCACCAATATCTCTCTCAATCTGGACACAAACTCATCAATATATTCGTTCACCCTCTGTGGTTGAGTATAAAACTTGTACCTTGCCAACACCACATTAGTTTCCTTCACAAACCTATTATTTAATCTCATTCTAGCTTCTCTGTATTCACCAGCAATATGAGCTCCATTATCAGTAGCCACAGGCATGAATTTAAATAATCTCTGCGCCTCTGACCCTAGGCAATTCAACAAAATTGTTTTTTTATACACTGAGCTAAAATCCTCGCTATCTAACTCCAACATATAATTATCAAAGATATCTATCCAGTCTTCCTACTGGACCGCTGGTACTCCTTGATGAGGTAAGAAACATGGTGGTGAGGTAATCAAGATGTGTTCCATGACATGCTAGTAGTCAAATGCACAAAAGTACAAAATAATAAAACAAACCGACCCCACAACGTACTGTCACTAAACAATAACGCAAATACACATATTCATTTACTTTAACAGTATTGTTGTGAAGGTGTGCGCATCACCGTGTAGAATATGAAGAAATTGAATGGTGCACGCTCTACTGGTCCTAGGATGTTAGGTGTGCATGTCACTGTGCCTAAATCTTAAAGTTGATCCAGTCCAGTGAACCTTCTGAACACTATCCCTTTAAGTAAATCAGTGCAGCTTTGTTCTTTGAAAAGAAAAGGTCACCCTTAAATAGACCTTGCTCGTTCAGGATCGGTCTCCCGGAAGATGCTCAGTAAACGCTGCTGTGCAATCCACTAGAAAGCGGTATTCCTTGTAGCACCGCCCCTTCAGGAAGTCCGTCTGCTCCTTTGCACGCTGCTCCTTATGCCGTCTTCGTGCAACGCAGCCAGTAAACATTCAAGCACAGAATTGCTTGAAAACAGCAAAGCGCTGACAGTACCTGTTTTTACAGCCGCATCCTAGCCAGGTATTTAAAGCAAAATATTATCGCTCACACAATCATCCTGCCACCAGTCTTGCTTACACAATCTTGCCAACACGCTTGCTGCTTGCCACCGTGCTCTGTTCTGTTTTGTTTTAATCACTCAGTAGGTCGATGTCCAGCACGCTCGTCACCAAATAATGTTGTAGAAATGTAGATACACATCCAAATATCGGAATAAAGATCCTTTTTATTCGACCTACTGCAGCGATCTTTTCCTTTGCCAGCAACACTCCAACTGGCTTTGAGATTCAAAGTACAACATTCTTATTAACTTCAGAACACAAGCGTTCCTCAACACGAGACAAGCGCTCATGAAGACCAAGGTTCCACATATGACATACTCCTGCTAACTGGTGTTTTTGAGGAACAATAAAGATATTTTGTAAATGAAAATAATTACTAATTGTGGTGCTGTTGCAGTTTCAGAACCTCTCTGGACCTCATAACACTAAATTGAGTCATGAGTTAAGTATAATAGGACTTCACATAGTACAGAAACAGTGATACCTTGGGGAAAATAGAAAACCTCCATCTGTAGTTGAATACCTAGAGTTGTTACGTACACTGCTCCCAAGATATTAAACCCAAAAAGACAATGCCAAAAATGAGCTCAGATAGGTTTACTCTCAAATTAGGAGCAAATTTCCAATTTTTCTTGGATTCACACAACGTTCCCATAGACACGCCTAGAAAACCACAATGGGAATACTCTCATGTCTGAAATATTGGTAAGCAGAATTTCAAAAAAGTGTAGAATTCAAATTGCAGAAATCTGATCTTAGTATAGATTTGGAGATTTAGATTAATTTGTCTGGAAGGAAAATATTCTTTCTCAATTAAGGAACCTTCCCTCTGTGTCTCATTTTTAACATGAATGTTGCCTTCCAGTTCCCACGGAGTAAACACACTTTCTCATGCAATTAGAAAAAGAACATTTGCAAAGGGTTGCTATGGTGTGTATAAAAAACCTGACAAACAGATTGGTAAATAGTTGCCTAACTTTGCAGATAGGATCAAAAAGCAAAGCTCTCCAATCCACCCCAATGTTGTGATTGATTAACCTCCTCCATACTGGATGAATTTCCATATTCACAAATGCCAATTGCAAAAGCTTTAACAATGGGTATCTATATGTCATAGAAATAGTGTTAGAAATTAAGCATTTGACAGCATCTATTTCTTTCTGGTTTGTGCTATTAGATGTCCCTTGTGTTAAATAGAACATTGATTGGTGTAAATAACTCTCACCACTGTGAAATATAAGCAGGCATGTGATGGTGATTTTTGGTGACAACCATTTCTATGCATTTTATTCAGATGGATAGCTGTTGAGATCGAAAAAAACACAACAATGCAATACCACAACACCACATCACATTACAGTCACAAAAACCCCCAATAATACAACTGTAATTCAACACACTAACACAACACAACATAACATCAATATTGTACTCAATGAAACAAAACAGCAGTTGAACATGACACATAACTAACCAACAAACCACAACATTAAATAATACGCAGTCACAAAAAAACAGCACACAACAACAAAAGAGAACAACACATTCAGTATACCAAAACATAGCAACAGAGCACAATGAAAATATAATATTCGACAATGCATAAACACAAAAAATGACACCATTAAACACACACAACGCAATTTCGTTGTCTTTATGTTAAGTTGGGGTGTTTATCTGCTATGCTGTTATTGTTGTGTTGTCCACGTTATGTGCTTTGTATTGATGAAGTATGATTTGCATTATTTTATTTAGGTTGTGATATTTGGCGAGTGTATGCCATTGTGTGTTAATGTTACGACAGTATTGTTTCGTATTGTGGCTCTTTAGATTTTATGTTATTTTTTAACATGTTTTGGTGTGCTGCTGATTTGCAATTTTCAGTTGTCATTATGAGATATTATTGTTTTACAAAGATTATGTTGCAATGAAGCACATTCTTTATATTTCCAGCGCAAAGCAAACAATGAACACTGACAAATGTTCTGAAACACAACCACCTTAGCTCTACATTTTTAATCACATCAATCAGCCTAAAAACATGTTAAAGGGTATGCCTTAAAACTGCACAACTCAAGCTCACTTTGTTATCTCGCTCCTGAGTTCTCGAATGTTATTATGAAGGTAAGAGCAGGTACGCTGACTCTTTTTAGAGGCATGCATGTAATCTTTAATGTTAAATAGGTGGACTAAAAAACTATTAGGACCTCATTTACTTCAATGATTATAATGCTATGTGCTTTAAATGGGGTTAATGTATTTGTGTTATATATATTACAGTGCAGGATTTATTAAGGCATATTTCTATGAGCAGTTGAATTTACAATGAAGACTAAATCTATAAATTAAGTAAAACATGCTTTGGATAAGTCCAGGACATACTGGTACCTATTAAACATAATTGGGCAGAGCAATGCCAATCAATCACAATTGCAATCAGGATTTAAAAATAGCTTTTAAAAGCTCTAATGATGACAGAGCTGATTATCAAGGTGAAAAAAATTCTAAGTTCAGGATAACTAAAAAAAAAAATCAAATGCATCTAGCAAAACAGAGAAGTTTGTTTCAGAGGCTTAGTTATGATGTGAACCACAGTTACTTCAGATGATAATTTTGAGTTAATGTTATATAAATATTTCAGCACCAAACTTCAATGAATTTTTTGCACCACAATGAAACATAGTTGCATTATTGCAGGCACTTACCAAGGAAAATCGTATTCAAGAATAGTGGGATTTGTCCTTGTAAATGTGATTTATGTGTTGTCAGATATACTTTTAAGGGATGCTATTTGAGCATTCTAGGGTTCTGGTACAAGACAACTTTGGTGAACACTCACAAGGTCTGAGGCTTCTGAGAAATGACACACTTTATTCAGGTAGTTTCCACACACAAATGAACCATAGATTTAATCCTGCCAAGGCTGTGTGTAGATACTGGCCATAATAATTCAGGCCTGCAAAGGCAGTCCTAAATCCATGCTATTAAAGTTGCACAGGTGAGTGGTGTAAGGCCATCCTGCAGTCCACACGCGGTGCTTGGCCTTTATGCTACTGGTCACATTGTTTGCCACATTATTGTGTTCCCACTAAAAATTCAGCTATGACAAGTAGAACCAATCAATGTTACCATAAAAAGCAAAATATCTGGGGAGGTGATGTGGAAAGTCAAATTTCCCTACAGGTGTTCTTTCACAAGATTCTTTAGTGTCTTTCAAAAGAAAACAGATTTATGCAGGATGGCCTTGAGAAGAGTTACAGGTGTCCTAGGTGTTATAGTATTGCCACAGCAATATGCAATTAACAAATGCCAGCAGGCAGCAGTGCTTGTACAGTGGCTCTTAAGTCCAAAGGAGGAATGGAGAGGTTCAGTGTCTTTAGAAATAGGGGATGGGAAGGAGGTCATAAGGTTGATTTTGGAGAGATGTGGATCCATGCTTAATTTTTGATTGCTGATGTAGCCATGTGATTTCTAGAATGACCCATGGAAAGTGAGATGTCAAGATCTTAAATTGTTTTCAGCCACTTTTAAACTGGGAAAGAGTCTTTGGGTTCATTGTTTTTACTTTCAGATGGAAAGATGCCATATAATTCATAATGGATAATATTAATACTGCCTGACAATGTGCCATGCCCTGTGTATGTATTTCCACCACGGAATTTGAATGATCTCACTGAATAACTCGATCCTCCATGCCTCATATTACTAGTAGTGCTAACAATGTTAAAGTACTGAGGAGTGGTTTGAAGGATGAATATAAATATATAGCAGATGGGAGATTGTTATATTTGCTGTGTATGGAAATGGCTCATGCTGGTATTCCTGCCTAGCGCAAGGTATTGAGCGTGATATCTACACAGAGGTCAGTGGACATTTTCCTCAGTGTTGAGCCGGCAGAGGAGCTAGCACGGGTGTACGCATGCCTGACAGCTATAAGTTGCAACATAGTGGCAGTGCTATGTGCATGCGCAATAACTACAGTGACATCATGATCACCAGCATTATTAGTGTCGCCTGGCAACACTCCCAAACCCAGTGAGTCAGCACGAATATCATTATTGGAATCTTGAAGACCAGGCAGAGGACGGGGTTACATAGTAACCTCCTGTTGTCCAGGGATTGACAAACCAGTGTGGTGATGCACATGCCTGTGTTTATTTAAAAGAAGGAAATGTGGCACAATGTGTATGTCAAAATAAAAATGGATTATCATTCAAATAAACAGAAAATACACATGAAACTTAGGGGGTCATTCCAACCTCAGCGGTAAAAGGCGCTTACCGCCGTTCAGAAGACCGCCATAACACCGCCGCGGCCGCAGCAAACCGCCACAGTCATTCTGACCCACAACAGGCAAACCGCCAAAATACAGACATCCACAAAAGTCCGCCACACCAAAGGGCAGCGAGAAACTGGCGGTGACCAAACCTCCACCGCCACGCCAACAGAAATACGCCCACACTATCACGACACACGAATCCACGCGGCGGTCTTTCAACCGCGGTATTCCATTGGCGGTACACACCGCCGCGCTCAAAATACACACACACTTACAAAATACAACCACATTGGACAATTCAAAATACACACACCTGAGACACATACACACACCACTCCCACACACCCAATTAAATATAAAACACACACACACATCTCCCACAAACCTCCACTCCTAGAGATTCGTGAACACGCACCGAGAAAAGACATCCGAGCACCCAGACGCCCAATTCACTGTCACCCAGCAATGTTTGCACACACTTCACACAACACAACAATACACATCACCACACTTAGCACCACACAATCCACCCTACACATCACCCACACCAGCCCATGGCACCGCAAAGACACCCCAGGTTCTCTGACGATGAACTGAGGGTCATGGTGGAGGAAATTGTACGAGTAGAGCCACAGCTGTTCGGGGCACAGGTTCAGCATACCACCATTGCCAGGAAGATGGAGCTAAGGAGCAGAATAGTCGACAGGGTCAACGCTGTGGGACAAGCACCCAAGAAATCGGGACGACATCAGGAAGAGGTGGAACGACCTACGGGGGAAGGTGCGTTCCATGGTATCCAGGCACAACATCGCGGTGCAGAAGACTGGCGGCGGACCCCCACCTCCTCCCCCAGAATTTACAACATGGGAGGAGCAAGTCTTGAACATCCTGCATCCTTAGGGCCTCGCAGGAGTAGGCGGAGGAATGGACTCTGGTAAGGCAAATCTTAACTACTTCTCCCCCCCACCCCACCTGCATGCCAACTCATACCCCCACCCTCACCCTCACCCCCATCACATCCTACTCCTTGCAACTGTCTCACCATCACAACCCACCCATCCCAACACCTAGCCCTGCATGCGTCCACAAAGCATGGACACCCATCACCTAAGCATGCCCACTGCACATACACATACAAACCCCCGCCCCCCAACCACCTTCACAACAGCCCCACAAAGGAATGCCAGCACTGGGGTACACGGGCACCCACCCATTGCACACTATGACACACACAGAAGCAATAACCATGTTTTTATACCCCTGCAGGACTCGAACGCCACGTCACCGCGCAGGAGGGTCCACAAATGTCCCCTCCACCCCCAGAAGAGGCCCACAGTGAGGACAGCAGCTCTGTCTCCCTGGATCTAGATGACCAGCCCGGTCCATCAGGGACCTCGGGACAGTCGGTTCCCCTCACACAGCCACAGGCCACAGTAGACCTTCCCCCCTCTGGGAACACCAGCACAGCACCCACCCAGCGGGCCCATACCTCTGTCCCCAGGACACGTCAATCAGCGGTGTGTCCACCACTACAGGGAACCCAGGCTAACCCACTAACCCAACAACAACAGGGACCTGGGGGCAGTGGTAGTGGGCACACGGTCCAGGGGACAGAGGCCCAGGGAAACAGGGGAACTGGGAGGGCTGCTGTGCGACAGGGGGGGGGACAGGCCCAGGGAACCCACTCTCCACGAGGCCCTCTCCTCCATCATGAGAGCATACCACCGCTCCCAGGAGACGATGGCGACGGTCCTGGCCAGGTTTCAGGAGATCCAGCTTCTGCAGGAGGAACAGTATATGGGGTTCAGGGAGGAACTAAGAAACATCAGTTCCGCCATGGGTACCATCGTAGTCGCCCTGAATGAGGTAGTCACGACATTGCGGGACACTGTGGCACCTCAAAGGGCCCCTGACACTAGCATGCACCAAGAACTGCCTACCACCTCCGCCGGCGCTAGTGGACAGGAGGCCCCGACACAAGACCAACAGGCCACCAGAACCCCACCCCCTGCAGAAGGAGAACCACCCCGCAAGCGGGCCCTGAGATCCAGGAAGAAGACAGAGTAAGATGTCAAGACCCCAGCCAGCAAAGGATACCGCCCTGATTGTCAACCCACTGTCCCACATTGTCACCCTGTCCAACCTTAAACTGCCCCTGCTCCACTTCCCACAGGCATTTGGACAATGCACCTGTGAAACTGATAGTCTGGACTCTGCCATGGACAACCCTCCACCATCACCCCTCACCGATTTGCAACCACCCATCCAATTTAGAGCACTTGAATAAAAACACTTATTGCACAAAACAATCTGGAGTCTGGCTGTGATTTAGAACAAATGTATTAGACATGACGTGCCAAAATGTTCATTCACATTGTGATGCTAACAAACCGCTGTCACACAGCTGTAGTCCATGGGGAAACAAAGCAGATGTCACGCAGTGGGGCCCACAGCTCTGAAAACGGAAGGGAAAGTCACAACACAGTTAGCATACACTGGGGGAAAAAGTCAGACAGTAGAGAGGTAGGAGTCTTTAAGTAAATGTAATATGCCGGTGTCTACTCTTACCTGTGTGTCACTGAAAATACTGCTGTATTACTGTGTTCCTGTTCTCTATGTCGTCCTCTTCGGCTTCCTCCTCTTCACTCTCCACAGGCTCCACAGCTGCTACAACACCACTATCTGGACCATCCTCCTGCAGAAAAGGCACCTGGTGGCGCAAAGCCAGGTTGTGAAGCATACAGCAGGCCACGATGATCTGGCACACCTTCTTTGGTGAGTACATTAGGGATCCACCTGTCATATGGAGGCACCTGAACCTGGCCTTCAGGAGGCCAAAGGTTCGCTCGATCACCCTCCTAGTCCGCCCATGGGTCTCATTGTACTGTTCCTCTGCCCTTGTCCTGGGATTCCTCACTGGGGTCAGTAGCCAGGACAGGTTGGGGTAACCAGAGTCCCCTAATAGCCAGACCCGGGGCCTCTGGAGTTGACCCATCACATACAGGATGCTGCTATTCCGCAGGATGTAGGCATCATGCACTGACCGAGGGAACTTGGCATTAACATGGGAGATGTACTGGTCAGCCAAACACACCATCTGTACATTCATGGAATGATAACTTTTCCTGTTCCTGTACACCTGTTCACTCCTGCTGGGGGGTACCAAAGCCACATGTGTCCCATCAATGGCACCTATGATGTTGGGGATATGTCCAAGGGCATAGAAATCACCCTTCACTGTAGGCAAATCCCCCACCTCAGGGAAAATGATGTAGCCCCGCATGTGTTTGAGCAGGGCAGACAACACTCTGGACAACACCTTGGAAAACATGGGCTGGGACATCCCTGATGATATGGCCACTGTTGTTTGAAATGACCCACTTGCTAAGAAATGGAGTACTGACAGCACCTGCACTAGATGGGGGATCCCTGTGGGTTGGCGGATGGGTGACATCAGGTCTGCCTCCAGCTGGGCACACAGTTCATGTATAGTGGCTCGGTCAAGCCTGTATGTCAGAATGAGATGTCGTTCCTCCATTGTTGACAGGTCAACCAGCGGTCTGTACACGGGAAGATTCCTCCATCTCCTCGCATGTCCCAGCGGACGGTGCCTAGGAAGGACAACAGCGAGCACAGAGTCAATCAACCCACAGGTACGTTCCCACAGCTGGCACACAACACGATTCACTATGCATTGAATGGTTTGTATGAGTGTTGATGCAAGGCCTAGGTATGTGTGACGCAGTAGAAATTAAGCCATGTGGGCCCTTAAAATGGCAGCTGCCTGACCTGTGAAGTGTGACAATGGGATGTGAGGTCAATGCGCTGGCGTGGCACACCGTGGCGGTAGGCGGTCGAAGACCGCGGCGCTAAGCCGCATTGGTTAACATTGAACCCTATGGGTTTCACGAGCCAATGACGATGTGCGCCGGTGGTCGCAGTACGCACTGCCGCGGTACGCACCGCCGCGGCCGTGACCGCCATTTTCTATATACTTAATCACTCGATACCTGATCTTCCACAGGAGAGGACCTACACTGCAAGTGCTGCTGTGACGTCGGTCTGGAAGAGACAATGGCTGCGGCGACTGGGGAAAGGGCCCCTGCCTTCACTTCTGAAAAATTGGAGAAACTCGTGGATGGGGTCCTCCCCCAGTATGCGCTACTCTACAGTCCTCCAAACCAACAGGTAAGTACACTGGGAACATGCTTTGTGGCCAATGCCTGGGTTGAGTCGGGTGGATGAAAGATGGTGGGGTGGGGAGCGATTGAGGCATGCATCAGATGACAGATGAGAGCATGTGCCACATGGCAAGGGTGGGGATGGGGGGCCACTCACATCGAGCATGCAGAAGGTGATGATTTTTTTTCTCCCCCTGTACATGTCACATAGGTCAGCACCCACCAGAAAGTCGCTATTTGGTGTGCCATCGCCAAGGACGTCTGGACCCTGGGGGTCCACAACAGACACGGCACCCACTGCCGGAAGAGGTGGGAGGACATCCGACGCTGGAGCAGGAAGATGGCGGAGGCTCAGCTGGGGATGGCCTCCCAACGTAGGAGGGGTGCCAGTCGTACTTTGACCCCCCCTGATGTCCCGGATACTGGCAGTGGCCTACCCCGATTTGGATGGGTGCGTGAGGACATCACAGCAGACACAAGGGGGTGAGTATACTCTCATTCTGGTGACTTTGCGCGCAGTGGAGGTGTCTGGTTGGGGGAGGAGGGCTGTGGGTATCCCTAGGCCAGGGCGATTTCTGTAGGCTAGGCCCATCCGTAAGGCATGGCCCTGTGCCCCCGCCCCCCACCTCTGTAGGGTGCCAAGTTCAGGTATCCATGGCCCTGTGTCATCTCTGTGTGCAGTTGTCATCCATAGGCTTGTAGGCCATATCCCACTGATTGAGTAGTGGACCCCAAGTGCGCGGCGTAGTGCAGGGGGCTTCTGTGTCTGTCCTCTCTGCCAACGGTGTCGCCTATCCCTGCACTCAACATGTCTTTCTTTCTCCCCCCCCCCTTTTTTGTGGTCTTCCTGTTCATGTGTGCATTAGCATCATCAAGCGGAGGAGAAGTGGCATCGGAGCACGAGGGAGCTGCATCCCACATGGCCCTGGAGGGCCATGCAATGGACTCTGAGTACACCAGTGGGACGGAGGACGAGGGGAGCTCCACAGCGGGGACTTGTGCTGATGTCAGTGGCAGCAACTCGTCCTCTGAAGGGAGCTCCCTTGTGGTGGCGGCAACATCCGTGCCCCCCGCAACAACAGGTACAGCCGCCACCCAGCGCACCAGCACCGCCCTCCCAGCAGCCCCTTAGCGTTTGCCCCGTGCCCGCTCACCCAGGAAGGTGGGCATCTCCTTCGCCCCAGGCACCTCAGGCCCTGCCTCTGTCACCCCTGCTGCCCTCAGTGAGGAGGTCATTGACCTCCTGAGGACCATCATTGTTGGGCAGTCTACCCTTTTGAATGCCATCCAGGGTGCAGAAAGGGAGGTGCACCGGAGTAATGCTTACCTGGAGGGCATTCATTCGGGTCAGGCTGCCCATCAGCGATCGTTCAATGCTCTGGCCTCAGCACTGACGGCAGCAATTGTCCCTGTCTCTAGCCTCCCCCCTCCAACTTCCTCCACCCAGACCCAATCCCCAGTACCTCTGCCTATCCCAGACACACCATCAGACCAGCCTGCACACACCTCAACACCCAAGGGAAGCTCATCCAGACATAAGCACCACACATCACACAAGCATTCACACAAGCAACATCCACATGCAGACACACCAACACCCACTGCCTCCACTGTGTCCCCCTCCTCCTCGTCTCCCTCCTCCCTCCCTGTCACGTCTCCACTCACACTTGCATGCACAACATCTTCAGCCACTACGTCCATCACCAGCACACCACCAGAACACTCCGCACACGTGCAGTCACCACCCCCACTACCATTTACACTACACGTCCCCTGTGTCCTCTCCCAGTGTGTCTGTCACCCCCTCTTCCAAACCACACAAACGCAGGCAGCCACCCACCCAACAGCCATCCACCTCACAACAGCCTCCAGCCCAAGCACCTGCACCCAAAGACACCAGACTTCACACTCCTACAACCACATCCTCTTCCTCCACTCCCATACCCACTACACCTACCCGTCCCTCTCTTTCCAAATTGCTTTTCCTTCCAAACTTGACCTCTTTCCAACAACTCCCCCACCCCGTCCATCTCCTAAGACTGCAATCAGCACCTCAGCCACCACAAAACCAGGACCTATCAAGACTGTTGTCCAAGGACTGTGGAGTCCCCCACCCTCAAGGGCAACTAGTTCTGCTAGAAGCCAAGGCACGGCCAGCCCACCCCCGGAAAAGCACCCAAAGATTACCAGTGCCCGGCGCAAGAGGCCAAAGACACCAGGGACCAAAATCCCTACCCTGGCTCCGGCTGGAAGTGGGGTGCCACCTGGCACACCGCCACAGGTGGGAAAGGGCCACAGACGACCAGGGAAGGGTGGGAAGGGCAGCACGCCCGACAAGTCCGGCAGCAGGCCAGCTGCCCAGGAGGGCCCCACCAGCCCCATCCCAGGTGTGCAGGAGGACACCCAGAGGCCCGGTACTGCAGCCCAGGAGGGCCCCGCAAGCCAACAGACAGATGGGCAGGAAGGCCCCGCCAGCCACATGTCAAGTGGTGAGTGACATCTATGCCTGGGCCGGAACCGCTGCACTGGACACTCATCTCAAGCACCGCTGAACTGGGCCCTTCATCTCAAGCACCGCTGAACAGGGCACCGCCATCTCAAGCACAACTGCACTGGGCCCTTCATCTCAAGCACCGCTGCACTGGGCCCTTCATCTCAAGCACCGCTGAACATGGCACCGCCGTCTCAAGCACCGCTGCACTGGGCCCTTCATCTCAAGAACCGCTGAACTGGGCCCTTCATCTCAAGCACCGCTGAACTGGGCCCTTCATCTCAAGAACCGCTGGCCCATTGGCGGAAGGGGCAGTGCCGCATCTGTGTCGGGCAGGGCTGCACGAAGCACTCTGGGCACCAGTCCCCCTCCAGAACCAGTTGACACTGTCATCCACTTGAGAGACTGTGGCTTTGCACTCCCCAGGATGCAGCAGTGGGCAACCCACCCACTGTATGGACTTGAGAGACTGTGGCTTTGCACTCCCCAGGATGCAGCAGTGGGCAACCCACCCACTGTATGGACTTGAGACACTGTGGCTTTGCACTCCCCAGGATGGAAAAGTGGGCAACCCACCCACTGTATGGACTTGAGAGACTGTGGCTTTGCACTCCCCAGGATGGAAAAGTGGGCAAACCACCCACTGTAGAGACTTGATAGACTGTGGCTTTGCACTCCCCAGGATGGTACAGTGGGCAACCCACCCACTGTATAGACTTGAGAGACTGTGGCTTTGCACTCCCCAGGATGGAAAAGTGGGCAACCCACCCACTGTATAGACTTGAGAGACTGTGGCTTTGCACTCCCCAGGATGGTACAGTGGGCAAACCACCCACTGTATGGACTTGAGAGACTGTGGCTTTGCACTCCCCAGGATGGGACAGTGGCCATGGAGGCCCCTCAGGATCTGACGTCGTGTACTCATGTGGCTGAGGTGCCCCCCCTTCCCTTCCCCCTGAGGTGCCTGTAGTTTTTCTATCTGATGCCCCTGCAGTGTTCTCTCTGTTGGTGTCAGGTATCCTGTGTGGGCCTTGCCCATGTGATTTGGGCCCAGTGGTCCACGGACAATGACTGCTAAAAATATCGGACTTTTAATATTTATGTATATATTAGTTTGAAATGTGTGATATTTTTATAAGCCAATAATACAATATATTCAACTGTTTATGATCATTTCCTTTTGTCTTTGCATTCTTCCGGGGGGTTTGGGGGTTGTAACAGTGATGTATTGCTATGCATTGATGTGTGTGTTGTAGTGGGTGAGGGTGGTGGTCGGTGTGTCGCGTATGTGTGCCCGTAATATTTTCTCCTCCCCCCTCCCCTGTGTCGTAGGTGCAGTACTCACCGTTGTCTTCTGCGCCGGCGTTCGTGCTCCTGGTAGAGGAGCAGGAATACAATAGCTGGTAGGATGTGTAGTTCGGGTTCCATGCTGTCCAGATTCTTCGTGGGGTGTATGGAGGTGAGCGTTTTCCGTTTGAAATGGCTGTTTCTGCCGTGTTTTTATCGGCGGGGCTACCGCCCCGGAAAAGGTGGCGGATTGGTGGGTTGTGATAGGGTGGGCGATACATTGACTCCCACCTGTCTGTTGGCGGTGACCGCCGCGCTGTTTGTTTGTCCCGCCGTGGCGGTCGGAGTGTTAAAGTGGCGGCCTCTGTTGGTGGTTTCCGCCAGGGTCAGAATTCCATTTTTTTAACCGCCAGCCTGTTGGCAGGTTAGCCGCCGCTTTACCACTGACCGCCAGGGTTGGAATGACCCCCTTAATCTGAAATGGAACAGGAAAAAATATATGTGGAACAGCAACAACAGTATTTGAGCAATAAGGAAAAGCTTTTCTAGAAACGCATGACATTGAATTTAAATAATGCAAGGCATAAGTGACCCCCCTCAATTTTTGAACATGCCAGGTGAGCCAGTGGTCACATGGGAAGACTGGAAAGAAGGTTTCTAGGCATATATAGAAGCTATTGGCAGAGACATATTTACCACATCTCACAAATTAGCTATTTTGAAGCACTGCTTAGGGGCAAAAGGGTAACAGGTATTGAAACATCTACCACCTACTTCAGACCAAGATGAAGAAGATTCTGATAATGATGACTTTGAAATAGCTTTAAAAACAGTAGATCTGGACTATGGAAAAAAAGTGGTGGTAGAAAGATTCAGATTTGTACAAAGGGCACAAATTGACATTTTCATGGCAGCATTGAGGAAATTAGCTTCCACATGCAACTACAAAGGTTTTGTGGAAGAAATACTACTGGATCTGTTGCTACAAAAAATCAGAGACAAACGCATGCAAGAAAAGTTAATACGAAAAGCTAATGTTGATGTAGGCCATAGACATTGTGAAAAGAGCAGAGAATACAGAAGAGGGAATCAAAGAAATGGCAATGTATAATACAAGAAAAGTGAAAGTAGTGTGAACTGATCCATTGGCAAGAACTAGAAAAGAAACAGCATTGTCACAAGGCAGTTGGAATGATCAAATGGATATGTCTGTTATGAATGTGGTCTGCGATTGGACAAATGTGCAGGAAATGTAAGGCCAAAGGGACTTTTCCAAGCATTTGCAAAGAAAAAGGAGGGGGAATCGTGCAAAATAAAAAGTGTCTATTCACAGTACAAACCTAAATGATGGTAGTGAACAAGAAGAAGAGTTTATTTTGCAAATTGGTGAAACAGGAATCTCTTCAGAGATGGTAGATCCTTATTGTACTATCACGGTGGATGGGGTGGAGGTGCGTGTGATGGCTGATTCTGGTGCCTGTTATACTTTGATTGGTGAAGAATATATTAATTTCCCAATCACAAAATGTTCAAGCCAGACATCAAACTAGTGACATATGAAAACTTGCCAATAGAGTTGTTGGGATATATTGATATGGTGGAGGTCCAAGGAAAGAGTATGTTGTCAAAAATACACATTGCCAAAGATGGTTCATGATTACTGGGATGGCCTCAACAAAGGGAATTATTGATCAGATTAGACTCTAATCATCTTGATCAAGTTTTAGGGGCAATGTCTCATGTAAACTCTGTAAGTGAAAATGTATGGCGAGAAACGTATCTGAGTGTTTTTAGTAATGAAATAGGACTACTTGAGGGTTTTGTGCATAGAATAGTTTTGAGGGATGAAGTTAAATCCATGATGCACAAACCTTGTATTGTACCATTGATGATGAGACAACTCTTGAAGAAGGAGTTGAACAAGTTGTATGAGTTGACATAACTGAATAAATTGAGGCTTTGGAGTTATTGGTCCTGGTGGTTTTGGCTAAGAAACACATTGGGGAGCTTAAGAGTGTGTGTGGACTTATGCAACATGAACAAGGCTATTTGGGTAGATAGACCCCATTACCAAATACTGGTGAGATGTTGATGACAATCAAAGGGGCAAAGGTATTTTCCACTTTGTACTTGTCATCTGCGTACCACCAAATTGCCTTGCACCCAGAGTCAAGGCCTCTCATATGGTTTGTCACGCCGGAGGGAGCATTTAGATTCAAGCACGTGCCCTTTGGGCTTGCATCAGCCTCCGCAGTGTTTCAAAGGGCAATGCATCAGTTGTACAAGGAAGTGATAATGTAACATAGTTCCAGGATGATATCCTTATATTTGCCGCTAATGATGAAGTCTTGGCTAAAGTTTTAGGAATACTACAACAAAGTGGGTTAACCATAAAAATTAAGAAGTGCAGCATAGGAATCAAAGGTGTGGAATATATATGACATTGTTTGGATGAAAAAGGGGTGTCACCTAAACTGAAATTAGTGAAAACGTTTGAGGATGCTCCTCAACCACAAGACAAGGATAAGTTGAGGTCTTTCTTGGGTCTGGCGGAATATTATTCACAGTTTATTCACAAATTTGCTGCTAAAATTGAACATGTGCATAAAATAATGTAAAAAATATTTAAATTCTATTGGGATATGGAGTGTGAGCAGGATTTTAATTTCATCAGCTCCTGCGCTCTAGCCTTTTGACTAGAGCATATTTTGTACTGACACCAGTGCCATAGGTTTGGGAGCAGTACTCTTGCAACTTAGACAGGACAAAGAAGTAACCATGGCATATGCGTCAAGACCTCTGAGAAATGCAGAACACATATATTCAACAATAGAAAGGGAAGTCTTGGCATATTGATGGGGGGAATTATTTTAAGAAGTTTGTGTGGGGCACAGAATTCATAGTTCGTGCTGATCACCGCCCTTTAGTTGATGTGTTTACTAACAAGGGTACTAGTCATGCATCATGCAGAATCATGCAGTGGGTGCTGATAATGTTAGAATTTTCACACACTATGGAGTAAATGCCCGGGGAAAAATATGTGGTGGCCGATTGTTTATCAAGGCTACCAACGAGTGACCCAGAGAACGATGAATAGAAAGAAGATATGGAATTGGTGGCCAGTGTACATGCCACAACTGAGGGTTGCAGTAGTCATGAGGAGTGGTTTCAGGGGATCAAGGAAGATGTAACATTACAAGAGGTACTAAAATATATGGTTGAGGGGTGGCCAATGAAAGGAAAAGCTTCTATTAAAGTAGAATCTTTTCGTAATGTGAGCACAGACTTATCCATTGACGGTGGAATTTTATCTAGAAGAGAGTTGTTAGCCTGAGGTGCTGAGGTCATGAATATTAAGCTTAGCCCATGAAGGCAATGGTGGAGTGGGTGGTACCAAGTGAAGACCAAGAGCAGAGTATTGGTGGCCGGGATTATACAAAGACATAGAAAGAATGAAACAGGATTGCTTATCATGTGCATGGAGTGATAAATCTCAAAGAACTCTGGAGTATTATCCGTTTGAGGTTAAAAAGATGGGTGCTCCATGGAAAAATTTAGCTTGGAAATTACAGGGCCATATAATGTGTTTGGATTAGTGCCCAAGTATTCTTTGGTCATCGTGGATTACATTTCAACGTGGCCAGAGGTTACATTTGTGGATTAAGTGACAACTCAGGAAGCAATTTAATTCTTGGAGGAATTGTGGGAAAGAGAAGGGATTCCAGAAATAATTGTGACAGATAATGGTGTGCAGTTTACTTCCCATGTTATGAAGGATTTCTTAATAGTGCATGGTGTATATCACATAAAATCATCAGTGTACTATCCATAAAGTAATGGTCTTGTAAAGAGGTGAAACAGAACCTTGAAAGAAGGTATACAGTTAGCCTTGTGTCAAGGTGGACAATGGAAAGAGGCTATGAGAAAATTTATAAGGATGTATCACACTACTCCCAATAGCATTAGAGGAAGAAAATCCTTTGGAATGTTAATAAAGGGAGTTGAAAAGTAGAAAGGGAGTAATAGTACTAACAAAAAAAGAAGTGATGATTCAGAAGGGAGTCTCCAAGAACATTTTAAGAAGGATGATTGGGTGCGAGCGAGAAAAGGATGGAAGGAGTGTAAGGGTTTGTCGAAATTTTCTGAACTATTGCAGATCAAAAGAGTAAATTGTTATTCTATGTTGTTAAGTGATGGGAATGTATGGAACTAGAAAAAAGCTGTAAAGCTACCGGATTGCTTGTTGAATGATTTAGGAATGCGAAATGAGGTGGAGACAGGTTGATGAGAAAAAAAAGAATTTGCTGAGCTCCAGAGTGTTTTAACGATTTTGTCATGGAATGATAATGTACATGTCATTATAGTAGATTGATAATGTGTTATCATATATTAGATATGTTATGCTATCAGTTTAGTTGTTAACATTTATTACATGTAATTATTTATTTTGTATTTCTTTGGGAAGGGAGATGTGTTACATTTGCTGTGTATGGCAATGGCTCTTGCTGGTATCTCGAGCCACAGAATGTGGTGAAAGATACGAGCTAACATTCGATGTGGGGTGGGTGGAAGATGCTCGAGAATATGGACGGCAGCTCACACTTTGCACTATTCAATGTACAAATAAACTTATATATATACTTGGCCCTACCTGCAGTCATCGTTCTTTCAGAGATGTTACGCATGTGTCACACACTTCCATCCAGACAAAGCTATGTATCTCTCCTTGACCTTCTGCACTTTCCACCTTCAAGGACAAGGTTCTTTAAGGCAGGAAGGGTCTTCTGAACATGTACTTGTGTGTTCAGGCACCAGCAAGATGATGTATTCTATACGTATTGCAAACGTTCAGGGAATCTATATCAAGGAGAGTAGGAACGGTACAGAATTGAGAGAGGAAATGCACTGATTTTTTAAAAAGCTTGACCAATATGTTCTGGAGACCTCTTCTTAACAAATCGCAGTAAAGTTTTTCCCCAAATAGTTTAGCACTGTGATTTAGCTCCTGTTATGAATTTTTTCCTAAATCTGTCCTAGAATCCTTTCACAAGTTTTCATCTAAAATGTTGAAACACCTATTCCTTTTTGTAAGTCTCCTCCTCTCTCAGCTTGAATGACCCAATTCTTTATCCAGAGAACAAAAAGGAATCTCTGCCCATTAGTTCTCACCTTTTCCAAACCCATTATGTGCATGACTCTCTGTGTTTGAAGATGGTGTACGCAAGCAAAAAAAACAAGGTATTTAGAGTATGATGGGTGGTAAGGCAAACACCTGTTCTGGGCCTCCCCAAGTCATACAGTGACCTGCTCACTCTATGAGAAGGGTTCAAAAGAATGCACAAATTATTTGTCAAATGTATTACAAGCGAGACCAGTTTTACTCATATTGCTCAATGCCAGCCAACCTATCAAGCGTGGTTAGAATGACAGTGTGGATGGTAGTTTGTTTCATTTTTTAAGACAAAGGCACAATGTTATTTTTGAAAACTGTGTCTCTGACTTAGGCAGAATTTTTTTGTTCACGATTTGGGGCATACTGAGATTTTTGCTATGTCTTAGGATCCAGTGGTGACTTGTGAGAGGGAAAAGGGGTGGAGTGGCACAGCGCGTTATAGGGGAAAAATAAAATAAAATATTAATTTTTAAAAACGTACCTTGCACACTGCTGCTCTGCTCCTCCGTCCTCGAATCGACTGCAGGCAATCCTGATGCTGCTCAGAGCAGCTTCGGGATTGGCCGGGAGCTCCCATCCAGGAACCTGTGCATGCTCTCTCCAGCTTGGCTACACAGTGCCTGCCGGATCAAATCCCTGATAAGGCTAGGAGATTTGTTACGAGCAGATATTGGGAGAAAGTTAACGAAGATTCCCTGCACCAAAAGAGGGCGGGTAGGTTAACAGTGGATTTTCTTCAAATTAAGCATGAGCCCTGGGCTGAGAATTTCCTGAACCTGAACCTCCCTATCCCTCCGTATGCCCGTGCTCTATACCTGCAGTTAAGATATGGCACATTGCCTACCAATGGTTTCACGGCCCATTGGCCTTCTAACATCGCTACAAATGATAGGTGTATCTTCTGTCAACATTGTAAAGAAACATCAGAGCATGTATTATTGTTCTGCCCTTTGTATAAGACACCAAGAAAGAGGTGGATTATTCCCCTCTGTAAAAACATGTCATTTCAGGATAGAGTAACTGCCATTAGAATCTGTACGCATGATTTTTCTCCCAGGGTTGCCATTCCAGTTACCAAATACTTATCGGAGGCCTGGTACATCCGTCGCAAGTTCATTGCACCTAAAGGCTCCTGAGTCATTTCTATACTAGTCTTTAGAAGGATTTTAGTCTTCTCTTTTTATCCTTTTTGTATTGCTTTTAGTAGGAAATTTCCATTACGAATTTGTTGCCTTCTTTCTGACTACCAAGACTGCACAAGTTTATATAGCCTTCCCATATAGTTTTTCTGTTGTTTTTTTTTTTGATTGGTACTCTGATAATGTTTCCTTTTTGCCCAATTAGACTATTTTCTGTCTTTTTTGTCTTCTGGTTGTGCACACTGGTCCTCCAGACAAAAAGTTTTATATTTCAGTTTTTAGCTCTGTCCCCTTTTTTACTACATCTATTTATGTTTTATTTTATTGTATTTATATATATGATGAAATGCTTTGTCCTGTTGTTCTTATTGTTACAATGTTTTGACGTCTATTGGTTTTATATTGTTACCATGTTTTTATCACATTCTTTTTTCAAGTATGACTGTTATTATTATCTTAAATGGACTAGATTTCTAGACCGAATTAACTTAATAAATAAATAAATAAATAATGAGCCCCAGTGCCTGTCTGGAGAGAGCCTATTGCCCAGGTGTGTTTGGCCAGCCTAAGATGGCCGGCCAAACATACATGTGCATTGAGGTGAGTGCACATTGCACTCCCCTCAGTGCCCATCACAGACTCATTACAGACTGTGCCCCCCTTTAATACAAAACATATGAGCGTGCATGACTGTGGTATAACTGAGCTTCAAGGGCTATTTAAAGGCCATAGCCCTTATGTGGTCATGACAGTGCTTGAAATGAAAACACTTAAGGCATAATTTACAAGAATCTGATGCATCACCCCCAATGTGTCACATTTCTTGCGCTGCCCTATGATTCCATAACAACACTATGGGTGTGCTGTATTTACTATACAGAGCTCCATGACACACATTTCCACAGATGCGTCAGAAATTCTGACACATCTATGGCACTAAACTGGCGCATTGATGGACTAGCGACAAAAAATTATGCTACTCCAGCAATGCGTGGAAGGGTCCCATACAAAAAATCCGTGGGCCAGTTTAACGCCTGCTCTGAGCATGCGTTAACAGCTTGATGCAGTGAAGTCACAGAATGAAGCAGTGATATTTTTTAACTTTCACTGTCAGTTCTGTCTGGCTTTTTGCCCAGGTACGCCTACCTTGCATGCATTATACCTGGCATAGTATAATGTGATGCAAGGCTTTACAACCTGACGCATTGGGCCCAATGCATCAGTTTGTAAATATGGAGCAGTGTGAAGCTTAGCACCACCGGAGCATAAAAAAAATGACACAACAGTGGCAAAAAGGCCTTGTAAATAAGGCCTTTATTTTGGTAATTTTTCTTGCTAGAGGAGCTACAGGATTTGAATTGCTGTATTTAGGTGAATATCGATTTGGCTAATATTTGGTTGGAGATTATAACTTTGCTAATCTTTTAAAACATCTTCATGGTTTGCAGTCTGCTCCTCACTGTTGTTACCGTGGGGTAAAATCCTCATCACTGTCAATACAAGATTAACCCCTTGGGTGAGGGTCACGACCAGTGGGTGACACCAGGGAAGGGGTTAAAAAAACCCTGGGTGACATGGAAGATCTTCTGTGTCTCCCCCCCCAAGGTCCCACCCGCCCCTTTGTGATGTCAGGGCGCCACAGCGCGTTGCAGTCACTATCTGTTTTCCCCACCGGAGCAGGAAGTGGTCATAAGGCTGATTCCTGCTCAGGTGGGAAAAATGGGCCCGCCGCGATTGAGGGCCAGGAAACCCCACTAGACACCAGGGATTTAGCTTGGGGGGGGGGGTCAGCCCATTTGGAAAAGGGGTCCTCCGTCCCCCTGGGCACACTTAAAAAAAAAAAAGGTATGTTTACCCTTGGGGGGTGGGGAGAGCGGGGGAGGTGGGGCGAGATCGCACCACCCCAGGGCTTTTTAATTAAAAAATATATATATTTAAAAAAAAAATGAAATTATGAAATTGACAAGGGGTTGCCCATGAGCAGGGGGAGACCCCCTGTGGGGGCACATTTTCTTTTAATCATAAATATATATATATATATACATACATATATATAGAGAGAGAGAGCGAGAGAGAGAGATCACTTTTATCAATACATGTGTGGTTTCCCTGGGGGTTGCGATCGGCCCCCAGCTAAACCACACCCGTATATATGTATATATATATATATATATATATATATATATATATACATATGTATATATATTCGCCACCAGTTCTCTTGCAGTTGCAGCTTGCGTCTTCAAAGCAATGCACATACTTCAACTGACGCGTTTCAACTGTAGCTTTTAGGCAGCAATAAAAAAGTCAAGATTTTTTTTTTAATATGTTTCTGCTACAAAAGGATCAGACTTTTGTCTAGTGGCAGTTTTGATGTCATAAAGTAGTGCAGAAGGTTTATGGGGGTCATTCTAACCCTGGCGGTCCACGACCGCCAGGGCTAAAATGACGGAAGCACCGCCAACAGGCTGGCGGTGCTTCCCTGCCCATTCTGACCACAGCAGTAAAGCCGCGGTCAGAAAAGGGGATCCGGCGGTTTCCCGCCGGATTTCCCCTGTCTGGGCTGAATCTCCATGGTGGCGCTGCAAGCAGCGCCGCCATGGAGATTCCAATCCCCCTTCCCGCCACCCCGTTTCTGGTGGTTTTTACCGCCAGGAACAGGATGGCGGGAACGGGTGTCGTGGGGCCCCTGGGGGCCCCAGCATGATTTTCACTGTCTGCTTAGCAGACAGTGAAAATCACGACGGGTGCAACTGCACCCGTCGCACCCCTGCAACACCGCTGGCTCTATTCGGAGCCGGCTTTTGGGTTTCAGGGCCTTTCCCGCTGGGCCGGCGGGCGCTCCCTTGGCGGGCGCCCGCCGGCCGAGCAGGAAAGCCAGAATGGCCTCCACGGTCTTTTGACCACGGAGCGGCCAAGTGGCGGTTCCCGCTTGGCGGGCGCCGACCGCCACCCACCAATGTAGGAATGACCCCCTATATGTCTACTACAAATATCAAATCTGTATTTTATGTGAACAGCTGAGTGGATTAGTAAAGCCAGCTATTACCCGCACTATATTACAAATTAAATGTATGTGCGAGGGGGGCTATGGAGAGATGAAAGGCGTTTTTGCTAGGTGGTAGTGAGGGAATCCGAGGAGGAGGTCATGGGAGTGGGAGCACCAGTAATGATTGTTGGACTGAACGCTAGATGCGCTAACGACTGTGACGACTGTAATCCATTGTCAACAGGTCCATCAGGGGTCTGTACACCGGAGGATGCCGCCATCTCATCACCTGCCCCAGCGGACGTGGTCTATGGAGGAGAACGGTGAGCAGAGTGTCATACAACACTTAGGTATCACAAGGCTGTTTAGCACAAAGGTAAAATTTTCTCTATGTGCCTTTGTCTGTCCGTATTCCTGGCTTAAATAGGTGTGACACAGTTATTTGGCCTGCCATGTGGCACCCTGAAATGGCGGCTGCCTGACCTGTAAGGTGGGACAATGGGAAATGAGGTAACTGTGCTGGCATTGTACACCGTCGGTGTAGGCGTTCGAAGATCGCGGGGCAATTCAGCATTGGTTATCATAGGGCCCTTTGGGTTCCAGGAGCCAATGGCGATGTACGCCGGCGGTGACGGTATGCACCGCTGTGGACCTGACCACCATTTTCTATCAATTCCCTCACTTGATACCTGACCTTCTACAGGAGAGGACCTACACTGCAAGTCCTGCTGTGATCTGTGTCTGGAAGCGACAATGGCTACAGTGTCTGGGGAAAGGGCCCCTGCCTTCACTTCGGAGGAGTTGGAGAAACTGGTGGATGGGGTCCTCCCCCAGTACACGCAACTGTACGGTCCTCCAGACAAACAGGTGAATCAACTGTGTGCATGGTGGATGGCACATGATTGTATGGAGTGTCGTGGATGGAAGAGAGAGGGGGGACAGGCCAGCATGTGAGGATGGTGTGTGTATGTATGTCTGGGCCAGGGTGGGAGGTGTGTGGGCAATGTGTGAGAAGAACTGCACAGGAGAGTAACATCCATTCTAACTTCACTTTTACTCTAGGTCAGCACCCACCAGAAGGGTATTTGGCGTGCCATCGCCAAGGGAGTGCGGACCTTCGGGGTCTACCATAGATGGAGCACGCACTGCCGGAAAAGATGGGAGGTCCTGCGCCACTGGAGCAAGAAGACGACGGAGGCCTAGCTGGGGATGGCCTCCCAACATGGAAGGGGTGCCTGTTGCACCATGACCCTCCTGATGTACCGGATCCTGGCAGTGGCATATCCTGAGTTGGATGGGCACTTGAGGGCATCACAGCAGTCCCAGGGGGGTGAGTACACTCTCATTCAGCTGACTCTGCGCCCTTGATAGGTGTCTGGGTGGGTGAGGTGGGCTGCGGCTTCCCCTAGGCCAGGGCAGACGCAAAAAGGTAGATCCATTGATTTGCAGGCTCATTCCCACTCCAAACCCAAAGGTGGTATTTGCTCTCTACACCTAGTCAGGCTCCCATAGGTTCCAGCTGTGCATGAAATGGGTATAGAAAGAGTCCCCCTTGGGCATGTGCTTTTCCCCTGCACTGTTAGTGGATGGCTTAGTGCATAGGGCTGCTCCCTGTGTGTTGTGTCCGCCAACCGTAGTGGTGTTACAGGCATTGACCATGTGTCTCCTCTGTCTCCCCCCCTTTTATTTTGTCACCCTGTCCTTGCGTGCAGTAGCATCATCTGGGGGAGGAGCATTGGCACCGGAGCAGTTGGGATCTGCATCCCACATGGGCCTGGAGGGTGCAGTAACAGAGTCAGAACGCACCAGTGGGACAGAGGGCGAGGGGAGCTCCACGACGGGGACAGGAGCAGACACCAGTGACAGCGACTTCTCCTCTGATGGGAGCTCCCTTGCGGTGGCGGGCACCTCTGTGCCCACCGCATCAACAGGTACAGCTGCCACCCCCCAACCAGCACCACCCTCCCAGCAGCCCCTCATCGAGTTTCCCGTGCCCGCTCACCAGGAGGGTGGTCATCTCCTTCACCCCAGGCACCTCAACCCCTGCCCCAGTCATCCCTGCTGCCCTCAGTGAAGAGGCTATTGACCTCCTGAGATCCCTCACTGTTGGGTAATCTACCATTTTGAATGCCATCCAGGGTGTTGAGAGGCATTTGCAGCAAACAAATGCATACCTAAAGGGCATTCATTCTGGGCAGGCGGCCCAACAGAGAGATTTTCAGGCTCCGGTCTCAGCACTGATGGCAGCCATTGTCCCTGTGTCCAGCCTCCCCCTCCAACTTCTTCCACCCACACCCAATCCCCTGTACCTCAGCCGATCCCAAGCTCACCATCAGACCAGCATGCACACTCATCAACACATAAGAGTGGACATGGCAAACATAAGCACCACACATCGCACCAGCACTCACACAAGCACCATCCCCATGCAGACACAACAACATCCACTGCATCCACTGTGTCCCCCTCCTCCACGTTCTACTCCTCCCTCCATGTCTCGTCTCCACTCACACCTGCATGCACTGCATCCTCAGCCACTACCTCCATCACCAGCATGCCCATCACCACACACCGCTCATGTGCACTCACCACCCCCACTACCATTCACACATCCCCTGTGTCCTCTCCCAGTGTGTCTGTGAGCCCTCCTCCCAAACTACACAAACGCAGGCACACACCCACCCAACAGCCATCCACCTCACAACAGCTTCCGGCCCATGCACCTTCACCCAAATTCAGCAAACGTACACCTCCTACAACCACTACCTCTTCCTCCACTCCCAAACCCCCTCCATCTTCCCGTCCCAGTGTGTCTAAGAAACTTTTCCTGGATAACATTGATCTCTTCCCTACACCTCCCCCCCGTCCTTCCCCTATAGCCAGGCTGTCCAGGTCCCAGACCTGCAACTCAGCCACCAAATCCTCCAGCACAGGTGTTTCAGCAAGTCTGGTCACATCGCGGGCGGCACCCATCAGGGCTGCCAGTGTGCCACCTAGCGAGGCTAAGGAGCAGCTCATTCCTCAACCTGCCAAGGTGAAGAAGGTGCCCACATGCTGGAGGGGGAAGCCACACCAACCAGCAAGCAAGGGCTCATCCAATCCAAAAGGGGACAGTGGGAAGGCACCAGCAGCGACATCAAAGGTGGGGAAGGGACACAAGCCGAAGAGCAAGTCAGGACAGGGCACAGTGGCTCCGGCTGAGGGACCAGAGTCACCCCTTCTGTCAACCACAACACCAACCTGTACGGCGGTGGACACCGCCACCTGCACATCTGCTGCCTCAGCAACAGTCCCCAGCATCATCCCCAGTGGGCAGCCATCTGAGACTGCAGGAGACGTCCTGCTGTGTCCATCAACAGGTGCAGACACATGCACCACCGCCAGCACCTCCGCCACAGACACCGCCGCAACCACCGCCACCAGCCCTGTGTCGTGCTCAGACAGTGCCACCACAGCTGACATGGCAATCATCTGCAGTGGCAAGCATTCCAAGGCTGCAGGAGACATCCTGGACCCTTCCCAGCGTAGAGGAGGCATGACTCCCAGCACTGTTTGTACCAGCAGATGGCAGGCAAAGTCTCAGCAGGGTGGAGTGTGTCTCTGCCTCCATAGGGTATCATGCTACCTGTTCCCAGGCAATCTCGTGGCACACACACCCAGGTGAGGAAATGGGACCTGCCACATTGCATGTGAAGCACTCTGGGAACCCAGCCCCCTCCAGAACCAGTGGAGAATCACATCCACTACCTCAGTCTTTGGCAGGATGAAGCACTCTGGGCACCAAGCCCCCTCCAGAACAAGTGGAGAAAAGCATCCACTACCTCAGTCCTTGGCAGGATGAAGCACTCTAGGCACCAAGCCCCCTCCAGAACCAGTGGAGAAAAGCATCCACTACCTCAGTCCTTGGCAGAATGAAGCACTCTGGGCACAATGCCCCCTCCAGGACCAGTGGAGAATGTTATCCACTTGAGAGACTGTGGCTTTGCACTCCGCAGGATAAAGCAATGGGCAAACCACCCACTTGTGAGACTTGAGAGACTTTGGCTTTGCACTCCCCAGGATAAATTAGTGGGCAACCCACCCAATTGTGAGCCTTTAGAGACTGTGGCTTTGCACTCCCCAGGATAAAGCAGTGGACAACCCACCCACTGGAGAGACTTCAGAGACTGTGGCTTTGCAATCCCCAGGATAAAGCAGTGGGCAAACCACCCACTGGAGAGACTCGAGAGACTGTGGCTTTGCACTCCCCAGGATAAAGCAGTGGGCAAACCACCCACCGGAGAGATTTGTGAGGCTGTGGCTTTGCACTTCCCAGGACCAATCAGTGGGCATGGAGCCCCCTTGTGGAGCAGTGGCGTCATCCGTTCATCCGGCTGAGGTGCCCCCCACACATCCTCCTGAGGTGCCTGTTTATTTTCCATCTGATGCGCCTGCATGGTTCTCTCCATTTCAAGTCAGGTATCTTGTGTGGGCTTCGCCCATGCATTTTGGGACACTGATCCACAGGCAATGATTTCATTAATATCCAGACTTGTGTAGTTGGTGTACATATTTCTATATACTGCTATTTCAATTTGGCCTATCTGATATTTAATTGATTACACTTGTTACAATCATTTCCTTTTGTCCTTTCATTCTTCCAGGGGGTGATGGGGTGTATATGTGATGTTGCTGCATGTATTTGTGTGTATTGTGTTGTGGGTGAGGGTGAGGGGTTGGGGTGTTGCATGTTGTGTGTGTGTGTCACTCTCTTTTCCCTCCCCCTCCCCTGTGTGCTAGGTGCAGTACTCACCGTGGTCATCGCCGGCGTCTTTGCTGCTCCTGATACAAGAGGAGGTAGACCAGCATGGGCAGGACCTGTAGTTCGGGCTCCATGGCTTCCTGGTTCCTCGTTGGGTGTCGAGAGGTGAGTGGTTTCCATTCAAAGTCCTGTTTCTGCCGTGCTTTTGATGTCATTGGTACCGCCCCGGAAAAGGTGGTGGATAGGCGTGTTGTAATACAGTGGGCGGAACCTTGTCTTCCTCCAGTCTGTTGGTGGTTACCGCCGCAATGTTTGTTTCTACCGCCATGGCAGTCAAAGTGTTAAAGTGGCTGTCTATGTTGGTGGTTTCCCATGCCATGGTCATGATTCCATTTTATTTCCCGCCAGCATGTTGGCCGTATTACCGCTGCTTTAACACCGACCGCCAGGTTTGTGATGAGGGCCACAGTAATGTGTTTTATTTGTCCTGACAGTGAAAATTTGCTAAATTCGTTTTTCACTGTTGCTAAGCCTGTCCCTTTCATAGGTTAACATGGGGGCTACCTTTAAACCCGATTAAAGTGTAGATTCCCTTTGTGAGCGGATGGACATGTGGAGTTTGGGGTCTCTGAGCTCACAATTTAAAAATATATCTTTTAGTAAAGTTGATTTTAAGATTGTGTGTTTGAAAATGCCACTTTTAGAGTGAGCATTTCCTCGCTTATACCATTTCTGTGACTCTGCCTATTTGTGGATTCACTGTCTGGGTCCGTTTGACAGTTGAGCTGGTTGCACCTCACACTAGACAGTGACACAAAGGGAGCTGGGGTGTAGGCTGCATTTCCTGATGAGCCATCTGTGCTAGAAGGGGGGGAGGAGTTGTTACTTACACCTAAAAGGGCTGCTCCTTTTCTCACAATATTCAGTCTCCATCCCCCTGGTGAGTGTCTGGGGCCTGGCCTGGGCAAGACAGGATTTCACATTCAAGAGATACTTTGCTTTGAAGTAGGCCTATTTCAAAGGGGAAATTCGGTATGAGAGAGCGTAGCTTATATAATTAATATTAACATGAAATGTTTATGAACTAATGTGTAATAATGCCGCATAGAAAATGTATTAATGTATTTTGCTGTAACGTGCGCTTGAAATGTGCCCACGGGGAGTGGCCGCCAATATATACGGGGACTAATGAAACTGACTAATAATTATAAGATGTTATATTAAGAGATGATTTGAACTAATAATAATAAGTTATATGTTAAGGTTTTGCTAATAAGTTATTAGGCTTTAGTTAGCATGAGTCAAGGCCTAGCTGCCTGGTTTTCATATTAAAATGTGTTTTTTTAACGTGCAGTGTGCTGACTTGCTGAAGGACATGAACTCTTGTTTTCTTCCAACTAGAAGCTGAATGTAACTGTAGTAGATCCGTTCTCGTGAAATTCGACTTGCTTGTAGAAACATTTTAGCTGAATGCAACAGTGTAGATTAACACCAGGTACAAGGTCGCCTGAACTGGTACAGACAATGGAGCCACTGACTGAAGATATGCAAAGGACTACGAAAGTATGAAATCATAAGGACCAAAAAACTACGTGAGAACTGTTATGGGTTGACAAATTTGATGAGCTAATTGAAACTTTATTGGAGGAAGATAGTGGGGTGCAACCCCTCATCCAACCAAATTTTAGTGGAATGTACAACAAAAATGGGATAAAAACCCTTGACACCAGGAAGTAAATCAGAACAGGAGAGAACAGGAGAGAATAGGAGATTAGGAGAGAGTTAGGGAGATGCTGATGTGATTTGTTATGACCTAGACACTTTGTCACTCTGCATAGAGACTTTGCTGTTTGGTTCTTAAAACCATTTTTGCCTTATATTGCCGGTTTACACTTTACCTCCTTATGAGGGAAGTGCTCCCTTTTACCCGATTGCTGAATTCCTCATGGCGAACCAACTGATGTCCTGAGGACAAAGACCGAACCTGAGTGCTGACCCAAATACGAAGGGTAACTATGTGACAATGAAATTGTAAATGTCTGCTTGCTTTTCCTTTCTAGGTACCAACTGCTTCTTTTTACAGAGACCATAGTTAGATGTTTTCCAAATTGGTGTTACTAAATTGTTTTGCATGAAGCCCAACATGCCAATGCTAATTCGAGGTTAGGAGAGGGATTCACTAAACTGACGCAAATAGACAAATGCCCAAATCTATGCTTTGTTGAATAACGTGATGATGATACTCTGCTAAGGATAACCTATGTTGACGCCGTGTTATGTTCTAATATTCGTGATTCTTGCTTTAATGAAATTCTATCAGAGTTGCCATATTGTGATTATGCTATTGTGTTTCTTGGTTTTAAGACTAATAAACTTGCAATAGGGAATAAACTTCACAAAATCATACTAAACTGGTGTGGTTATTCATGACTGAAAGGTCATGGTGGTTTGCAAGTTCTATTAAATGTCTTGGATTGATTTTGAATTGTCGTATTACTATGGACTTCGATAACATTATTGACATATTGATTGACATGCTGATTAGCTATCTCGTTCTAAGGTGTCTTCAATCAGGGTCAAAAGATTAATTGGCCTAAAACGAGTCCCAAAGTGAGTAAATTAGTCATATAGGGACGCGTTAACAGTTCTGGTAGCAGAGCGACGGTTTAGGCCCTTTGTGGCCCTAGGACGGAGGACTATTGTTTAAATTGTTTTTTCGAGGTAATGCAAATTGGAGGTATGATGCGTTTCTAAATTCCCCATGACTTTCCTGGAATCTCAGAGCTTGCCTAAGTGAGTTGGGTATGTTCTCGGCATTTTAGCATGTGTGGTGTAGAATTTGCGCTTGCTCAGCTTATGCATATTGCAGGTGAATTGTGAAGTTTGTGTGAATTTAGGTCAGGTAATGTTGTTTTAGTAGGAGTGGGCGTACTCCGCAGTATGAGAGCAGGGAAGTTGGCGAACTTCATGTGAGTGTGGCGCTTTCTGCTAAAAAATTATCCACGTGATTGTTGGTGATGTACGGACCCGTCCTCCGGAGTATAATAACAAGTGTAGGAGACACTTGGGTTTCTGTTGTAATTTGTGTGGTTTAATAGGTCAATCGGGCGTGGTTGACAAGTCGAGTTTGGGTCAAATTGTGTGAGTGAAACCTTCGATGGAGATTTGGCAAGTTCTAAAGTGCACTACAATGAACCATTGACAAGTCGAGAGTAGGATTTGCGGGTCAAATTCTGCTTGCGAGTGTCGGGAGCTGAGAAGGATAGAGAAGCGGCCGAGGCTTCATGTGAAATCTCTGTAAAGTTCTGAAGCGATTGTGTTACCCTTCCTATGGTAAACCGGCAATTGTTTTTTTATTTTTTTATTAAAGGTGCTCGCAATATATTGCATTAGCTTTGTGTGAGGAGGACAAGACGCAAGACTTTGTTAGCTGCAGTGTGTGTGAGTGTGACGTCAGTGGTGTCATTCTGGGATAGGTCAGTTGCCGAGAGGGGTCGCGCATGGATTGGCAGCCGTCCGTGAGAGGCAATAGATTGAGAAAGGTGGGTGAAGAGTGTTCTGGGAATTAAAGTCACTTCCTGATTAGATTCAAAACAAAATAAAAGACACAAAAATGAAGTTTTTCAAGGCTCTAAAGAGTGCTTTAAAGGGAAATGTATATATTAGAGCCAGTGTGGGGGAGCCTACACCGCCTGAGGGTAATCCAGCTTATATTGTAATAGAAGAAATGGGAGTCGCGCCATGTCTTTGGATAAAGCAGTGGTGCAAATAAACAGAGAAGGAGGGATGTTTAGCATTTCCAGAGTATGGAACGTTTAATACAAGAATTTTAGAGAACTTGAGGTGGATGTTAAGTGTGCAAAAACCGCCTCCGAGACCAGCTCAGTACGAAGCGTTAGCAATTTGGGAATTGATGGCCATACGACAAAGACAGCAGAAATTTGAAAGGAGAATGAAAAGAGCAGGAAAGACTTTAGCTGAGGCTAGATGGGATAATGAGACCAAGATGTGGAGAAGGGGAATAGTTGACAGACTTAAATTGTTTCCAGCAATAACACAGGAAGATGAGACAAAGGGGAAGAAAGCCACCTGTAAGAAAGACAAGGGCTCTAGTAAGCCAAAGGAGACTCAGAGGTCTTGGGTAGATGAAGATGACTCAGATGATGAAGAGTTTCTAAATCAGTTGTTACATGATCGCCCGCCACCATATGACTTAAATGAGAATGCGCAGAGCACTAGTGTGAGTTCTGAAGACCCGGCACAAAATAAGGGCGTCTCAATTGCAGCACAGACAAGTGATACAGTTTTGATACAGAATGGTGTCAGTGTACCCACTGCGCCAGAGACACAGACACAGTTGCAGCCACCACACATTCAAAGGATTTATCCAGACGTTCCAGTATTGGAAACAAATACGAGTCTGATGGTGCCGCCTGATCCGACATATACAAGATCAAAGTTAGTGCAGATTGAGCCAACTCCGCAATTGCTGCCCCAGCTGCAGCAACAGCTGGTTCCGAGTTACACTTCAGTTGCAGGACCGCAGTCAGTAGCTACAGCACCTATGATGAATCAAGCTATGGGAGTTAATGCTTCACAGGGTTTGGGACTTGGACAGCCACCAGCTGCCATATCATTGGCAATTACTGTTGGTCCACCAGTACCTCTGTATGCGCAAGGTAAACCTGGCGTATGCGATCAGGGAGTACTGACTCAGGAGGCGATAAGAGGAGGGTTCGCAGGAACTTCCCAAGGAATGACACCAAGAGAACAAACTGCAGAAGGGTCTAGATCTCTATTAGACTTTAGTCTGATTGGGGTTCCTTTGGAGACGATGAGGCAAGCAGGGTTGGGAATGCTAACACCACAGGTAATGAGTACAAATACGACACAGACACCAATGGTGCAGTCTGGAACCATTTTGTTGCAAGGCTTAACAGCGCAACAACTGAACGAGTGGTTAGACAAACTCAACTCTCCACAAACTACTGCAGTGACCGCAGAGAAGTCAGAAAGGGAAGAATACCTGAATTTTGTGAGACTGGGTGTGGAAACCATTGAACTAGAGGAAGGGACAATGGGGGTGAACAGATTAGAGTCGTACACAGAAGCAGAATTGAGGTATTTGTGCCCCAAAATCACTAAAGATTTGGGCAAGGTGCAACAGAGGTTGGCAAACCTGGCAGATAAATACAACATAGACATTGAAAATACTAAATATTTGAAGAGAAGCTACAGATTAAATTTCGAGTCTAAAGACTTCGAACACATGAGATCTACCGGAATGAAAGTGCACCTTAAAGAAATACTCCAGGGTGCTCAAATTTGGGGAGCCTTAGAGAAGTGGGAAGGCAGATGGGCAAAGAAGGGAGATAAAGAGAAAGGCGAAAGTCCAGAACCAAGACAGGCTAAAGCCGCACCTGACACGGGGACAATAAAAATGTTACCATTGAGAGAAACAGCTGGAGGGGTTCTAGTCCATGTACCGTGGTCTAGAGGTGATATTTTGTCATTCACAAATGACTACCCAGGTTGAGGGAGAAGCCGATAGAATGGTATCAGCAGACGGACAGGTTTGTGAAGCTTGCAAAATGTCTCTGGGAAGACTTAAATACCCTGTTTGAGATTATAGTTCCACCTGACTTATGGCTTGAGTGCAAGAGGGGCGTAGACTGGCCGACAGAAGAGCCGGCAAGGAACAAGGTTACTGGAGCACCATCCGCAGAAGTGATGAGGTATTATCATAAAGTGATTGAGTTCTTGAAGCAGAAAGTGTCGCCGAAAGTGACTGATTGGCAGAAAATCGATTGAACCTCACAGGAAGCCAAAGAATCGATTCATGCTTATTATGAGAGATTGTTGAAAGCATTCAAACATTATAGTGGCACTGAGGTCATTGAGCAGAAAGACATGAAGTATCTTGTGTTCAGGTTTGTTGAAGGGCTGAGAACAGAGATTAACCAGATGATTAAGAATCATTTGATCTGTTGGCAAGCGAAGCCGATTGATGAGGTGTTGCAGTATGCGAAATGCTGTAGTGACGAGATTGAGTTGAAGCAGAGAAAGTTGAAAGAGAAGGTGATAGTGATGCAGATTAAGGCAGCGCATGCAGGGATGCAGGGAAATGGAGTACAGCAGGTGATACAGCAACAACCGCAGGTGAATGGAGTGTTTCAGGCACAACCGAGAGGTCAAGGACGAGGAGGTTTTATGAACCGTGGTCCAGACTTGAATACTGTTGTGGTTCAAAATGATGTGCAGGGGATGAAAAAGGTGTCACCATGTCACACGTGCGGGGGCATTGGAAGCGGGAATGCCCAATGGTGGTGCAGGATGGTGTTGTTCAACAAAGCAATGATGTCGGTACATTCTAAAATGTGAGGGGTCCAAAGATGAGGGGCCAAAATCAGAACTTCCAGAATAACCTGGTTCAGATGCAGGGGTTACAGCCTGTGCAGCAAATGCAAGTGCCGCGTGTTCAACCAGCACAAATGCAGCAGGTACAACAGCAGGTTCCCATGGTACCTAGACAGCAAATGCAAATACCATTAGCTCCAATGGGACAGCAACAGGTGATGCTTCCTCAACAGGTCACAGGCCAAACGAGGAGTCAAAATAACACAGTACAACAGTTCCCATTGTGTGGTGAGGATGGAATAAACGATGAATGGTCAGATTATTGTTCAGACAGTGAGGAGTGCAGGCTTGCAGCTTCCCTAGAAGTAGATCAGAGGGGACCCTATGTAGAGGGAAGGTGATGGGTCATAAGGTCTCATTACTAGTTGATACAGGAGCTACACACTCTACAGTCAGAAATGCAGAGGTTCTGAAATTGCTACTTTCAGGGCGTACCATAAGAGTGGTAGGAGTAGCAAATCAGACCTTGACAAATCCGATTACAGACCTGGTCCAAGTTGAAATTGGCATCTTCCAGGGATTACATAAATTTGTAGTTTGTGATTCGAGTCCCGTATCCCTATTGGGAAGAGACTTACTGTGTAAAACGAGGTGTTCGATTACCTGTTCCAATGAAGGGATTGAAGTGCAGACAAACAGTGATGATGAAGGGGACGATGGTCAGTTTCCAGAGTTAGAGATGGAGATTGCAAATGAGGAATACCCTTTAATCACCTTATTCCCAATGCTTACAGTAACAGACTTGCCACCTGAGTTGCAGGGGACAGTGACAGAGAAAGTGTGGGACCTGACAGGAAAGGAAGTGGGACTAATAAAAGGAGTAGAACCATTCAAAGTACAGGTAAAGCTGAATGCAGTGTTTCCTCAGGTACCGCAGTACCACATGGCACAAGATGTCCTCATTCAGGTAGCACAGATAATTGCGGACTTTGTGAAACAAGGGGTTCTGAAAGAAGTGCTGAGTAGCCCGTGTAATTCACCAATAATGGGTTTGAAAAAGCATTGTGGGAAGGTCCGAATTGTGCAAGACTTGAGGAAAATAAATGAGATTGTGGTAAAATGCTGCCCCATAGTGCCAAATCCAGCTGTGATCATGTTTCAGGTTCTGTGTGATGTAGAGTGGTTCACAGTTGTGGACCTGTCGCAAGCCTTCTTTTCGGTGCCTCTTCATAAGGATAGCCAATTTCTTTTCAGTTTCAAATTCTTGGATAAGGTGTACAGTTGGTGCAGAATTCCTCAAGGGTTTTCTGAGTCGCCTTCCATCTTCAATCAGATATTGAAGAAGGACTTGGAGTCATTAGAACTGCCTTTCAGTTCAGCTCTAGTACAGTACATTGATGATTTGTTAATCACGTCCAGAACAAAAGATGACTGCAGGTATGACACAATTGCCTTGCTAAACCATTTGGGAAAGAATGGACATAAAGGGGGTCATTTCAACTCTGGCGGTACAGGATAGCCAGGGCTGAAATGACGGAAGCACCGTTAACAGGCTGGCGGTGCTTCCAGGGTCATTATGACCGAGGCGGAAGTGCCGCGGTCGCACCGCCGGGGCCGGCGGTTTCCCGCCACAATGGCCCCGGTGTTAGTAATCCACCAGGGCAGCACTGCTAGCAGCGCTGCCCAGGGGATTACGAGTCCCACTACCGCCAGCCTTTTCCTGGCGGTTTGAACCACCAGGTAAAGGCTGGTGGTACGGGGAGTCGCGGGGCCCCTGGAGGCCCCTGCACTGCCCATTCCACTGGCATGGGTAGTGAAGGGGCCCCCTGACAGGGCCCCATGTGGCTTTTCACTGTCTGCTCTGCAGACAGTGAAAAGCGCGACGGGTGCAACTGCACCCGTCGCACGGCCGCAACACCGCCGGCTCCATTTGGTGGGCTACTGTTGTCAGTGGATTCCCAATTTCTCTATTATCTCCAAACCATTTGTGAAATTGACAGTTAAGGAAGTCCAGGATGACCCGGGTACCATAACCATGTCTGAGAAAAAGATGGAGGCATTCATGGAATTGAGGGAAAGCATGTGCAGGGCACCAGCTTTAGGTATGCCTGATTACACAAAGCCTTCCCTACTGTTTTGTCATGGAACGTGATGCTTGTTCTTTGTCTGTTTTAACACAGGTCCATGGAGGTGCAAACCGCCCAGTAGCATATTTTTCAGCTACTTTGGACCCAGTCGAAGCAGGCTTACCGGGTTGTTTGCGTGCAGCTGCAGCAGTTGGTCAAAGTCTCACCCAATGTGAAGGCATAGTGATGGGACATCCCTTAACAGTAATGGTCCCTCATTCAGTTGAAATTATGTTAACCCGAACTAAGACACAGCACATGTCAAATGCCCGCCTTACAAAGTACAAGACCATTATACTGGGGTCTCCGAATGTTTCCCTTAAGAGATGTACTGTATTGAACCTGGCAACTTTACTTCCTATTGATAATGCAGAGATTGATGATGCTGAGGAAGTAGAACAGGATTGTCTTGAGGTAACAGAATTATGCACCAAACCAAGACCTGACATTAATGATACCCAATTGAAAGAAAATGATTACCTTATGTTTGTTGATGGTTCATGCTTGAGAGACTCAGTAGGAGTACTGAGAGCTGGTTATGCCGTGTGTAGCATCACCGGTATTTTAGAAGCTTCCTGGGTCGAAAGAGTGTACTCTGCTCAAGTGGCTGAATTAATTGCCCTTACTAAAGCATGCCACGCAGCTGAAAATCAGAAAGTCACTATCTATACTGACAGCAGATACGGATTTGGAATTGTACATGACTTTGGCCAGTTATGGTCACAAAGGGGTTTCATGACCTCTTCTGGTTCACCAGCGAAAAATGGAGAAAAGATTAAGGAGTTGTTGCATGCGACTCAGTTACCTCTTGAAATTTCTGTGGTGAAATGCAATGCTCATGTTAAGTCACAAGACTTTGTGTCAATGGGAAATGGATATGCAGATCAAGTCGCAAGGTTTTGTGCATTGAACTGTATATCGTTCTGAGATCAGTGGGAGTTGTTACCGGAAACTGAGAATGAAACTGCTTAAACTTTGCATTAAGAGTGGTTGACACATTAGATGAGCTAAGATCATTGCAAGGACGTGCCGGCAAAGAGGAGAAATGCTCCTGGTAGAGAATGCAATGTGTACAGAGAGCTGATGACTTATGGGTCTCAGAGGAGGGGAAAATGTTTTTGCCAAACAGTCTTCTGTCACAGTTCGCGAGGTTTTATCATGGCCAAGCCCATATAGGGAGAGACGCAATGATCAGGTTGTTCAAAATTGATTGGTTCAATCCAAAATTCAGACAAGCTGCAGAGGTTATCTGTCACAGGTGCATCATCTGTCAACAGATGAATGGAGGGAAAGGGACTGTGGTGAATATGAGCCACGTTGGGAGAGCTGGTGGTCCATTTAGCAGGATGCAGTTGGACTTCATTGAAATGCCTGTGCGTGGAGGACTGAGGTACGTATTGGTGATTGTGTGCGTTTTCAGTCACTGGACTGAAGCTTACCCTACACGTAGAAATGACAGCCTCACAGTAGCAAAGCTGTTGCTTAGGGAGTTAATACCACGTTTCGGATTCCCGATCTCTTTAGAATCAGATAGGGGAGACACTTCGACAATGAGATGATTAAGCTCTTGTGTGCTGCACTGAACATTGAGCAGAAGCTGCATTGTAGCTATCGCCCTGAAGCATCAGGACTAGTGGAACAAATGAATGGTACCTTGAAGTCGAGAATTGCAAAAATGTGCGCAGCTACCAATTTGAAATGGCCAGATGTATTGCCCTTAGTACTGATGTCAATGAGAAATACACCTTACAAGAAAACAGGACTATCTCCACATGAGATTCTGATGGGTCGAGCTATGCGATTGATCGCAGTGCCTGCAAATGCTCTTGTGAATATCACAGATGATATGGTGTTGGACTACTGCAAGGGTCTGGCTGATGTGGTCCGCTCTTTTTCTCACCAGGTGGAGGCTACCACATTGCCACCGATAAGCGATCCAGGTCACACCCTGAAAGCCGGTGACTGGGTGGTTGTCAAGAACACGTGAGGAAATCATGTTTGGAGCTGTGTTGGAAGGGGCCATATCAAGTAATACTGACAACAACCACTGCTGTGAAATGTGCAGGCCTTCCGAATTGGATACATGCCAGTCACACAAAGAAGGTGATGTGTCCAACTGATGAGGAACTTGAAGTGCCAAAAACAACAGCTACAGAGAAGGAAGTCTCAGGGCCGGAGAGTATTCTAAGGGGAACTGAGACTGAAAGAGAGCCCGCTGAGGACTGCTTAGTCACTCAAAGTGAGTTCCAGAGGGGTGACAGTGAGCCTATCTCAGTTGAGGTAACAGGGGAACCAGCGTAAAAAGAGGTTCTCCCAGAAGCAGACGGATACGGGTTTGAAGTTGAGCCCGTAACAGGCCCTGAAGGCGAAGGGAGTGAGGCGGAAGGAAGTCGAGGTGTTCTGACTTCTCCTGAGCCACTTGCAGGGCCATCAAGAGAAAACACCACAGCCAAGAGGAGGGCGCTGTTCAACATTCTGAAAGGCCAATCAGGAAGAAAACACATAAGGGAGATAACTGGCCGAAGCCACAAGCTGCAAGGGAGAATGTGGTTCCTAGTGAAACAATAGAAGAAGAAGTTGACACAACTAGACAAGAGGATTTAATTGAAGGAGAGTTGCAAAGTGAACGTAAACTGAAAAGAAAGAGAGTTGCAAACAAAAGGTACGCAGGTCCTGAATGGGCGTATGCAACATCAGCTGAATGGCAACAATAATTTTTGGCGTTCTGTTTTGATCGAGAGGTTCCAGGTCAATACAACGGCACCTGAATTCAACTCTAGGAAGAGACTGTGTTAAGTTGAAATTAAAATTGAAAGCTGAGAAGTTGAGAAAAAGAGACTGATAAATTACCGGATGTGACACTGATAACCTGAATTGACTTTGAAAAAAACGATTATGACAAGCTGCTAACCTAATTTGACAAAGGGGTCCTGGAGTGAGTGAAACGCTGTAAATACTCACAGAGAGAGAGAGACTTTGCACAGAAGAAAAAAAAAGAGCTTTTATATCTTCCTCAAGTTGATTGTTTGCTTTGTATTATTCTGCTATCTGATTCTTTACAGATCATGAGTTACTCTAGAGGTAATAGTAATAAGGGTAGGATGTGTGGTTGGTTGAGTGCAGTTTTGGCTATTGTATGTGCAATAATAATTATAGGTGTGATTGTGGGAATGCCATTGGTGGATAAGAAACTGACTAACAATGCTTCAAATCCAGAAACTGCTACACTAACACCATGGGAGAAGTTTGAGCAGGATGCAAATTACTTGCATGAGGGAACTAATCAAAAAGGGGAACTATCTACTAATGTCTTCTATCGCTTGCTAAATGAGTATGTTGACACAATGGATGCAAAGAATTGTTATGTGTGCACAAAGATTCCTTCGTCAGTACAAGAAGGGGTTACTTATCATAGCCTGCCACTAACATACGGGATAAGCTGTAGTTTGCTGTTAACAAGATTCCATGATCAAGAACATGTGCAACACTTCTACTCTAACTTAGATGTAGTCTTTTCCTTTGTGCCCGTGATTGAGTTTCTAAATACATTAGCTAAAGAACACAGCATAAAATTAGTTAGGGGTTTCTTTGAGCCTACACTGACATTTGGGACAGCTTATGCGCACCGCAATGATCTAACCTGCTTACTAACACCGGTAGAAAAGAGCTTCTTGGATCACACTGATGATAGACGAAAGGCATTAAAAGAAAGGCTAGAAAAGGGATTCGAAAAACGCACACTTGCAAATGACTATGCTTACACCGCAATAAAGACAGAGGGTAAATTAGCTATAGATGCATTACATGTAGGTAGGCTTTGTATATATAGGCTGAAATCTGAGCATGACACTTTATTTGTGGGAACGAGTGAATGCAGGCATGTGTTTTTGTTTCAGAGTAAATGGACATTCATGTTAAATGGACATTCATGTTAAATGGACATGATCCAGCGATCCCTGGGATCTATTATATATGTGGACTCAATGCTTATTACCGTCTTCCAAAGGGATGGTATGGGACATGTTATTTGGGAATAGTTTTCCCAAAGATTTACCAGATTGATGACTTAAAGCAAATTCCTAAAATGTATGAATTACAACATGCTAGACAAAAGAGAGAGACAGCGGCTGCTGTTGTTGGTGACATATTTGGAGCCATAATTCCTTCAGTAGGGGTTATTCTAAACTCCATAAAGATTCAAAAGTTGTCTACTATTGTGGATAACATGCTGACAAACTTCACAGGGGCTATACTCCTGATGGATACTGAACTTGCTGTGGAAAGATGACTATGACTATGACTATGACTCTTCAAAACCGGCTTGCTTTAGACATTCTTTTAGCAAAGAGTGGTGGAGTCTGTAAAATGCTTAATGAGCGCCATTGTTGTGTGTTCAATCCTATAACAGCAAAAAGATTAGAGGTATGCTTACTAACCTAGAGATAGTGCAGATTTGAAGGAGCTGAAGGAATCTGGAGTTTGGGAAAGAGTTGGGAAAGGAATTACAAAAGTAGGGAATTGGTTTAGTAGTGTTTGGAATGGGGTTCTTGCAAAATTATTAGAGGGTCTATTGATTGTCCTGATATGTTTATTGGGATTATGGCTATATCATGCAAAGTTAATGAAAGAATTAAAAGAAATTTGGCAAAATGAAACAAAAGAAATGAAGAAAGAGAAAAGGAGAAAATGTTCAAAGAAATTTGGGAAAAATCCCATGGGGGATGATGTTGAAATGTGCATATTGAGAAAAATGAAGGGTTCAGAAGGTAATGGTTTGTGTGATGACGTGTCATCAGAGGAGGGACTGAGAGAGCATCGCTTATATAATAAATATTAACATGAAATGTTTATGAACTAATGTGTAATAATGCCCCATAGAAAATGTATGAATGTATTTTGCTGTAACGTGCGCTTGAAATGTGCCCACGGGGAGTGGCCGCCAATATATACGGGGACTAATGAAACTGACTAATAATTATAAAATGTTATATTAAGAGATGATTTGAACTAATAATAATACGTTATATGTTAAGGTTTTGCTAATAAGTCACTAGGCTTTAGTTAGCATGAGTCATGGCCTAGCTGCCTGGTTTTCATATTAAAATGTGTTTTTCTAACATGCAGTGTGCTGAATTGCTGAAGGACATGAACTCTTATTTTCTTCCAACTAGAAGCTGAATGTAACTGTAGTAGATCTGATCTCATGAAATTCGACTTGCTTGTAGAAACATTTTAGCTGAATACAACAGTGTAGATTAATACCAGGTACAAGGTATAGACAATGGAGCCACTGACTGAAGATGTGCAAAGGACCATGAGACCACGAGAGTATGAAATCATACCGGACATTCCACCCGCTAAAGACGTCAATCATAAGGACCAATAAACTACGTGAGAACTGTTATGGGGTGACAAATTTGATGAGCTAATTGAAACTCTATTGGAGGGAGATAGTGAGGTGCAATCCCTCATCCAACCAAATTTTAGGGGAATGTACAACACAAATGGGATAAAAACCCTTGATACCAGGAAGTAAATCAGAACAGGAGAGAATAGGAGACTAGGAGAGAGTTAGGGAGATGCTGATGCGATTTGTTATGACCCAGACACTTTGACACTTTGCATAGAGACTTTGCTGTTTGGTTCTTAAAACCATTCTTGCCTTATATTGCCTGTTTACACTTTACCTCCTGATGGCAAACCAACTGATGTCCTGAGGACGAAGACCGAACCTGAATGCTGACCCAAATACGGAGGGTAACTGGCAATATGACAATGAAATTGTAAATGTCTGGTTGCTTTTTTTTTCTCGGTACCAACTGCTTCTTTTGACAGAGACCATAGTTAGATGTTTTCCAAATTGGTGTTACTAAATTGTTTTGCATGAAGCACAACATGCCAATGGTAATTCGAGGTTAGGAGAGGGATTCACTAAACTGATGCAAATAGACAAATTACCAAATCTATGCTTTGTTGAATAACGTGATGATGATACTCTGCTAAGGATAACTTATGTTGACGCCGTGTTATGTTCTAATATTCGTGATTCTTGCTTTAATGAAATGCTATCAGAGTTGCCATATTGTGACTATGCTATTGTGTTTCTTGGTTTTAAGACTAATAAACCTGCTACTAGAATTGTAATCAATAGGGAATAAACTTCACAAAATCATACTAAACTGGTGTGGTTATTCATGACTGAAAGGTCATAGTGGTTTGCAAGTTCCATTAAATGTCTTTGATTAATTTTGAATTGTCGTATTACTAAGGACTTCGATAACATTATTGACATATTGATTGATATGCTGATTAGCTATCTCGTCCTAAGGTGTCTTCAATCAGGGTCAAAAGATTCATTGGCCTAAAATGAGTCCCAAAGTGAGTAAATTAGACATATAAGGACACGTTAACAGGTATAAGAAGGGCACCCAAAACCATAGACTTTAGAACACATCTGGAACCAAGAGGAACCTCTGCCTGGAGAAGAGCTGAGGAAGAAGAGCTGCCCTGCCTGTGACTGCGCTTTGTGGAGCTAACCTGCAGTTGCTGCTTCCTCCAGAGTAAGAGGGCAAAGACTGGACTTTGTGTGCCTTCCATCTTGTAAAGAAATCTCCAAGTGCTTGATTTAGAGCTTGCTTCCTGTTGTTTGAAGTCTCAGGGACAGCAAAGACTTCTCTCTACCAGCACCTGGAGTCTCTGGAGAGACTCCTACTCTGCCCTGTCTTACCCTTCCAGTTCCTGGGACCCTGAAAGGAGCAGCTGGCAGCCTAAGACGAGGACATTCACTCACAGAGCGCTGTGCGGGGAAAAGATCGACGCAACTCCGATCTGCAGCTGAAGAAACGACGCACCGCCAGCTCCGCAGCTGAAAATTGATGCTCTTAGGAAACGCGACCGAAGAATCGGCGCAGAGAGCAGGAGAAATGACGCGCAGCATCGCTGACAGAGGCTGGGAGATCGCAACCCAAGCTGCGTGGCTTTCGGATCATCGTGCAGCTGGATTTCCAATGGTACACTAGGCATGTAAAAACAATGCATGGCCTGCCCGGACCCGAGAGTGCTGACCGGATCGACACATCGTTCTCCTGCGGGAGAAGAAACAAAGCACCCTGACCCGACGAAAGGAGAAACAACACAAGGTCTTGATTGTGAGTGAAATCAACACATCGCAAGCCCTTTTTGACAAACACTCGCCCGTGCAGGGTTATTTCTGATGCACCCAAGGTACATTTTCACGCTAACAGTGTTAGTGTGTGTTTAAAGCTACATGAAGACTCTTTTTGCTTTTTAATTGATAACTTGACCTGTGTATTGTGGATTTTTGTCATTTTGGTCCTGTTTTGTTTAGATAAATATTCTCTATTTTTCTAAACCTGTGTTGTGTCATTTCGTAGTGTTTTCATTACGTTACTGTGTGTGTTGGTACAAATACGTTACACCTAGCACTCTGAAGGTAAGCCTACTGCTCGTGCCAAGCTGCCAAGGGGGTAAGCAGAGGTTAGCTGAGGGTGATTCTCTTTTACCCTGACTAGAGTGAGGGTCCTTGCTTCGACAGGGGGTAACCTGACTGCCAACCAAAGACCCCATTTCTAACAGTTAGTGATTGAATTAACAATATTATTAGTCTTAGTGACACTGTTGTGCTCCATTGGGATATGCTTCTGTGAACATTGAAACAACCACTGTTAGGAATAAATTGAAACATGATGTGATCAAGCATAAAGATAATTTAGGTAGTGGGTTAAAGGAATACATCAATGCTTAAATGGCTAATGATTATACAAATATTATGAAGATTAAAGGATGCTATGTCAGTGATTCTAAACAAAATACTTTTTTGGTAAAAGCCAATCTTGAGAGGCATTTATTATGTTTGTAGGATGACTGCCTGTTTCATTCCACCGCATAATTGGGCTGGTTCTTGTTATTTGGCTTAAGTGTTCCCCAATGTGTATTGTATGAGTGAAATGGATATTGAAATTGGCATGAGGAGAGTGAAAAAAAAAGCTTTGGACAAGTAGTTTTAGATATGCTTAATGTTATAACTCTTTTTGTAGGTGTGGCAATGATTGATGTAAAAATCAACATCACAAAATAAAATGATTGAACAAGTGTGGAACATTTTTAAGGACTAATCCCTGTCACGGATCTGGGATTAATCCATTAATATTTTGCTTGGCACATCACTCCAGCTTGGACCCAGTCATATGCAAATCACTCTTGACCCTGCTCCACATGGGAGCAGTCCAGCCCAAACTGCGAAGCCAGGTCCTCCCTAGACCAAAAACAAGCATCCCTGGGACTGGTTTCAGGCTTTCACACATCATCAGCCAGGCTAGCTTTATTTTTGTTGTGCAGCAAGCAAGAGACCCAATCTGGAGATACCCTGGCCACTTAAGGCGCACAAAGCAACACCACAAAATAAAATGATGGATGGAGTGTTAAAACTTTTCAAACACTCACCTCCAGTCATAGATCTGTGTTTAATCCTATCATTATTTTGCTCACCACCTCATCCCAGTTTGGACCCAGCCATATGGAAATAGGTTTTGACCCTGCTCCACATGGGAACAGTCCAACCCAAAATTCCAAGCCTGGTCCTCCTGGACAAGACACAAACCTCCTGGGACCGGTTTCGGAGTATCACCCCTTACCAGCCAAGCTAGCTTGAATTTAGTGGCTCAGCACACAAGGGACTCACATCTGGGCATACTCTACGCACTTAAGGTGCAAATAGCAGCACCACAAACTAAAATGAAGGAGGGAATGTTGAAACTATTCAAACATTTACCCCTAGTCACAGACCGGGGTGTAAATCAATTATTTTGCTCATTACGTTGCCCCATTTTGACTCAGCCATATGCAAATCAGTCTTGACCCTGCTCCCCATGGAACAGTCCGGCCTGACGTATAACATGAATGATGGTATTACTTCTGATTTGCTAAAGAGTTTTTACATGCCATGCGATCATGCTATGATGAATTTGTGGTTTTTGATTTAGAATTTTACAGGAATTGCGTCTTAAAAAATCCTTGATTTTTGGGGTGATTTTGAGCTTTTCATAGATGCTGTCAGACTGTTTTCTGATTTTTCTGATTTCTGATTTTCTACTAGTCTGTAATAACTCTGTACTTGAGCCTTCATTGCATTTATTCTGTACCACTTGATTTTGAGATTTCTGCAATAAAGCCCTTAACTTTTTCTTGATTTAGTACTCAGTTTTTGAGCGGTCCTAGTTACTTATTTTGATACTCTGCTAAATTGATCTTCGGGATGGTGCCTTTTTGTGCAATTATTCTTAGTGGGAGAATTGTATGGGGTAAAATTCTGTTTTTTTAAATTACACTGTACACTAAAATATTGGGGTAAACATTTTGATAACACACCAACCATCATAAACAACTCATGCATGGCATTTACTGCAGTACAACTTTGAACCTATTATATCATAAAGGTCAAATTGAATATTAGTTCTAAAAACTATGACAAATTCTTTTCAGAGGTGTTAATGTATAGACATTTAAATCCTCATACAAAAACTCAGTTTATGGGCAATGTTTGGCATTTTTTCAAACCATTAACTAGACTTGATGCTTCTCACGTTCACAGACAAAATCTCACTTGAGTCCTTTTGAAAAAGATTTTATTGGTTATTTAGAAGACAGAAGAGAGGAGACTGAAGTGGAGTGAGTTAAAACATAGATTTGAATTTTTAGATTTTTCGGAGCACCTATTTGCTGAAAATTACCCTTTTGTTCCTGGTGTGTATTCCATTTGTGGAAAGCATGCTGATTTTAAGTTCTTCAAAATGAGTAAAGGGGCTGCTATTCATGTTTTGTATTTGCGAATCTGTATCACATGGAGAAGATGGGAAAGCAGGAATATGCACCTCCTTGGAGTGGAGCTGCAGTCTCTGAAAATGGCCACCTGGCATAAGGACCTGCATATGTTATATGTTAGATATCAAGCCTTTTGTGGTGGTGTAATGAACAAGAGTTTTCCTTGGGGAATTAGTTCCTTATTGGATGAAGGCACAGGACCAGATTTAGATACTGGTGGTTGAGTTACTCTATCACAACGGTGATGGATATCCTGTCTGTCGAAACCTAAATCCCATTATATCCTATGGGATTTAGATTTTGGTGGATGGGATATCAGTCACCGTTGTGACTGAGTAACTCATTCACCAATATCTAAATCAGGCCCATAGTCTCCCAAACCATGACCTAGTGATGTAACTGGAAATAATTCATGGATTCCGATTATACCTGGTGGAACTCATTAGTAACATTACTAATTAATCTAATCTACCCTTCTCTGGGATTAATCTCTTAGCTTTCTACAACACCCCAGTGATCAATGACAGAATTGATTCTTACTAGCCCCTAGTGTGGCATCTGGGTTCAGAAGTAGGGAGAAAAATGAGATGGGAAGAATGTGAATATTTGATTTTTTGAAACCATGCCCCAGACATAACGTGCAGAATGCAGAATCTCTGAGAAATAACTCTGTGATGGAATACAGGGTTTTGGAAGCAAGGCCACATCCCAGGAAGCCCAGTCCAAAATTACCACCTCCCTGTGCATCCGAAGCATCTCTGTTTCATAACCACTCAAACAGTATTCAAAGCTGTGCTACCCTCTAATTAACAGTTAGCATCAGGACATCTCAGTCCTCCTGATCTCCTTCCCACTAGCTATCTAGCTATTGGAGGGCTCTTACCAGCTCAAATAAAAGAGCTGAGTGACTTTTGGAGATCATGTCTTTCTGTGGAATCAGTGCTCAGAGAGGCTGAAGCAAATATAGCAGTGATGGCAATACATTATTTTTAGTTCTGATAACGCTCCCCTACTATGAAATATATAAAGGCAGAGGTCACCTTTGATAGTGGGATGAAGCTTTGGGTAATTTCCTGTATTTATCTTTAAGGTGGACTTCATAATAGTCCTGCAAATTGCCCAAGGTTGTTTTGATAGACTGCTTTAGATCAATTACCATCAACATAATATCTGCAAAAAGATGAGCTGTATGTTGCTCTCAACCAAACAGCATGCTCTGTATTCCAGTTTGTCTCCTTGTTTTGGCCATCAGAGGTTCCACTACTTGGGTAAAATGAGGGGAGAGAAAGGGCAACTCTGTGTTTCCTTCCGTATAACTGTAACAGTCATGCCTTCACACCGTTCACCATAGTTAAACAATTGGGGCCTTCTAATCGGTCTCTGTAAAAATATTCACTTTTTGGACCTAAGCTGATAACTTTCAGTATTCAACTGAGATACGTCTCATTGACTCTGCTGAGGTTTTAGTCAGCATCTGAAAAAAATTGCCATAGATATTTTTTGACAGTTTGATTTGTCAGTAAGATGCAGAATCCTTCTAACATTACCAATTGCATAGTGATTGATGCGGATGAATCAGACAGGGCAAGTGGGATGACAATCTATTTGCAAAAATCTTGATGAAGATGTTGACCTCTGTGTTTGTAAGCACTATTGGCCTGTAGGAAGCACAAGAATTCTCTGTTCTACCTGCTCAATGAATTAAGGTAATATAATAATGATCTGGGTGGGCAGCGCCGTCAAAAAGTGTTTATTAAAATTATTTGTCAGACCATCCTGTTCCGGTGTCTTATTGGGGGTTAGGTTTTTGATAACTGTGGTGACTTTTTCGACCAAAATTAGGACCTCCATTGCTTTTCTATTGCCCTCAGATATCTTGGATACTTGGACAAACTCCAGAACGTTTCTACCCATCTTAAGTCTGCATGTACCTCTGCATAGAGAAGTTCATAAAAATTACTAAAATCTTCCCTTTTAGTTTCTCCCCTGTTATAGGTTTCCCATTAGTGTTTGCTATATTAGATATTTTTGGTGAGAGACAGTGTTTTAGGCATTCTCACTAAAAATGAGTCAACTTTGTTGTCTTTCATAAAATCTGTTTCAAACAAAGAAGTGCTTCTTCTGAGTTTTCTGTGGCTAAATGATTAAGTTATCAAATTGCTACAGATGAAAGGAAGAGGCTAGAGAGCAAAGAAGTATACCAACCTCTTGCCAGGTTGAATTAATCCCCGCTCTTGTTTCTCCTTTCCACCAGGAAGTAATTTTAATTCATACCCTTTTCCTCCGAAATATGAGCCCATCACAGAGTACCCATCACTCCTCTTCTGCAAGTACCTAACCTGTTCTTGATAACACCTCATGAGCTCTTCTACAACAAAGTATTAGCTCACACTAGGAACTCCCACACTGGTGCCAGAAGGTGCCCAATGATGAAGCATGCCACCTGAGGGTAGGTGAGGGCTTTTCATACTGTAACATCAGAGTACTCACTCAATCTTTACAGCTACTGTAGTGTTCCTATTGACTTACAGTTTCTAAGAAAGGAGAATCTTTTTTGGTCTTCAAAAAATTAAGGGCCTGATTTAGAGGTATGTGATGGGTTACTCTGTCACAAACGTGACGGACATCCCGTCCACCATATATCAAATCCCATTGGATGTAATGCACCTGTAATAGGGTGGAAGAGAGATCTGCCATGTTTGTGCTGGAGTTACAAACCCACCAAACTCTAAATCTGGCTCTTACTAGCCACTTAAGGGTCGTTATTTCCCCAAGAAGCTGAAGGGACTTTGAATCTATGTTTTCTCTGCTGAATGTAGGTCAGCTTCCAGCTTTTCTCTTGACAGGAAGAAATACTTTTGTTCCACCTTTACTGATATATATTGACACCTGATTACTATCTTAAAAGGATCCCAAACAGCGCTTGTGAACAATTCACCCATGTTATTTTCCTCAAAATACTGCTTAATGGTGTTGAGTGTTTTAGAAGGTATTTGTCAAATCTCCAAGTGTTTCTTTAAATAAATCGTAAACTGAAATCAAGCTCTCATTTAAACACAGCATGATTGAGAAGGGTAATTACCCCTATGTCTAGGTAGAAGTGTATTCTGGAATCTATTGGACACCCTGTGCCAAAACCATCACAGAGCAAGAAATGTGTACATTAGAAAAATAACTTAAACTCTTTGATCCGTGAGTGCATTTCTTTCCAAATATCAAGGAGGCCTTGCTCCTATAATTTACTGTTTCATCTCTTAAAGATGCCCCTGCAAATACCTATCCTATGGATGTCAATCCAGTGTTGCATTAAGAATCAGATTACAATTAGTGGCCCAAAATATTTTGTTTTAGCATCTAGTCTTCCAATTTGTTGAACATGGGGGCCAAGAACAACACCTGGCCAGAATTGAGTCCATATGCAGGGAGTATAACAATATCTGCAGACATATAGATTCTGGCAAATACTCAAATCTGCCTTCTTTTATGTCACCGACACACCCCTTTCCTTCTTAAAATAAGAGACCTTGTGTAATGCTATCATTACCCCTTTTCAGATTGGCTGTTGCAAAATATTCACCGAGCTATGCCTTATTCTTCATAAGGGACACATCTAATTTGATAAGATGACTTTCATGAATATATACTATATTAGAGTTACCCTCCACCCCGTATTGCTCTCCTGAACTCCATAACTTGTGTCCATTAACTGGTGAGTCAGACCCTTAATATTCCATGAAAATATGTTTTCGTTGTCTATCTCAGTATGTATGCACAGCTAAAAACATCTTCATTGAGAGCTAATAGAGTTTGCTCAGAAACTAATTGGGCTGTTTCCGATACCCATGTTGTATCCCTGCAGAACATTACTGCAACTGTCCCCAAAGATAAAAACTCAGCTGCACATTCCATTCTTCCAACAATCCTACCTGGGAAGGAAATGCATACATCCCAGGTGCAGTGATATATTGTGCTTTGGTATGCCACTTATCAGCGGACCCTCCCAGCAGTGCATGCTCAGCAATTAACCCACATATGTTGCTAACGGAATAGCAAGGCTTATGATGGTGGAAGCCAGTATATAAATTAGATATGGTCAGCACTAATATAATATTCTTAAGCAAAGTTCCTGACCTCTTCTGTCAAAAACTGGCACCCTCTCAATCAGGTCTTTCACATTGTTCTTTTTAGTGGTTGGGGCTTTGCCCAATTTTCGCTTAGTCTCCAGGCCTTTGTCCTGCCTCCTGATACGCATTTGACTGGTACTCTTCTGATCCTCCAAGAGTTTTTTGGCTTTCCTTAGGAGTTTGTGCCGCATATGTTTTGGAGTTTAGTTACAACCTTATGGCAAATGGAAAAGTCCATTTATAGCACTCTTGCCTTCTCCTGAGCTCAGTTGTGATGATCATTGAGGCTCTTCTTTTGTTCAGGGTGCTCTTTGTGAAGTCTTGAAATAGTGAGATTGCCCTATAATGGAGAAATCTCAGTCATCTTTGCTTTTCTTAGAATCCTATACATTAGTTGTGATGAACTAAGCTTGGCTAAAATAACTTGAGGTGGGAGTCCTAGGACTTCTCATGGGCCCCACCTCTGTACACTCCTATAATTGGAATAATAAATCCCTGGTCCTAAAGCAACACTCTCCTAAACAGGTTAGTGCACTGTAAAACTATGTCAGTGCCTTCCTCTGCCTCCCTTAACCATGCATAGGCTGACATTATCTCAGTACATCCTACCGTCTAGGTCAATGCATGTATGTGTTAGATTTATGTTTTATGTATTTAATTATTCTTCTGTTCTGGTTGTGCAAACAATGATTCAAATTATTCATTTCCTCATCAGTGGATAGCCATTCTTCAATAGCCTGTTTATCTTTGTTAATGTCTGCCAGTGCTTCTATCATCTCAGATTTCATCCTTTCCCAGCATTAGCCCTAACCATATCATACTAAGGAAGAAGGGCTACACCCATTTGTAGGTAGACCTGAGCAAGGTGCCTAGCAAATCTGTCCCCAAGCCTTTCCGAAGTGGGGTTTCCACCATTCCAGGTACAAAGCCAAGTTGCAGTCACATTAGTCCTGCGAGCCACTCTACCATAGCCAATGCAAAATTCCAAGAGCCCTAGATCCACACCTGTCCTCTTCTTTCCTCTGCCAAGCTGAGAACACTGTGACCCACCTTCAAGTCCAGGTACCATGCTGCCTTATAAATTGCACCCAGCCATGCTCTTGTGCTGCAAATAATCTAGAGGCCTTGAAATGTCTGTTACAGCAAGATCCTTCCACTTGGGGAGAACATGGGGGCCGAGCAATTGGCAGTGGCTAAATTTAATTTGAGCATTCCATCTATCACCTTGTTTTTGATGCCCTAAGTGTGACGGTTACACCCAGACATAGGTCTCATGCTCACTGTGCCACTGGACCCAAGTTACACCTGGCTGATGAGCCCTAGTAACGGAAGAACTGGTCCTGGGTTGCTTGCAATCCAGTTCCGGGTGGACTTGGTTTTGCAGTTCATGCTGGACTGTGCTCTGGAGCAGGATCAGAACTGATTTGCATATTGCTGAGTCTAAACTGCGGTGACATGGTGAGTGAAAAATTAAAACTTGAGATGTGGCCCCAAGTGATTGCCAGTGGCTGAAATGAATTCAAGCATTCCATCTATTACCTTGGTTTTGATTCCCTAAGTGTGACAAGTATGCCCAGAAGTGGGTCCTGGGCACACTGTGTCACTAGAACCAAGCTATACCTGTCTGATGAGCTCTAATAAGGGCAAAACTAGTCATTGGTTACTTGCGTTCCAGTTCAGGGAGCACCTGGCCAGGCAGTTCGGGCTGGAGTGTTCCCACTGGAGCAGGGTCAAGACTGATTTGCATATGGTCGGGTTCGAACTGAGATAGCATGGTGAGCATAAAACTATGAAGTGGGATGCAGTCTGAGTAAATCTTCCTATTTGTGTTTTCACCATTCTGTTTTATGGTAGGAATTATATTTCTTTTACAAAAATTATAAACAAAGTTCCAAGACAGAAAGCCGATGTGACAACGTGCAAATCCACTTTCCCTGGAAAATGATCGGATTGGAACGCTCCTGGTTTAATAGCTGCCGGCATGAAGGTCTTCTGGAGGGCAGTAACACAATATTAATGACTTATTAATGTCATAATTAGAAAAGGCAGGGCCAACTACACACTACTGCTTTTGATGGATTGGCCGCGGTATAGAAATAGATTATCCTTATTGGCTGCAAGACAACCCTTCCTCACGAAGTAGGTGTCTTAAATTTCACTCATTTTAAATTGAAATGGACATTTTCATAGTGGGTGCCCATATTCTGCTCACTTTCTCATTCAAAATTTGTAATTTTTATGTCGAGCAAATGTATTAAAAACGCTGTGTGAAGTCGATATTTCTTAGTATGACATCACCTCACAGAAGTAAGTGAGAAAGAAATGTGGTAACACTGCATAGGATCAGGCTAAATTGTCTTACAGTTAACAATTAAAATGTTAGTATGCAAACGCGGCACACAAAATGACGACTATAAGTGGAATTATTAGAGAAGAAACATTCTTTCTTCAACTGAGTTTTTCAGGTGTGACATTCCTAAACGGGGGCGCCATTTATTTTATCTTGTCAGTGCGTCTATATCTGATGGCTCAAAAAAAGTGAGGCCTCTTACTACGTTCCCCGATGTAATTGCAAGAAACAAGCCTACGAGCTGCTTGTGTGTGTCGCATTCCCTCGGGAAACTCCAGCGGAAAATGTTAAAAAAGATTTCCTTTTTAAATTTAACAAACTTGAATTTTGTAGAATAAGGTTTTGTGTAGTCCAGGTCGTGGTTCAGCAGAAATGATTTTTTTGGGGGTAAGTGGTAAAAGGTTCAATACACATATTATCCAGTTATTATACGAACATACAGGAACTGAACCTTTCACAAGATGTCAAGGGTAGGGGCAGGGATGTGGGGGATGGAGCAGCCAGAGGGAGGGGGTTTGGGAGGGGGAAATATAAAACGTACCTTATTCCATCACCGCTGCCTTCTGCAGCGTTGCTCCTCTTCCCTCAATGTGGTGTCCCATCTTTCGCTGGAACACCAGCACAGGCACCCCAGAAATCCTGGTGCTGCTTTCATGCTAAACCTGGCATGAAAGCATCGTCATGATTGGTCTGAGTGTCTTGGACTGCTGCTTAGACACATACCCTGGGGTCTGCCCAGTTGTGTTGGAGAAACCTAAGTGTGCATGTGTGTTTGGCCGGACAAACACACATGCACACCTAGGTGCAATCTCTCCTTCCCCCCTCCCACCTCCTGTGGCCCAGACCCTAAAAGACAAAACAATAATGAAATATAGTTTTTTCTTTCAGCTTCTGGCATAGCCAAGGGGGCAACACTCACCATTGCGAAGGAGCCTCCCCTTCAAATTTTACTAAAATACTGCACTGTCTGCATTGCCTTGTTTCTTGTTTACAGTTGTAATACGTGAGCTGTGTATCCTTATTGTTAGAAATTGAGTTCTGCACCTTGTCCAAGCAGGAACCACACTCCTAGTCAGGATAGGTCACAAACACACCTTAAATTAACCTGTGCTCATCCCCTGGTAACTTGGCACAGAGCCGTCAGGCTTAACTTGAGAGGCAATGTGTTAAACATTTGTGCAACACTTTAAACAGTAAAACAGTGAAAAGACCACACAAAGAGATATCACATCTGGTTAGAAACATAGACCTTAATTTAATAAACACAACAACACCAAAATGACAAAAATCCAATAAGTAGAAATTGAGATATAAACTTTTAAAGACTAAACTGTGAAATAGTTGTTAGAAACAAAAAGTGCCAACCAGGTTATCTGGTTTCACTGGACCAGGGCAAAGTTTAAAGTTCAGGCTGACCGTCATGGAGCGTGGGCCGGCTATAGGAACCCTGTTGTGCATGCTGAACAAAAGTACCTTAATCCTGGTTGCAGCAATTTCAGGATAAAGCAATGAGTTGGTGTTAATTCCCACAGTGAAGATGTGTTGATTTTTTCCACACAAAAGTGCCGATGCATCAGGTCTGACATGCGGGGTTTCTGAAGGGGATGCCCGAGATGGATCTGCCCTTGGGAGGCGCTGTGTTGACTCTGATCCATGCAATGGGCCTGATGAAGCTGTTTAGATCCAAGCAACAGGGGTGATGTGCTGGTTCCAATCCATGCAGCGGTGGTGATGAGTTGTTACTGACTGGAGCAGCACTTTAGCCCCTCTTCCAAGAGCCCAGGACTGAATCAGCACCACTTGGCAAGAACCACAGTTGGCAGAGTCCAGGTGCTGTAGCTGGTGGGTTGGAAGTCTTTTGTGTCCTTGAGAGTTCAGAAAACAGGAGTCATGCCAGAAATCTTTTGGAGTCATATGGTTCTGGGTTGGAGAGCTGCAGGTCCAGTCCTTCTCACTCCCAGGCAAAGAGTGCAGCAAGCAGAAGGCCAGCACAGCAGAGCAGGAGTCCAGCAGAGTAGTAGTCCAGTAGAGTGGTAGTCCTTGTAGCAGCACAGCAGTCCTTTTTCCTGGCAGAGTATCCACAGGTCCTGAAGTGCACTGAAGTGATAGGTTCTGAAGTCCAGTTCTTATACCCAGTGGTGCCCTTCAAGTGGAGGAGACTTCAAAGAGATGCCTTTAGAGTGTGCAGAGTCCCTGCCCTATGTGCCCTGGCTCCAGACTCACTACATGGGGGTATGTAGCCCTTTGTGTGGGTAGAGGACACATTCTATTCAGGTTTAAGTGTCAGCTCCTCCGTCCCATCCTGAGGCTGACTCATCATGATGTTAATGACCCATTAGTTACATGCTAAGCTCCCTTTTATATGTGACTTTTTGAGGAAATGCACAAAGCCCGGCTGCCACCCACCACAGACGTGTATTCAGAGACAGGCAGAAAGCACCAAGGTGGTCATTGCAACCCTGGCGGTCGGTGTTAAAGTGGCGGTAAAACCACCAACAGGCCGGCGGTAAAAAAAAATTTAATCACGACCGTGGTGGAAACCGCCAACATAGACAGCCACTTTAACACTCCGACTGCCACGGCGGTACAAACAAACACCGCGGCAGTAACCGCCAACAGACAGGCGGAACGCAATGTACCGCCCACAGTATTACAACAGGCCAATCCGCCACCTTTTCCAGGGTGGATTCACCGCGAACAAAAACACGGTGGGAACAGGACTTGGAAGGGAAAACGCTCACCTCTGCACACCCCACGAGGAACCAGGATGCCATGGAACTGGAACTCTAGATTTTCCCTGCCTTTGTCTTCCTGCTCCTCTACCAGGAGCACGAACGCCGGCGGAGACGACCACGGTGAGTACTGCACCTACGACACAGGAGAGGGGGGAGGGAAAAGAGAGTGACGCATACACGCACCACCCCCACCCACACCCCCACCCTCACCCACTACAACACACACACTAATACATATTGATACATTACAGTTACACCCCCGAAACCCCCCGGAAGAATGTAAAGACAAAAGGAAATTATTTGAACGTTTATAATCTATTAAAATCCAGTACTCAAAAATATATATACACTACAAACAAATATATACACCAAGAATACAAGTCCAGGTATTGCACCATTAAAGTCCGTGGACCACTGGGCCCAAAATGCATAGGCGAGGCCCACACTCAATACCTGATCAAAACGGAGAGAACACTGCAGGGGCATCAGATAGAAATACAACAGGCACCTCAGGGGGAAGGGGAGGGGGGCACCTCAACCGGATGAGTGCACGACGTCAGATCCAAGAGGGGGCTCCATGCCCACTGCTGTATCCTGGGGAGTGCAAAGCCACAGTCTCACAAGTTTCTCCAGTGGGTGGGTTGCCCAATGCTTTATCCTGTGGAGTGCAAAGCCACAGTCCCACAGGTCTCTCCAGTGGGTGGGTTGCCCACTGCTTTATCCTGGGGAGTGCAAAGCCACAGTCTCACAGGTCTTTTCAGTGGGTGGGTTGCCCACTGCTTTATCCTGGGAAGTGCAAAGCCACAGTCTCACAAGTCTTTTCAGTGGGTGGGTTGCCCACTGCTTTATCATGGGGAGTGCAAAGCCACAGTCTCACAAGTCTCTCCAGTGGGTGGGTTGCCCACTGCTTTATCCTGGGGAGTGCAAAGCCACAGTCTCACAAGTCTCTCAAGTGGGTGGGTTGCCCACTGCTTTAACCTGTGGAGTGCACAGCCACAGTCTCTCAAGTGGATAACAGTCTCCACTGGTTCTGGAGGGGGCTTTGTGCCCAGAGTGCTTCATCCTGCCAAGGACTGAGGTAGTGGATGTCTTTTTCCACTGGTTCTCAGGGGGATTTGTGCCCATAGTGCTTCATCCTGCCAAAGACTGAGGTAGTGGATGTCTTTCTCCACTGGTTCTGGAGGGGGCTTTGTGCCCAGAGTGCTTCATCCTGCCAAGGACTGAAGTAGTGGATGTGAATCTCCACTGGTTCTGGAGGGGGCTGGGTGCCCAGAGTGCTTCATACTGCCAAGGACAGAGGTAGTGGATGTATTTCTCCACTGGTTCTGGAGGGGGATTTGTGCCCAGAGTGCTACAACCTGCTCGTGGTGGACTCAGTAGCGTCTGAGCTTTCTGCTCTCATTGGCCTGCGGTGCTGGTGGCGGCGGTGTCTTGTGAAGCGGTGCTGGTGGCGGCGGTGTTTTTGGCAGCGGTGCTGGTGTCAGCAGTGTCCTTGACAGAGGTGCTGGTGATGGCGGTGTCCTGTGAAGCGGTGCTGGTGGTGGCAGTGTCCTGTGAAGCGGTGCTGGTAGCAGCGGTGTCCTTGGCAGCGGTGCTGGTGGCAGCGGTGTCCTTGGCAGCGGTGCTGGTGGCGGCGGTGTCCTGTGAAGCGGTGCTGGTGGCGGCGGTGTCCTGTGAAGCAGTGCTGGTGCGGCAGTGTCCTTGGCAGAGGTGCTGGTGGCAGCGGTGTCCTGTGAAGCGGTGCTGGTGGCGGCGGTGTCCTTGACAGCAGTGCTGGTGGTGTCCTTGGCAGCAGTGCTGGTGGTGGCGGTGTCCTGTGAAGCGGTGCTGGTGGCAGCAGTGTCCTGTGAAGCGGTGCTGGTGGCGGCTGTGTCCTTGGCAGTGGTGCTGGTGGCAGCGGTGTCCTTGGCAGCGGTGCTGGTGGTGGTCTTGTCCGCCGTGCAGGTTTGCGGCGACTTGCCTTTCTTTCTGTGCCCCTTCCCCACCTTGGATGGTGGCACAGCTGTCTTCCCACTCCCAACTGTACTCCTGGAAGAGCCTTTGGTGCCAGATGTGTTGCCTTTCTCCCGCCGGGCAGTGGGCAACTTTTTATGCTTCTGAGGTGGGGGACTGTCCGTGGTCTGGCTCTTTAGCACACTGGCTGCCCTGCTGCTTGGCGCACTCCAGTAGCCGGTTACTGCTGGCACCACTGTTCCCGCTGATGTGGTGGCTGAGGTGCTGGGTTGGGACCTGGAAAGGCGGGACCTAGGGTATTGAAGGGGTGGGGAAGGTGAGCTGAAGAGGTCAAGGTTGGACAGGAAAAGTTTTTGGGACACACTGGCACGGGTAGATGGAGGGGGGGGTTGGAAGTGGAGGAAGAGGTAGTGGTTGTAGGAGGTCTACGTTTGCTGACTTTGGGTGAAGGTGCATGGGCCGGAGGTTGTCGTGAGGTGGATGGCTGTTGGGTGGGAGGGTGTGTGCCTGTGTTTGTGTACATTGGGAGGTGGGCTCACAGACACACTGGGAGAGGACACAGGGGATGTGTGAATGGTAGTGGGGGTGTTGAGTGCACGTGAGCGGGGTGTGGTGATGGGTGTGTTGGTGATGGACGTACTGGCTGAAGATGTAGTGTATGCAGGTGTGAGTGGAGACGAGACAGGGAGGGAGGAGGGAGATGAGGAGGAGGGGACACAGTGGAGGCAGTGGATGTTGGTATGTGTGCATGGGTATGATGCTTGTGTGAGTGCCTGCGGGATGTGTGGTGCTTATGTTTGCCAGAGCTTCCCTTGCGTGTTGAGGTGTGTGCATGCTGGTCTGATGGTGTGCTTGAGATAGGCTGAGGTACAGGGGACTGGGGCTGGGTGGAGGAAGTTGGAGGGGGGAGGCTGGACACAGGGACAATGGCTGCCATCAGTGCTGAGGCCAGAGTCTGAAAAGCTTGCTGTTGGGCTGCCTGACCAGAATGAATGCCCTCCAGGTATGCATTGGTCTGTTGCAACTGCGTCTCTACACCCTGGATGACATTCAAAATGGTAGACTGCCCAACAGTGAGGGATCTGAGGAGGTCAATTGCCTCCTCACTGAGGGCAGCAGGGCTGACAGGGGCAGGGGCTGAGGTGCCTGGGGTGAAGGAGATGCCCACCCTCCTGGGTAAGCGACCACAGGGCACACGCTGAGGGGCTGCTGGGAGGGCGGTGCTGGTAGGGGTGGTGGCGGCTGTACCTGTAGATGCATGGGGCACAGAGGGGCCCACCACCGCAAGGGAGCTCCCATCAGAGGAGGAGTCCTTGTCGCTGGTCTCAGCTCCCGTCCCCACCGTGGAGCTCCCCTTGCCCTCCATCCCACTGGTGGCTTCAGACTCCGTTGTGTCGCCCTCGAGCGCCATGTGGGATGCAGCTCCCCCCTGCTCCGGTGGCACAGCTCCTCTGCCTGATGATGCTAATGCACACAAGAACAGGTAGACCACAAAAATGGGGGGGAGACAGAAGAAAGACATGTTCAGTGCATGCAATACTACTACCGTTGGCGGACACTACAGACACAGAAGCACCCGGCACTACGCCGTGCACTTTGAGTACCCTAATTAATCACAGGGACATGGGTTACAAGGCCTATGCCCGATTGTTGCACACATGGAAGTCACAGGAGCCTGACTATGTGTAGTTGCCTCTGAACACAGGTGGGGGGTGCCACATGGCCTGCCTTACGAAGGGACCTTGCCTACTAAACACACCCTGGCCTAGGGGAACCCACAGCCCACCTCCCCCACCCAGACACCTCCAATGCGTGCTGAATCAGCTGAATGAGAGTATACTCACCCCCTTGTGGCTGCTGTGATCAAGTGGGTCATGCTGCGACGGGCACCCCTCCCACATTGGGAGGCCATCCCCAGCTGGACCTCCACCGTCTTCTTGCTCAAGCGGCGAATGTCCTCCCATCTTTTACGGCAGTGGGTGCTCCGTCTGTGGTGGACCCCCAGCGTCCAGACTTCCTTGGCGATGGCACGCCAAATATCCTTCTTCTGGTGGGCGCTGACCTACAGGAATAGTACAGGGGAAAAGGAGAAGATATAACCGTCCGCACCACCACAGTCATTGGCCCGCATCCCTACCCTTGCCATGACGCACATCCACTCACCGTCGTTTCATGCACGCCTCATTCTCCCCCCCTATCTTCCCTCCACACCACTCCACACAGGCATTGCCCATACAGCATGCTCACAGTGTACTTACCTGTTTGTCTGGAGGACCGTAGAGTAGCGTGTACTGGGGTAGGACCCCATCTGCTAGTTTCTCCAACTCCTCCGTGCTGAAGGCAGGGGCCCTTTCCCCAGACACATGAGCCATTGTCTCTTCCAGACTGAGGTCACAGCAGCACTTGCAGTGTAGGTCCTCTCCTGTCGAAGATCAGGTATCAAGTGAGTGAACAGAGAGAAAATGGCGGTCACGTCCGCGGCGGTGCGTACCGTCACCGACGGCGTACATCGTCATTGGTTCCTTGGACCCATAGGGTCCAATGTTAACCAATGCAGGATTGTGCTGCGGTCTTTGACCGCCTACCGCGACAGTGTACAACGCCAGCGCAGTTACCTCATATCCCCTTGTCCCACATTACAGGTCAGGCAGCCGCCATTTCAGGGGGCCACATGGCATTAATTTGAAATGCGTCACACATATCTAGGTCTTGCATACACACTATGACAGGCACATAGCGGATTTAAACATTTGTGGAATAAAGTTGTGTTTTCGTACCTCAGTGTTGCCTGACTCTCTGCTCGCTGTTCTCCTCCATAGAGCATGTCCTTTGGGGCAGGTGAGGAGACAGTGTACAGACCACTGGTGGACCTGTCGACAATGGAAGAGCGACATGTAATTGTCACCTACAGACCGGACCGTGCCATAATCCAGGAACTTTGTGCCCAGTTGGAGCCAGACCTGATGTCAGCTATCCACCATCCCACAGGAATCCCCCCTCTTGTGCAGGTCCTGTCAGTGCTCCATTTCCTGGCAAGTGGGTCTTTTCAGACAACAGTGTCCATAGCATCAGGGATGTCCTAGTCTATATTCTCCAACGTGTTGTCCAGAGTGTTGTCTGCCCTGCTGAAACACATGCGCAGCTACATCGTTTTCCCTCAGGTAGAGGATTTTCCTACAGTGAAAGGTGACTTCTATGCCCTTGGACATATCCCCAACATCATTGGTGCCATTGATGGGACACATTTGGCCTTGGTCCCCCCGCCGCAGGAGTGAACAGGTGTATAGAAACCGGAAGAGTTACCATTCGATGAATGTGCAGATGGTGTGTTTGGCAGACCAGTACATCTCCCATGTGAATGCCATGTTTCCTGGCTCAGTGCATGACGCTTACATTCTGAGGAATAGCAGCATCCCTTATGTGATGGGGCAACTCCAGAGGCACCGTGTGTAGCTATTAGGTGAGGACATGGACCCTATACAGTGTGACTAGGTGTCTGGGTCTGGGGATATCCCTAAGAGTTAGTGTATGTCTAACAGAGTTCCCTCAACATTTGTAGGTGACTCTGGTTACCCCAGCCTGTCATGGCTACTGACCCCAGTGAGGAATCCCAGGACAAGGGCAGAGTAATGCTACATTGAGGCCCATGGGCGAACTAGGAGGGTTATAGAGAGCACCTTCGACCTCCTGAAGGCCAGGTTCAGGTGCCTCCATCTGACAGGTGGTTTCCTATTCTACTCACCAAAGAAGGTGTGACAGATCATCGTGGCCTGCTGTATGCTTTACAACTTGGCTTTGCGACGACGGGTGCCTTATCTGCAGGAGGATGGTCATTATGGAGGTGTTGTGGCAAATGTGGAGCCTGTGGACTGTGAAGACGAGGAAGCAGAAGAAGAGGATATTGACAACAGAAACACTGTGATTCATCAATACTTCCAGTGAGACACAGGTAAGAAGACATCACTGCCTGCTACATTTAATACCCTTGTTCTACCTCTCATCTGTCTGTCACTTTCACCCAGTGTATGGACCCTGAGTTGTCACTTTCCCTTTCAATTTCACAGATGTGGGTCCCACTGTGTGACATCTGCTTTGTTTCTTCATGGACTAGTGCTGTGTAACATAGGTATGTTGACAATACAATGGATATAGCAGCTTTCCACAGTTATTGCAAATACACATTTTCGAAAGCACAGACTGACTACAGATAGTTTTGTGATTTATTGGAGTTTATTTAAGTGCTAAATAGTGGAGGGGGTAGTAAAATGGTCAGGGGTGATGGTGGAGGAATGTCCATGGCAGAGTCCAGTCTATTAGTCTCACAGGTGCATTGTCCAAAGAGGCATAGGAAGTGGAGCTGGGGCAGTTGATGGATGGACAGGGTGACAAACTGGGACAAAAGGATGACAATCAGGGTGGTCTCATTTCTTGGCGGGGGTCTTGGCATTGTTCTCTGTCTTTGTCCTGGATCTCAGGGACTGTTTGCAGGGTGGTTCTCCATCTGCAGGGGGTGGGGTGCTGGTGTTGTGGTCCTGTGGCGGTGCCTCCTGTCCACTAGCGCCGGCGGAGGTGGTGGGCAGTTCATCGTCCAGACTAGTGTCAGGGGCCCCTTGTTGTGCCACAGTGTCCCTCCTGGTGTTGACGAGTTCTTTCAGCACCCCAACAATGGTGCCCAGGGTGGCATTGATGGATTTGAGTTCCTCCCTGAACCCCAAATACTGTTCCTCCTGCAGCCGCTGGGTCTCCTGAAACTTGGCCAGTACAGTTGCCATCGTCTCCTGGGAATGGTGGTAGGCTCCCATGATGTTGGAGAGGGCCTCGTGGAGAGTGGGTTCCCTGGGCCTGTCCTCCCCCTGTCGCACGACAGCCCTCCCAGTTCCTCTGTGTTCCTGTGCCTCTGTCCCCTGAACCGCGTGCCCACTGCCACTGCCCCCAGGTCCCTAGTGTTGTTGGAGTGGTGGGTTAGCCTGGGTTCCCTGTAGTGGTGGACACACTGCTGCTTGACGTGTCCTGGGGACAGAGGTATGGGCCCGCCGGGTGGGTGCTGTGCTGGTGTTTCCAGAGGGGGAGGCTCTTTTGTGGCTTGTGCCAGTTTGAGGGGAACCGACTGTCCCGAGGTCCCAGATGGGCCGGGCTGGTCATCTAGATCCAGTTGGACAGAGCTGCTGTCATCACTGTGGGCCTCTTCTGTGGGTGGAGTGGACATGTCTGGAACTTCCTGTCCGGTGACGTTGGGTAGGGGTCCTGCAGGGGTGTAAAGGCATGATTATTGCATCTGTGTGTGCCATGGTGTGAAATGGGTGGGTGACCCTGTACCCCAGTGCTTGCATTCTTGTGTAGGACCTTGTGTGCTAAATGTTTAGGGGTGTGTGTGGGCATGTGCAGTGGACATGCATTGGTGATGGGTGTCCATGCTTTGTTGTTGCATGCAGGGCTTGGTGTTGGGATGTGTGGTTTGTGATAGTGGGACATGTGTGAGGAGTTGGAGTGATGGGAGTGAGGGCAAGGGTGGGGGTATGTGATAGCATGCAGGTAGGGTGGGGGATGAAGTACTTCAAGATTTATCTTACCAGAGTCCATTCCTCCAGCTACTCCAGCTACTCCTGCGAGGCCCTCAGGATGCAGTATAGCCAAGACCTGCTCCTCCCATGTTGTTAGTTATGGGGGAGGAGATGGGGGTCCACCGCCAGTCCTCTGAACTTCAGTCTGGTGTCTTGAGACCACGGAACGTACCTTCCCCCTTAGGTCGTTCCACCTCTTCCTGATGTCATCCCGTGTTTTTGGGTGCTGCCCCACTGTGTTGACCCTGTCCACGATTCTGCGCCATAGCTCCATCTTCCTAGCTATGGTGGTGTGCTGCACCTGTGATCCGAATAGCTGTGGCTCTACCCGGATGATTTCCTCCACCATGACCCTGAGCTCCTCCTCAGAAATCCTGAGTTGTCATTGCAGTGCCATGGGGTTGTGTGGGTGATGTGTGTGGTGGTGTGTGTTGTGATGTGTGGGGTGATGTTTAGGGGTGTGTGGTGTTTTGTGCATGGATGTTGTGTGAGTGATGGTGTTGAGTGCCTGTGGATGCTAGTTTGTAGATGGTGGTGTCTCTCTCTGGCATTCATTCGCAATTGTGGGTGATGTGGGTGTGTGTTTTATATTGTATTGGATGTGTGGGAGTGGTGTGTGTATGTGTATCAGGTGTGTGTATTTGTAATTGTCCAATATGGTTGTGTTTTGTAAGTGTGTGTGTATTTTGAGCGCAGTGGTGTGTACCACCAATGGAATGCCACGGTTGAAAGACCGCCGCGTGGATTCGTGGGTCGTGATAGTGTGGCCGTATTGCTGTTGGCGTGACAGTGTCGGTTTTGTAATCGCCAGTTTATCACTGACTTTTGATGTGGCGGACTTGTGTGGGTGTGATTTTGGCGGATTCCACGGAATTCAGCGGCTGCGGCAGTGTGTTGGCGGTCTACTGCACGGCGGTAAGCAGCATTTACCGCCAATGTTGTAATGACCGCCCAAATGGCTATAGTAAGAAAATGCCAACTTTCTAACAGTGGCATTTTCAGAATTACAATTTAATATCTGAATTTATCATAAATTGTGATTTCAAATTCTGATTCCAGAGATATCAAACTTGGGGTGTTCCATCTCTTCCCAATTGGAAATTACACTTATAAAATGTAATAAGGTAATCCCAACTTTATACTATGAGAGCAATATACCTTGCAGTAGTGAAGAACAAATGTAAGTGTTTTTCATTGTTTGAACATGGAAGACTTGAAAGTACATGTTCTGTTTTTTAAATCTACAGCGCCCTGCCCTTGGGCTGTCCAGGGCCTGCATTTGGGCTGGGCAAGGAAGTTAACTTGCCAGGTTGACATGGCAGTTCAAAACTGCACACACAGACACTGCAATGGCAGGATTGATAAATGGTGAAGGGCTACTTAAGAGATTGGCACAGTCACTGCTGCAGGCGTTCTAGTAGCATTTACTTCACAGGACACGGGCACAGGTAGTGCACTTTGTACAAAATTAAATATGCCAATTGTAGATAAGACAATGTTACCATGTTTGAAGAAGAGAGCACAAGCACTTTAGCACTGGTTGGTAGTGGTAAATTTCACTGAGCCCAAAAGCCAGCAAAAAAAAAAAAAAATCACCAAAAAGTGGAGGGAAACGGCAAAAGGTTTGGGGGTGACCCTGCTGTCTATTTCACAATTGTTAAGAACTCCTCCTAAGTACCAGTTGTTTACTATGTAAGTCTTTCTTGTCAAAATTTTTTTCCTCTCATTAAATAAAAATATAAATAAATAATATATTGAAGATCCTTTGCAGACTTAATAGTTCATTTGTATTCTATGTATGTTGGTCAACTAGAAACATCATGAACTACAAAAACATGAATATATGTTTTCTCTAATACATTTGAAACATGAATGCTTGAAATATGTTTGCATTTGAAACCATTTTTCATTCACTCTAGTTGATTATTGAGGGTGCCTTTGCTTTCTTTTTTTAAGTTTTAAGGAGAAAGTTTATTGAAAAATCATACAATATACAAAAGGTATAAACACATTTGATAGTAGGAATAAATTAGTATAACAACAGTTAAATTTCCTGAGAAAACACGCATTAAAAAGAAAAATACTTTAAATATATTAATACTGTAAAACCGAAGTATATATACATATAATAAAAATACTAGAAGAGATAGTTAAATATAAGTAGGTACAATAAAGTAGAGAGAAAACTGCAATTCATGGTGGTTTAGAGACCTCCTCATTTCTAGAAAAATGATTACACGAAGAATAAGCCAAAGAGTTTAAATTATTTGTAATAGGTAACCATAGCATGTCTCTTTTAATAGCAAGGGACACAGGGGAGACATAAGCTATATCCAGCCTATGATTATAACACACACCATACCACCAATCTTGAAAGGACAATTGAGACAAATCCTTCAATTCTTTTGTAATTTGTTGAAAGACAACAACCAATAATAAATCCAAAATTACAATAGAATTTTATGGGAAAATGAGACCAGTCAGCTACCAGGCTACCTAGAAATATATTGGCAAAGCTCATGGGAATTTGAGTTTTAAAAATAGTATTAATTTTACTCCATACTTTAGCCCAAAATTGAAAAGTATATGAGCACTCAAAAAGCATGTGCTTAAGTCCAGAGACAGGCACACTATAGGACCGACAGGAGCACGGGAGTCAGAATTAATTTTATGTAAAAAAGAAGGCGTAATTAACAACCTATTGTAAATAAAAAATAAAGTTTGAATTGCATTAGCTGCTCCAGAGGACTTACGTATTTTAATCCACACTCTATTCCACAATGAAAGTGAAACTGAAATATCCAGATCCTCCTCCCACTGCAATTCTATTGCCGACTTAGGTCTATCTTCAGGAAGAGCTGTAATAGTTTGATAAAGACAAGAAGCTGATGCAGGTTTTAATAACACATTTTTAATTTGCAAAGGACTGACTGAAAGTGTTTGATGAAGTGGAAAAGATTGATATAAAGTATTTATAACTTATATTAGAGCTTCATATTTTTTATGATAAGAGGATGGAAACGAAAAAATAGATTGTGCCTGTTCAAAAGAAAGAGGGGATTCATTTTCAAATTATTGATGTACCCATCTTAACCCCTTCAAGTGCCACAATTTCCAATAGATGGTTCTATTATTCAACTTAATGAGCTTATTGTACCATATTGACGAATTTAGAAAGTGCACCTTATCACTGTTATATGAAGCAAAAACAGGTTGTAAAATTTGACAAGAGTTGTTCAAAATTGGAAGGGAGATAAAAGTTGGTTTATTTGACAAACTCAATCTCTCCGGAAATGTAAAGGGAACAATGAAAAACTTTTCAACGTCAACCCATAAGGGTGAAAAAATAGAATCATCATCCTTCAATAAACAAGAAGCTTGCTTAAGAGAAAATGCCATATGATAAGAATAGAGATTCGGAAAACTAACTCCTCCGCTGCATTTAGGTCTCATTAACTTTTGAAGTGACATTCTGGGCTTCTTATTAGTCCATAAGAATTTAATTAAAGTAGAATTCAACTTCTTAAAGTAAAAATTTGGAATATTAATTGGAATATTTGATAAATAAAAGAGGATGACAGGGAGTAACATCATTTTGAGGGAATCTAATCTGCCCCACCAGGATAAAAATAAAGGGTTCCATTTAGAAATAAGAGAATCAAGAACAGAAAATAATGTAAAAAATTACAAGCAATTGTATCTTTAAAAGAGAGTTTAAACCACAGACCTAGATATTTATTTTTATTCCAATGAAAATTTGAGGATTTAAAATCCTCAGGAAAACAGAATTTATTTAGGAAAAGTATTTCACACTTGTCTCCGTTTAACTTATATCCTGACATAGAACCAAAATTCTATACCTCGGACAGAAAAGAAGGAATTGAAGATTTCGGATTTTATATGAAAAGTAAGATGTCGTCTGCATAAGCCAAAAATTGTATCTGTCTTTCCCTATATTAAAAACCATGCAACTTTGGATTAGCTCTAAGTTTCAATAAAAAGGGTTCCAAGGCAAGAACAAACAAAAGCGGTGATAACGGACAACCCTGGTGAACTCCTCTATGAAGTAAGAACGAGGGAGAAACAAGACCATTCAGAAAAATTGCTGCTGTAGGAGAAGAGTACAATAACAAAATTAAGTTTATGAATTTGGCTCCAGAGCCAAGCCAGGAAAGTGCTGAAAAAATAAAAGACCAATTAACCCGATCAAAATCTTTTTCAGCATCTACATCTATTGCAGATAGAGAATCTTTGTACGCCACAGAGTTACTTAAAATATTAAAATATAGACGTGTGTTGTCCGGTAATAAGCGTCCTTTAATAAAACCAGACTGCTCTTTACCAATTAACTTAGGTAGAATCAATTCCAAACGCATAGCAATTATTTTAGCAAAAAATTTATAATCCAAATTTACTAGAGATGTAGGTCTATAATTCTTACAAAACTTAGGATCTTTATTATTCTTTGGTATAAGAACTATTAAGGCTTCTTGAAAAGACCCTTCAGAGGACTTTTCTTCAACAAAATGGGTAAAAAGCTTAAATAATCTTGGAACCAATAATTTAGAAAACCGTCAATAGAATTCAATAGTAAAGCCATCAGGGCCTGGGGCTTTACCTTTTTTAATAAGTCTTAGTGCACTAAGAATGTCATCAGTAGAAATATCATGGTCAAGTACAGAAAAATCAGAAGAATAGATTGCAGGCGTGTTAATGGTAAACAAGTATTGATCAATAAGATCTTAAGTGGGTACAGAATCAGGAGTATATAATTGCATGAAGAAATAAACAAATTCCTCCAAAATTTCCTCTTTCTTATGTAATAAAAGATTGGAGGAGTAATTAATAGATTGTATCTTTGTTCTATCTTTTCTGATTTTAAGATAATTTGCCAACAGTTTCCCTGATTTATTTTGCCCCCCATAATACTTAGCACAATACTTAAGAAGATAAGAATTAGCAACATCAGTCGAATGTTTATTGAAGGCAAATTTAGCTTGAAGTAAATCATTAAGACAACTTGTAGATTTGGAGGAGTAGTAAAGATTTTCTAATTCTTTGATGCGATTCAGTAAACTAAGTAATTTTTTATTAGCTGTTTTCTTTTTGTTGGCAAAATAAGATATAATAAAATCCCTAGAGGATGCTTTGAATGTATCCCAGATAATTTGAACCGATATCTGAGGAGTATCACTTTCTACAAAGAAATGTATGACAAACTTCTCAAAAAGCTGAGTAAAATTATTATTGAGAAATAATTAATAATTAAATCTCCATCTATTACTTGGCCGATTATGTGCTAGAAGATCCAGGTCGATGATCACAGGAGCATGATCCAAGATTAATATGGAACCAATCTCTGAACCCAAAACATGTTGTACAAGAGGTTGTGAGACAAACAGATGATCAATCCTCGATTGGGAAGAGTGTACTGGGGGAAAAAAGGAAAATTCCATTAATGTCGGGTTGCGCAATCTCCAAACATCCGTTAATCCTCTTTGTCGAATCATGGAGATAAACTGTGAAAATATGGTGGATGGAACAAATCTAGAATTGGATTTGCGGTCAAGAAAGGGATCCATAACCATGTTACAATTAAGTCCAAAAATCAAATATTCATCTGAAAGAGTCACCAACTTAGCTAATATTTCATTCCAAAAAGATTTATCAGGTTGTTTTGGCGCACAAACATTAAATATAGTTAGAGGTACTTTATTAATATTCATTGAAACTATAACCTATTTACCCTGCTCATCAAAATCTTGAGAAAAATCAGTAATGGTCAAAGCCTTATGACACAGTATAGTAACCCCATTTCTTTTCCCCGTACCTGGAGATGCAAAAACATGACCTACCCATTGTCTTTTGAGTTTAGCTACCTCATCACCTGTTAAGTGAATCTCTTGCAACAGTGCAATATCAACTTTCAATATTAAAATATGTGTTAAAACATGTTGACACTTTTTTTGGGATCCCAAACCTTTAAAATTCCAAGAAAGAAATCTAATTGTCATTTAATATACATAAAATGTAATATAACCATGAAACTAATGCAAATAAACCACTTATTAATATGAAGAAATTGAACCAAAAGAAAACATTTGGTGTACAAAAAAAGAAAAATAGAACTATGAGCATGCAAAAATAGAAAGAAGAAAAAAAGGAAAAAATTGTAAGAGCAGAAGAGAGAAAGTAAAAGAACATAAACATACCTATAAGACAAAAACAATGTGAGGGTGGTGAAACCACAGAGGAAAGACGACACAACCTTCACTCCACGACCGCAGATACGAAGGGAAGAGGGACCCGGCCACACAGGTTGTTACCGCATAATAAAAACGGGTACATAAATGAAGATCTAAAAAGAGAGGAACATAGGAAACAGTGAAAACCTTGGACAATTAAACACATTTAAGATTACATAAACCAAAAATGGGCATATCCAATAAATAAGAGCGTAATAGAAAGACAAAAAACAATACAATATTCAAGTCCCTAATATTTTGGAAGTGTCCATTGTTTCACCTATACAAGACTCAATAAATCGCTGAAGTGATACTGGATCTTCATACATTGTGGTCTTATTATTGTAGGTCACCTTGAACAAACATGGATGAAAGAGACCATACCGAGCATTAAGTGACTTCAATGCATTTCCAGAAATTTATTTTGTTTGTCCGCTCTTGACTTAGCATAATCTTGAGCAAAAAAAAGATTAGAACCTGACCACATGATCTGACCTTTAGCTTTTCCTGCTCTGAGAACCTTTACAACTCTATATACTCCAAAAAAATAAAGTATCATTCCTCTTGGTTTCTTTGACGTCAAAGCTAAATGTGAGGAATGACCAAGTCTTTCCGCTCTTTGTATATCCAAAACAGGAGAAATAGGCAGGCCCAGAATCTTGGGCAGAAATGCTTGAAAAAAAGATAAAGAATCCGAGCCTTCAATTCCTTCAGGTAGACCATAAATACGTAGATTATTCCTACGATTCTGATTTTCTACATCTTCTGCATGCTTTTTTAACATAGTAACTTCAGATTGCAGAGATTGAATAACCGCCACTGAATCCTCAAGCACTTCCACTCTTGGCTCCACACCAGAGACTCTGTTCTCCACAAGAGACCATTTGTCATCTAATATTTGTAATTGTTTATTTGTATCTTCCATATAGGGCTTAAGTGCTCTTATTTCCTCGAGGAGTAACTCCATAGATATGGTATCAACAACTTTAAGAGGAGATGGATGATCCTTTTTAGCTCTCTTATTCGTGGACGTCGAAACTGTTACTGGAAGCTAGGACGATACTTTAATAATAACAGTAGGGGGAGAAACAGGTGCCAAGAGTGAAGCATCAAGAGTAGCAGCCCCGGCATTCTCCATATTTGATAAAGGAGCAAATGAGTTTGACAGAGAAATATTTTAAAAACTTTTATTGCTCTGTACTTTGTTGCTAGTCAATTGAAGGTTCCTAGATCTGCCCATAAGCAAAGGTTAATAATTCTGCCCAATTTATAGTAAAAAACATATCTTTCATGATACTTTATGAAGTGAGGTTCATCTCAGAAAAGAGAGTAATCGAAAATTCTCCTTAAGCTGGACCAAATCTTCCAAAAAAAGGAAAATATGCTGATCGAAGAGCATAGAAACACACCTTTAAACCAAAAATTGCAAAAAGAAACTCTAAGACTACACTAAATAGGGCAAAAAATGAAATTATGAGGTAAAAAGTAAAAAAAAAAAAAATGGCGGTCGCAGTCAATTCCTCAGATGATATAAGTCATTGAAAAAAGGCTTAGAAATACCTTTTACTTCATTTCAAGGGGAAAAATGCTGCCATTTCAAGGGGAAAAATGCTGTCCCCTAACTTTTCCTCTCTTCTGATATAGAAAAAGTCTGCAGGATATATGAGCCGGCTCCTCGTGCCTCCATCGCGTTAACGGAGCTCCGATGAAGGTGGCCATCTTCTACGAGGCCAAGCCACGCCCCCCATGCCTTTGCTTTGTAATGTGAGTAATTTAACGACTGAGGTGTTGAATTTTAATCTTGCTGCTGGCTTGCTTAATGGGGATTCAGAAGCTAAAAAAATATGCTTTTTGTTAACTCACTTTAGCCAATTATCTCAGTCTCCTCTGCCTCACCAAGACCTGGTGGAAAGAGGATTGTGCTAAGATTACAGTGATCATGTTTTCCCAAGAAGGACTGGATTGGGAAAAGGGGACGGAGTGGCTGTCATCTTTCATGAAAACGTACCACCATCTTGTCCACATACTCCCAATTTAAACTCACTGAAGGGTTAATCTTTTTTGAAGACTACAAGATTAAGAATTGTTCTATTGAATCCTTCACCAAATGATATTGTTTTTTTGGGCACGTTTGGACGAAATTAGTGAGACACATTTTGTTGCTCTTCAAGAAACGTAGTTTTAAAAAAAAAAATTGAGAACAGAAAATCACTGGTTTTAACAGCAAAGTTTCACAGGACAATTTGATCATATTTAATTTAATTCAGTTCATAAAAGTTTATTCGGTACATAACGTGACCATAAAAGCACATAAAAAAGACCAATCTTTAATGCACTCAAAATATCCACAAATAAATAAAACTTTAAAAGAATATGACATGTAAAAACAGTTCGAGTAAAACATCCTCAAAAATACACAACTAATTACCATATGCTTAGCTGTGTCCAAATTAGGGTGGCGTGGTGGGCAAAAAAGACAATGGATTAAACCCAGATCTTTGTGATTTGGGGTGAGTGTTTGCAATGTTCAGTATTACGTCCATCATCAGTTCTTTTTGCATTTAATGGACAAGGCTCACGACTAACAAAGCAGACACTCTGTAACATCAAATGCTGGCTGTTGAAATCTGCTATGGAAGGCAGACATCCATCTCAGAGTTACTTTTCACACAAAAATATCTATCTGACAACTGCCTCATTAATATTCATAAGGTGGGCAATATGTATTTGTTTACAAAAGCTACCTTTGTACATTGCCAAGGGAAAGGCTAGTTGCACTTAGTACAAAAATTGCACTGCATCCAGCTTATTTTCTGAATCAGTCCCAAAGCGTTTTATATTCTAAATGAGTTTGACATTTAAAGATATATGTCTGGGTTTTCTTTGAGTTGTCACTTTGAAGATGAAAGCAGACATCAATAACAAAGCCAGCGGATTTGACTCAGAGGACCAAAATTGGGAATATACTATTAAGAGATCAACGAGAAGGGCGCGTTTATACCGCAGGAGTTAAAGCAGAAGAAAACATGCAGGCTTGCATTCCTCTGTACTTGAAAGGGTTATCTAGTCTGTAGATTAACACCTTAAGATGCCGTAAGTACTAGTTGTGACTGTACGTTTGTCGAGGAACGGTAGGAAGTATTCTCATCATGCAACAGTGTTTTCGTTTACTGTAAGCAGGGAATATTAGATTGGCCCCTGGGAACACTGCTAAATAACTATATGGACAATAGTGATGGATAACACAATAGGTATGCATGTATACATGTATGTATGTATGCATGGAAGGGTACTAAACATTGGCAAACATTGACAATCCGGGGAGTGGCGGTATGTTGTCATTAGCCATAGAAGTAAAATTGTAAAATGCACACCTGCATAAAATAAAGACTACCATTGTAAAATCCAACAGCCTGCACCCCTAAAAGTGAAAGGACACATCTCGCTGGCATTCCTTCATGCATTTTTTAACAAATAACAAAGACGAAATGGATAGTGTGCGAAATACCCCTATTTCTTTGGATTTTCCTAGGCTTCCTTGGATTTCGGTAGGTCTGTCTACGCCTACGTTATTTTGGGCCAGATGTAGGAGAAAAAAAAAATTCCGACTCGCATTTTGCGAGTTTGTGTGACTCACAAAATGTGAGTCGCAAATCGAAATGCAGGCAAAACAACAGTGCCGAAATAGCGACTCGCACCCGGAATCGCAACGCAGTGTGCGAGTCCGCCGATTGCGAGGTCGCTTTTTGCGACCGTGCAAAAAACGAACTCGCAATTTGCGAGTGGGTGTCGCAAATTGCGAGTTGCATGTAAATTGATTACAGGTGCTGCAGAACTCTCCAGAAACCACTCCAGAACACTCTGGAAACACTTCCTGGCAGATGATGATGACATCACAGCCAGGAAGTTTACTAATACACCTGGGAGGAGGGAGGACCACACCCTTTTATAACTGCTGAACTGCACACAGGAGAAACAGCAGCTGCCATGGAAGGAACTCCAAGGAAGAGAAAGCTGAAGTTCTCAGAGAGGGAGCTGGAGGTGCTGACAGACGAATGCTGTCAGCACTATGACAAATTATTTGGCAAGTCAGCCCTAAATGTGCCTGAAGCCACCAAGAAACAGCTGTGGCAGGACATCCAGGACAAAATAAATTCCCTGGGGGTGAGCCACAGGAGCATTGATGACATCAAAAAAAGGTGGTATGACCTCCGCTCCCGGACCAAGGAGAGGGTGGCTGAAAGGCTCCGGGAGATGAGAGGCACAGGAGGGGGACCATCGTCAGTGCCACCACCCACACCCCTGGAAGAAAGGGTGGAGGAAACCCTGGAGCAGGAGGCAGTATCCAGATTTGGGGACCTGGACACCTCAGAGCCCAGCACATCAACCTGTGCATACCATGTGACATGCCTGTACCCCTATCAATGCCATACCCCCACCCACCATGTACACAGGGGCATGCACAACCAAGATAACTCCATTTCAGGGTAGCAAATGCCAGAATGATGCATTATGGGAAATGTAGTCAAGTAGGCAGTTCATAGGCAAATGTTTATTAGGAAGTGTGCAACAGATAGTAGACACTGACAGTCTGTTCCCCATGTCCCACAGGTCTCCCACAAGACACCACCACTACTCAAATCAGCCAGCCCCATGAGGACATCTCAGGACCCGCCAGCACTCCCACCTGCACGGCCAACATCATCCCTGCAGTATCCACACCTGCTGCAACTGTATCCCAAGAGGCTGCGCCACCAACAGGCAGGAGTGAGACAGTGGAACACACAGGGCAGCCACCGCAGCGCAGGCGACGCAGGTCCAGGACATCAGGGCTGCAGTCTGGCCAACAACCTCCCAGCACCAGTGAGGCACAGCTGCTGCATGGTCAGCGCCTACAAAATAGAATTTTAGGGAGGATTAGTGGTGTGCTGCACCGCTTCGTGCGCACTAACGAGGCCAGCATGCAGCAACTGAACTCCAGGATGGTCATGATATGCACGAACACTGGGGACCTTGCCCTAGCCATGAGGGAACTGGCGGGAGGACTACTGGCCCAGGCCGAGGGTGGGCGGCGCAGGGACCGTCAGCTCCTGCACAGACTAGACAGGATGGCCACATCCATCGGCAGGCTGGCTATGAACACCACAGGCCTGTCGAGGAGGACAGTTGGGCTGCAGGTGGAAATGGGCCATTTCGCTGGGGATGTGGCTAGGGGCCTGGGACGTCTCACCCACGTCATTGACTTGATGGAGGCACGGCATCTGTCTAGGGGCACAGGGGAAACACCCCAGGACAGTGAGGAGGGCTCTACAGTGAGCAGTGTCTCTGCCACTGACAGTAGGGTGCTCAGGAGTACCAGGCAGAGCACAGCAGAAGCACCAGGGACCAGCCAGGCTGGCAGGAGGGGCAGAAGGTCATAGAGATTACCCTGGTCCTGTTGACTTCAATGTGCCACATGCCTGGTTTGCATTTTCATGCCCATGGACATTCATTACTTGTATATATTTCTGCACTAATTAAATAGTTTATTTGTGCCACTTAACAAATGGTGTTTTTGGTCAATAGGTGAGTATGGTTGGAGTTGACACGTACCTTCCAAAGTATTGGTTTGCGATGTGTTCCCGTCTCAGTCTGCCTTGATTAGCTATACTCCGATCCCCATGATGGCGATGTGGTTGTTCTTGCTCTTCATCATCAGGATCTGGGTCTGCAGGGGTGAGAGGTAGCCCACGTCGGGTGGCTATGTTGTGGAGGATGGCGCATGCGACCCAAATTTTGAATGCTGTAATGGGGGTATACTGGAGGGCACCTCCACTGCGGTGGAGGCATCAGAATCTTGCTTTCAGGAGTCCAAAGGTGCGCTCTATGATGTTCCTGGTCCTCTTATGTGCATTGTTGTATCGCCTCTCACATTCATTGCTGGGTGTTAAAAACTGAGTCATAATCCATGGCCTTAGAGCATATGCACTGTCACCTGTTGGGCACAAAAAGTACACTGTTAGGAAGTCCTGATTGGTGTTCACAGTGACCTGTGTGTATGTATGCAAGGTGTCTGTAGCTCTACCTAGGAGGTATCCGTCTCCAAATTCCCATGTTCCAGGCGTTGATGTATCCCACTATGCCTAAAAATGTATGAGTCATGGGTACTGCCTGGAAACTTAGCTACAATGTCAGTGATGACATAATGGGCGTCACAAACAACCTGAATATTCAGTGAGTGGGTACACTTTCTGTTGCGGAAAATATGTTCCAGGTTTGCAGGGGGGCATATTTGAATATGTGTCCCATCTACACATCCTATGACATGGGGAAAGCTTGCAATCCTGTAAAAGTCCAGCTTGGTGCTGTTTATTTCTGCCTCATTCCTTGGTAGGTATATGAAGCGTGCCATGTGTGTGACTAAGGCATCTAGGAATGCCCTGAGGAACCTTGACACTGCACTTTGGGATACCCCACCTGCCACAGCAATGACCCCCTGATAGCTCCCTGAGGCCAAGAGGTGCAGTGAGCATAGCACTTGCACATGCGTAGGGATGGCGCAGCCACGCAGAGTCTGGTGTTCTAGCTGTGGTTTCAGTAAATCAATTAATTCTAGTATGGCTGCGCTGCTAAGGTGATATTTATCGTATATCTCATCCTCAGTTTGCTGAAAAAGAGTCTGCCTTGTTCTATATATCTTCTCCTGTCTGTGGCCCCTCCTCCTCCTCTGCTGTGCGGCGTGGACTCTCCTCCTCACTGCTATCAGGTATATCTCCGCCATCTTGAGTAACCCAGATGCTTTCTGGGTCTCCTTTTATTCTTTGGTTATGGTTACCACCTGCTCTGAGTTAGTGGTAAATGGGACATGCAAACTGGGCTTTTTGCGACTAGTCGCTATTTGCGAGTTGAAATTGCATAAGCTTTGCGACTCGCAAATTGCTACTTGCTATTTGCGGGTCGCAAAATGGGGATGCTATTTTTGCGAGTCGCAAACGGCTCGCATCGCTTTTTGCAAGTCGGAAATGGGGTTTTTGAATCCCATTTTCAATTTTGCATTGTCGCAAATAGCGAATCATGCCATTTGCGACTCGCAAAACTTTGCTACATCTGGCCCTCTGTGTCTATTACATAATTGATACATAGCAATTAATTTGTTGCTTTTTTTGTTGGAGGGCTGCATTTGTGACATACAGCGACAGTGAAAATTCAAATGAAGATAACTTTTTGAAGATTAAAGTAGAAAGGCTAACACAGCATTTATGTTTCTGGAAATAAGTGCTTCTTGCTCTAATTCTTTTGATTCGTGAAGCTTTCTTAGGCATAATAGGGAAGCATGAGTGTGCCCAGTTGAGCATCAGAGGAGTCAGCACTGACATGCGATGCAACTTATGTAAGCACCCACAAATTGAGAACATTTGCGGTGTAAGCCAACGTTTGCATTTCGGGGCAGCTAATTTACTGAGTAAAGAAAGGAAATGTAGTAAGGACCCTAAGCATCTGTAGTCTCTGCACATTTGCGGGTTAGGAAATTCACAGAATTCTGCGATATTTTCAAACAACACCGACTCTGGAATTTCCCACAATACATATCTCTGACTTAAATTCAAATGCAATATATATTTATATTGTCTCCGTAATGCTAGAATTGCTATTCTAGCTCTTACAAGTAGTAAATACGCCTATGAGTGAAAGTTGCTGTGCTCAATAATTTATATTTGTCTTGTCTGTAGTGTCCTGCTGGACACGTTCTAGTGTTTGGCCAGCCACTCTGCTGAGGGCTGGCCTCCCACATACACCCCACACCCACCCAACACAGGCGTCACCGGTCAGGTGACCCTGGCAATAAAAAGGGCCGGGCGCACGTGCCCAGGGCCAGTTACACCCACTAAGAAACTGTGTCCGTGTCGTCTCCTTTTAGTAGCATGGGGCCTAGGGCCCCAACACTACATTGGCGACGAGTGGGATCTGCAACCCCACGTGGTCGCAGACATGAACTAAACAGCAATTGGTGGAGAGAGGAGAAATGAGGCCGTCGCAGCCCCAGTGTGAAAGGAGGTGGTGAGTGCTGCCGATCGGAGCGTCCGCAGCACTGTCAGAATGGCTGCGGGCGCCGAAAATAATTAAAGCGTTGCGAGTGCTGCTTTCCCCCATGCCCTGTGGAAAATGGCCGGAGCCCCCCAAGAGTCGGATGCAGCGCGGCCCGCAGCGTTTGGGAAGGCTGCTGGGGACGCACTTGAAATGCGCTTATGGTGCTGTCGCGCACCGTGAAGAAAAAGGGAGCAGAACCATGACTGGGGCCGGTCGCCCCCGCCCCCAAGAAAATAACGCGGTCTGCAGCATGTCCCATGCTGCTGCAGCCGCGCGTGGAAAAAAAACATGGGGCGATCGGGCACCAAGAGTGAAGAAAACGACCGGGGGCCGATTCACCCTTTTTTCTTTTTAAAGCGGCTCTGTCGCGCGCCGTGTGCTGTGAGGAGAAGAAGTATTGTGGCCGGGGCCGGTCGTCCCTTTTCATTTTTAATAATGGTGCTCTTGCGCACCGAAGATAATATGCCCAGGGCCGCATCCACCCCAAAAATGCCGGCAAAACGGGCTGCAGCACAAAGGACGGCTGCTGCGGCCGCAACTAGGGATCCGGGATGGTGCTGGCATGCACCACAAAGGAAATCAAAATGCCCAGAGCCGCCCCCACCAACTCTCGTCGGGACTGAGTAAAGTGGTGCAGACACGCACCAAAAGTAATTTGAAATAGCATGGCGCACCAACTACACGAAAATCGCCAAGGGATGGCCCCCCACCTCCCAAAAAACATGTAGAGTAAAACTTTGAGGTGCTGACATGCACCTAGAGAGGAAAAACGGTGCCCGGAGCCCCCACCCCCTCTCACTGAAATGTGTGCCCTCTGCATGCCTCCTCAGACGAGGCTGTGCAGCTCAGAAAAAAAAAAAAAAAACATAAAGAGAAGAGAAAAGGGAGAAGATAAATATAATGGCACTTACCTGCAGCCCCCACCAGCATGACGAAGTCCTCCCAGCAGCAGGCCCTCCTCACCGACATCTGTTGAAACAACTGAGGCCCGGTAACAGGAAAGACTGTCTTCAACCTAGAAAAGAAGTGCACTACTGGCATCCAGTGGCCAAAGTTAGTACTGCACCCGAATTCTGTTTTAAAGGAAAGCAAGCTGGGATGAAGGCAAGATACAGCAGCACCTTCAGAAAGTGACTGCTCCAGACTGAGAGTGCGCCTGTGGACAGAAACGGCGCAGAAGACGGAAACGGCGAGGAAGAAGGAAGCGACGCGGACCACGCTGAAAAGGGAAGGAGAAGACTGCAGCTGTCCCAGCCAAGCTGCAACGATGAGGAATGGACGTAAGTGCCACGTGAGGTACGAAGAGCGCGCGCATGGCCTCCGCAGCCCATGGCGGCCGTCCGCCGCCACCGTCGAAAGAACGCCACATGCCCCAGCAGTGATGGACATCACCGCAGGACAAGAAAGGGACATGCCAGGCAATAACAAAGGACACCCAGGAAAAGAGACTATGTCACATGCGCAGAGAGCTGCGCCAGAGAACGTGACGACTAAGACAGCGCCCGCAAAATTGGAGAGAGCACCCAAGATCGTGACGTAACGCACAGGACAAGAGGCCGTGCCAGCCGGCCTTTCTGCAACACAAGATGGCCACCGTTAGCCCATCACACAGGAGGTCATCAGAAGCGACCAACCCTGCAAAGCACACCAAGACTTCAAGTAGGCACTGCCTTAAGGCGCAAGGATATCGCCCTCCAGTGAAGAGGAAGCGGAAAAGAAAGTGACCCGCCGTCACTGCCTTGCAACATGCCTGGGACTAAACAAGGAGTGTCCTCCCCCACACTGCCTCAAGACGGAGTCAGCAGCAACTCGCAGGAGGCAAGAGGAGAGTCGCACACCCTGAGTGGCACGATGCCACCACTGCAACACGTGGAAGAGCCCCTAGTCCTTCGGCAGGACAGGACCTTCTAAAGGTCCACACAAAAGGAAGACAAGTGACCAGATGCCACAACAAAGGAGAAGAAAGCGTGGCGTAGCTCCACGCTATGAAGAAGGAAGAAAGGAGATTGTGTGACATCACCTGTCACACCGCAACAAAGAAAGGAGACTGCGTGACATCACCTGATGACCACAGAAGAACAAGAACGGAAGATCAACAGGGTGGAGAGATGGAGGAATCACACAACAAAGGAAGAGTGCACCCACAGACAAGACAGCCACCGGGGTGCAGTGATGTCACCGGAGACAGCTCGGCGGGAGTACCAAATGTAAGATGCCATGCGCAAACCACGTACTTACCCCACACGTCAAGGGTGACCATCCAAGCCACTTGTCATCGGCTGCTTGAAGCAGATGGCACCACTGCTAACATCTGCACATGAGCAAAAGAAAGACTGCACTTGCTATGATGAAGTTACTCCAATCACCCTTGCTCCAGCAACATCACTTATCGTCCAGGTCTCCAAATGGCAAACGTCATCATTGCCATGTGCATCATGGTATCCATCAAAGGAGCAGTTAAATAACCAGACTGGAGTCCTACACCTCTGCGTTAATGCGCTGAAGAACCAGTCAACCAATGACCAACTGCTCACCCTGTCTGTATCCTGCTCTCGGTGACAAGAGCAAGTCATGACCTAGACCCATCTACCCCTGTAATTGCACGAGCGACTAGGCAGTGGCTCCTAGGAGGTCTTGCAGCTGCCCTATGTGGCACACAGGCAGCCCCAGCGCAGACCACAAGCAGTCCTGTGACAACCGAGACAAGGGGCCTCTCAAGCTTGAGAGAGGACTGGACATTGCCCCACCGATGAAGTCAAAGAGACAAACAGGGCTGTGCAATGGAGACTCCCAACAGGTCACAGCACACCAAGACTGTCTTCAGTGAATTAACATGACACCAACTAGACACCCTCCTGGCAGCGTGATAGACAATTGCCCTGAGAACGTCTGAAAGCCCGCATGCACTTGATTCATGTCGGCAAGCGCCCTGACCACGGAACATCCACCCTTGTGGTAGCACGAATGATTTGACCATGGCTCCTGTCGGAGAGCCTGCAGTGGCCGGCAGATGACCCACACCCAGCCCTGCACAGTCCATGCCAATCCCATGGCAAACCCATTGAAAAGGCCTGGAGGAAGTTCCATAGTGAAGAATCCACAAACGAGAGGTGGTCTGGAAGCAGCTCTGCCATCGGAGTGTCAGGATGTACAAAGGTTTCAGAGGAGGACCTCACGCCATCACAGATGTCATCTGTCTTCGAGGGATTGGCCTTCATGAAGCCAGGATGTCTCGGCAAGCAGATTCACAGTGGACTCCACCAACGGTCGTGATGCACCCAATTCGAATGACACACTCAATTCGAATGATACGCCCTATTCGAACAAATTGAACTGTAAACACCACCAGCCTCGCCACTAGTGCCCACAGGACTGAACCACAGCACATCAGTGGGAACTTAACCAACCATCTGACTGTCAGAGTCCGGACTTTTACACACAGTGTTTGTGCCCGGCTGTGCCTGGTTAAATCATGAACTTGTGCAGAAGGATCCGCATGCTCCCAGCTGCACCTACCTACTGCAATCCTGCGGCCTGCCTTCTCGAGGCTGAGAGACTGATGGTGGTGTTTTTGTTACTGTGTTTTTTCTTTTGCAGGTTGGACTTTGTTTTTTTTTGTTCCTCAAAGTTTTGAAGGAATGTAGTGTCCTGCTGGACACGTTCTAATGTTTGGCCAGCCTCTCTGCTGAGGGCTGGCCTCCCACATACACTCCACACCCACCCAACGCAGGTGTCATGGGTCAGGTGACCCTTGCAATAAAAAGGGCCGGGCGCACATGCCCAGAGCCAGTTACACCCACTAAGAAACTGTGTCCGTGTCGCCTCCTTTTAGTAGCATGGGGGCCTAGGGCCCCAACACTACATTGTCGGTGTGCAAGTGATGGGCATACATAGGATTTCGCCGGAATTGGGGTGCAGAATAATATTCAGTAAAGGTTCCCAGGCTTTTTTCTTCAGGCCTGAGACCTGGGGCATAAGGAATCCTGGAATGTGCAGATTACCGACTGTTCAGAGCATATCGATTATATAACTGGTTGGCAGGATGCGCAAGGTTAATATTGTCTCAAAAATATCGCCAGGCAAAAATATAGTTAAAAAAAGATGGTGGCAAGAATATCGAGGTACAGAATATGACAGGTAAGAATATTGTTTTTTTAAGTCTTGAGTTTGTAATATTTAGTAATGTTTTATGATTTTGTGTATTTTATGCTATTAATATATTCATTTTACTTGTTTGTAATGGTATGTAATCATTTTAGTATTTTTTAAAGTTTTCCTTTTGCGTTTGCTATTTTGCTAATTATTGGCTGGTTGGTGCATAGGGGAATTAAGGGACGATCAGCAGGGACATCCCCCGGATCTGGCTATTAGGTTTAACCTTGATGAGGTAAAGGAGGCCCTGCTATAAGTCATAAAGCCCCGGGTCTAATACTATTCCCATGGACCTATTCAAACATTGCCCACAGTTTTGGGCCCCCATTTTGCTTAACCTCCTTAATGTAGCGGTTAGTGCAGGAATTCAAGCTACCTGGAGATCGGCATGTATTGTACCTGTTTTTAAAAGGGTAACTGCAATGATCCGAAGTTGTACCGTCCGATTTCATTACTTGACTCTTCAGTAAGAATCTTGGGATGGATAATCCTAAAACGTATTGAGGATTGGATGTCTGACAATACAATCCTGAGCAGGGCTCGATACAGTTTTAGGGAAGGGTTAGGCACCGTAGAGCAGTGTTTAAATCTGCTTATGCTAATTGGCAAATATACTCAAGCCAAGAGGGGTTCCTTGTACCTTGCCTTTATGGACCTAAGCTGTGCCTTTGATAGTGTTAATCGCTGTAAGCTTTGGGAGAGGCTAATCCAGACGGGTGTGGATTCCCATATTATGGAGCTTCTGTGTTACCTTCACTCAGGTACCAATGCCAACGTGAGGGTTGTGGTGCATGGTGAGTGTACAGAGCTATTTGGATCAAACAGGGGTGTGCGACATGGGTGTGTTCTGGACCCTACCCTCTTTTTGCTATATACAAATGGGTTGTATGACTTTTTATTCGAAAGATGCAAGGATGCCCCTAAAATTAATGGCAAGAGTATTCCAGTTCTGATTTATGCAGATGATGCTGTTCTTATGGCCCGTACCATGAATGGATTACGTGAGGCAGTCAAAGCAAATGATACTTTTATGTCAACGTTGGACTTAGAAATAAACTGCAGTAAATCTAATTTTATGGTTTTTGGCAAACCTCTGAGTAAGGTGGGTGTGTTGAAAATAAAAGAACAGGTTATTGGAAAGGTACAGGATTTTCCTTATCTTGGAGTGATTTTTGATGATAAGGTCACCTGGAAAACCTGCATCTCTAAAAGAGGGAGACTCTTTATTTCCAGTGTAGGTGCCACTTTTGAGTTCGCTACCAGGGTGGGTAATAAACCTATAAAACTCCTGCTGGAGATCTATAGATGTAAATGTCTTCCAGTTTTGACCTACGGGGCCCCACTCTGGGGCTATGTGGAAAATAGGGTCCCTGGGACTGAGGAAAACTGTTTCTGTAGAAGGTTATTAGGTGTTGGTCAAAATACTTCAGGGTTCTGTCTGCATGCTGAGCTGGATTTGGATGTCATAGAAAATGCCATTAAAATTGCCCCCATTTTATTGTGGATTTCAGTTTGGTCTAATGAATTTCTGTCCCTTAACAGGGAAATCCTACTGGACTGTCTGACATGCGATCACGCTATGGAAATTCCCTGGTTGGCCTATATAAGAAAGACATCTAGTTCTTTGGGACGTTTAGACATTTTTGATGCACCAGAGGGTCTATCTACCACAGATAAAAATGGGTGAAGGAGAATTTCTTAAAAATATTAACGGCTAAGAGGAGGAAGGGGAGTTAAGGAAAAAATCAGTGAGGGATTTCATCATGATAAAAATGGGGTTGGGCCCAGAGACTTACCACCTGGAGGTTAAAAATGTATGGGAAAGGACCCTCATCACGTGTTTTCGTTTGGGGGTAATCAGAAGTAATTTGTGTTTCCCTTTAGGGCAGTTTGACCCGAATTCTATAAAACTGTGTCCGTGTGATGGTGTATACCCACAGACCCTAATTCATTTTACTATGTTCTGTGAGTTTTATGCACCTTTAAGGCAACGTTATTTAGTCCCCCTTCTGAGAGAAAGAAGTTTTGTGCAATACCGTCCAGCTTTTATGTGGCTAAGTATGACTTCGGATGCGATGGTCTGGCATGGGATTGGTTCCTTCTTAAAGGGAGCGATAAACTGGCGGAATAGTATTAATTTTTAGCCTTTTAAATTTTGGATATTGGATATTGTTGCTGGTTTTAATCTGCTGTTTTTATGGAACCATCATTTTTGAGTGATGTGATCTTTGTATGTAATCTTTCTTTTTTAGCTGCCTCAAAATCTTCAAACGGGGGGATAAGGGGTTTGAGTGTATTTATATGTTTTTATGGTTGAAAACTTATAAACCAAATAAAGTAATTATTGATTGAATTGAATGTAATCCATTTAGTATTTTTTAAATTTTTCCTTTTGCTTGTGCTAGTTTGTTAATTATTGGCTGGTTGATGGGTTTGGAGTGGGGTGGGAAGATATTTCACATTTATTAAAATTGAATTGGGTAAATTATTTGTTACATTATTTAATTTGTATTATCAAAAATTATATTTACTGTTTTTAATTGTATGATTATATTAGTTATGTACATTTTTAAAAATCAATTAATAATTATTGTATTTGATTGTTATTTATATTTTAATTGGAACATTATACTCTTCTGTAAATTAATTAAATTACTAAAGTAATATTTTTACTCACTTTTTTATTTTAAATTTGTGTTTTTGTGATTTATTTCATTTTGTAAGTATCATGTCACATTTTTGTGGGTTGTTGCTTCTTATGAACATTTTTTATATATTTTGAATTCATTTTCAATTTTGCAATCTTTAAAGTTTATTTTATAATAATTGTTATATATTTTTCAACATTTTCACCAACTATTTTTCATGGTGGGTTTGGAATAGTAAATCTCCCAACCCCTAGAGTGGGGCGCATTGATAAAACAGTTTAGTAACTCTTTTATCAATGCTTTCCATAAAGTTGCTTAGATTGGAGTAGAAATAGGAAACCAGACCAATCCAAAGTCCTATACTTTCCATACTGCTGTCTAGGTTAGAATTGGAACACCAAATTTGATCACCCCAAAGACCAATGCTTTCCATGCTGTTGCTGAGGATGGAATGGGAGTAGTAAATCTTTGCCTTCCAATGACCAACGCTGTCCCTACTGTTGTTCTGAGTAGAGAGGTAATAGTAAATATGATCCCTCTAATATCCAATGATTTCACTACTTTTGGTCAGTTTGAATGATAATAATAAATCTGACCACTGAAAAGTCCAGCATTGCCCTACTGTTTTTCAGGTAAGAGTGGGAATAGTGAACATGACCCTCACACAGTCAAACCCTGTTGCTTGGGTTGGAGAAGAAATAGTAAATCTGGCACCTAGAGAGTCCTACACTTTATCTACTGTTGCTTTCATTGGAGTGTCAATGGTAAATCGTACTGCTCTAATGTCCAACACTTTCCCTACTGTTACTTAGGTTAGAGTGGGAATATAAAATGAGACCCCTCCAAAGTTTAACAATTTCTCTATTTCTGGTCAGGTTGGAGAAGGAATAGTAAATTTAACCCTCAAAAGTTCAGTGCTTTCTCTGCTTTTGCTCATGTTGAACTGGGAATAGTAAACTTGCCCCCTCAAAAGTCCAACATTTTCTCTCCTCTTGCTTAGGTTAGAGTGGGATTAGTGAATCTGACCCCTTCCAAAGCCCAATGTTTTCTTTAGTGTTGCTTAGGTTTGAGTTGTAATGGTAAATCTTACCCATAGGGTACCCAATGCTTTCTTTACTGTTGCTTAGGTTAGAGCAAGAATAGTAAATGTGACCCTTCCATAGTATAATCATTTCTATACTGTTGCTTAGGGTGGAGTAGGAATAGTAAATCTGACACTCAGCTTCCCAAAGCCAAACACTTTCCCTATTGGTTGTTAGGTTGAAGTGGGGAAAAGAAAATCCAATATCTTCAAACTCCATCATTTTCCCTTCTGTAGTTTAGGTTGGAGTTGGAATAGTACATTTTTTCCATCTCAAGGGCAATAGTTTCTCTGTCGCTTTTTTAGGTTACAAAGGGATGGGTACTTTTTATTTTTCAATATTTTTGGTTTAATTTTTATGGAGTTTAACTGTTAGAATTTCTTTGTGTACTACTCTGGGTTTACCTTACTAAATGTTATTGTTCGAGAAATATATAAATGTTTATTATTTGTTTTAGTTTTTCTACCTTATTATTTTGGAATTATGATTGTTTTTTATTTTTTATTGTGTTTTGGATTTTAACCTATTGTTTGTGATATCATTTTACAGAATATTTTAAATGTTTATTATATTTAATAACTTTTATCAATATTGATTTAAATAATGTATTTTAAGTGCAATTTTACCGATTAGTTAATATATCATCATATTGCTTTCAATTATTTAATGAACATGTATATTGTATTATTGTTTTCAATTTGTGTTTATAAATGTATATTATATATGCATAGGGCCTCATTATGATTTTGGCGGTCTTCTGGGAAGACCTCTGCGGTGGCAACCACCAAAAGACTGCCATATTGGTGTAATCTGAGTGCAGTATTAAGAGTCACAGTGTGAAGTCCTCCAAAATACAGCCAAATTCCTAAAACAGCCAGGACACTAGAGGACGAAAGAGAGGCGGTTCCACCATCAGCACCGCCAGCCTGACACAATTCCACCCACCAAATTATGATCCACAAATCACCACAGCGGTTCTTTCATGACGGAAAACCAATGGAGGTTCGAAACGCAGTAGTGTAGGAAAGTAGCCTCTTTCTAGCATGGTTACACCCACTTTTGGCCTGTTTGTCAGTGTTTTTGATTGTGTCTACTGGGATCCTACTAATCAGGACCCCAGTAGTTATGCTCTCTCCCTTAAATTATTGTTATTGCATACTTGTAAACCAGTATTTTACCCACAATTGGCATACTGGTGCCCCTAGTATATGGTACTGAGGTACCCAGGGCATTGGGTTTCTAGTGGATCTCTATAGGCTGCAGCAGAACTTTTGACACCCATAGGGAGCCCATGGAAAGGCTTCTACAGGATTGCATTTGCAGCCTGTGTGAAAAGGTGCATGTACCCTTTCACAGCCATTTGCACTGCACCAGGTCACTTATAAGTCACCCATATAGCAGGCCCTGAGGGCAGAGTGCAGAGTACCTGTGTGTGAGGGCACCCCTGCACTAGCAGAGGTGCCCCCACGACCTCCAGGACCATTTTCCCAGAATTCACGAGCACGGGGATGCCATTTTACGTGTGTACTGGACATAGGTCACTACCTATATCCAGCTACGAAATGGTAACTCCAAACATAGGCATGTTTGGTATCAAACATGTTAGAATCATACCTCAAGGCTTTTGCAAGCATTATTTGTATGTTTCCATACACTCTGAGGGCTCCTTAGAGGACCCCCAGTATTGCCATTCCAGCCTTCTGAGGTTTTCCAGGCAGCCCCAGCTGCTGCCACCTCTCAGGCAGATGTATGCCCTCCTGTTGCTTGAGCAGCTCAAGCCCAGGAAGTCAGAATAAAGAATTTCCTTTGGGAGAGGGGTGTTACACCCTCTCCCTTTGGAAATGAGTGTTACAGGCTTGGGAGGGGTAGCCTCCCAGAACTTCTGGAAATGCTTTGAAGGGTACAGATGGTGCCCTCCTTGCCTACTCCAGTCTACACCAGTTCAGAGGCACCCAGTCCCTGCTCTGGTGCAAAACTGGACAAAGGAAAGGGAAGTGACCACTCCCCTGTCCATCACCACCTCAGGGGTGGTGCCTCAGAGCTCCTCCTGAGGGTCCCTGGGTTTTGCCATCTTGGATTCCAAGTTTGGCAGGACACTCTGGCAGCATCTGAATGGCCAGTGCCAGCAGATGATGTCAGAGCCCTCCCCTGATAGGTGCTTACCTGTTTAGCTGACCAATCCCCCTTTCAGGGCTACTTAGGGTCTCTCTCTTGGGTGGTTCTTCATATTCAGATTGCAAGACTCCAGCAAAAATCCTCTGCATCCTTCACTTCACCTTCTTACCAAAGAAACTGCATCTGGACCCTCCAGGAACTCTACAAACTGCAACAAAAAAGCAACTACTACTGCAACATTGTATCTTCAGCTCCTGCCAGCAACTTCTACTGTTTCTAGGTCATGCATCCTCCAAGGACTGCCTGTCTTCAGCCTGCACCAGAAGAACGAAGGAATCTCCCTTGAAGTGAGGGAGTCACTTCCCTGCTTCAGCAGGCACCCCTCTGCAGCTATGACTAGTGGCGTAGGTCCCCTCTCTTGATGACGTGCGTGGATCCAGCAACACAGGTGGTGGACTGAAGTGGTCCCGACAGTCTTGACATCCAACTGTCGAACTTTGGTGGAGGTCAGAGTTTGCCTCCCCATGCAAGACATTATCCCTGTGCACCACGTGTTTTGCAGTTGCCAAGGCCTGTTGGCATCCTTCTACGAAATTCTTCATGCACCGTGCAACTCTGGCCCCCAGCACTCCTTCCTGCAATGCACAGCTTCCTGAGTGGTTCTCAGGCAGCTTGGGATCCCTTTGTGTAGTGCTGCATGAGTCTCCAGTGTGCGCTGCCTGGTCTTCTGAGAGCTCTCTGAGCTGCTGAGAACCTCCTCTGGCTCCTCCTCCAGGGTAGAGTCCACCAGGTCCCTCCTGGCCCGGGCAGAGCCACTTTCTGCTAACCACGAGCTTTGCATGTGCCAAGACTTATTGGAGGGAATCCAGTGACGCAAACCAGACAGCATTCATCCATCTGGCGTGGGACATCTTCTACACCAACCAGGAACCTGCATCTGTCTTCTTGGGTGCAATACTGACTGTTGTTCCTCACCAGTGGTTCCTCTTTTGCACATTCATCTGGTTAGCAGGGGCTCCTGTTCTCCCTGGACTCTTTAGTGCTTCTTGGATTTGCCCCCTTCTTCCACAGGTCGTCAGGTCCAGGAATCCATCGTTGGTGTCTTGCAGTCTCTTCTGGTATTGCATAATCTTCTTTCTCATGTTTTCGTGTCTTCTAGTAAAGTTACTGTGATTTACTCCTGATTTCCTGGGCTCTGGGGTGGGTTCAACTACTTGCCTTTGGTGTTTTCTAATACTCCCAGCACCCCTTTACACACTACACTTGCCTAGGTGGGAAACCAACTTTGCCATTCCACTTTCTTAGTATATGGTTTGTGTTCCCCCTAGGCCCATTCCTAACTATTGTGGTTTTCACTATTTTCCCTGTTTCCTAACTTTTTTTACAGCTATTTCTGCATACTGGTGTATATCAGTTGTGTATTTCTTACCTCCTAAGGAAGTATAGTTTCTATGGTATTTTGGGCATTTGTGTCACCAAAATAAAGTACATTTATTTTTGAAACACTGAGTATTTTCTTTCATGTGTGTGAGCACTGTGTGACTACAGTGGTATTGCATGAGCTTTGCATGTCTCCTAGTTAGACCTTGGCTGCTCATCCACACTACCCCTAGACAGTCAGGCTTCTACACATTGTCTACATTTCACTAATAAGGGATAACTGGACCTGGTATAAGGTGTATGTTCCTTAGGTAACCACTACAAACCAGGCCAGCCACCTACAGGCAGTCACAACTCGCTTCTGTTAGAACACATCACCACATTGTATAGTTTGAATATTCCACACCTGACACACATCCACTCACCAGACACACCTATTCACAGCGCCACATTAAAACACCCCTACACAACCCACAATCCTTTGCTTTGAGAATGCCCTATACATACCCTGAGAAGGGTAAAAGAGAAGATTTCATTCTTGTACATTATAGACACACATACCCATATCACTCAGCACACACCCCACATCAGTACAACTGTTAGAAATGGGGTCCTTGGTTGGCAGTCAGGTTACCCCCTGTCCAAGCAAGGACCCTCACTCTAGTCAGGTCATACCTGGTTAACCCCCACTCACCCTCTTGGTAGCTTGACATGAGCAGGCAGGATTAATTCAGAACCAATCTGTAAAGCATTTGTACCAACACACACAGTAATACAGTGAAAACACTGCAAAATGGACACCACACTAGTTTAGAAAAAAAGTAATGTTTATCTAAATCAAATAAGACCAAAACAACAAAAATCCAACATACACAGGTTAAAATATGAATTTTCAAAATAATAAGAGTCTTACTCCATAGAAAACAATGGAAACAATGATTTTGCACAAAGTACCTGGTTCGCGTAAAAAAATAAAGATGCATGGGTGAACGTGCGTCTGAAAAGCCAGCGATTCGTCAATTCCTTCCTCACTAGGGATGCCGTGCATTGTTTCTTCTCCAGTTGGGTAGGCAATGCATAATTTTTCTCCCTTGCAAAACAGCGGTGCGTCGACTTCCGGACGAGGCACCTCAGATTCACGCAGAGTCAGGTTGACTTTGATGCCCAGGAACGATGCGTGGAAAATCCTGTCCCACTGTGATAGGAAAATGCACTGCATGGGGTTTGCGTCCTATTCAGCAGCCACAAGCAGGTGTTGCGTGTTGTTTCTCCAGCTCGATGCATTGATCTCCCAGCCGCCACGCAAGTGGAGAGTCGATTTTAGCCACAAGGCCGGCGTCACATTTTTTATCAGCTGCATTGCAGAAGGTGCGTCGAAAATTTACCCGCACATCGTTCAGTGGGTGGATTTTCAGCTCTTGCCCGCCAACTTCAACTTTCAAGATCCCAGGGACTGGACAGTGCACCACTGTGCAGGGCAGGAGTCTCAGCAGAGAGTTCAGATGTTAGCAGAGGAAGTCTTTGATGGCCCTGTGACTTCAAAACAGGAGACAAGCTCAGTTCAAGCACTTGGAGATTCTTCACAAGCAGGAATATACTACAAAGTCCAGTCTTTGTCCCCTTTCACAAGCAGAAGCAGCAACTGCAGGATAGCCCAACAAAGCACCGTCACAGGCAGGGGCAGCACTCCTCCTCAACTCTTCAGCTCTTCTCCTTGGCAGAGGTTCTTTTTGGTTCCAGAAGTTATCTAATTTTCAGGGGTTTGGGTCCAATACTTATACCCCTTTCTTCCTTTGAAGTAGACATACTTCAAAGGAAAGTCTCTGTTGTTCACAAGATCCTGCCTTGTCCAGGCCCCAGACACACACCAGGGGAGTTTGAGAATGCATTGTGAGAGGGCAGGAACAGCCCATTCAGGTGTAAGTGACCACACCTCCCTCCACTCTAACACAGATGGCTCATCAGGATATGCAGGCTACACCCCAGCTCTCTTTGTCTCACTGTCTAAAGGGGATTCACAAACAGCCCAACTGTCAAACTGACCCAGACAGGGAATCCAGAAACAGGCAGAGTCACAAAATGGTAAAAGCAAGAAAATTCCTACATTCTAACAGTGGCATTTTCCAACTAACAATCAAAAAAACAACTTCATTAAAGGATGTATTTTTAAATTTTGAGTTCAGAGACCCCAAACTTCATTTTTCTATCTGCTCTTAAAGGGAATCTGCACTTTTATAATATTTAAAAGCAGTCCCCATGTTAACCTACGAGAGATATAGGCCTTGTAACAGTAAAAACTGAATTTAGCAGTAGTTCACTGTTAGGACATTCAACACACATCAGTACATATCCCACTTTTAACATATACTGCACCCTGTCCATGGGGCTACCAAGGGCCTACCTTAGGGGTGCTTAACATGTATAAAAAGGGAAGGTTTAGGCCTGGCAAGTGGGTACACTTGTCGAGTCAAATTGGCAGTTTAAAACTGCACACACAGGCACTGCAGTGGCACGTCTGAGCCATGTTTACAGAGCTACTAATATGGGTGACTCAACCATTGCTGCAAATATGCCAATCATGGATAGCCAATTACACATTCATTTTACAGAGGAGCACTTGCACGTTAGCACTAGTTAGCAGTGGTAAAGTGCCCAGAGAATCATAAACAGCAAAAACAGAGTCCAGCACAAATCAACAACCTGAGAAACAGAGGCAAAAAGTTAGGGGAGACCACACCAAGAATGCCAAGTCTAAAAACAACTATCAGAATACACACATTACTAGCACACGCAATCTGCTATGTCCATCTCCAACTTACAGTGCAGCGCCCATACCACACCAATTACCCAACACTGCACCCTTACTCTCACTACACCCCCACACACCGTCTACACAACCTCAACCATGTCCCCACAAGAACACCCATGTTTCACAGATGACGAGTTGTGGGTCATTGTGGATGAAATTGTTAGGGTACAGCCATACCAGTTTGGAGCACAGGTCCAACAAACATCCATTGCCAGGAAAATGGAGTTGTGGTAAACAATAGTCGACAGAGTCAATTCTGTAGGCAGCCGTCCTCACATCAGGAAGAGGTGGAATGACCTACGGGGGAAGGAGCATTATATTGTATCCACGCACCAGCTAGCTGTACAGAAGATTGGCGGTAGGTCCCCACCTCATCCCACTACATTTACGTCATGGGAGGAGATGTCTTAGACATACTGCATCCACAGTGACTCTTAGGTATCCCAGGGGGACAGGAGTCTGGTATGTACCCACAACCTTTATGTCACACAATTGTCTTGTCCTGCATGCTCCCATACAACCCAATCCCACACAATTTCACTATTTAAGCCACTATACCTTCTAACAAATCACCCAATACCCCCTCTGGCATGTCACCAATCCTTGAGCCCAACTGCCCTCACAGCCTTTGGAAATGGCACATGAACTACAGACCAATGATACCGCAACGACTACCAGAATGCACTAACCCATCATTGTGAAAACCAGAAATGTGCATAACAGATTGCATGTAATGCATGTACAACTCAATTATAAGCTGTACCATCTAGACTGTTCCAGTGAGGACCAGTACATGGCAATGACAGCAATGCAATATCACACTCCGAAATAGCAAACAAAGCAAAACACAGCTACAGCTGAGTGACCATTCCTACTGGCCACAAATAAAATTTCCAACACCAAGAATAGACTGACCTGGTTTGCAAAGGAAGAAGGATGATTTGCTGCATATGCACAACATCAACATACAGGACAATATCCCTTGCAGACCTACATACTATGTTCCCACTAAGACACCTTTGTCCATTGTGCAGCTCTGAAGTGTGGCATCTAGCTAGCCTGACTATTCACCAGGTAACAGAGGTGAACAGTCATGTCAAAATTGAAATTAACATAACACATCTGCAGTGCAATATATACCATCCTAGTATAACAACTCAAAGCATGGAACATGGAATTCTAGTCATAGAGTTGTATGTAAAAAGAAGGCATGCTGTGCAGCAGCTGTCAATGTCATTGCAGGAAATCATGTTAGGTCTGCATCTCATACAAATGCAAGTAAACACATTATGAACTCTGGGACACCACTGACCAGAAAACCATCTCCTAAGTTCTGCGAGAATATCAAATATCTCAAGACAGGATGGGTCAAATCATCACAATGTTGGGGGGAAATCGAAGGCTACAGAGGGACCACCACCCGGAAGTCATGCAGCAGTGGCAGGTACAAAATGCCCACATAACTACCATTGCAGGGGTGCTGAGGGACATCAATACCACCCTGATTAGTTTCTCCACACAACATCAGACACCTTGCAATAACAATCTAACTTTTGCCCCTTCAACATCAGTGGCTGCTAGTGGAATGGAGGCTCTGCCAGTGGAACCTAATGCCTCAGACACCCCTGCTGCTGTAGCTCAGGAACCCCCCCAAAAGTAGATGTCTACCTAGACATCCTGCAGGAACACATACCAAAACCAAAGCCACTGCCAGGAAGTGAACCTCTCCTGATTAGTCTCCCTTGTGTGCCACAGATACACCTTGTTGACTATTCTGTAACCTAACTCCAATTCCCATGGTACAAGGAGACTGGGCTTGTGTTACCAACTGGTGTAGTATCTACCCTCATGAAATCGTGTACTACGACTTCACCCATCACTGATATGTACATATATGTCAGTATTATGTTTAAACTTTGCTCTTTATGTGCTCAATAAAACACACTTAACCACAGGTACTGTGTATGTGTCCTTTATAATCCATTTACAATAGTAATGCATGCCTATTTGTTTCTGGAAATCCCTACCTGTTTTGAACAGACTTTGTAATAGGATATCTGTTAGACCTGACAGACTTAGGGAGGTCACCATCAAGTTTTTGCCTGCCTCCTTCCACTTTTGACACTATTTTTGCTGGTTTTAGGGCTCTGCGCACTTTACCACTGCTAACCAGTGCTAAAGTGCATATGCTCTCACATGGTGGCATTGCCTCATACCCAATTGGCTTAATTGACTTATAAATCCCTAGTAAAGTGCACTACATGTACCCAGGGCCTATAGATTTAATGCTACTAGTGCATTGTGCCCCCCAAATAAGTAGCCGCTTAACCATGTCTCAAGCCTGCCATTGCAAGGCCTGTGTGTGTGTGCAGTTTCACTGCCAATTCGACATTTAAAAGTACTTGCCAAGCTTTAAACTCCCCGTTTTCTATATACAGGTAATCCCTAAGGTAGGCCCTAGGTAACCCATAGGGCAGGGTGCTATGTAAGTAAAAGGCGGGACATGAACAAATGCGTTCTATATGTCCTGGTAGTGTAAAACCCCTAAATTCATTTTTCACTGCTGTGAGGTCTGCTACTTTCATTGGCTAACACTAAGGCTAGCCTCATAAACTGTTTGAGTGGTAGGTTCTAATTAGAAAGGGGTAAACAAGTCATATTTAATATGGCCAGAGTGGTAATACAAAATCCTGCTGACTGGAGAAGTTGGATTTTAAATTAATATTTTAGAAATGCCACTTTTAGAAATTGAGCGTGTCTCTGAACTTAAAACGCTCTGTGCCTTACAATCCACGTCTGGGCTGAGCTGGTTGACAGCTCTCTTATGCATTTCACCCAGACAACCACAAACACAGGATGATCAGTCACACCTGCACACATCTGTATACTGAATGGGTCTCCTGGGCTGGAAGGGTGGAGGGCCTGACACTTACATTTCAAAGGACAGTGGCCTGCCCTCACACAACGGACTACCAAACCCCCTACTGGGCCCCTGGCAGACATGATTGCACTGAAAGAGGGCATTATGCACTTCTAAGCCACTCTTTGAAGACTCCCCCACTTCAAAGGCACATTTGGGTATATAAATTGGGTCCCTGACCCCACCAACTCAGACACTTCTTGAGAAGATACCTCCTGGAAAAGAAACTCTGAACCAGAACCTACAACCTACCAAGAGAAACTGCCTGGCTGCCCAAAGGACTCACCTATACTACTTTGCTGTAAAGAACTGCTGCCTTGCTGCTGCCCTGCTGCCTTGCTGCCATCTGGCTCTGCTGAGAAGTGCTCTCCCAGGGCTTGGATTGAGCTTGCCTCCTGTTTCCTGAAGTCTCAGGGCCAAAAAGACTTCATCTCTTCAAAGCACTCCTTGTGCGGCGAAAATCGATGCACGGCCTGGCGGAATCGATACACAGCCTGCCCTGCAGTGAGAAAATCACTGCATCACTGAACTGGAACGACGCAGCCTGGCTCCCCGAGTGGAGATTGGAGCATTGCGACAGGAACTTCAATGCACGGTCCACCAGATCTTTACATCGCCGAACCAGAACAACGCAGTCCGACTTCCTGCAAGAGGAATTGACGCAGCGCCTGCTGTGCAACAGAAATTTCCCTGCATGCCCAGGATCTCTCAGCATCGTCCCCGGGGCATCCGAATACCCCTCAACCGGAAGAGGATCCAAGCTTATGTGCTGGAAATCAACGCAAAGCCCTTGCAGTGTTGAAAAGCATTGATGCATCAACTGTGTGCACCTGGAGAAACCGACAAGCACGTCCCTGTTTTCCACACATCTCCTCCTCTGCGGTCTTGTGTAGATAATGTAGATGCAAACCAGGTACTTTGAGCTTGGAAGAGACACTTGTTGCTTTTTAAGAACTTAAACCTCATCTTATCATTACAAAAGTGAGATTCCAACTTGTACTTATCAAATCTTGATTGTTTGGACCTTAATCTACTCAGATAAATATTCTATATTTTTCTAGAACTGTGGGTGTATTTTTGTGGTGCTTACACTGTGTTATTGGATGATTTAATGCACAAATACTTTACACATTGCCTTCTAAGTTACCAGAGTGTGGGCACAGGATAATTTGGACTGTGTGTGACTTACCCTGACTAGAGTGAGGGTCCTTGCTTGAACAGGATGTAACCTGACTGCCAACCAAAGACCCCATTTCTAACACTGGTGATCAGCGGTGAGGATAGGACTTGTATTTGTGCAGTGACATACAGTAGCTCTGTGTACACTACCTACCCACAGTTGAAGGTCAACTTGATTTTCTATCTTTTTCTGCAATTTCATTTTTCTACCTGACATTTTAACTTAATCCTCATTCAACATGTCACTGGCTGGGTCTCAAACAGGAGCTGAAGATTTTGACCTAGCCAAGCTGGAGATACACACTGTTAACCAGCTGAAAGGGTTCTGCAAGGGGATGGGAATACCTACCCGGGGTGCCTCCAGGAAGGAGGAGTACCAAAAGGGGCTGAGGGCCTGGGTAAAAGCCCCTTCACAAGAGAATGTTGAGGTGGAGGAGCCAGAGAGTGGCCCCTCAGAGGATTTGCCACCAGCAGTGGGGGATGTTACCCCTGGAATTGCGCACCCTGGTAAACCAGGGAGCAGTGTCTCTAGCCATGGCCTGACCGCAGAGGAAAGGAGGGAGGAGAGAGAATTTCAATTGCAAATTGCAAAGTTAAACATGGAGGCAGAGTGTCAGGGAGACCAGATCCTCGGGCCTGTGTACACTCCCAACATGTCCACCACTAGACAGCTCCAAAACTCTGATAGAAAAAACACAAAGCCTGAGATGGTCCAAGCGGCGGAAAAGGGGATTAGGAAGGGAACAGCTGGAAAGGAGAAATGTAGGAAGCAAAAGGTTAAACAACACAATATCAAGATATTATCACATTGATTTTCACAAGACTATGATTCTAAGAGTTGTCATACTGGAACCATGGATAACTTAAGAAAGGACTATAACTAGACCTCAAGAAGTCTGGGTACCTGGAAAGGAATCAAGAATGGTTAATACAATATTTCATATGAACCTTTCATGAATTGTTACATACTGTCTAGGAAAATAAGAACCTTCTAGAATAATGTTTCAGAACAAACATTGCATCTTTACATGAGGACAAAAGGTAATCTGAAACATTCCCTGGAAAACAATAGGAATTGTACTAAGGACTTAATATGCACAAATAATGTAACATCTAGAATTTAGCACCTTTGCAGAAAATTCTAAGGCCCTGGATAATTTTGTGCACTTCAGGAAACACTACACATCAAAGTTTTAATTGCCATGAAATGATCGCGTACAGTGTAAGCGATCTGAACACCAAGGTTTAAAGGCGGGAAATGAATAGCGCACACTGCCAATTCCAACAAGTATACGCAAATGCCATGAAATGGTCGCGCACTCTGAAAGCGATCTGAACATCAGGTTTAAATGCGGGAATGAATCACGCACACTGCCAATCCCAACAAGAATATGCAAATGCCATGAAATGATTGCGCACTCTGTAAGTGATCTGAACACCAAGGTTTAAATACGGGAATGAATCGCGCACACTGCCGATCCCAACAAGAATATGCAAATGCCATGAAATGATCGCGCACACTGTAAGCAATCTGAACATCAAGGTTTAAATGCGGGAATGAATCGCACACACTGCCAATTCCATCAAGAATATGCAAATGCCATGAAATGATTGCGCTAGCCTTTGCCGATCTGAACACCAAGTTTTACATGCAGTAAATGAATCATGCACACTGCCGATTCAAACAAGTATATGCAAATGCCATGAAATGATCACGCAAGTCTTTGCCGATCTGAACACCAAGATTTACATGCAGTAAATGAATTGCGCACACTGCCAATTCAAACAAGAATATGCAAATGCCATGAAATGGTCATGCAAGCTTTTGCCAATCTGAACACCAAGATTTACATGCGGTAAATGAATCGCGCACACTGCCGATTCAAATAAGAATATGAAAATGCCATGAAATGATCGCGCAAGCCTTTGCCGATCTGAACACCAAGATTTACATGCGGTAAATGAATCATGCACACTGCCGATTCAAACAAGTATATGCAAATGCCATGAAATGATCACGCAAGTCTTTGCCGATCTGAACACCAAGATTTACATGCAGTAAATGAATTGCGCACACTGCCGATTCAAACAAGAATATGCAAATGCCATGAAATGATCGCACAAGCCTTTGCTGATCTGAACACCAAGATTTGCATGCAGTAAATGAATCGCGCACACTGCCGATTCAAACAAGAATATGCAAATGCCATGAAATGATCGCACAAGCCTTTGCCGATCTGAACACCAAGATTTACATGCGGTAAAAGAATCGCATATACTGCCAATTCAAACAAGAATATGCAAATTCCATGAAATGATTGCGCAAGCCTTTGCCGATCTGAACACCAAGATCTGCATCAGAGCAATGATTTGCGTACCTGAAAGTTTCACGAGTAGGCCCCAAAACTCAAGAGTCTCTTGGAACGGGGTCGGGGACCCAGCTCGACCTCTGTTTTACCACCCTGCTCAAGGATCACCAAAAGAATGTAGGGCAGACCTGGAACGTCAAGGTAGGCCTCCGGAACAGGAGCTCAGGGAAATGCTGCTGCTCTGCACCGGGACCTCTGAATAGTGAGCATGTGGAGCTGGGCTGGCTCCCTTATATAAAGTCTGGCCCAGCCCACAACCACACCCAGTCATGCTGCAGAGAAAGCTTCTGGAAGGCCCTAGAAAGGGACCACACCCTAACACACTCAGTAAGTCTGCAACAATGCCTTGCCAAAGAACAGTTATTGCAAACATCATTAATAGTGTTTTTCAAGGTTAAAGTCTGCAATGCAAAAGGTTAACAAACTGTATATAAACACAATGCATGAATTATGCTCTTGCATAAAGGCTGGGTTTTTGCATTTTAGTCACCCATAGAGCGCACACCTCCCTGATGTTGACACAGAGGAAAGGAAAGCTCAGAGAGAGGCAAAGGAGAGCTGAGGCTGCAGCTGAGAGAGCCTTGGCTGAAAACAAAACCTTTTTTGGCTCATGAACTGAGTCTCAAAGAGCTGGATATCAAGGCGAGGTAGTCTGAGGCCAGCAGGGATGGTGGCAGCATACATGCGGACCTGCTGGGGAAAAGAAGGTTTGTATACCCAAAAATGTGGTGCCAAGTTATGTGGTGGGAGATGGCATTGATAAGTGGTTGGCTGCTTATGAAGTTGCACTCAGGGCTTATGGGGTTTCTGAAGAGCAATGGGGGTCAGACTTGTGGTGGTATGTAGCAGGTGTGGGGAGGGACACACTCCCAGCATTGGATCCAAGGGATCAAAACACATATGCACCCATGAAAACAGATTTACTTGCCAAGTTTGGGCTGACCTCTGAGAAGTACCATCAGAGGTTCAGGGACATGACCAAACTCTCCACACAAAAATGGGTAGACTTTTTTGATTTCTCCAGTAAGGCACTGTATGGGTGGGTGCAGGCAGTAAAGTAGATGACTATTTGGGGTTATATAATTTGACCCTGAAAGAGCTTATGTTCAGTGTTTGCTTTACAGAGCTGCACCAGCACCCAGTTTACAGTAAGCTGACTGATCCTAGAAAGCTTGCTGAGGAGGCAGACCTCTGGGTTAGCACCAGAGTGTCCAAAAAGATGCCTGGGGGAAAAAAGGAGTTCTCAAATGACCCCAAAACAATTCCCGGGGGGTGGTAACCAGTCCCTGCCTGAATCTGAGAAGAAGCCAGCGTTTTTGATAAAAAGAAAGGGACGTTTATACCCAGATGCTTAGAATGCTTCTAGCATGGACACTCCAAGGGCGATTACCAGTGCCCGAAGATGGCACAGCCCACCACTTGAGGGCAGACACCTGGGTTGGCTAGTGTAGCTCTGGGGGAGGGGAGATAGTCTCAGTTAGCTTTGGGGAAAAGATAGAGGTATCACTAGTGTCCCTGGAAGATGAGGAAATGGTGCCAAAAGCCCATATGCCTTCCAATTATTTTAAGTATAGGCAGTGGGTCACCATTAATGCGCAAAGGGTAGAGGATCAGCGTGACACAGGACCCAGCATGACTGTCAGGGGTCAGCTGGTTTCAGCAGAGCAGGTCATCCTTAATACATTCCACAAGGTCATAGTCGCTGACAATCACGAGAGCCACCTACCTGTAGCTCTGGTTCCCTTGAGTGGGGGGGTCTCTGGTACGCTAAAAGTAGCTGTGAGTGCTGCCATGCCTGTAGATTGTCTGCTAGGCAATCACCTTGAGCATAATACCTGGAAGGAGCTGGTGCTCAGGTCCCACCTGGAGATGTTAGATTTGCCTAAATGGTCCATGGCTGCCCGGGAAGGAAGTCAAGGATATCGGGAACCTGGAAAAATGGCCCAGACAGCTGCACAGAGGAAGGGCAAGGGGTGCGGGAAACCGGCCCCAGAAGTTCCCATGGTGGTTGACGGGGCCCCAGAAGACGAGGCCCCTGAGCCAACTGGGGAATACACTGCTGCCCAGGGTAACCTGCCTGAGATTGCTGCCTGGCAAGTAGAGGGTGGGCCAACCAGGAAGGAATTCTGCCAGGTGCAGAAAAAGTGCCCGACTCTTTAGGGTCTGAGGCAACAAGCCTCAGCCCAAGCAGCAGATGAAGCCTCAGGCGATCACCACATACATTGGGAGAATGATCTCCCCTTCAGTGAGCCGGTAGGCTGATGGGGCAGCACGTGTGCTGGTGGTCCCCTAGTGTTACCAGGCCTTGCTACTGGGGCTGGCTCACGACATCCCCCTGGCAGGACATTTGGGGCAAGAAAAGACCTTTGCCAGGCTTGTCACCCACTTTTATTGGCCACAAATGTGGGTAGCCTCAGATGCTTTCTGTAGGTCCTGCCCAACCTGCCAGGCTAGTGGGAAGACAGGGAAAAGGCTCAAGGCCCCCTTGATCCCACTCCCCATCATTGGCACCCCCCTTTGAAAGGGTGGGCATCGACGTCATTGGTCCCATGGGCCCCAAACCCACCCTAGGCAACAGGTTTATCCTGGTTTTGGTGGACCATGCCACCCACTTTACAGAAGCAATCCCTCTAAGGACAGTGACTGCATCAGTGGTGACCAGAGCTCTAATGGGGATATTTACCCATGTGGGGTTCCCAAAGGAGGTTGTCTCTGATAGAGGCACAAACTTCATGTCAGCGTACATGAAGTCCATGTGGGATGAGTGTAGGGTAACCTACCGGTTTACCACCCCTTACCATCCTCAAACCAACGGGCTTGTTGAAAGGTTCAACAATACCCTGAAAAGCATGATCACTGGCCTGCCTGAGGCCATGAAGCGTGAGTGGGACGTCCTCTTGCCATGCCTTCTCTTTGCTTATAAGGAGGTGTAAGGAAATTCATCCTAGGCATGGTTACCCCCTGACTTTTTGCCTTTTGCTGATGCCAGTTATGATTGAAAGTGTCCTGGGATCCTGCTAACCAGGCTCCAGCACCAGTGTTCTTTCCCTAAACTGTACCTTTGCTTCCACAATTGGCACAGCCCTGGCACTCATTTATAAGTCCCTTGTAAATGGTACCCCTGGTACCAAGGGCCCTGGTGCCAGGGAAGGTCTCTAAGGGCTGTAGCATGTCTTATGCCACCCTGGGGACCCCTCACTCAGCACATGCACACTCCCTCACAGCTTGTGTGTGCTGGTGGGGAAAAAAATGACTAAGTCAACATGGCACTCCCATCAGAGTCTGATGCCAACCTCACAGTGCCTGTGCATTAAGTAAGTCACCCATCTAGCATGCCTTACAGCCCTAAGGCAGGGTGCACTATACCACAGGTGAGAGCATATGTGCATGAGCACTATGCCCCTACAGTGTCTAAGCAAAACCTTAGACATTTTAAGTGAAGGGTAGCCATAAGAGTATATGGTCTGGGAGTTTGTCAAACACAAACTCCACAGTTCTATAATGGCTACACTGAAATCTGGGAAGTTTGGTATCAAAGTGTGGAATGTATTGTAAAATACACCCAGAGGGCATCTTAGAGATGCCCCCTGAATACCAGTCCGACTTCTAGTGTGGCCAGTTTCTGCCAGCCTGCCACAACCAGACGAGTTGCTGGCCACATGGGGAGAGTGCCTTTGCCACTCGGTGGCCAGGTACAAAGCCTGTACTGGGTGCTTCTCACCTCCCCCTGCAGGAACTGTAACACCTGGCAGTGAGCCTCAAAGGCTCACCCCTTTTGTTACAGCACCACAGGGCATCCAAGCTAGTGGAGATGCCTGCCCCTACGGCCACTGCCCCCACGTTTGGCGGCAAGGCTGGAGGAGATAATTAGAAAAACAAGGAGGAGTCACCCACCAGTCAGGACAGCCCCTAAGGTGCCCTGAGCTGAGGTGACCCCTGCCTTTAGAAATCCTCCATCTTAAGTTTGGAGGATTCCCCCAATAGGATTGGGGATGTGCCCCCCTCCCCTCAGGGAGGAGGCACTAGGAGGGTGTAGCCACCCTCCAGGACAGTAGCCATTGGCTGCTGTCCTCCCAGACCTAAACACACCCCTAAATGTTGTATTTAGGGGCACCCCAGAACCCAGGAAATCAGATTCCTGCAACCTGAACTAAGAAGAAGGACTGCTGACCTGCAAGCCCTGCAGAGATGACTGAAGACGACAACTGCTTTGGCCCCAGCCCTACCGGCCTGTCTCCCGACTCGAAAAACCGTAACAGCGGCGCATCCAACAGGGACCACCGACCTCTGAAGCCTCAGAGGACTGCCCTAAACCTGAGGACCAATAAACTCCCATGAGCAGTGGCTCTGCTCAAGAAACAGCAACAATATGGCAACTTTTCCGCAACTTTCAAAGACCTCACTCTTCCCGCCAGAAGGGTGAGACTTCGCCCTCTGCACCCGACGCCCCCGGCTCGAGATCTAGAGAACCAACACCACAGGGAGGACTCCCAGGTGACTGTGACCCCATGAGTAGCCCGAGACGACCCGCCTGGACCCCCACAGCGACGCCTACAGAGAGAATAGAGGCTCCCCCTGACCGTGACTGCCTGTAACAAGGCACCCGACGCTTGGACCAAGCACTGCACCCGCAGCCCCCAGGACCAGAAGGAACCAAACCTCAGTGCAGGAGTGACCCCCAGGCGACCCTCTGCCTAGCCCAGGTGGTGGCTGGCCCGAGAAGCCCCCCTGTGCCCTGCCTGCACCGCTAGAGTGACCTCCAGGTCTCTTTATTGAATCCAATACATAACCCGATGCCTGCTTTGCACACTGCACCCGGCCACCCCTGTGCCACTGAGGGTGTGTTTTGTGTGCCTACTTGTGTCCCCCCCAGTGCTCTACAAAACCCCCCTGGTCTGCCTCCCGAGGACACGGTTACTTACCTGCTGGCAGACTGGAACCGGAGCACCCCTGTTCTTCTTATGCGCCTATGTGTCTTGGGCACCTCTTTGACCTCTGCTCCTGACAGGCCCTGAGCTGCTGGTGTGGTAACTTTGGGGTTGCTTTAAACCCCCAATGGTGGACTGCCTATGCCCAGGGACTGAGACTTGTAAGTGTCTTACTTACCTCATAATCTAACCAATACTTACCTCCCTCAGGAACTGTTGATTTTTGCACTGTCTACTTTTAAAATAGCTTATTGCCATTTTAACAAAAACTGTATATGTTATTGCTCTAAATCAAAGTTCCTAACTTACCTGTGTGGAGTACCTTGCATTTTATGTATTTACTTCAAATCTTGAACTTATGGTTCTAAAAAATATATTAGGAAAATATATTTTTCTATTTAAAAGCTATTGGCCTGGAGTTAACTCTTTGAGTGTGTGTTCCCAATTTATTGCCTGTGTGTGTACAACAAATGTTTAACACTACCCTCTGATAAACCTACTGCTCGACCACACTACCACAAAATAGAATTAGAATTCTAATGTTGCCCATACCTGGTAGAATTCTCACCTAGAGACAAAGTATGGGTAATTGAGCCAGCAGAGCCAAGAGCTCCCCGGGACTGCCGGATTGGCCCATTCGAAATCAAGGAGCGAGAGGGGGAGGCCACTTACCTAGTAGACCTCCTGACCCCCAGAAATATCCTACGGGCACTCCACCACAACAGACAGAAGACTCATTTTGAGAGGTTTGAAGTCAGTATGCTTCTGGTGACAGATGAGGGCATGGAAGAGGTGAGTCAGCCTCTCCCCGACCTCCTCTCTGCCAAGGAAGGAGATGGGTCAGTGGAGGGTGTTACTCTCTCTGACTCCCTGACTCTAGATCAGAGAGACAACTGCTACGAGTTGTTGGAGCAGTTTTCTTCCCTCTTTTCCATCACTCCTGAGCTCACACACTAGTGTGCCCACAATATTGACACAAGAGACAGTCCACCTGTAAAGAACAAACTTTACAGGGTGTCAGATAAAGTGAGGTCCAGCATCAAGGATGAAGTTGCCAAGATGCTAGCTCTTGGGGTGATAGAGAAGTCCAGCAGTCCCTGGTCCAACCCCTTGGTATTGGTTCCCAAGGCTGCTGCTCCCAGTGCCAAGCCCGAACTTCGGTTCTGCATCGACTACCGGGGCCTCTACTCTGTCACAAAGACAGATGCTCACCCCATTCTCCAAGCTGATGAGCTCGTAGACAGGCTAGGCACTGCCAAGTTCTTTAGTACCTTTGACCTCACGTCAGGGTACTGGCAGATCGCCTTGACTCAGGGGACAAAAGAGAGATCTGCTTTTTCTACTCCTGAGGGTCATTACCAATTCACAGTAATGCCCTTTGGACTGAAAAATGCCCCGCTACCTTTCAACGGTGGGTTAACGGGGTCCTAGCTGTGAAGGATGCCTTCTGCACAGCCTACCTAGACAACATTGCTGTCTACAGTTCCAGCTGGGAGGAACACCTGCTCAACCTCAAATAGGTGCTTCAGGCCCTGCAACAGGTATGCCTGACCATCAAGGCCAGTAAGTGCCAGATTGGGCAGGGTTCTGTGGTGTGCTTGGAACTTCTGGTAGGTGGTGGCACGGTGCAGCCCCTCCAGGCTAAGATTGAATCAGTGAAGGTCTGGCAACCACCTAGTACTCAAACTGAGGTTAGGTCCTTCTTAGGACTCACTGGATATTACCACAGATTTATTAAGGGATATGGCACCATAGTAGCCCCCTTAACAGAACTCACATCCACGAAACAACCTAGGTTGGTGAAGTGGACAGAGGCTTGCCAGAAAGCCTTTGACTACCTGAAGAAAGCCACGTGCACGGCCCCCATGCTCAAGGCACCTGACTACTCCAGAGAATTCATCATGCAGACAGACACTTCAGAGCATGGCATAGGGGTGGTCCTAGCACAGATGAATGAGGAGGGCTTTGGCCATCCAATAGTCTTTATTAGCAGAAGACTATTACCACAGGAACAGAGGTGGAGTGCTATTGAGAGAGATCATTTGCTGTAGTCTGGACAAAGAAGAAGCTGAGACCATACCTGTTTGTATCTCACTTCCTGGTTCAGACAGACCACAGGCCCTTCAAATGGGTCATGCAAATGAGGGTCAAAATCCTAAACTCTTGAGGTGGTCCATTTCCCTATAAGGAATGGACATTACGGTGGAGCATCGCCTGGGGATTGACCATGCCAATGCTGATGGTCTCTCCAGATACTTCCGCCTTAACGATGAGAGCTTCCAGGGGGTTGGGTAGCTCTCCCCATTTTCAGCTGGGGATGACACATCTTAGACCTGACAGCCTTAGGGTGGTCATCCTCAACTTATTGCCTGCCTCCTTCCACTTTTTGACACTGTTTTTGCTGGTTTTAGGACTCTGCACACTTTACCACTGCTAACCAGTACTAAAGTGCATATGCTCTCTCCCTTAAAACATGGTGACATTGGCTCATACCCAATTGGCTTATTTAATTTACTTACAAGTCCATATTAAAGTGCACTGCATGTGCCCAGGACCTGTAGATTAAATTTTACTAGTGGGCCTGTAGCACTGATTGTGCCACCCTCAGAAGTAGCCCCTTAACCATGTGTTGGGCCTGGGTGACCAGGAGAGGGTGCTATGTAAGTAAAAGGCAGGACATGGACATATGTGTTCTATATGTCCTGGTAGTGTAAAACTCTTAAATCGTTTTACACTGCTTTGAGGCCTGCTCCTTTCATAGGCTATCACTAAGGCGACCCTCATAAACTGTTTGAGTGGCAGATTCTGATTCGAAAGGGGTAAGCAGGTCATATTTAGTATGGCCAGAATGGTAATACAAAATCCTGCTGACTGATGAAGTTGAATTTTATATTAATATTTTAGACAAGCCACTTTTAGAAAGTGAGCATTTCTCTGCACTTAAAACCTTCTGTGCCTTACAAGCAACGTCTGGTCTGGGCTGGTTGACAGCTCCCTTGTGCATTTCACCCAGACAACCACAAACACAGGATGCTCAGTCACACCTGCACACATCTGCATACTGAATGGGTCTCCTGGGCTGGAAGGGTGGAGGGCCTGACACTTACATTTCAAATGACAGTGGCCTACCCTCACACAAGGACTGCCAAACCCCCTAATGGGACCCTGGCAGAGAGGATTGTACTGAAAGAGGACCCTGTGCACTACTAAGCCACTCTTTGAAGTCTCTCCCACTTCAAAGGCACATTTGGGTATATAAATTGGGTCCCTGAACCTACCAACACAGACACTTCTTGATACCTCCTGGGAAAGAAATTCTGAACCAGAACCTGCAACCTACCAAGAGAAACTGCCTGGCTGCCCAAAGGACTCACATGGACTGCTTTGCTGTAAAGAACTGTTGCCTTGCTGCTGCCCTGCTGCCTTGCTGCCCTCTGGCTCTGCTGAGAAGTGCTCTCCAAGGGCTTGGATTGAGTTTGCCTCCTGTTTCCTGAAGACTTAAGGACAAAAAGACTTAGGGGCTGATTCCTAGTTTGGCGGGCGACGGTCGCCGCCCGCCAAGCGGGAACCGCCAGAAGACCGTACCGTGGTCAAAAGACCGCGGCGGTCATTGTGGCTTTCCCACTGGGCGGGCGGGTGACCGCCAAAAGGACGCCCGCCCGCCCAGCGGGAAAGCCACAGCAACGATGAAGCCGGCGGAGTTGCTTTTGTGCGATGGGTGCAGTTGCACCCGTCGCGATTTCCAGACACTGGAAATCAATGTGGGGCCCTGTTAGGGGGCCCCTGCAGTGCCCATGCCACTGGCATGAGCACTGCAGGGGCCCCCAGGAGCCCCACGACACCCGTTCCCGCCAGCCTGGTTCTGGCGGTCTAAACCGCCAGAACCAGGCTGGCGGGAAGGGGGTCAGAATCCCCATGGCGGCGCTGCCTGTAGCGCCGCCATGGAGGATTCTGCAGCCCAGGGGAAAACCGGCGGGAAACCGCTGGTTTCCCTTTTCTGACCGCGGCTTTACCGCCGCGGTCAGAATGGGCCTGGATGCACCGCCAGCCTGTTGGCGGTGCATCCGCTGTCCCCTACCCTGGCGGTCTTGGACCGCCAGGGTAGGAATGACCCCCTTAATCTCTGCAAAGAACTCCTTGTGCAATGAAAATCGATGCACAGCCTGCCCTGGGGTGACAAAAATCACTGCATCGCCAAACTGTTATGACACAGCCTGGTTCCCTGAGTGAAGATTGATGCAGCTCCAGCGTTTCAACTGGAACTTCGACGCATGGCCTACTGGATTGACACATTGGCGAACCGGAACGACGCAGCCTGACTTCCTGTGAGATGAATCGATGCAGCACCTGCCATGTGACAGAAATTCCCCCCTGCATCGCCCACCGGATCGACGCAGCTCCTTTGACTTCATCCTGCTCGCCCAGAAATTCTCTGAATACCCCGCACCCTAAGGAGGATCCAAGCCTGCACGCAAAGTCCTTGCTGCATGGAAAAGCATCAACACATTGTCTGTGTGTGCCCGAAGAAACCCACACACACTTACCTGTTTTCCCTGCATCTCCTCCTCTGCAGTCTCATGTGGATAATTTAGATGCAAACCAGGTACTTTGTGTTTGCAAGAGACACTTGTTGCTTTTTTAGAACTTAAATCTCATCTTATCATTACAAAAGTGAGATTTCAACTTGTACTTATCAAATCTTGATCGTTTTGACCTTAATCTACTCAGATGAATATTCTATACTTTTCTAAACCTGTGTGGTGTATTTTTGTGGTGCTTATACTGTGTTATTGCATGATTTATTGCACACATACTTTACACATTGCCTTCTAAGTTAAGCCTGACTGCTCAGTGACAAGCTACCAGAGGGTGGGCACAGGATAATTTGGATTGTGTGTGACTTACCCTGCCTAGAGTGAGGGTCCTTACTTGGACAGGGAGTAACTTGACTGCCAACCAAAGACCCCATTTCTAACAATATCAAATGGTGACACCTTCAGCGGGAGACACTTTTCAATAGAAATGTCACAGGCACAGGACAGACGTTAAACAGGTTGAAATCCAGGTCAATACAAATGTACAGTCAATATTCCAATCAACACATACAGCATGACAGAGAGTACCATCAGGATGTATGCAATGGTGTCATAAAATGCATAGACACAGGGTACAGAAATCAAGTTCTTGGTAATCTAACTACATAGCAGGGCCTAACTGATAGCTCCTCTGTATGACCTGGAATAGGCTCTTCACATACCCATACCATAGTTCATTATTCACATATCCCATGGAACAGGCAAGGATCAGAACAAGGAACACAGTACTGACAGCATACACAAACTTTGGTCCCATATCTGTAAGTTAGTCACTCACCTGTATTTCTACAGTGACATGCACCTTGGACTGCAAATTCAGAACAATATGAAAACTATGTACAATGATGATCACAATTTACTCCACCGACAGTGAAGTGAGAGGCTATGATGCAACCTCAACACATGTGCCAGACACTCCTCCAGACACAGTAGAAATTTTGACACATGATACACCATTTGACATCCTCCCCCACCCCACATGTGAAAGACAAGGAGAAACCATTTACCACCCCAGTCTTATGATGGTTAAACCATTAGCCTTACACCCCACTTGCACTCAACCTATATCACCAGGTATCTGCTATGTACACCCCTCATGTCTGCCCGCAATACCCAGCTGCTTCTGACACAGTATCCCTCAAGCCAAGGTTGCAGAGCAAAAAAGGTCCCAGGCATATCTGTTAGTGAAAGGGAAAGAGGTTGGGACATTGCACATAAAACACCTCAGATCTGTGAATTCAGTACCAGAAGTGTAACTTAGCATCTGCTACAAGAAGATGTGTGAATCCAGAACAGTTTTTCCTGTAAACAATACAAACTTTCTGTCCTCATTCACAACTCACACATAGGCATCGGAGCTAATTATACCCCCATAGAAGAAGAAAGTAAGGAGATCTCATGCCAATAATCAACATCTGGTGGCACACTAACAACTCTACAATAGGTCTATTATTATACATATATGTGTGTCAGTTGAAGTACTGATTGATGAGATTGGCCCTAAAGTCACCTGCTTCGTCTTCCTCTGGCTCTTCATCACTTGCCACTTTACCATTACCAGCCACAGCTTCAGCTGCCTCCCCCTCATCTGCAATCAATGGTATATGATGTCTCAGAGCTAGACTGTGGAGCAGGCAAAAATTATCTGACATACCTTGTAGTGCGAGTAGAGGAGGGCACCTCCAGATATGTCTAGGCACTTAAATCTTGCCTTTAGGAGGCCAGTAGTTTGGTTAACTGCACACCATGTCCTCCCATGGGCCTCATTGTAGCGGACTTCCCCTGGCGTGGTTGGGTAACTCACTGGTGTCAACATCCAAGGCAGGTTTGGATAGCCAGAATCACCTGTTAACACAATGTGAAAACAACACAAAACTGTATGTCTGACATGCTATAATGTGATGACAGGAGACAAATACTCAGCTCTATGGTAACTTACCAACCAGCCAGGCCCTCTCTGTGTAGAGTTGTTTCTTTAGCAGCAGGTCATTGCTGTTTCTCATGATGAACGAATCAAGCACAGATGCAGGATGTGACTTGTGAGATGTACTGGTCTTTCCAAACACACCATCTGAACGTTGATAGAGTGGTAGTTCTTCCTGTTCCTATACACGTGTTCATTTGCACTGGAAGGGACCAATGCTACATGGGTGCCATCAATGGCTCCTACCACATGTGGAATGTGTCCCAGATCATAAACGCTTGCCTTCACATAGGCCAAATCTGCTCTGTGGGGAAAACCAGATGTAGCTGTCCAAGGGTTTCAACAATGCACACAGTACATCATTCAGAACCAGACTGAATATAGGGTGACACATCCCTGCTGTAAGAGCCACTGTATTCTGGAAGGACCCTGTGGCCAAGAAGTGTAGCACTGACAAAACTTGAATGATGGGAAGTATGCTATAGAGATTGCAAATGGCAGGCATCAAATCTAGCTCCAACTGATCACATAGATCCATGATGGTATGACAATTCAGACAATATATATGAATGACATGCCTTTCCTCCATGGCGTGCAGGTCTACCAGGGGCTGGTACACTGGTGGTTGTCTTACTCTCCTTATGGTAGGATAGCTAGATGAAAAAAGTAAACATAATATAAGAAACACAGAATGCATACATCTATTGCAGCTATCTATATTCCCACACCTAACAGCTGTTGAGGACGGCTACTACATCTGACATATACAGTACTGCACATTGCTATGTATCCTATTAGACCCTCCTTGTTGCACATAGCTAAATAGTACAATGGGATAATACTTTTGTAACTACTGTTACTGTCAATGTGTGAAAGACATGGCACTTATACATATATCACACATTAATCAGGATTTATTAGTTTCATTCCAACAAATAGTTACATGTGAGTAGCTGTACAGAGCTATCACCACATGTACTCACATAACACAGCTTATCTTGCACATATGCACAATATGTCACCCAAACTGGAGGGCAGTACATACAGTTGTATAGCACTAAAAGGGGTGAAGTATATGGCGCAGATATGGTAACAGCACCATATATGATGTGCTCAAAATGGCAGGTGGCTGACCTACTGTACTGGACAGGTGGAAGTGACCTAAGTCAGCTGGCGGAAGTCGTCATGGTGCTACGCAAAAACAACCACCTTGTAACTTGCCATTGGAAGACATGGCTGCCTTTGGCGGCGTAGGGCCAATGGCAATGTCCACCAGCGATGACGATCATGTACGTGGCGGTTGTGACTGCCAGCTTTTGCAGTTTTTCTCACTTGACTCCTGACACTGCTGCCAGAAAGACCTCCACTACCTGAGCTGCTGCATACTGCCTCTGGAAGCAACCATGCCATGTCTTCCAGGAGATAGGGCCCTAGCCTTCACCCCGAAGAGCTAGACAAGCTAGTGGAAGAGGTCCTAGCCCTGTATGGACAGCTATATGGAGTACCAGAGGAGCAAGTGAGTACAATGTCTTAGCAATGTGTGATAGGTGTTGTGTCAGACCGTGTACTGTTGATGTGATCTTGTCAAGGTGTTGATGCAAGCAGATGGTATATTGTAGAGGCATGTGAGCTGAGATGACGAGTATGTGTACAACCTTGATGTGACTGATGTATACTGTCCACTCCTATGGGTATGGTGCATGTGGACATTACTTTCTCCTATTGTCTGTGTCATCCATGCAGGCCTTTCAGGAGAAGGGGATTTGGCATGCCATTGTCAAGTAAGTGCAGGTCCGGGGGGTCTACAGCCAGTGGAGCACCCATTGTAGAAAGCGGTGGGAGGACCTAAGACGCTGGGTGTGGAAGGCCATTGAGGCCCAGCTGGGGATGTCCACTCAATGAGGGAGGGGTGCCCGTTGGACCTTGACCCCCCTAATAGCCCACATTGTGGCAGTGGCCTACCCTGAGGTGGATGGACTTTTGAGGGCAGCACAGCAGCCACAAGGTGGTATGTACTGACTGAATCCCTGTACTTTCCTCTGCTAGTTTTATATATGCTGTTTCATGTAGCGCAGTGACAATGTAGTAGGTGCTGTAATACTAATGGAAATACATAGTAGTCCAGTTGCCATTTAAAACATTTTTGATCTTGCCTTTGGGTTGTGCATGGTAAAAAGTTGATTATCAGTGTCCAGCAATATGTATGACTGCATGTGGAGATGCACTTGTGACTGAGCCAAATGTATTACTCCACCCATCCATATATATGTCAATAAGGTGCAGTATCATCCTTTCCATCCAGTATTACCAGGTCCAATAATCCTATTGCTATTTCATGTACCTCTGAGGCGTTATATCATTGCCCTTATAATTAATCAGCTCTATGAGCAACGTTGGCCCTGAACTATAAGTTACAGAACAAGGTATCCAGTGTTCAGGAACAGTTGTATGCTTCATATGAGGAGGACATCCCATGCAGGCAATTAGTACGGACAATATAGTACGGTCCATATGGGATTTGAGGAGGTTTCCCCATAGTCAACTCAACATCATACAATGGGGTATCTGGAGTTTGTAATGGATGGACATCCAACAATGGGGGACTCATGTTGCGTTTTAGCTCTTTACATTTCTTACCATTACAATGACATGTGGACATATAAATTGTTTCCCTTGTTCTTTGTTGTAGACAAGGTAAGTGGCTAGGCAGTACTACCCCTGTACAATGTGCTTTGTCCATGCTAGATATGCCAATGCCATATCTATAAGAGTACTACATATGATATTACCTTCCTACATCATGTGTTAAAGATACTTGGTGGCTGATATGGCATAGTGGACTAATCAGTGCTACACTTTCTTTTGCTGATGTGCCCTGTTTGGACATCATGCAGTGCAAGTGTTGATCGTGTACATATCTTTTCAGTGGGGTAAGTGTTGTGTCAGTAATTTTCTCGTGTGTAGCAGCTGTAAGTAAAGTATGTGTACACATGTTGTGCTGTTGTGGCTCTGATTCAGCGTGTCAGGTGAAATGTTATGAGCCCTTATAAGATTTGGTGGACTCTCCATGATCAGTAGTTGTAACCATGCTCTCTGTGATTGTCTGTGGATGTATCATGGGTGCTAGGTAGCCTACAGTCCTAGTACAATGAGTCATGGAGTATTTAGCAATGTCTCTGAATGGTGACTGTGGTAAATCCTGTCAGATTTGGTACATCTATTGACATTGCTGTTCTCCATGACATCTAATTGTGATGGACACTGTAAGGGACTGCCACATTTTGTGTATTCATCAGTGTGTGTAGCCATTGTGTCAGATATGTGCACAAGGATCAGCTAGACATGTGAATTGAAGGCTAAGTGCTGTCTTGTAATTTATGAGAAATTACATTCCTTGCATGGAACATGACTTTTGGTGATGGACTAAGCTAGTGTGTAGTCGGAGTAGCCATGCTATGGAATTATCTGTCAATTGCATTACTTTTGACTGATAACTTGAAAAACAGTGATGTGCTGTATGGTGATTAAATATGTGCTTTAGCTAGGCCATGATCACCATGCTGCCTTTGAGTTACAGGTGATTTGATGGAATCGTAAAGTGGTGCTCGAATACTTGGCTTATGATTTTGGTGTCCAATTGACAAATGGGATCATTTGAACTATCATATTTGGACATGATGTGGGATTTGAGGGTTTTAAATTGTAACTTCCCTTTCAGGAGATGTATACTTACAGTTGGACATGTAGTAATGTGTGTATGTGAAGGATGTGATGACCTTCTCTCTCCCTACCTCTCTCTCTCTATGCATCAGCATCAGTAGGCAAAGGAGACAGAGTACAGGCGAGTGGGATGTTGCCGGCCATTGGACCTGGGGTGCTGAGACCACCAACAGTAAGGGACCCAGTGGACGGGAGGGTGAGGGGAGTGCCATGGAGGAGACAGGATTGATATCATCATCCTCATAATCCTCCCCCGGTGGCCAATCCCTGGCGGTGGTGGACCCATCTGTGACCATCCTAGCACTATCTCTGACTGCCCCCCTCTCTACAACAACCCTGCCTGTAGCTCCCCACCCAGTTGTCTGTGCCCGCTCACCCAAGAGGGTGGGTGTCTCTTTTGCCGTAGACACCTCTGCCCCTGTCAGTCCTGCTGCCCTCAGTGAGGAGGCTACTGATCTCCTGAGGTCAATTCCTGTGGGTCAGTTGACCATTGTGAATGCCATCCAGGGACTTGCAACTCAAGTGCAATAGAGTAATGCATTCCTGGAGGGCATTCACAGTGCACTGGTTGGCCTACAGAGATCCTTTCAGGCTCTGGCCTCCACACTGACAACAGCCAATCACCCTTTGTCTTCCGTCCCCCCTCCACCTTCGTCTTCCCAATATCAAATCCCTCTTTCCCAACCTAGCCAAAGCGCACAGACAGACAAGTATGCATCCACCTCAACATCCAAGGATAGCTTCGACAAACACAAGCACCACAGGACACACCACCGGCATGCACACAAGCAGCATCCACCTGCAAACACTTCAACAGTCACTATCTGCCCTGATACCCTCACCACCCCCAGCATCACAGACATGGCACCAGACACACCTGCAGACACCATACCAACATCCACAGATCCAGCCACTACACCTATCTTACCCACAGACATCACATGAGCAGACCCTCAGAAATCCACCCCAATCACCACATCTGCAGCTACCACAACCACAGACATGACTACCTGCAGCACATCCACTTAAGTTGGAGGTATCACCATGCCTGCTGGGATTGGAGGTTGAATTTCTCCTGAAAGGTCTCAAATATTTTACATTTGCCATTGACTAGGACCTGGTTTCTACTTTTTATACCAACTATACACCATTGTGTCCACTTATGGGATTCTCCTCTGATGCGAATGGAGGCGTTATCCCAGAGAGGTGCTCGGGTATGGAGGCGATGGTGAACGCCGAGGAGGTGGTGCGGCCTGCCTCAGGCTTTATGCATTGCCTGTAGCATCGGGTTGACAGGGCGCAATTGGGTGGAACCATCCTCTTACATGGGACCAAGACCTCTCTGACTGGAAATCAATAGCCATTCAGTAGTGACCTATTGTAGTAGATCCAGTATCTCTGGAAGCATATTTGTCAGTTGGGAAAGATGGGGATCTAGAGCGTAATGCTCTACCAACGGAAGTCCCATTCCTCCGCAGGAGCAGCATGCCATAGGTTTGGCAGATGACAAGCTAGGACGGTAGAGGCCCCACACAAATGTTTGAATCTCCATATATATAAGTCTGAGGGTCGATAGGGGCACCAAGAGGGGAAGCATACTTAGCACATAGGTGGATCACTGTAGCATAACAATCAGGACCGCTTCAGCATGGCCCCACATTGGGAGCCCTAGGAGAGACCACTTTTCAAAATCCATTTTCAACCGTGCTATGATTGGATCTAGGTTGTCTGCTACCATATGTGGTGGTGCCCCTGTTAATGAGTATCCCCAAATATTTGAGACAGGACGGCGACCACCAGAAGGGGAAGCTGTAGATTGCCACCCATGTGATAATGGCAGAAATTGGTAGCATCTCAGTTCACAGGATATTCGGATAGGGTTGCAAAACCATCAATGATCCGCAATAAGGCCGAGATTGACTGGCCTTGGTCTGCCAGGGTGAGTAGGATGTCCTCTGCATTTAAGTAGAGTTTAGACATTCCCCGTAGAGTGGTATCCCAGAAAGGAGAGGGGAGTGATGGATGGCGGATGTTAGCGGCTCCATCACCAGCAGAAAGAGGAAGTGAACAGCCCTGTCTCGACCCCCATTGCATTATGAAGAGGTCAGAAAGAAAACATCCACAGTTAACCTGTGCCGAGGAGCAATCATGCAGCAAGCTTATTTTGTCAATTAATTGATCTCCCAGGCTGAATTTCTGTAAGGTTGCAAACAGGTAGCCACATTCAGTGCAATCGAACGCCTTTTCTGCGTCGAGGGACAGAGCTAAAGCTTTGTCCGGCAGATCCCTAGCCTCCCAAAGGGCATGGGACAAAGTACGTAGAAGGTTTCTAGTTGTACGGTCTGGATCAAATCCTATCTGGTAGTGATGTATTAAAGAAAGAATAACTTGAGGGAGGTGGGCCGCTAAGACGCTGGCAAGAATTTTGACTTCCCTATTCAGGAAAGAGATGGGGCAATAGCTGCCACAAAGAAGGGGGTCTCTCCCGGGTTTGAGGAAACCAATATCTTTGCTGTGTTTGAGATAGAACTCAGGGAACCCTCCTGGTTAGTTTCCCGAAAGGCCTTGTATAGGGAGTCAACTAACTCCTCTCTGGCCCATTTGTAAAGTTCGGCATGGAAGCCTTCTTCTTCATGGAACTTATGATATAGGAGTTTAGATGTGACCTGTGCAATCTCTGCCTTGCTGATTTTCCCATTTAATAGGGTGAAACACTCCTCTGACAAACAAGGTATATGGATTCTCCCCAGGAAGGTCTCTATTTGATCAGGACTGGCCACCATTTCTGAGGTACACATCTTGCGGTAAAATGCAGAGCATTCATTTACAATATCATACAGCCATGTGAGGGTCTCACCGTCTGAGGAACGGATAGCAGGGATAGCGTCTACTGCTTCCCTTTGACAGAGTTGGGCCACAAGCAATCGCCCAACCTTTTCCCCCTGCTCATAATTGCAGCCCTTCAAGCATTACAGTGCATAATCAGCCTTTGAAGTATATAGTTCATTGAGAGCCACACATGCTTTTTCCAGCCGGTGAGTGAGGGTAACAAGGGATGGGCTGTATACAACCGTGCAAGGGATGAAATATCGTTTTCCAGTTGACTTGACAAGCTTTCTTTCATTTATTGTCCAATGCCACGTCTTGTATCATTTAGCCCTGTATGGTAGCCTTAGCTGCCACCCAGAGCGTCCTCTAGGATGTAATTGATCCGTGGTTGTCCTGCATATAGGCGAAGACATGCACCAGTAAATGGCACTTTCTCTGAGGCATAAGGTAGCGGTGTACAGTCAAGCACCAGGGTTGATTGGCCAGGGATAGCAAGACCTAAATCTACAGATATCAGGATTGGAGCATGATCGTAGAGCGCACATTCCAATATTCAGGAATCCCGAACATGGGCCATTCTATTCTACGATACAAGGAACTAGTTCAACCGAGACTGAGTGCCGTGCACCGAAGAGAGAACAGTGTATCCCCTGTCTGACTGGTGTGTGAGCCTCTAGTGATCTACTAGCCCATGATCTGAAGCCAAGTCTCCCAGCAAGGCCCTATGTGGGTTGTTGCTGGTGTCTATAGGGCCTGTCCTGTTACCTACCGTGTCTCAGGCAAGATTCCAGTTTCCCCCTATGTGGTATCGAGAGGCTCAGGTTTCAATGAGGAGGCGGTTGAGGTAAAGTAGGAATGAGCGTTTAGATCCTGTGGATGCAAAGACAGGCCATGCAGAGTGAGTTATCCCTGAGCTTCAATTTGGCGAGCACTCACCTGCCCTTGGGGTCAGACCACATTTTGGTGGCATTGGCGGGTAAAGTGAGCAAAATTGCCACTCGCATTTCCTGACCGTCCCACCCCCAACATCTGCAGTCTCAGACAGCTACTATAGGTCATCCTCCCAACCCAGGCTCTGCACAGTTTATTGGATTCAAGGTCATCGAGGTGTGTTTCCTGCAACAGGGACACATTTGTTTTGATTGTAGATAAGAGAGTTCCTTTTTACACTTCACATAGTGTGTTAGACCATTGACATTGCATGAAAGGATGTGGAGTGGGTAACTAGGAGATATTCGGCCGCGCATTGTGATGGCATGCAGGTAAGATGGGAGGGAAGAGAAATGGCAGGAATAGGAGGGGAGGACGTCCAGTTATGAAGGAGAGGTAAGGACAGAGAAGAGAAATGGTAGGACAGGAGGGGGAGAAGGGGTGAGGTGGGGAGGGAAGGCATGGGGTACGCACAGGGAGGAGATGGGAGGAGATGGGGAAAAAAGGGAAAATGGGGGAGAAGGAGTGGACAGAGAGGTAGGAGGGAAGGGGTGGAAGAGAGAAAAAGAGAAAGGAAAAAGGGAGGCAGAGAGAAGGGCTAAAAACAGGTAGGGCAAGCAAAGGGTGCAGCTCTAGACTGGAGCAATTCCCCAAGGGCCGAGGCCTGTAGGCCACAGGTCCAAGCTTGTGGAGTCAGCACACCAGAAGGGTCCAGTCCAGGAAGCAGGGCATATATAGTGGGTGGACGGAGGGATGGCTGGAGGCGATAGAGAGATTGGGAATGGCCAAGGAAAAGAAAAAGAAGAGAGGGTCCATCAGAGTCCAGTTCTGAATTTGTGAACTTTTGTGGCCACTTACAGATCATTAATTTGACAGCCTACCAAGCTAGGGCAGCATCCGAAACCTTCCATATGATGGAAGCCCCCACACAGTCCTACTGCAGAGGGTTGTGACAATGTAAAAGGTGGGAGGAAAGGAAGAAGGAAGGAAGCAGTAGGGGAGGGAGGAATATCAAGGCTGGACAGTCCTGGTGGACGTTCCGAGATGGATCGGATCGGGACCCCACCCAGAGGCCTGCATGAAATGAAATAATATCAGAGAAGAGGGATATAGGCTGGTGTCAGGAGAATCAAGGTGTGCAATAGTGTCGGGGCCAGTTCATCAGAGGACTGGAACACTTCAAACATAGCAAACAGTATTAACTATGAACTATTAAGCCTTGAAGATATTCGGTCTTTAACCCACAATCGAAGATATGACAGTGACCCCTGAACTGTTTTAAAGCCAGGTTTCACTCTATACAAGCTGCATAGCTCCTCCTGTCTGCCACTGTGCCCCTGACCCCGCCCTCGCTGCTGCTGTGAGTTTGAGGCCCTCCACCACCCGCAGGCACCCGCCTGCACCTCATCCCTGGTGTCTAGTGGTTGCCATACGTATTGTGTGTCTGTCCTGTAATTTGTCTTCATGCTATTTGTGCCGTTATTTGTGCCATCCTGTAATTTGCCTTCATGTTATCTGTGTCATTATTTGTGCCGTCCTGCAATTTGCCTTCATGTTATCTGTGCAATTATTTGTCCCATCCTGTATTTGCCTTTGTGTTATTTGTGCCGTCTTTTTGTGCCTTTTTCTGTTTTCCTACTCTGTTTAGTGCCTTTCTCTTTTTTGCCCTTTTTTGCCAGTTTATCTTCTCTCCCATTCCTGCCGCTGCGGCCCCAACCCCCCTCGTGCCGCCATTTGCCCACCGCTCCAGAAGGAGACACAGGTCCTCAGGGTCATGGAAGTCCTTTTATTTTTCCATTTACAGTGTTCCACATTCATGCCAGTTCAAACAGGCCATATTTTATGTCCACCTGGCGAAGCTGAGGGTGGAGGGAAAAGAATGCCTTGCAGCGGTCATTGGTCTCCTTTGAAAAGTCTGCTGTGATTCGGATCTCACACCCCTCAAACCTATATGGGCCACGAGAATAAGCTGGAGTCAGGGTTTGAGGAGCCCTGATTTCCCTAACTAGGAGTGGGGGTGGGACTTCCTCCACATCACTAGTTTCTTCCTCTAGGAGGTCATCCTCAGAGGGGTTGTCTTTAGCAAACTCTGCCAAAACCTCCTGGAGCTGTAATTTGGTAGGGTTTAAACCAGCTTTAATATTTTTTAATTTGCAGAGAGACCTTAACTCTCTCATCCTATGATGGAGGTAAGGGGTGATGTCGAGTTCCATCACATTCTCTTCTGCATTAGACATTATGGGGGTCATTCTGACCCCGGCGGTCTAAGACCGCCGGGGCCAGGGTCGGCGGGAGCACCGCCGACAGGCCGGCGGTGCCCCGCAGGGCATTCTGACCTCGGCGCTTCGGCCGCGGTCAGAAGAGGCAAACCGGCGGTCTCCCGCCGGTTTACCGCTGCCCTTTGAATCCCCCATGGCGGCGCAGCTTGCCGCGCCGCCATGGGGGATTCTGACACCCCCTACCGCCATCCTGTTCCTGGCGGTTCGCCTGCCAGGAACAGGATGGCGGTAGGGGGTGCCGCGGGGCCCCTGTAAGAGGGCCCCGCAAAGTATTTCAGTGTCTGCTAAGCAGACACTGAAATACGCGACGGGTGCAAACTGCACCCGTCGCACCCCTGCAACTCCGCCGGCTCAATTCTGAGCATGCGTCCTCGTTGCAGGGGCATTTCCTCTGGGCCGGCGGGCGCTCTTTTGGAGAGCGCCCGCCGGCCCAGAGGAAATGTCTAAATGGCCGCCGCGGTCTTTTGACCGCGGTGGGTCATTCAGCGGCGGTAGCTTGGCGGGCGGCTGCTGCCGCCCGCCAACATTAGAATCAGGCCCTATGTTTCTAAAAGTTGGAATACTTTTTAAGAATCTAAAACTATCTCTAGAACTTAATTCAAACTTTTACAAAACTCTTAAACTCTAAAAGAAATGCTAACAGGGACTAAAACAAGGACTTTTAAAAATTTTGAAAAAGAGCTCAAATTTCAAAAATCAGTTTCTAATGACAATTTTTGGAATTTAGTTGTGTGATCAGGTATTGGCTGAGTAGTCCAGCAAATGCAAAGTCTTGTACCCACCGCTGATCCACCAATGTAGGAAGTTGGCTCTGTATGCACTATTTCAAAGTAAGGAATAGTATGCACAGAGTCCAAGGGTTCCCCATAGAGGTAAGATAGTGGCAAAAAGAGATAATTCTAATGCTCTATTTTGTGGTAGTGTGGTCGAGCAGTAGGCTTATCAGAGGGTAGTGTTAAGCATTTGTTGTACACACACAGGCAGTAAATGAGGAACACACACTCAGAGACAGTTCCAGGCCAATAGGTTTTTGTATAGAAAAATATATTTTCTTAGTTTATTATAAGAACCACAGGTTCAAGATTTACAAGTAATACTTTAAATGAAAGTTATTTCAGGTAGGTACTTTAGGAACTTTGAATTAGCTAAATAGCATATACAGTTTTTACATAAATGACATATAGCTATTTTAAAACTAGACAGTGCAATTTTCAACAGTTCCTGGGGGAGGTAAGTGTTTGTTAGTTTTTGCAGGTAAGTAAACCACCTACGGGGTTCAAGTTTGGGTCCAAGGTAGCCCACCGCTGGGGGTTCAGAGCAACCCCAAAGTTACCACACCAGCAGCTCAGGGCCGGTTAGGTGCAGAGATCAAAGTGGTGCCCAAAACGCATAGGCTTCAATGGAGAAGGGGGTGCCCCGGTTCCAGTCTGCCAGCAGGTAAGTACCCACATCTTCGGAGGGCAGACCAGGGGGGTTTTGTAGGGCACCGTGGGGGACACAAGTCCACACAAAAAGTACACCCTCAGTGGCACGGGGTGGCCGGGTGCAGTGTGCAAACAAACGTCGGGTTCTCATTAGAAATCAATGGGAGACCAAGGGGTCTCTTCAGTGATGCAGGCAGGCAAGGGGGGGGGCTCCTCGGGGTAGCCACCACCTGGGCAAGGGAGAGGGCCACCTGGGGGTCACTCCTGCACTGGAGGTCAGATCCTTCAGGTCCTGGGGGCTGCGGGTGCAGAGTCTTTACCAGGCGTCGGGTCTTTGCAGCAGGCAGTCGCGGTCAGGGGGAGCCTCGGGATTCCCTCTGCAGGTGTCGCTGTGGGGGTTCAGGGGGTCAACTCTGGCTATTCACGGTCTCGTAGTCGCCGGGGAGTCCTCCCTGTGGTGTTTGTTCTCCACAAGTCGAGCTGGGGGCGTCGGGTGCAGAGTGCAAAGTCTCATGCTTCCGGCGGGAAACGTGTGTTGTTTCAAAGTTGCTCCTTTGTTGCAAAGTTGCAGTCTTTGGTGAACAGAGCCGCTGTCCTCAGGAGTTCTTGGTCCTTCTAGATGCAGGGTAGTCCTCTGAGGCTTCAGAGGTTGCTGGACCCTGGGAACGTGTCGCTGGAGCAGTGTCTTTAGAAGTGGGGAGACAGGCCAGTAGAGCTGGGGCCAAAGCAGTTGGTGTCTCCGTCTTCTCTGCAGGTTTTTCAGTTCAGCAGTCCTCTTCTTCTTAGGTTGCAGGAATCTGAGTTCCTAGGTTCAGGGGAGCCCCTAAATACTGAATTTAGGGGTGTGTTTAGGTCTGGGGGGTTAGTAGCCAATGGCTACTAGCCCTGAGGGTGGCTACACCCTCTTTGTGCCTCCTCTCTGAGGGGAGGGGGGCACATCCCTAATTCTATTGGGGGAATCCTCCATCTGCAAGATGGAGGATTTCTACAAGTTAGAGTCACCTCAGCTCAGGACACCTTAGGGGCTGTCCTGACTGGCCAGTGACTCCTCCTTGTTTTTCTCATTATCTCCTCCGGCCTTGCCGCCAAAAGTGGGGCCGTGGCCGGAGGGGGCGGGCAACTCCACTAGCTGGAGTGCCCTGGGGTGCTGTAACAAAGGGGGTGAGCCTTTGAGGCTCACCGCCAGGTGTTACAGTTCCTGCAGGGGGAGGTGTGAAGCACCTCCACCCAGTACAGGCTTTGTTACTAGCCACAGAGTGACAAAGGCACTCTCCCCATGTGGCCAGCAACATGTCTGGTGTGTGGCAGGCTGCTAAAACTAGTCAGCCTACACGGATAGTTGGTTAAGGTTTCAGGGGGCAGCTCTAAGGTGCCCTCTGGGGTGTATGTTACAATAAAATGTACACTGGCATCAGTGTGCATTTATTGTGCTGAGAAGTTTGATACCAAACTTCACAGTTTTCAGTGTAGCCATTATGGTGCTGTGGAGTTCATGCATGACAGACTCCCAGACCATATACTCTTATGGCTACCCTGCACTTACAATGTTTAAGGTTTTGCTTAGACACTGTAGGGGCATAGTGCTCATGCACTTATGCCCTCACCTATGGTATAGTGCACCCTGCCTTAGGGCTGTAAGGCCTGCTAGAGGGGTGACTTATCTATACTTCATAGGCAGTGTGAGGTTGGCATGGCACCCTGAGGGGAGTGCCATGTCGACTTAGTCGTTTTATCCCCACTAGCACACACAAGCTGGCAAGCAGTGTGTCTGTGCTGAGTGAGGGGTCCTCAGGGTGGCATAAGACATGCTGCAGCCCTTAGAGACCTTCCCTGGAATCAGGGCCCTTGGTACCAGGGGGACCAGTTACAAGGGACTTACCTGGATGCCAGGGTGTGCCAATTGTGGAAACAAAAGTACAGGTTAGGGAAAGAACACTGGTGCTGGGGCCTGGTTAGCAGGCCTCAGCACACTTTCAAATCAAAACTTAGCATCAGCAAAGGCAAAAAGTCAGGGGGTAACCATGCCAAGGAGGCATTTCCTTACACCGTGCTCCTACATAAAAAAAACAAGGGGTCATAGGTCCCAATCGCCTTTGCTAGTAGAGCCCTGACAAACACGGAGACCAGGTATGCTCAGATTGAGCACGAGGCACTAGCATTCCAGTGGGCCTGCCTTCATTTTCATTTGTACCTGTGTGGGCAGCAGTTCCAGGTCGTAACTGACCGCAAGCTGCTTCTCACACTATTCACTGGCACAGCTAGGACTGGACCCCTTCAAATTGAATGGTGGGCCATGCAGCTCCAACCATACACGTTTGAGTTGATGTAATGCCCATGAGTGAATAACTTAGCAGACTACCAATCGAGGCACCCACAATCAAAAACTGGTGCTGAAGAAACAGAAGAAGATGAAGGGGCTGAAGAGTTTTTGAGGCTGGTGGTGCATGATGCCTGCCCTTGGGAGCTTTCGATTGAAGAGATTAGGGAGTCCACAGAGCAGGGCATAAACATCTCAAAAGCAAAAGAAGTACTCTGTAGAAGGCAGTGGCACAACTTCTTGGCTGGCACCAAGGCACTGACGGCCAATGGGCAGGCCACCGTGAGCCTACTTTGGAGGATCAGAGATCAACTAAGCACCAGTGAGGAGGTTGTGCTTCTTCATGATCATACTACCTAAAACCCTGTGGGTATGAGTCTCCGAACTGACCCACCAAGGCCACCAGGGCATAGTGAAAGCAAAAGCACAGCTAAGGGACAAGTTATGAATCCCTAGCAATGACACCTGGGTGGATGACAAAATCAGAGGCTACCACCCCTGTGCCATTACTGTGCATAGAACACCATCTGCTCCAATAATAACTGAATAGCTATGTTTGAAGCCATGGTCCTGCATCAGCATGTACTTTGGTCGTTTTCTGGATGGCCCTCTCATGGCCGTAGTGATAGACAGCCACACAAAGCAACCCATCATGGAGTTAGTACCCTACACTCATTTTCAAGCGTGAAGCCCGCATTGGAGAAGATCTTTGCATTACTGGGGATCCCCAAGGAGATCAAAACTGATAATGGACCCCCATTCCAGAGGCAAGACTTCCATTCTTACCTGTGCAGTCTCAATGCCAAGCACCAGAAAGTGGCCCCACAGTGGCCACAGGCCAATGGTGATGGAGCACTTTATTTTTGGGCTGAACAGACCTCTATAATTTGGAGTGGGGCAAGGAGAAGCTGCGGATTGAAGCTTATACCGATTCTCAAAAGCCTACAGGGAGACACTGTACAGTACCACAAGGTGCTCCCCAAATGATCTGTTGATGCATAGACCCACCAGGGGTGTCATTCCCAAGGTGTCCAGTAAGAGTCCAGTCACTTTTGAAGTACAAGCCATCCAGAAGACTACAAATGACCTTGAAAGTAAATGGTCCCTGATCTGATTGTGGGATCATGCGGGATCTGCACCCTGGGTGGATATTCTGAACCCTGTTCACTTAAGAGGTGTGGGAGATCATCAACATCAAGAAATGATGTTCACCATACAGCACGGCCAATCCACTGTAGCCAGAAATGTTTCCTGGGTCAAGCGAGTTGGAGCACCAGCTGGGCATCAGGATGGCAGCCCAGGTGAAACTGATTACATGCTAGAGGGTGACAAGTTGATACCTAGCCCTCAACAAGGCTCACCACGAGTGGAGCAGGAGTATGCAGAGACAGCGTAAAAGCCAGTGAACCCTGGGAACTGTGTTGGTCTACCAAGGGAGGACACCAACACCAGAACAACCCTCTCAGACATTGATATGCCAGAGATCAAAATTTAATTAGCTGGAACCAGATGTATGGACTCATACCCAAACCGGAGCCAAGCCAGAAGGTGAGAGACTAAGGGCCAGATGTACGAAAATGCAATTTTGCATTTCTTAAGTAGCAACTTCATAGAAATCACTATTTAAAAGGTGCAAAATGCAATGTACTAAAATACAGATTTCCTTATAGGGATTCCTACAAAGTAGGAATCACTATTAGGAAATCACTATTGGGAAATCCCATTGCATTTGAATCAATGGGCTGGTTTTGCATTTCCTAAACGGCAATTTCTTGTTAGGATATCGCTATTTAGGAAATGCAAAACCAAGGATGGCAATGGGCAAAAGGACCCCCTTGGTGCACCCCAAAAATGGGGGTGCACCTGTAGAGCACTCATTTGCCTAATTTTGAATTTGCAACTGGTTACCATTGACATCAAGGCGAAGATGAATGCATCCCCTAAATATCCAAGTTGCATTTAGGAAATGCATGGTACATCAGAATAGGAATCGCAAATAGGAAACCCCTATTTGAGATTTCTTATTCTGGAAATCACAAATTGATAATTCTACAGTATAGGAATTGCAATTTGCGATTCCTTAAAGGGCTTTGTACATAAGAAAAGGCCAGTTTGCATTTCTAAATGGCCCAAATAGCGATTCAGACCATTAAGAAATGCAAATAAGTTTGCACATCTGGCCGTATGCCTGTTGTGTTCCAAGGAAAATGTTTTAAAAGTATTTTTGTAATAAAAGTTGGAAAGGATGTAGAGTGCCACCCGGCTCTACTATCCACGGCATAACATCACCACACCCCTAGGGCCTGGTGGAGCCCGAGTGTATAAATAAGGGGCAAAGTGGTTGCTCGAGGCCACTCAGTCACCTGTGTACAGCGTCATTGAGTGATTCGCGCTTTTAGGTCTAGGTGAGTTTCAGGCCCAGGGACGCCACAGTGGTAACATATAGTTGGAAAGCTAAAACCTGAAGTGGGTCAGCAAAGAGGGACAATGCAAACAGCAACTCGGTGGCGTGAATGGCCATTCACATGAGGTCACAACCCAGCAGACAGAGGTGGTCATTCTGACCCTGGCGGTCTTTGACCGCCAGGGCGGAGGACCGCGGGAGCACCGCCGACAGGCCGGCGGTGCTCCAATGGGGATTCCGACCGCGGCGGTAAAGCCGCGGTCGGACCGGCACCACTGGCGGGGTCCCGCCAGTGTACCGCCGCACCATTGAATCCTCCGCGGCGGCGCAGCTTGCTGCACCGCCGCGGGGATTCCGACCCCCCCTACCGCCATCCAGATCCCGGCGGTCGGACCGCCGGGATGCGGATGGCGGTAGGGGGGGTTGCGGGGCCCCTGGGGGCCCCTGCAGTGCCCATGCCACTGGCATGGGCATTGCAGGGGCCCCCGTAAGAGGGCCCCTACAAGTATTTCACTGTCTGCTGCGCAGACAGTGAAATACGCGACGGGTGCAACTGCACCCGTCGCACAGCTTCCACTCCGCCGGCTCGATTCCGAGCCGGCTTCATCGTGGAAGCCTCTTTCCCGCTGGGCTGGCGGGCGGTCTGAAGGCGACCGCCCGCCAGCCCAGCGGGAAAGTCAGAATTACCACCGCGGTCTTTCGACCGCGGAACGGTAATCTGACGGCGGGACTTTGGCGGGCGGCCTCCGCCGCCCGCCAAGGTCAGAATGAGGGCCAGAGACTGCTCTCTTTCTTTACGCTCCCTATTACAATGAGACTGATTTCATGGAAAGTGTCAAAACAAAGCAGGTGATGCGAATTGAGGCGTGAGTAATATGTGATTATTTGCTGCAGGATTCTAACCAATTAGCTTCGGAGGAGAAAGCGGTGTATTCTCGAAATGCTGAACATGCAATGAAATACATATCACTAATTTGAAACTGAGAACAGTTTTATGGCAGCTGCTTTCTTCGTGGATTTGTTCTCAACCTTAAGGATTCTTTGCGCTCTGCAAGCCACTAGAGATTATCCCTCTCCCCTTTCGTGTACAATCTGTGCTACAGTTTAAACAGAACTGGCACTTATAATGACAATTTTCCCTGTATGATCCTCCGCGGCCATTTTAATGGGGCGCTTGGGGAATAGTGGCGCCTCGTGGTGTTGATCAGCGAGCATAAGGAGGATCTCTGATAAAGCGTGTTTGATTAAAGCGTGCACAGCAGAATCTTCAGGGAGACGGCTCAGGTGTAGACAAATATGCTAGAACCAGAGACCATTTCATGTCAGAGGCATGCAGTCACGTGGAAGAAGCTGACAAGCTGGGGGCTGAAGTAAACTCAATTGCATTCCTGTATTCCTGCTACCCAAAGACGTCTGTACAGTATAGGTTTTTGTTTCCTTGCTATTCACAGTATATTTACTTAAGCTTTTATAACATCATTTTTATAGTTGCCAACATTCTTCATTTTTGTATTAACGTTCCATCATCTCAGAAAGGGGAAACACAAGAACGTTTTACTCTATCATTGTATGCATGTTTAAGTCTTAAATTGAGTAAATACTAACAGTCTTCAGCAATAGATGAGCCCCATTCTCTCTCAGTGAAGTACCATTAAGTTAATCTGCATGAACGATTACATCTAAGATAAATGCTAAATTCATTATCCTACTTGAATTGTAATTTAATCAAGGATACGGTGGTATCTTTATTCCTTAGTATAATACTCGAATAGCCGTAGAGCTTGTGATATCACGGTTTAAAAAAGCCCATTGTAACTCACCATCTATCTCGGACACTCATCCTGTTCATCAATGTAGTAGTTAACTCAGTACACAGCGTCCCTTGATGAGGTCCCCATATCTGCTTTTTATGCATTCTTCACCTCGAGCACAATGTGCTAATGGATCCAGTGCGCTAAGCTGTATATAAGTTTCCGTTTGCTGTGACAACTAATTCGAGCCACCGAGTTTACCCCTCTAACGAATTGAATGTTAAAACTGGCCCGACAGGAAGAGTCGAGGTCCCCGAGACATATGACGAACCGGTGATGTCATGTTTCTTGTCTTGATAAGAGGTACAGACTTATGAAACTTCATTCAGTATTACCATTAAAAATAGTAGCAGTAAGCTCACATATCTCTAGTGCTTGGAAACCACAGCGCCTACTAGAATAAAATACGTTCCAAACTAGAGCTTTATTTGCAAATAAAAAGGTGCCGGTGACCAAAGCCCTCTTCTTAAACACGCGGCTGCTGCAAAGAAATGTGCAAAAACGGAATACAGTGGTACAGCGTAATCCTGAAGCCATCGGGAGCCTCATCAGGCCATTCACAGCCACTCTCAGCCCCCTCAGCTCACTCTTGCAGCTTTCTTCTTTCTCCATTTGCGAGCTTTTTCGTTTTTAGGTGGAGCAAAGCAGGGTTTTTCCGCAGTGATGGTTTGTATCTGGGCTTTAAACCACGACCACCACTCACTCCTTCATGGGCTTGCCCTTCAAAAATCCTTTGTTTTCGCTGGTAAATGCTTTGCCTTTGTCCCTCCTTGAGGCGGTTTTGTTACCGCCTTCCATATCGTCCCTGTTACATGGCTAATTGCACTTTTGCCGATAACTTTGACTGCGAGCGAACTTCTTTTACCTTTTTTGTCTCTCCTGCCCGCTCACGGGGGGGCTTTGAATCGGCTCATTTTTTCTCAGGCACACTTCTGTCTCCTGTAACCATTATGAGAGATATGTACTTTAAAGGGTCGAAATTCAGGTGATTCCGGGGTTAAGCCTGACCGGAAATTCACTTAAATTGTGCGCGGACAGCATTTACAGGGATCTCTCAAACACATCTCTTGCGGAATCATAGAAGTCCGGACTAAAATATTCCTTCTTGTCCAAATACATCGCTCCCAGTCTTGCCAAGACACGCATATCTTTCTCATTTCTGTCATTCTTCCATTATGCTCTCTGTTGTGGTAAGTGTGAGTGACAATGGACTAATATTACTGCAGTGCAGGAAAACGTAGGGGTTTACCCAGATGGGACTCGAAACAACAATCCCTGGCTTAGGAGGCCAGTAACTTATCCATGAGGCCATTGGGGCTGTACATTGAACCATCTTGTCATCATGTTTCCTGAAGTAAGTGCTTCTGCGCAAGTGCATGATTCCGTACTAATATCTGCGTTATTTCTCTCTCAGTCACACTACTGTCTTGTTTCCATAGACACTGTTTTGCAAACAACTTTGCTGTCACTTGTCACTTCCCGAATTCCCAAAACTTCAACTGCTCCGTAGCAGAAATCTGCATCTAGGATGCATTAAAAGTTGGCAATCTTTGCTGAAAACGCGCTGGAATGCTACATTGAGTTCATTAGGTAGACAAAAGTGTCCGAATCATGAAAGTAAGTGAATCAAGGTGAATGAGGATTCAAGCTGTCACAGAGCAGTTACGACCTGTTTAGCTTCAGTACTCTCATCTTCAAAAGTCTGCTGCATACTGACTCGGGCAGTCCAGACCATGCAGATGCTGTCAGTGATGCCTGTTTTCTAGAGCACAGATTTGAGTTGGAAGAGGTGCTGAAGGTACAGAAGGTCTGGGATTACCAAAATGGCAGTTTTTTTTTTCTTTCGGGGGGGGGAGGAGGCACTGGGAGAAACTGGCAAGACCCCAGTGTCCAAATGATAAATTGGTGCACTGTCTCGGTTTACACAAAGAAGCAGACCAAGACAATCCATCACTGAGGTCACACTAACAATGGTCTGCACTTGGTGCATACATGAACTCTGACAGTTTTACTTGTGCATGGGAGAATGCATTGGTTAAAGATACTATTAAACACCGTGGCCCTGTTTTTTGTTGGAAACATCCCGGCCTCTTTTTAAAGCGGGAGCTGGGTTTTCCCTCCAGGCGAGGGCATTGTTATTGCACATGCCTGCAGGAGCATGCCAGAGCGGTTCTTAGAACCATGCAACCTCTTCCCAAGCAGTGCTGTTGGTGGTGCAACTTTTATTTGGTGCACAACAGTGCACTTTCTGACATATTTTGTGGCATTACACCCCTGCCTTTAATATGGTGCAAGCACAAAGAGGCAAAGAGCTCCTTCGTTTGCAGAGGGTCCACTCTCCCACTGAAATGAGGAAACATCCCCTTCTGATCTTTATGGTATATGTCTTGCACTGGTGCTCTCCATAGTACTGAAGGGGCCACTCTGGCTTCTGCAGTTGCTTATTTTAACACCAAAGTACATCAGGAGTTCTAACAATCGGCACACACTGCACTGTGCCCCTGGATCACTGTATGTATTATGGCCCCATGCATCCTATGCATTTAAATAGTTGGGTTGGAGAAGGAGGAGAGAAATGAAAAAGATGGGGATGATTGTCAGGCACCAGTAATTTCATTTTGGAATGTTTGAGAGGAGAGTGTAGTGCTGATAATGTAGTTAGAAGAAGGCAGCATGCCTTTCATTCTCCCCCCTCGATCTCCCTTCAATTTAGTGGAGCAGCAGACCTGGCACTGCAATAAATGCCAGACAACCTCTATAGACACCTAGGACCATATTCATGGGAAAGTGGTGCAGTGTAGTAAATCACCTTGCTGCACTGCGTTACTGGTAAAGGGCAGGAATGTGCCGGATTTAAGGCACACTGTACATTCCTGGCCTTTAACCCCTGTGCTGGTGCACAATGGGCTGCCTAGCACCAAGACAGACACCCTTGCACCATGATGCAAAAGTGCCTATGTTGCATGCAGTATTGTTTTTGTGCAGGAAAGTACCCCTTCCTGAACAAAAACAGTCCTGAGAGGCAAATTGCTCTATCTATGTGGGCTGCAGAATGCAGTAAACACAGAAAGAGGAAATAGCGAGGAAAAATAAACATAATTCTCCTTGCTGCGTCTTCAGGGGAGGTTATATTTTTTGTGCATTCCCAAGCTTACAAGGTTTAAGTCTGGAAATGCATCAAAAACCATGGGAGTTGCGTGGGAATGCCTTCCATGCGCAGAGTAATGCAACACAGATTTTTAATTGTATTGTTCAATATTTTTTGGAGTCACTCAAAATGACGCAAAGGGGCTTTGCAGGACTTTAAAAATATGACTTAGATGTTTGTCACATATGTACCATGATGCATGGTGCAAGCATCATGCACATCCTGCCTAAATATGCCCCCTAGTCTTTGCTCTCCATTCAAGGTCTTGTATAGTTTTCCCCACGCCCTCATTGAATGTGAATGTTTTCCATTTACACACCTTTATTAGGGGTACATCTAGATTGGAAAGCTTTAAATAGATTTTTTTATTTATTCTCTGAAAATGTGATCCTTGTTATACATGGAGGATTGGGGAGTGCAGCACTTGAGTTACTTTAAGGTAATTTTTGTGAGTTACTGTACCTGCCTCTTGTGTTGCCTGGTACCACACATATTAGCAATGTGGTGTTTGCTATGTTCTGGCAGACTGTTGTGTTTATTAAACTATTACTTCTGGTTCCTTGACTGGCAGAACACCATTTACAAATCTGTGCTTATTTTAGTTTTTTGAATATTTGTAAATTCAGTCTGTTGCCCTTCACAAAAACAGGTCCATATTCATGTCCAACATCTAATCATTTTCCTGTTTACGGTACCATTCATTAAACTTATGTCTGTCACATTGTCCAAAAAGTGAATTTTGCATCGCCTGACCAGGCCATTGTGAAGAAATCTATAGGTTAGGATCACTTATCTTCCTTTGTGGTGGCATACAGATTTGCTAATCCTGCCATCTTAATCCTTGTTTGTGTGTTGCCTTAAATTAGCTGTTTGAGGTAATTATGTCATCGAACTCCTGGAATTCAGCTTTGCCTTTCATACTAATGAATGTGTGTTATTTCTTCTCCCCTCGGTTATTCCTTTTTGTATATATTTCACTCTCTGTATTTCACACCTAACAAGTCTTCAAATTTCTAGGAGAATATTGAAGAAAATGGGGAAGGAACATTAGATTCCAGATGAGGTGGCTCTCCGCTGTCGACCCCTGGTCCCCAAGGAGATTAGTGAAGGCTGTCAGGTGTGCCTCAGCTTTGTTTCTGGTGAACTAAAAACCGTAGGTGGCTCAATGAGTTACACTTACCACATTAGTAATGTCCTGGTTCAGAGAACTGAACCTGTGCAGTCGGGTAGGGTTACATTGAAGTGGCAACCAAAAGTAGCTTAGAGATGAGGCTCTGCCAGCTGCAGAAGGCTTCATGGGCATAGAAAATGGCTGGTATATCCAAAAAAACTAAGAAACGTGAATGACTGCCATAGCCTCACGTTCTACTTGGATGTAAATGCAAGTTATATGTTGAGGTAGCAGAAGATGTCAGCAGCGTTTCCCTCTTTTTACCAACATCAGCTGCTTCTAATGTATAGTTAAAAGCAAAAATGACATATGTAGAACATGACAGGTCTGTCTCAACCTGCACACGTTCTTATTCATGAAGCCAGTGAGGCAGCAGTGCAGGCAATATCCAAATATAAGAGTCAAGCGCAAAGGGAGAAATATCTGCTTATAGTAAAGACAGTTGCCTGCTTTAAGGTGAAAGCTATCCCTATTTTGATGCCCTTAACATAAGTGCAAAAAAAAAAAAAACACAGACTGATTTACAAACAATGAATGTTAAACAAGTTAAGGTAATGTATGTCAGCGGTTTGGTTCCTCTCATTTCACATGTTTTACTTCATCTTGTATTCCCTAACACTGTTAGTTATTTCATCATGTTGTGTTCTGAATTATTTTGTTCAGTTTATTACTCTTGTATAGTTCATACTTTGAGCCGTGACAGGTGTGTATGAGGAGCTTTGATTGAGAGCTCCGGCACTCAGGCGAAGGCAAGCACAGTGCCTGTCCAGGGGCGTCCTCTCTACAGAGCACACAGAACAGTGGTCATGTATTCTAGCTGAATCTTAAATTCTGTGGAATGTGTGAAGGGGGCACACAGATGTGAAAATATTAACAAGGCAAAGGAAATAAGTAGCTTAAATGTGAGTGAGAACAGTGTGTTTGGAAGGGGTGAGGGAAATGCGAGGAAGCGCATTTGAGGAAGAGTGAAAAGTGGGTACTGTGGGATAAAAATACAATTGAAGATGTGCAGATGGGCCAAGATGTGCGAAAAAAAGGTCAAACATACCTAACATAAAAAGCACATAACTAAAGGTTGAAGCTGTTTCCACACGCCTAAATACTATTTAATTCACACTCACTGTTTCAGAAGTGAAACATTTCCAATGTTAAATGAGTAACAACAATTATTTGTGCCAAATATTTATCTTAAACAGCTAAGAATCACTGACAAAGCCAATCCTACTGACAGATTTTAAGTGCATCTCAGATATTGTTATGTATTTGAATACATGGGTAACCAGAATTCTGGTCATGCAGCAGTCTATAGGAATGAGAAATGTAGTTTACATGTTCCCTTTTAGAGAGCCACCATTATTTTAATCCCACTTAAAGATGTGTCAGCACATGTTTCAATATGACTGATTACAACCAGCAGCGGTAGGTTCTTCCTGAAGCCTGGTTAGAACATTGGGGGTTATTACAACTTTGGAGGAGGTGTTAATCTGTCCCAAAAGTGACGGTAAAGTGACGGATATACCACCAGCCGTATTACGAGTCCATTATATCCTATGGAACTCGCAATACGGCTGGTGGGATATCCGTCACATTTGGGACGGATTAACACCTCCTACAAAGTTGTAATAACCGCCTTTGTCTTCTAAGTTGATGCCACATGCAGTGTGCGACACTTGGCAAGCACACTTTTTAAAGGGCCTGAAGTTGTTGTGTAGTACAATGTCATATTACAGTAACTATTGAAAATCTTAATGCAGTGAGCAAAGGGACAGTTTTTAGGGTCGGGTTCGCAAGCGTTCTAGCCTGTTGTAAGTCCTCTGTGGGATTTTAACCATGCCCACCACATGTCCATCAGTTTTGTTGGTTTGTGGGCTTGCCTTTTAAAATTTTCTTGATTTAATTTGTGAAAGGCATGGATACGCCATGCCTTTTCCGATACTTAGCCCTCCTTGAGTGCATCAACCAACTACTGAAAACATACAAGGCTCTATGTTTTCTTCATGGCTTCTGGACTAATTTTTCTATTTATTTAATATGTAGCACAATCTCACTAGGCAGTAATCGAGTGCCTTCCATGACATCGACACAGTAACATTGGTTATTCCATACCTGCTGATAGGTTTGACTGCAAACAAACTTCTGTTTCACGCTTATGCTGAAGCCGCTTTGAAACACTTATGTGAAACTGCTTTACTTTTCATTTTCAATTTATGGGGAAAGAAAAGTCTGGTTAAGACTTTACAATGCTAATAGTTCTAAGTCGAGCAAATGTGAGACCCATTGCATTGCAAATGCTTGTTCTCTTCCTCCGTCTTTCCCATACATGTATTTTGATCACAGCAAATTCTTGAGGCAGAAAAAGAAGTGCCGGCCCTCAAAAATAGGTGCCAGTGACCCGCACCAGAAACATCAAGCACAAATTATGCACTGTTCCAAACTAAATAGTTATTCTCAAATAGTTCAAGAGAAACAAATAGTATACATATGTTACTGCAACATCCACACTGCAATATGTCTCTCTTCATAATAATTCACCACTAAGCACAGCTTGCTGCCAAGAAAGGATGGTGCATAATATTTAAGAGTAGAACATGTTCCAGAAATGACATGTTCCCCCACTGACTGGGCCTAAAACAACATTGTCACTGATCAGGTGTTAGCTGGCATATAGACAAATCCAGTGCAGATTATACCCTTTAACAAATACATTTTCACCTGTACCATTTACAGACTTTATTTAAATAGTTTTTTTTATATGTAATACAAATCCTGTCTAATGGTGAAGTTGGATTTTATTAAATATACTGGAAATTTAACTTTTTAAAGGGTAAGTTTCCCATACCTGAACTGCTAGATGCTAATCTGCATTAGCGGTCCAACCACTTCCCATCCTGTACTTGGCCAGAAAGTGGCTTGAACGAGGTATGCAAATTGCTCCCACAGAAAAAACGATAGCCTGGGAGTGGGGAACTGTTTTTCTTCCCCTGGGAGAAAGACCACTATGGGTGGGCCCAGGAACTTAATTAACTTCAAAGGAGGCTTACTTGCTACAAGTAAGTGTTAGGTGGCATCTTGAAAGACCCCGGTATTTTTCCCCCTAGAGAAGCTGGCACCAAACCCAGTGAGAGGAAGGCTACTCCTGAAACTGTTCTTGAGTGACCACAGATGTAGGAGCTGCTCATTACACTGGCTACACATCTGGGTGGGCACATAGGCTCTGCACAAGTGAAGGAGGTTTTCTCTGTCTTGTATTTTGAGAGTGCAGGACACTATGGGATTGAAAGACGCTATGGGATTATTTGTAGTGGGACAAACAGGAACTACTAAAAGAGTGGGTAGTAGTGCCACTACAAACCTTTACCTTATTGTTTATGGAGTGCCCAGCAGATGCCATTCATAAATATGGCACTTTAAAGTAACATCCCCAGAACACTTACTGGATCATTGGAAGATTAGAAGACCTGAGAGGAGCCCTGATAGACTGGACCTGCTCCTTCTTGTACCCAGGACAGAGAAGGGGACTCCAAGGGTCAGTTGCGTGACCTCCTGTGGGGCTGTAAGGACACCACATGATGCAAGAGGCCTTTTCCTGAAGTGCCCAACTGACTAGTGGCACCTTGACCTGGGCTGGACTTTACTGTTGGCCTCTGCCTGACACCCTGAGACTCCCTCAGTGCCTTACCCAAAGGTCCAGGGGGGCCTTAGAAATGCACACCTGTATTTTTTTGGCACCAGACAAAAGTTTGGAAACGTTTAAAAATGTTTCTTTCAGAGTTCAACCCATGGCAGTTCCACAGTATTGAATTAAATTACAGTTTTGTCTGACTCAAGGCTTCTAGCACCTCTGAAAAAATGATGAATTCCCATTGTGCAGTGGGACTTAGAACATTTTCAGTGAGAAATCTCCAGAGCTAAAGAGATCCAGCAGGACCAATCTTCTCCAAATACTCAGCTTTCCACCGTAGCAGCAACAACTTTGGCTCTGGCTCTCTCACAAAAGTTTTTTCTTTTCAAAAACTGACAAAAGTGTTTAAGCTCAGACAATATGTCAATGCTTCTCTTCTCTCCAGAAAAGTGACAAATTCTGTTTGTGAATTAGGACTTAGAAAAAGTTTTTAACTTTGTGACTTCCAGACTTTCACCAGGACCGATCCACCTGTTGCATCTGACTAGGGCTTCATCTCAGTCAGCCTTAAATCACAGCTAGGTCCCAGTTTACCTCTTCCACAGACTATCAGTGATGCAAATTTTACTGAAAAGTTTAAGTATTTATGTCCTCGGTTCCCCTTATTGATTTTTGTTGTTTGTTGTCATTTTGTTTATTTATATTACTCGATTTTTATAATTCAGTTAGGGATCTTTATTTCTTGGATTTTTTACTTTATTACTATTTTGGTTGTGTATAAATACTTTAGACAAGTTAAGCCTGCCTGCTTTGTGCCATATCTACTAAGTGTGTTTAGTTCAAATTCATTTAGTGACTTTGAGAGTTCACCCGGTGAAGAAGTGTTAATATTCTTTGAGATGGACAGCTACCCACACCAAATAGTAATCCACTTTCTTCCAGTAAATTTTTTATTTTTATTCCAGTATTGTAGATCTAACGTTTTACTCTATTTTGCCCTTTAGGAATATATCCTACAGCTCATGCTGCTGGTAGTAACATCATGTAAGCTGAAATCACGTTTTCGAGGAACAGAAGGGAACATTCCTTTTTCACTCTTGCTCCTCATATGTGTACTTGGTATCTGTACAGGAATCTGGCACAAGTAAGCTGCTATTGTAAGGTAAAAAAGAAATAGTGGAATACTGGTCAGGTGACTCTTGTATTGTGAACATCAAGTTTGTTGAATTGTTGTCAAAGTGAGAAAATTGCTTTTTTATGAAGAATTTGGGAATACATGACAAAACAGACAGCAGAAAAGGAAGACAAGTAAAAAGCACAATTAAGTAGGTAAGTACAAAAGCGAATAGGAGTAATTGAGAGGAAAGAGAAACTAGAGAATAAGTAAGGGTAGAGGTCATACAGATAAGGATAGTGGTAGAGAAACCTTTGGAAGAGGTAGAAGCAGCAGCAGGTAAGTAGAGGTAGTCATCCTAAAGTACAGGTAGAGTAACAATGCTAGAGTATAGCCTGAGTTAGAGGTAATAGGGTATTGATCGTAGTAGAGCCTTTGGGGTATGAGTTAAATTTAGGTCATGGAGCACAGGGGCCATTTTATATGTCAGGACATGCATATGGTTAGAAGGAGTGTGGTAAGTCCAGTAATAAGGTTGTAGAGGTTACGGGCAATAGAGAGGAATAGAAGAAGCAGGACATAGGTGTTCATTCACATTCTATGGTACAGCTATAAATACAGAATTTTAAGATAATGACATGAGTGCAGATATAGGGTACGGACAGGGTAGTGGTTCTGTGGTTGACCTAGAGGATGGAGACTGTAGGGTATTTGCAATAAGAGAAAAACATAGTTGGGGGAGAATGGGGGTTGAAACTAGTTAGAGCATCAGAACAGACATGAAGAAACAAAAGAGGTATACACTGTCAAGGGGTTCTGCACATAAACAAGAAAAATATATAACATAGGTAAAGAATTTGGGGAGGTGGTGGTTTAGACTTAAAGAAAGGAATTATGAAGAATGTATCAACAGGAAGGACATTTAGTGGAAAGGATTTACATTCTTGGAAATGTCTTTCACTTGGAAATTTGTTAAGCCATAGGTTTCTAATAAAAACTTCTTGTTAGAAATGGGGTCTTTGGTTGACAGTCAGCTTACTCCCTGTTCAAGCAAGGACCCTCACTCTAGTCAGGGTAAAAGAGAATCACCCTCAGCTAACCCCTGCTTACCCCCTTGGTAGCTTGGCAGAGCAGTAGGCTTAACTTCAGAGTGCTAGGTGTAAAGAATTTGTACCACACACACAGTAACTTAATGAAAACACTACAAAATGACACAAAAACAGTTTTGAAAAATAGGAAATATTCATCTAAACAAAACAAGACCAAAATGACAAAAATCCACAATACACAAGTCAAGTTATCAATTAAAAATCAAAAAGAGTCTTTAAGTAGTTTTAAACATACACTAGCGCTGTCAGTGTGAAAAAGTACCTTGGACGTGTCAAAAATAACCCCGTACGGGCGAGTGCGCATCAAAAAGGGCTTGCGATGCATTGCTTCTACTCACAAGCGGGACCATGCGTCATTTCTCCTTCCGCCGGGTTGGGCGCGTCATTTCTTCTCTCCACAGGAGAGCGATGCATTGGTCCAGTCAGCACTCTCGGGTCCGGGCAGGCCTTGCGTTGTTTTTCCATGCACATCGGTACTTGAGTCGGAAATCCAGCCACACGATGATCCGAAAACCCCGCAGTGCAGGTTGTGATCTCCCAGTCTCCGTCAGCAATGCTGCACGTCGTTTCTCCTGCTCTGTGCGTCGATTCTTCGATTGCGTTCCATACGAGGGTCGTTTCTCAGCCGCAGATCGGAGTCGTGTCGATCTTTTACCCACATGCCGCTCTGTGCGTCGATTTCCGTGTCTTTAGGCTGCCAGCCTTTCCTTTCAGGGTCCCAGGAACTGGATGGGCACCACAGGGCTGAGTAGGAGTCTCTCCAGAGACTCCATGTGCTGGCAGAGAGAGGTCTTTGCTGTCCCTGAGACTTCAAACAACAGGAAGCAAGCTCTAAATCAAGCCCTTGGAGATTTCTACTCAAGATGGAAGGCACACAAAGTCTAGTCTTTGCCCTCTGACTCTGGCAGAAGCAGCAACTGCAGGATAGCTACACAAAGCACAGTCACAGGCAGGGCAGTTCTTCTTCCTCAACTCTTCTCCAGGCCGAGGTTCCTCTTGTTTCCAGAAAGGTTTTCCAAAGTCTGTGGTTTTGGATGCCCTTTGTATACCCAATTTCTCATTTGAAGTAGGCCTACTTCAAAGTAAAGTCTCTTTTAAATGTGAAATCCTGCCTTGCCTAGGCCAGGCCCCAGACACTCACCAGAGGGTTGGAGACTGCATTGTGTGAGGGCAGGAATAGCCCTTTCAGGTGTGAGTGACCACTCCTCCCCTTCCTCCTAGCACAGATGGCTCATAAGGATATACAGGCTACACCTCAGCTCCCTTTGTTTCACAGTCTAGTGTGAGGTGCAACCAGCCCAACTGTCAAACTGACCTATATAGGAAATCCACAAACAGGCAGAGTCACAGAAATGGTATAAGCAAGAAAATGCCCACTTTCTGAAATTGGCATTTTCAAACACACAATCTCAAAATCAACTTTACTAAAAGATGTATTTTAAATTGCGAGCTCAGAGACCCCAAACTCCACATGTCCATCCACTCCCAAAGGGAATCTACACTTTAATCATATTTAAAGGTAACCCCCATGTTAACCTATGAGAGGGACTGGCCTTGCAACAGTGAAAAACAAATTTAGCAATATTTCACTACCAGGACATATAAAACACATTACTATGGGGGTCATTACGACCTCGGCGGTCTTGGAAAAAGACCGCCGAGGCCGCGGGAGACAGAATACCGCCATTGCCGGCGGTATTCCTGTCTCCCTATTATGACATTTCCGCTGGGCCAGCGGACGGTAACAGTGTTACCGTCCGTTGGCCCAGCGGAAATGTCACATCAACATTGCAGCCGGCTCGTAATAGAGCCAGCGGCAATGCTGATGTGCAGCGGGTGCAGTAGCACCCGTTGCACATTTCACAGCCCGAAATTCGGGCAGTGAAATGCACGAAGGGGCTATGCCTGGGGGCCCCTGCACTGCCCATGCCAAGTGCATGGGCAGTGCAGGGGCCCCCAGGGGCACCCCAAGTCCCCTTACCGCCAGCCTTTCAATGGCGGTGTTTACCGCCACGGACAGGCTGGCGGTCGGGGACTCATAATCCCCAGGGCAGCGGTGCTTGCACCGCTGCCCTGGGGATTATGACCGCCAGGCGGAATCCTGGCGGTATATTGGAGGGGCCGGCGGTATGGCCGTGGCAATTGTGCCACGGTCATAATTGCTGGCGGAACACCACCAGCCTGTTGGCGGTGTTACCGCCACCTTACCGCCGGCCGCCAGGGTCGTAATGACCCCCTATATGTCCTACCTTAACCATACACTGCACCCTGCCCTTGGGGCTACCTAGGGCCTAACTTAGGTTGTCTGACATGTAAGAAAAGGGAAGGCTTAGGCCTGGCAAGTGGGTACACTTGCCAAGTCGAATTTACAGTTAAAACTGCACACACAGACACTGCAGTGGCAGGTCTGAGACATGATTACAGATCTACCTATGTGGGTGGCACAACCAGTGCCGCAGGCCCACTAGTAGCATTTGATTTACAGGCCCTGGCAACTCTAGTGCATTTTACTAGGGACTTACTAGTAAGCCAAATATGCCAATCATGGGTAAGGCAATTACATACACATTTTGTAAAGGAGCACATGCACTTTAGCACTGGTTAGCAGTAGTAAAGTGCCCAGAGTAACACAAACAGTAAAATCAGAGTCCAGCACACATCAACAACCTGGTGAACAGAGGAAAAAAGTAAAGGGAGACCACGCCAAGGATAAAAAGTCTAACACTTCTCCTGGACAGGATCCCTCAAGGAAGTTTATATCTTAAGTACGTTTATCTTAAGACTTATGTGCACCAAAATTGGTAGTTGTCTTACTAGAGTAACTTTTATGCAAATTGAAATAAATATGGTTGTCTGTTGAAGCCATGCATTTGCAGCTGAGCATAATTTAGAAAGCTATCTCTACTGCAGAGGTCTAAATTCCAAATGTGTGGAAGAAAATAAATCAAGGAAACATAGTTATCATGTTGGATTTTCTTACACCCTTAATGGTAGTGAGATAACCATGGACTATGCTTTTTAAATAAGACATGGTATTCTTTTCTTTATACCCCTGAAAACAGATCAAGGAGGTTTCCCTAAACACACTTAATTTAGATTGCCTGATTAGGTCATTTTCAACACCCATGTTAGTCTTTTGTGAAAAATATCAGTTTGTACTTTTGTTACTTCAGAATGTTTCTTAAGATATATTTGCATTATAAGTGGGGTCTATTAGGTGCAATGCTTAAGGTATAAAGTCAACCACAAACCACATAGCCTGTTAATTGAGAGTTAGAATATGATGATGGTTTGTCAAACCTGCCTTAAGCAAGAGTGTGAAGTTGCCAGGCTGGGATCAAGAAGACCCTGCTCTTGGAAAGGACACCCTGCGTATGTGAGGCACAATGGTTTGCCTAGGAGAAATGCCTGTCTTGGACATGGGCCTTTTGGTAGGTTCATCCCTGACTGCTTGCCTGCTTCTTCCTATTTTTCTCTCCTCTCTCTGTTGGCTCTAGGACTCTGAGCACTTTATCACCGCTGATCAGTGCTGTAGTGCATGTGCTCTGCCTTCTGAAGTTGGTATGATTGGCTTATACCTAATTTGGATATTTAATTTACCCGTAAGTCCCTTGTACAGTGGTATCTCTATACCCAGGGCCTGTAAATTAAATGCTACTAGTGAGCCAGCAGCGCTGCTTGCGCCACCCAATGAAGTAGCCTTTCAAACCTGTCTCAGGCCTGCTAGCACAGGGTCTGCGTACGCAGTTTTCTGCCACAGAGACCTGGCATCTAAATTTACTTGCCATGCCCAGAACTCCAATTTTGCTACATGTAAGTCACCCCTAAGGTATACTCTAGCTAGCCCTCTGGGCAGGGTGCTATGTATGTAGAAGGCAGAACATGTGCCAGGTTGTGTGGCCTGTCCTGGTAGTGACAAACAGCCTATTTGGTTTCTTACTGCTGTGAGTGCTGCCTTCTCATAGGATTGTATTGGAAATGCCCTGCCTTATGTCTAGGGGGTATTGTCTGATTTATGAGGGGTAGCGTAGGCATGTTTAATATGGTTGTAATGGTAGTGAGAAATGCTATTTACTGGTGTAAGTCGATTTTTTATTACTATTGTAGAAATACCACTTCTAGAAAGTGAGCATTTCTCTGTGCTTATGACTCTGGTATTTTGCAGCTTGACTCCAATCCACGTCTGGGCAGAGTGACAGTTGGGCTTTGTGCATACATTTCAGACAGCCTGTACACAGGGAGGGTGGAGGTGTCACAGAGATGCATCTACATACTGAACAGTCTTCCTGAGTTGAGAGAAGGGAGAGGCGGGCACACATGCATTTCTAAAGGCTCTGCCCTGGCCTCACACAAAAGGCTTGTTTACCCCCAACTGATGTTTGGAGCCTGTGCTGGAGGAGAGAGGGGGCACTCCCAGAACCAGTTGTAACTGGTTGGAACCTCCTCCCCCTTCTTTGTTACCACACTGTAAAACTGAGTATAAGTACAGGAGAGCTTTCCTCACAATTTAATGACATTTTGGAACTGGACACATAATGCTGGAGGGACTCACCAGGAACTGCCATGGACTGCTGCTGCTGTGCTAACCTGTGATCTGCTTGGTGTATTAACCTTGTGCTGGCCTGCTGCTGGGCCCTGCCGCCCGGTGCTTCTTGTGTACTTTGCTCCCCAGGGGCAGGGTGCTGTGGCTCCTGACCCCTGCAACAGTCTGAAGCGCATGAGGAGTGCTTCTTCTTCTTTGGTCAAGCGCCTGGAGGGCTCTCTGATTTTTCATCAACCAGCGCTTTGATATCACCTTGCTTTATTGCCCCCAGTGCTTGAAAGCACTTTCCTTCTGCCAGAATCACTGCAACAAACCAGGCTTATTGAAGGTCCCTAGCGATTTTGGAAGCTGTTTTGTGTAAGCGGGAGTGACGCGCTGTTCTTGGGACCCCCTGGGCACCATTGAGGAAGGAAAAGGAGCGAGCGTGCTCCTACCAAGCCCCAGGGGTGAGACGCCCACTGAGGAGCACCCCTGCGGCACAAGCAGGCACCCACTCTGTTGCCTGCTGTCTCGTATGGCCCAGGCGAGCTGCAGTCTGCATTGGGAAGCCAGCCGAGGGAAGGAAGCCTCATTGGACTCTCCCCCTCCCCACAGAGTCCCTTTTGTATTGTGGACGGGCAGAGGGGAAGGAAGCCTCATCGGAGCTTCACCCTGCCCCAATGAAGCCCTGATTAATCTGCTGAGACTGCGGGCGGGGCAGAAGCTTTGCCAGATGACCCCCACCCCGTAGGTCTCCCATGGGGCCCCTAAGTGATGTGTGCTTTGACCCCGCCCAGAGAGCCAGTTGTCCTGGGGGCCCCCAGAGATCACAGGCCCCAGGAGGGGCCTGTTATGTAAACCAGAGAGGGTACGTGTTGCCCCCTACCCCCAAATGATCGCGAGGCACATGTTTTCACACAGTGGATCGCCAGGGGCCCCCTTTGTTATTCTTGGCACTGGAAGTGCCTTTTTCATCATAAAACAGGTACTTTTCTTGACAAACATAATTCAGATGTTCCTGGTGTGGACATTGTGGATCATTATATTTTACTGATTTTTTTTTTTTTATGATGTGTTACATATATGTTTGCTAATGTTCCTTTTTTGGGCATTCTAGGCTGATGTATTCTTATGACTTGCCAATAGTTTTTTTTTTATGTTCCTGATATTGGCATTTATGATATTTCTATGACAAGTGCATTTATCTTGTAAGGTGATTCCTGACTACAGCTTATGTTGCAAAATAATAAGTAACCTGTGTGATATGTGTGACTACTGCTGGTTCTGCAGAGTAACTATTGCATAACGTTCTGAAAACTGCTTGGATAGCAGGATATTACTGACGTGGAGTTTGGTCTAATAATTGCGTTGTGTACAATACAGTATATTTTCATATAACTTGGGGTTGTGTTTCCTTTGTGGTGGGGATAGTGTGTCACGTGTGTTGTGTGTGTTGTGCAAACGCTTTACACATTGGCTCTGGGATAGGCTTGACTGCTCGTGCCAAGCTACCAAGGGGGTGAGCAGGGGTTATCTTGGACGTGTAACTCCCTTGCCCTGAGTAGAGTGGGTGGGTTCTCCCTGGCTTACATGCATACCCTAGCCAACTAGAAACCCCATTTCTAACACTGTCTGATTGAGAAAACATGACACCTGAACAGGAGTGACAATGTTGTGGTTAAAGATAGGGAAAATAATTTCCGAAGGCATAGAGGAGGCAGCTGGAATCAACCTGAATGTCACTGTGGGCTCCATGAGAATTTCAGGCATGCAAAGGGTGAGAAGAGGACTATTGGGGTAATCGTTAAGGTTGGTCACTGGTGTCTTTTAGCACCCTTTGGAACCAGATATTGCAGCTAAGTATGGGTCTTCTTGTATTGTTGAGACCTAGCAAGAGAACAATAATTTTGCCAAAGAAGAAAAATTCTGTGAGAATATTGACAAACCTAGTCTTACCATTACTTTGCATGACATTGTATGGTATGCACTGTCATTTTGGTGTGCTAATTGTTCACTTATTTTATCTCTATTTTTGCATGTAATCTATAAGAAGAGGTAATTGTAGTCAGTTACAGCAGAGTGTGCATTTCAAAGTAAGTGGGGTCTTACATTTTGAGTGGATGGAGTGTACAGTCACAGTAAGAAGGATTGGTTTTTTATCTTTTTACTAAGTGCCAGGACATATCTAGAGGCAATTAATTCTTTGTGAGTCACACTCTGAGAGAAATGAGTGGACAGAGTGTAGAGTCACTGTAAGAAGGATTAGTTTTATATCTTTTTTCTAAGTGGTAGGTTACATCTGGAGACAATGAATCCATTGTGAGTCACACTCTGAGAGAAATTACTGTAAAACAACACCATGAGCAGTTTGGCTTTACATAGTTTTTTAGAGGTTTGATTGTTTGAACAGGTTAAATGGTTTATGAGTTGCACTATTTGTGGATGCGGTCTAGGGGTATATCCTGGTTGGATGTACTTTTCTAGTTTTGTTTTGTGGTTAGTTGGTCTGAGAAAGTGCCTCTTTTTGCGTAGTCATCCCCAATTGTTGTGAACTAATGCTGCTGGCTTTTGAAATCTGCACAATGGTCAGCGCCACTGAGTCCCAGTTTATGTGTTCTGACCCCTAAAACATGGTAAAATTGGCTAACCTTTAATTGGTATACACAACTGTTAGACCTAGCATCCTTGGTGTGATTTTTCCGTTTTACTTTTTGCCTTCAACCCTCCAGTTTGCTGACTTCGTTTTTTCTGGCATTATGGTTCTGCACACTTTACACTGCTAACCAGTGCTAACATGCTTGGGCTCTCTCTTTAAAACATGGTAGAATTGGCTTATATTTACTTGTCATTTTCAATTTGCTGATAAGACCCTAGTGAAATGGTAGTACCTGTGGCCAGGGCCTATCAAATAAATGATATCAGTGGGCCTGCATCCCTGATTGAACCACCCACTCAAGTAGCAATTATATCTTTTTCCTAAGTGCTAGATTCCTTTGTGAGTCACAGTCTGAGAGAAACGACTGTAAAACCACATCATGAGCAATTCGGCTTTACATCATTTTTTTAGTAGAGGTGTGAATGTTTGTGTGGGTTACATGGTTAATGAGTTGCAGTATTTGTGGATGTGGTCTATGGGTGAATGTACTTTCCTAGTTTTGTATTGCTGTTAGTTGATTTAGGAGGCTGGCCTGGCTTGTAGTGGGTACCAAGGGGTACTTATACTCTGTGCCAGGTCCAGTTATCCCTTATTAGTGTAGAAGAGGTGTTTCTAGCAGCTTAGGCTGATAGAAAGTAGCTATAGCAGAGCAGCTTAGGCTGAACGAGGAGACATGCAAAGCTCCTACTATACCACTGGTGTCATATGCACGATATCATAAGAAAAGACAATACACAGATATACTAAAAATAAAGGTACTTTATTTTTATGACAATATGCCAAAAGTATCTCAGTGAGTACCCTCAGTATGAGGATGCCAGATATACACAAGATATATGTACACAATACCAAAAATATGCAGTAATAGCAAAAGGAAGTAATGCAAGCAATGTAAAGTTACAGTAGATTGCAATAGGAGCACATAGGTATAGGGGCAACACAAACCATATACTCCAAAAGTGGAATGCGAACCACAAATGGACCCCAAACCTGTGTGAGCTTGTAGAGGGTCGCTGGGGCTGTAAGAAAACAGTGAGGGTTAGAAAAATAGCCCAACCCAAGACCCTGAAAAGTAGGTGTAAAGTGCACCTATATTCCCCAGAGAGCACAGAAGTCGTGATAGGGGAATTCTGCAAGGAAGACCAACGCCAGCAATGCAACAAAAGTGGATTTCCGGACGAGAGTACCTGTGGGACAAGGGGACCAAGTCAAAGAGTCGCGACAACGTTGAGATTGGGCAGATGCCCAGGAAATGCCAGTTGAGGGTGCAAAGAAGCTGCCACTGGATGGTAGAAGCTGTGGATTCTGCAAGACCGAAGAGGACTAGGAACTTCCTCTTTGGAGGATAGATGTCCCACGTCATGAAGAAGCTTGCAGAGGTGTTTCCACGCAGAAAGACCGCAAACAAGCCTTGCTAGCTGCAAGGGTCGCGGTTAGGGTTTTTGGATGCTGCTGTGGACCAGGAGAGACCAGGATGTCGTCACTTGGATGAGGAGACAGAGGGGGCACCCAGCAAGTCAAGGAGCCCTCACAGAAGCAGGCAGCACCCGTAGAAGTGCCAGAACAGGCACTACAAAGAGGAGTGAAACGGAGCTCACCCGAAGACACAAAAGGAAGTCCAACTCAGGAGATTGTGCACTGCAGGTTAGAGTGTCGGGGACCCAGGCTTGGCTGTGCACAAAGGAACTCCTGGAAGAGTGCACAGGAGCCGGAGCAGCTGCAAATCATGCGGTGCCCAGCAATGCAGTCTAGCGTGGGGAGGCAAGGACTTATCTCCACCAAACTTGGACTGAAGAGTCACTGGACTGTGGGAGTCACTTGGACAGAGTTGCTGAGTTCCAGGGACCACGCTCATCGTGCTAAGAGGGGATCCAGACGACCGGTGATGCAGTCTTTTGTTTCCTGCGGTTGCAGGGGGAAGATTCTGTCGACCCACGGGAGATTTCTTCAGAGCTCCTGGTGCAAGAAGGAGGCAGGCTACCCCCAGAGCATGCACCACCAGGAAAACAGTCGAGAAGGCGGCAGGATCAGCGATACAAGGTTGCAGTCGTTGTCTTTGCTACTTTGTTGCGGTTTTGCAGGCGTCCTGAGCAGTCAGCAGTCGGTCCTTTGGCAGAAGGTGAAGAGAGAGAGATGCAGAGGAACTCTGATGAGCTCTTGCATTCGTTATCTCAAGAATTCCCCAAAGCAGAGACCCTAAATAGCCAGAAAAGTAGGTTTGGCTACCTAGGAAGGAGGATAGGCTAGCAACACATGTAAGAGCCTATCAGAAGGAGTCTCTGACGTCACCTGCTGGCACTGGCCACTCAGAGCAGTCCAGTGTGCCAGCAGCACCTCTGTTTCCAAGATGGCAGAGGTCTGGAGCGCACTGGAGGAGCTCTGGGCACCTCCCCTGGGAGGTGCAGGTCAGGGGAGTGGTCACTCCCCTTTCCTTTGTCCAGTTTCGCGCCAGAGCAGGGCTGGGGGATCCCTGAACCGGTGTAGACTGGCTTATGCAGAGATGGGCACCATCTGTGCACATCAAAGCATTTCCAGAGGCTGGGGGAGGCTACTCCTCCCCAGCCCTGACACCTTTTTCCAAAGGGAACTCCTGGAAGAGTGCACAGTCCTTCGTTCTGCCTTCCTTGGCCAAGCCTGGCTGGGCCCCAGGAGAGCAGAAACCTGTCTGAGGGGTTGGCAGCAGCAGCAGCTGCAGTAAAACCCCGGGAAAGGTAGTTTGGCAGTACCCGGGTTCTGTGCTAGAGACTCGGGGGATCATGGAATTGTCTCCCCAATGCCAGAATGGCATTGGGGTGACAATTCCATGATCTTAGACATGTTACATGGCCATGTTCGGAGTTACCATTGTGATGCTATACATAGGTAGTGACCTATGTATAGTGCACGCGTGAAATGGTGTCCCAGCACTCACAAAGTCTGGAGAATTTGCCCTGAACAATGTGGGGGCACCCTGGCTAATGCCAGGGTGCCCACACACTAAGTAACTTAGCACCCAACCTTTACCAGGTAAGGGTTAGACATATTGGTGACTTATAAGTTACTTAAGTGCAGTGGTAAATGGCTGTGAAATAACATGGATTTTATTTCACTCAGGCTGCAGTGGCAGGCCTGTGTAAGAATTGTCAGAGCTCCCTATGGGGGGCAAAAGAAATGCTGCAGCCCATAGGGATCTCCTGGAACCCCAATACCCTGGGTACCTCAGTACCATATACTAGGGAGTTATAAGGGTGTTCCAGTATGCCAATGTGAATTGGTGAAATTGGTCACTAGCCTGTTAGTGACAATTTTGAAAGTAAAGAGAGAGCATAACCACTGAGGTTCTGGTTAGCAGAGCCTCAGTGAGACAGTTAGTCATCACACAGGGAACACATACAGGGCACACTTATGAGCACTGGGGCCCTGGATGGCAGGGTCCCAGTGACACATACACTAAAACAACATATATACAGTGAAATATGGGCGTAACATGCCAGGCAAGATGGTACTTTCCTACAGTTGATGTGAGAAAGTGCCTCTTTTTGCATGGTCATCCCCATTTGTTGTGAACTGAAGCTTCTGGCTTTTGAAATCTGCACAACGGTCACTGCCGCTGAGTCCCCAGCATATGTGTTCTGACACCTAAAACATGGTAAAATTGGCTAACTTCTAATTGGTATACTTAACTGTTCGACCAGGCATCCTTGGCGTGATTTTCCCCTAAACGTTTTGCCTTCAACCCTTCAGTTTGCTGACTTTGCTGGTGTTAGGGTCCTGCAGAATTTGCTACTGCTAGCTAGTGCTAACGTGCTTGGGCTCTCTCTTTAAAACATGGTAGAATTGGCTTATATCTACTTGACATCCTTAATTTACTTTTAAGTCCCTAGTAAAATGGCACTGCCTTTGGCCAGGGCCTGTAAAATAAATGCTATCAGTGGGCCTGGAGCACTGATTGAGCCACTCACTTAAGTAGCACTTTAAACATGTCTGAGGCCTGCCATTGCAGCCTGTGTGTGCAGTTTTAAAATACCATTACAACCTTTTGCTAGGCCCAAACCAGTTTTAATATATATAGGGCCCCCGAAGGGTAGGACCTGGACAGCCTAGAGGGCAAGGTGAAATGTATTTATAAAGTTGAATATGTACCATTAGTTTGGCATGTCCTGGTGATGAAAGACTCTTAAAATTGTTCACTACTGCAAGGCCTACTGCTCCCATAGGATATCTTTGGGGTTACCTTACTACATTTAATAAGCTCTAACTTCCAAATGGGAACAGGTAATTAATTATTGCTTAGTATCTTTACTAGTGTATAGTGGCATTGGATTTTAAATTACAATTACACTTTAAGAAAGTTATTATGTTGCTAGGAGAATTCTCTATACCCATGGGAACCAGGAAATGAATAAGTTAGAAGTACAGCATCCACCGTAGCACTCCTTTTGAAAAACCAAAGTCGAAACCCCCTTGCATAAATCCATGGTACCCAACAGTGAATGTATTTATTCCACAGCTTAAAGTTAATTTAGCAGGCACTAAGATTGGAAACATTTATGTTGCTGTTGTATATACAAACAGGAAATATACAAGTGACAATGACACTAATGTGAGGTGCAGACAATGCAGTGCTCAGGTGTGTGATCAAGTAGTACATATATAAAAAAAAGCCACTATCAATCATCATTGGTTCTGCAAGTCAGTTATATAAACAAAAGTGCATGTAACCTAACACATTTTTGATTTGTCAATCATCAGGGAACCAAAGGAGATGTAGGTTGATGTTTTGATAACTTATTAGTGACAGAGTCTCTTCAGGACAAGATCATCTAGCACCCTATCTGCATAAATCAAGAAACAGAAACCAGACTAATCAAAAACCTACAACTGATACACACTTGCCTGTATTGTGTGTGATGTATGTGTTGTCAATAGACCCACCCCTACTTGGATTAACGTAGTCACAGTTATTCCTGAGTGTATTCTGCATGACAGCTATGCGTCTCCTACTCCAGGATCTTCTCTGCTGTGCGGGGCAACGGAGCAGAACCTAAGCATTGCCGCGGCTGCATGGATCTCCACCATTGCAAAGATCTACTCCGCAGCCTGCCACCTCATCGGAGCTGACAGTGTGCAATGCATCTTTGGGGGAGGACCTTGCATCCCTCATCAACAGCAGCCTCGGCGATGATGCCTGACTCTGCATTGCAGCCCTGCAGTTCCTCACAACCGACTCATCACCCATAATGTGCAAAGCACCCTCGATGCTGGTTGTCACATCACAGGCCCTCATCGATCTTCTATGTCGATACAAGGCCTTGCATCACAACCATGCCGTACCTCAGAACCAATGCATTGCTTCAGCTGCATGATGCATCTTCAATGTGGATCCTTGCAGTGCCCTGCAAACCAGAATTTAAGTTATCTTAATGAGAAGGTCTTACTGTGTCCTAGTAGCCGGCTAATGATCCATCGTGGTTGGCCTATACTTGTGACTTTTTTCAGGTCTGGTTCACCTAGATATACACAGTCTGTCTGTCTGGATCTGCACATCGCTGGACAAAAAGACCCACCTCCAGGCGTCACCAACTCAGAAAGCTAATATAGCACAGAGTTATGATGAAGCCAGTATGGGGGAAGGGAATTAGGGAAGGGAACAGCAGGGAGAGAGATCTGAAAATTAAAGGTTAGAACAAATATGCATTTACTCATTCATAGAAACGTAACTCATTTATAGACTCTTGAGTATATGCGTCTCCAAGATATCAGGTGGAGACCTCTTCTGAAATGGGGGCAAAGCCCCTTCTTTGAAACGTGGAACAAAAGTAAAACACAACCTCAGAATCAAGAGATGGCAAGAACTTTGAACTATGATTACACACAGAATATCAATCCTGTAACATCTATGTATTCACAACATAATCCTTTGATCAAGACTTAGAAAATCTCAAAGAATTAAATATGCTTTTTACATCTTAAGCTTTTCAAAGAACAATAAAAACTATGATTTGCTTATCTCCAGAAATACTTTCACATTCACAACAATAAATGCCAAAAGGTTTTACTTATTGAACTTAAAGCGCTTTACTTAATAATACCAGGAAACACTTTTACTCAAGTAGCCTGAATCACTTAGATTGTTATGCTAAGAACCTTTTCCTCCTGTGAATTGAAGCACTTACATCTGTGAACTGAAACGCTTTGAATTGCTGTGCCAAGAGTGCTTTACATCTGTGAACTGAAGCGCCTGAATTATCATGCCAAGAGTGCTTTACATCCGTGAACTGAAGCGTCTGAATTATCATGCCAAGAGCGCTTTACATCTGTGAACTGAAACACCTGAATTATCATGCCAAGAGTGCTTTACATTTAAGAATTGAAGCACCTAAATTGTTGTGCAAAGAGTGCTTTACATCTGTGAACGGAAACGCCTTGAATTGCTGTGCACAAAAGCGCTTTACATCTGTGAACTGAAACGCTTTGAATTACTGTGCCAAAAGAGCGCTTTCCATCTGTGAACAGAAACTCCTTCGATTACTGTGCCAAAAGCGCATTACATCTGTGAACTGAAACGCTTTGAATTACTGTGCCAAAAGAGCGCTTTACATCTGTGAACGGAAATACCTTGAATTACTGTGCACAAAAGTGTGTTACATCTGTGAACTGAAACGCTTTGAATTACTGTACCAAAAGAGCGCTTTACCTTTTGTAAGTAATAACTTCCTCCAAACTTGGATTCAGCAAGGCCTTACTGCTACAAGTATGACCCACTCATTTTTTAATGCACCATGGATTTTGGTTAGACGACACTCTGCCATTCAGAAACTCTGCTCTTCTCCAGAGAAACCCCCACGAGGTTTGGCTGCATCAAAGTCTTCAAAATAGTGAGCAAAGTGCTTGGGTGTTGCTGGGCTTTATATGCCTGCCACACCCCAAGATGGCTGCTGCCTCTAAAAACATGGGAATTGTAGTCCCTTCATAGAATAGCACTGATAAGTGCATCTTGTCCACCAATGCCCTGAACCTGCAGCTGTATGAGCTTTGCCACAGGGCAGACGACGCTGGTGGTCACCTTCGGAACAAGAGGGGATGACAAGTGGTGCGCATAAAGCGCCGCAGAGCTGCGCAGTGGAATTTTGGGCGAGACCTGGACCGTGCCTGGCCTTATTCCTGACGTTACACCACTCTCCCAAGGGCAGTCTGGGGCCTGGTTTATGAGGATGGAGGAGGTGAAATCGTCGCCCCAAACGTGGTGCATGGACATGTCTTGCAGGTTCCCAAGAGTAATTTTCCGGTCTGTATCCTTTCCAGGGCACCAAGTACCAAAGGGAAGACCCCCTATATTTAGAGTCTAGAATAGATCGCATCTTATTCTCCCAATGACCCTGAACTAATAGAGGAGCAGGTTGTGTGATGCTTGAGGGCGAAGCTGGTTTAAGAAGCGAAGTGTGAAACACTGGATGAATTTTCAAAGACAATCGTAATTTTAGCTTATATGTTACTGGGTTTACTTTTCCTATTACTTTATAGGGCCCTATAAATTTTGGATGAAACATATTTTTATTTTTGAATACAAAGTTTTTTGTAGATAACCAAACTCTATCTTTGATTGTATACTGAGGACCAGGCTGGGGATTTTTGTCATATTGCATTTTATATTTTTTCTTTGCTTGACAAAGATTTTTTTGTAATTGTGCATGTATCTTTTTCATGTGTGTTAGCATGTCCTTGACTGCTGGAGTGGTTTGAGTAGATGTAGGTAACGTAACTTGCAAAATGTGCGGATGACGTCCATATAAACCATAGAAAGGAGTTGAGTTTATTAAAGAGTGGTGAGAGTTATTATCAGCCAATTCTGCAAGCCATAAAAGATCCAGCCAGGTTGTAGGAGACTTCGTTGCATAACATTGTAAATATTGTTTCAGAGTTTGGTTTAGTCTCTCTGTTTGACCATCCGTTTGTGGATGATAACTAGTAGATAAAATCAAATCAATTTGTAGAGCGTTGCACCATTGTTGCCAAAAACATGCACATTTTTTATTCCTCTATCGGAGAGGATAATTCTTGGAAGTCCGTGAAGCCAAACTATGGGGGTCATTCCGACACCGGCGGTCAAGGACCGCCGGGGCCGGGGATACGGGAGCACCACCAACAGGCTGGCGGTGCTCCTCAGGACATTCTGACCGCGGCGGTTCAGCCGTGGTCAGAACAGGAAAACCGGCGGTCTCCCGCCGGTTTTCCGCTGTCCTGCAGAATCCTGGGGATTCTGACACCCCATACCGCCATCCTGTTCCTGGCGGGTCGCCCGCCAGGAACAGGATGGCAGTATGGGGTGTTGTGGGGCCCCTGGGGGCCCCTGCAGTGCCCATGCCAATGGCATGGGCACTGCAGGGGCCCCCGTAAGAGGGCCCCACTTTGTATTTCAGTGTCTGCTTTGCAGACACTGAAATACGCGACGGGTGCCACTGCACCCGTCGCACATACCCACTCCGCTGGCTCCATTCGGAGCCGGATTCCTCGTGGGGAGGGGTTTCCCGCTGGGCTGGCGGGCGGCCTTCTGGCGGTCGCCCGCCAGCCCAGCGGGAAAGCCAGAATGGCCTCCGCGGTCTTTCGACCGCGGAGCGGCCATATGGCAGCTCCCTCCAGGCGGGCGGCAACCGCCGCCCGCGGGGGTCAGAATGACCCCCTATATTTTTTAAGATGATAGTCGCTAAGGTGTCGGAAGTTGGGAGTCCTTTACAGGCAATGAAATGGGCATATTTGGTAAGACTGTCTATTACCACTAGAATGGTTGTAATTGTTTTATTTGCGGAAGACCAGTAATAAAATCCATTGAGATATGTTCCCATGGATGATTGGGAACGGGTAGGGGTACCAATAGACCTTTGGGCTTGCTATGTTCACTTTTGCATCTTGTACATACTTAACTTGATTGTAGCATTTGCTTAAGGTCGTGAACGAATGTAGCCCACCAAAAATACATTTTCATGAGTTCAATTATTTTTTGAGGACCTGAGTGACCTGCCAGAGGATACATGTGTAACCAACAAAAAGCTGTCTCTCTTAACTCTTCATTAGGCAGGGATACATGAGATTCATGTAGAGGTAAGCCTTGTTGAATAGACCTCTTGGTGTCCTGTTGTAACCACTCTTGCCACTTAGTGATGTGAAAATAATTACGAATGAGATCTAAATATTTCTCGGCAGCTACTAAACACAACACTTTTGATGGTGTTATAATAGGCATGGGTTTTTGTTCAGTAGGTGTAATTGAAGAATCTTGTCTGGATAATGCATCGGCTTTACGATTATGTATTCCTGGTCTAAAAGTCACTATGAAATCAAATTCTGCAAAGAAGAGCATCCATCTTAGTTGTCTTGGAGTTAGTAGCCTGGCAGAACTCATAAATTGTAAATTTCTATGATCAGAATATACAGTTATGGTGTGTTTCGCTCCCAACAGATAATGGGGGTCATTACAACCCTGGCGGTCAAAGACCGCCAGGGCTGTTTTGGCGATTGCACCGCCAACAGGCTGGCGGTGCAATGTTGTGTATTTCGACCACAGCGGAAGCACCAGGATTGCACCGCCGGGGCCGGCGGTTTCTCGCCACATTTGCCCCAGCGGTGATAATCTGCCTGGGCAGGGCTGCTTGCAGCGCTGCCCAGGGGATTACGAGTTCCCGACCGCTAGCCTCAGGAAAAGGCTGGTGGTACGGGGAGTCGCGGGGCCCCTGGGGGCCCCTGCACTGCCCATGCCACTGGCAAGGGCAGTGGCAGGGCCCCCTGACAGGGCCCTGACAGTGAAAAGCACGGTGGGTGCAACTGCACCCATCGCACGGCCGCAACACCGCCGGCTCCATTTGGAGCCGGCTCCTGTGTTGCGGCCGAGATCCCCGCTGGGCCGGCGCCGGCCCAGTGGGGATCTCAAAATGACCGCGGCGGGAGTGTGGCCACATTGGCGGCCGCCCGGTGGTCAGATCTTGGCGTGAATTGCTAGTAATTCTTTTTCTGCTATGGTGTAATTCTGTTCTGATTCATTCAATTTTCTTGATGCATATGCTATGGGGTGCAATTGTGCAGTTTCTCGATGACGTTGAGACAGGATGGCCCCAACGGCAATATCAGATCCATCAGCTTCTACGATGAATGGTTCTTCCACATTAGGGTGAGCTAGAATGGGAGCCGTAGTAAAAGCCTTTTTTAAATCTTCAAATGCTTTTTCTGTCTCTTGGGACCAGTTGAAGACGGCCTTTTCTCTTAACAGCTTGGTGATTGGGGCCACCTTTTGAGAGAAGTGATGGATGAAACATCGATAAAAATTAGCAAAACCCAAAAAACATTGAATATCACGCACTGATTTTGGAGTGGGACATTCAGATACAGCTTGAATTTTCCTTTCAGTCATTTGCATGCCGTCAGCTGTTAGAATGACTCCTAGAAATTGAATTTATATGGTATGGAAATCACATTTACTTAGTTTACCAAACAAATTATGTTTTTGTAGAGTTTTTAACACTTTTTTAACATGTTCGTCATGTATATCTTAAGAGTTTCAATAAATCAAATATCATCAATGTAAACGATGACAAAGATGTCTGGATATTCTCTTAGAACATCGTTTATGAAATGTTGAAAGGCTGCTGGGGCTGCTGGGGCACTACACAGACCAAACGGCATCACTAAATACTCAAAGAGGCCATATTGAGTCTTAAAAGCCGTTTTCCACTCATCTCCCTCTCGAATTCGAACTAGGTGATAAGCACCTTGTAAGTCAAGTTTAGTATAGATGACGGCGGATTTTACCTGGTCTAACAAGACTGGTATGAGAGGTAGTGGATATTTATTCTTATCTGTGATCTTGTTTATCACCCTAAAGTCAATACAAGGTCTCAAATCGCCATTCGCTTTAGGTACGAAAATAATGGAGAAGCCGCTGGAGATCGTGATGGCCGGATTAGCTTGTTGGCTAAACATTTATCAAGATTTTCTCGCAGGACTTGATTTTCTTTCTCTGATAGTGCATAGATCCCACAATTTGGTAAATTGGCACAAGGTACAAGATCAATCTGACAATCGCACGGCCTGTGAGGTGGTAATGAGCTTGCTTTCTTTTCACTGAAAACATCGGTATATACAGAATACTGTGATGGTAAATCAATTTCCTTCTCAACTGCAGTAGCTATGGAGAGTTGAAGATTTCCTTCTTTGTTTCATCTTGATTAAAAACATTTCTTTGCACAAGAAGAAGAAAACCTGGTTGCGCCAGTCTATGCATGGATTGTGTAACATTAACCACGGCATTCCTAAAATAAAACCATATTAAGGTGCTTGGATTATGTCAAAGCAAATTATCTCATAGTGGCTCTGATTCTCCTCCTCTTTACAAATCAGTTGTTTTCATGAGCTTTGGTTAGTAACGGGGCCTCCTGCCAACTCACTTCCATCACCTGCATACACAACTTCTGGAACCTTTTTCTTGACACTGGGTATATGCAGGTCTAGTGCAGTTTGTTGGTCCACAAAATTTCCTGTTGCCCCTGAATCAATTAGGACTTGAACATTATGGCCCTCATTACAACATTGGCGGTAAATCATGCTTACCACTGTGCAGAAGACCGCCAACACACCGCCGCAGCCATGGAATCCCGCCACAGCTATTACGACCCACAGCTCAGAATCCGCCAAAATCTAGACACCCACACAAGTCTGTCACACCAAAGGTCAGTGATAAACTGGCCATAACAAAACCTCCACCGTCACGCCAACAGGAATACGCCCACACTATCACGACCCATGAATCCAAGCGGCGGTCTTTCAACCACAGTATTCCATTTTACAAAACACTACCATATTGGACAAATCAAAATACACACACCTGATACACATACACACACCACACTCACACACCCAATACAATATAAAACACCCACCCACATTACCCACAAACCCTTGCAACGAACAATTTGGAAGAAGCAGAGAGACAGCAAAGCAAAGACCACACCAGCATGCAGAGGCACACAACACCATCACTCATACACATCCACGCACAAAACAACACACACCCCTAAACATCACCCCACACATCACAACACACACCACCTCACACACCACTCACACCACCCCATGGCACCGTAAAGACAGCCCAGGTTTTCTGAGGAGGAGCTCAGGGTCATGGTGGAGGAAATCATCCGGGTAGAGCCACAGCTATTCGGGTCACAGGTGCAGCACACCTCCATAGCTAGGAAGATGGAGCTATGGTGCAGAATCGTGGACAGGGTCAACGCAGTGGGACAGCACCCAAGAAATAGGGATGACATCAGGAAGAGGTGGAACAACCTACGTGGGAAGGTGCGTTCCGTGGTCTCAAGACACCACATTGCGGTTCAGAGGACTGGCAGCGGACCCCCACCTCCTCCCCAACAACTAACAATATAGGAGGAGTAGGTCTTGGCTACACTCCATCTTGAGGGCCTCGCAGGAGTAGCTGGAGGAATGGACTCTGGTAAGTCAAATCTTTCACTACTTCATCCCCCACCCTATCTGCATGCTATCACATACCCCCACCCTCACCCTCACCCCATCACTCCAACTCATCACGTATGTCCCACTATCACAAACCACACATCCCAACACCAAGCCATGCATGCAACAACAAAGCATGGACACCCATCACCAATGCATGTCCACTACAGATACCCACACAGACCCCTAAACAATTATCAAACAAGGACCTACACAAGAATGTAAGCACTGGGGTAGAGGGTCACCCACCCATTGCACACCATGGCACACACAGATGCAATAATCATGCCTTTACACCCCTGCAGGACTCCTACCCAACGTCATCGGACAGGAGGTTCCAGACATGTCAACTCCCCCCACAGAAGAGGCCCACAGTGATGACAGCAGCTCTGTCCACCTGGATCTAGATGACCAGCCCGGCCCATCTGGGACCTCTGGACAGTCGGTTCCCCTCACACAGTCACAGGCCACCACAGAGCCTCCACCCTCAGGAAACACCAGCACAGCACCCACCCAGCGGGCCCATACCTCTGTCCCCAGGAGACGTCAAGCAGCAGTGTGTCCACCATTACAGGGAACCCAGGGTAGCCCACAATCCCAAGAACAACAGGGACCTGGGGGCAGTGGCAGTGGGCACATGGTTCAGGGGACAGAGGCCCAAGAAAACCGGGGAACTGGGAAGTCTGCTGTGCGACAGGGGGAGGACAGGCCCAGGGAACCCAACCTCCACGAGGCCCTCTCCAACATCATGGGTGCGTACCATCATTCCCAGGAGACAATGGCAATGGTACTGGCCAAGTTTCAGGAGACCCAGCGGATGCAGGAGGAACAGTATTTGGGGTTCATGGAGGAACTCAAGTCCATCAACACCACCCTGTGCACCATTGTAGGGGTGCTGAAAGACCTTGTGAACACCAGGAAGGACACTGTGGCACAACAAGGGGCCCTTAACACTAGCCTGGAGAATGAACTGCCCACCACCTCCGCTGGCACTAGTGGACAGGAGGCACCGCCACAGGACCATGACACCAGCACTCCATCCCCTGCAGATGGAGAGCCACCCTGCAAGCGGTCCCCGAGATCCAGGACAAAGACAGAGAACAATGCCAAGACCCCCGCCAAGAAATGAGACCACCCTGAATCTCATCATTCTGTCCCAGTTTGTCACCCTGTTCAATCTTAAACTGCCCTAGCTCCACTTCCTATGCCCCTTTGAACAATGTACCTGTGAGACAAATAGACTGGACTCTGCCATGGACATTCCTCCACCATCACCCCTGCCCATTTTACATCCCCCTCTACTATATAGCACTTAAATAAACACCCTTGAATCACTAAACAATCTGGAGTCAGTCTGTGCTTTCACAAATGTGTATTTGCAATAACTGTGGGGAAATAGCAATGTCCATTGTATTGTCAACATACCTATGTCACATGGCTCTAGTCCATGAGGTAACATAGCAGAGGTCACACAGTGGGATCCACATCTGTGAAATCGAAAGGGAAAGTGACAAATTAGGGTCCATACACTGGGTATGTGACAGACAGATGATCGTTCGAACAATTGTATCAGATGTAGGAGGCAGTGATGTCTTCTTACCTGTGTCTCATTGGAAATATTGCTGGATCACAGTGTTTTTGTTGTCTATGTCCTCTTCTTCTGCCTCCTCTTCTTCACTGTCCACAGGCTCCACCGCTACCACAAGACCTCCTTCTGGACCATCCTCCTGCAGAAAATGCACCTGTCATCACAAAGCCTAGTTGTGCACGTGCAGCATACAGCAGGCCACGATGATCTTGCATACCTTCTTTGGTGAGTAGTATAGGGAACCACCTGTCATATGGAGGCACCGGAACCTGGCCTTCAGAAGGCCGAAGGTCCTCTCTATAACTCTCCTAGTTCGCCCATGTGCCTCATTGTAGTGTTCCTCTGCCCTTGTCCTGGGATTCCTCACTGGGGTCAGTAGCCATGACAGGTTGGGGTACCCAGAGTCACCTGCAAATGTTGAGGGACAACTGTTAGACACACACTAACCCTTAGGGACAAACCCAGACCCAGACAACTATTCACACTGTACAGGGTCCTAGTCCTCACCTAATAACCACACACAGTGCCTTTGGAGTTGCCCCATCACATAAGAGATGCTGCTATTCCTCAGAATGTAAGCGTCATGCACTGAGCCAGGAAATTTGGCTTTCACATGGGAGATGTACTGGTCGGCCAAACACACCATCTGCATATTCACCCAATGGTAGCTCTTTCGGTTTCTGTGCACCTGTTCACTTCTGTGGGGGATACCAAGGCCACATGTGTCCCATCAATGGCACCTATGATGTTGGGGATATGTCCCAGGGCATAGAAGTCACCTTTCACTGTAGGCAAATCCTCCACCTGAGGGAAAACGATGTAGCTGCACGTGTTTCAGCAGGGCAGACAACACTCTGGACAACACGTTTGAGAAGATAGGCTGGGACATCCCTGATGCTATGGACACTGTTGTTTGAAAAGACCCACTTGCCAGGAAATGGAGTACTGACAGGACCTGCACTAGAGGGGGGATTCCTGTGGGATTGCAGATAGCTGACATCAGGTCTGGCTCCAACTGGGCACACAGTTCGTGGATTGTGGCACGATTAAGTCTGTAGGTGACAATTACATGTCGCTCTTCCATTGTCGACAGGTCCACCAGCGGTCTGTACACCGGAGGATGCCACCATCTCCTCACCTGCCCCAGCGGACATGCTCTGTGGATGAGAACAGCAAGCAGAGGGTCAGCCAACACTGAGGTACTAAAACAACAACTTTATTGCACACATTTGGCAATCCGCTATGTGCCTGTCTTAGTGTGTATGCAAGGCCTAGATATGTGTGACGCATTTAAAAATAATGCTAGGTGGCCCCATGAAATGGCGGCTGCCTGACCTGTAATGTGGGACAAGGGGATATGAGGTAACTGTGCTGGCGTTGTACACCGTTGCGGTAGCCGGTCGAAGACCGCCGCGCAATCCTGCATTGGTTAACATTGGACCCTATGGGTCCCAGGATTCAATGACTATGTACGCTGGCGGTGACAGTAAGCACCGCCACGGACGTGACCGCCATTTTCTCTCTGTTCACTCACTAGATACCTAATCTTCAACAGGAGAGGACCTACACTGCAAGTGCTGCTTTGACCTCAGTCTGGAAGCGACGATGGCTCATGTGTCTGGGGAAAGGGCCCCTGCCTTCACATCGGAGGAGTTGGAGAAACTAGTGGATGGGGTCCTTCCCAGTACACACTACTCTACGGTCCTCCAGACAAACAGGTGAGTACACTGTGAGCATGCTGTATGGACAATGCATGTTTGGAGTGGTGTGGATGGAAGATACAGGGGGATGAAGAGTGCATGATCTGACGGTGAGTGTATGTGGCGGTCCGGACAATTAATGTTGGACCTTTTCCCCTGTACTATTCCTGTAGGTCAGTGCCCACCAGAAGAATGATATTTGGCGTGTCATTTCCAAGGACGTCCGGGCCCTGGGGGTCCACCATAGACGGAGCACCTACTGCCGTAAAAGATGGGATGACATTCGCCGCTGGAGCAAGAAGACGGTGGAGGCCCAGCTGTGGATGGCCTCCCAACGTGGGAGGGGTGCCCATCGCACCATGACCCCCCTGATGTTCCAGATCCTGGCGGTGGCGTATCCAGATTTGGATGGGCGCATGAGGGCATCACAGCAGCCACAATGGGGTGAGTACAGTCACATCCATCTGACTCTGCGCACATTGGAGGTGTCTGGGTGTGGTAGGTGGGCTGTGGGTTCCCCTAGGCTAGGACAAGCCTTGTTGGCAAGGACCCTTTGTTTAGGCAGGCTAAGTGGCACCCCAGCCCCACCAGCAGTAAGAGCCATCTGCACCTGGTCAGGCTCCTGTCACTTCCATGTGTGTAGCAATCAGGCATAGGCCATGTACCCCATGTCGCTGTGAGGAATTAGGGAACTCTAAGTGCATGGCGTTGTGCTGAGGGCTACTGTGTCTGTAGTGTCCGCCAACGGTAGTGGTATTGTATGTACTGAACATGTCTTTCTACTTTCTTTCCCCCCCTTTTTGTGGTTTCCCTGTTCTTGTGTGCATTAGCATCATCAGGTGAAGGAGCTGTGCCACCGCAGAAGGAGGGAGCTGCATCCCACGTGGTCCTCGAGGGCGACAGTACGGAATCCGAATTCACCAATGGGACGGAGGGCGAGGGGAGCTCCACGGCGGGGACTGGAGCAGAGACCTGCGACACGACTACTTCTCTGATGGGAGCTCCCTTGCGGTGGCAGGCCCCTCTGTGCCCCCACATCTGCAGGTACAGCCGCCACCCCCCCTACCAGCACCGCCCTCCCAGCAGCCCCTCAGCATGTGCCCCGTGGCCGCTCACCCAGGAGGGTGGGCATCTCCTTCGCCCCAGCCACCTCAGCCCCTGCCCTAGTCAGCCCTGCTGCCCTCAGTGAGGAGGCCATTGACCTCCTGAGATCCCTCACTGTTGGGCAGTCTACCATTCTGAATGCCATCCAGGGTGTAGAGAGACAGTTGCAACAGACAAATGCATACCTGGAGGGCATTCATTCTGGCAAGGCAGCCCAACAGCGAGCATTTCTGACTCTGGCCTCAGCACTGATGGCAGCCATTGTCCCTGTGTCCAACCTCCCCCCTCCAACTTCCTCCACCCAGACCCAATCCCCAGTACCTCAGCCTATCCCAATAACACCATCCGACCAGCATGCACACACCTCAACACACAAGGGTAGCTCTGGCAAACATAAGCACCACACATCCCACAGGCACTCACACAAGCATCATACCCATGGACACATAACAACATCCACTGCCTACACTGTGTCCCCCTCCCACACGTATCCCTCCTCCCTCCCCCTCATGTCTCCACTCACACCTGCATGCACTACATCCTCAGTCACTACCTCCATCACCAGCACTCCCATCACCACACACCGCTCACATGCAATCACCACTACCATTCACACATCCCCTGTGTCCTCTACAGTGTGTCTATGAGCCCTCCTCCCAAACTACACAAATGCAGTCACACACCCACCCAACAGCCATCCACCTCACGACAGCCTCCAGCCCATGCACCTTCACCCAAAATCAGCAAACAAACACTTCCTACAACCACTACCTCTTCCTCTACTCCCAAACCCCCTCCATCTACCCATCCCAGTGTGTCTAAAAAACTTTTTCTGTCAAACCTTTACCTCTTCCCGTCACCTCCCCCACTCCTTCCGTCCCCTAGGGCCCACCTTTCCAGGTCCCAACCCAGCACCTCAGCCACCACATCACCGGGCACAGTGGTGCCAGCAGTAACCGGATTCTGGAGTGCGCCAAGCAGCATGGCTGCCAGTGTCCCAAGGAGCGAGGCCAAGGACATTCCCCCACCTCTAAAACAGAAGAAGTTGCCCACATCCCAGAGGGAGAAGGCCAAAACACCTGCCACCAAGGGCTCAGCCAGGACAGCAGTTGGGAGTGGCAAGACAGCTGCGCCACCATCCACAGCTAGGCACTTTTAAAAAAACAGGTCAATTTTTTTGGGGAAAATTTGATGTGTCCATGTTGTGTTTTGGGGCATTTCCCGTTGCGGGGACTAGGCATACCCACACACGTGAGGTACCATTTTTATCGGAAGACTTGGGGGAATGCAGGGTGAAAGGACATTTGTGGCTCCTCTCACATTCCAGAACTTTCTATCACCGAAATGTGAGGAAAAACTGTTTTTTTGCCTGATTTTGAGGTTTGCAAAGGATTCTGGGTAACAGAACCAAGAGGGAGCCCCACAATTCCCCCCATTCTGAATTCCCCCATGTGTCTAGTTTTCAGAAATGTCCAGGTTTTCTAGGTTTCCCTAGGTGCCAGCTGAGCAAGAGGCCAAAATCCACAGCTAGGCACTTTGCAAAAAACAGGTAAATTTTCTTTGGGAAAATGAGATGTGTCCACGTTGTGTTTTGGGGCATTTTATGTTGCGGGCACTAGGCCTACCCACAGAAGTTAGGTACCATTTTTATTGGAAGACATAGGGGAATGCTGGGTAGAAGGACGTTTGTGGCTCCCCTCAGATTCCAGAACTTTCTATCACCGAAATGTGAGGAAAAAGTGATTTTGGGCCAAATTTTGCAGTTTGCAAAGGATTCTGGGTAATAGAACATGGCGAGAGCCCCACAAGTCACCGCATTCTGAATTGTCCTTTGTATCTAGTTTAAAAAAATATATAGGTTTGCTAGGTTTTCCAAGGTGCCTGCTAAGCTAAAGGGCAAAATGCACAGCTAGGCACTTTTAAAAAAACAGGTCAGTTTTCTTTGGGAAAATTTGATGTGTACATGCTGTGTTTTGGGGCATTTCCTGTTGTGGGCACTAGGCCTACTCACACTAGTGAGGTACCATTTTTATCGGGAGACTTGGGGGAATGCAGGGTGAAAGGAAATTTGTGGCTCCTCCCACATTCCAGAACTATCTATCACCGAAATGTGAGGAAAAACTGTTTTGTTGCCTAATTTTGAGGTTTGCAAAGGATTCTGGTTAACAGAACCAAGAGGGATCCCCCCAATTCCCCCATTCTGAATTCCCCCATGTGTCTAGTTTTAAAAAATGCACAGTTTGGTAGGTTTCCCTGTGTACCAGCTGAGCTAGAGGCCAAAATCGACAGCTAGGGACATTGCAAAAAACACAAAACAATTCTTTGGGAAAATGTGATGTGTCCATGTTGCTTTTTTCGGGCGCTTCCTGTTGCGAGCAGTAAGCCTACTCACACAAGTGAGGTACTATTTTTATCACAAAAGTTGGGGAGATGCTGGATGGAAGGAAACCTGTGGCTCCTCTTAAATTCCAGAACTTTGCATCACCGAAATGTGGGGAAAATGTTTTTTTTTATACAAAAGTTTGAGGTTTGCAATGGATTCTGCGTAACAGAACCTGGTGAGATCCCCACAAGTCACCCCATTCTGAATTCCCATAGGTGTCCAGTTTTCAGAAATGTCCAGATTTTCTAGGTTTCCCTAGGTGCCAGCTGAGCAAGAGGCCAAAATCCACAGCTAGGCACTTTGCAAAAAACAGGTCAATTTTCTTTGGGAAAATGAGATGTGTCCATGTTGTGTTTTGTGGCATTTTATGTTGCGGGCACTAGGCCTACCCACACAAGTTAGGTACCATTTTTATTGGAAGACATAGGGGAATGCTGGGTAGAAGGACGTTTGTGGCTCCCCTCAGATTCCAGAACTTTCTATCACCGAAATGTGAGGACAAAGTGATTTTTGGCCAAATTTTGCATTTTGCAAAGGATTCTGTGTAACAGAACAAGGCGAAAGCCCCACAAGTCACCGCATTCTGAATTGCCCTTTGTATCTAGTTCTAAAAAATATCTAGGTTTGCTAGGTTTTCCAGGATGCTTGCTAAGCTAGAGGGCAAAATGCACAGCTAGGCACTTTTAAAAAAACAGGTCAGTTTTCTTTGGGAAAATTTGATATGTCCATGTTGTGTTTTGAGGCATTTCCCGTTGCGGGCACTAGGCTTACTCACACACGTGAGGTACCATTTTTATCGGGAGACTTGGGGCAATGCAGGGTGAAAGGACATTTGTGGCTCCTCTCACATTCCAGAACTTTCTATCACCGAAATGTGAGGAAAAACAGATTTTTTGCCTGATTTTGAGGTTTGCAAAGGATTCTGGGTAACAGAACCTAGAGGGAGCCCCACAAATCCCCCCATTCTGAATTCCCCTATGTGTCTAGTTTTTAAAAATGCACAGGTTTGGTAGGTTTCCCTATGTACTGGCTGAGCTAGAGGCCAAAATCGACAGCTGGGGACTTTGCAAAAAACACAAAATTTTTCTTTGGGAAAATGTGATGTGTCCATGTTGCTTTTTTGGGGCGCTTCCTGTTGCGAGCAGTAGGCCTACCCAAACAAGTGAGGTACTATTTTCATCAGAAAACATGGGGAAATGCTGGATGGAAGGAAACCTGTGGCTCCTCTTAAATTCCAGAACTTTGCATCACCGAAATTTGAGGAAAACGTTTTTTTATACAAAAGTTTGAGGTTTGCAAAGGATTCTGTGTAACAGAACCTGGTGAGATCCCCACAAGTCACCCCATTCTGAATTCCCCTAGGTGTCTATTTGTCAGAAATGTCCAGGTTTTCTAGGTTTCCCTATGTGCCAGCTGAGCAAGAGGCCAAAATCCACAGCTAGGCACTTTTAAAAAAACAGGTCAGTTTTCTTTGGGATAATTTGATTTGTCCACGTTGTGTTTTGGGGTATTTCCTGTTGCGGGCACTAGGTCTATCCACACAAGTGAGGTACCATTTTTATTGGGAGACTTGGGGGAGAGCAGGGTGAAAGGAAATGTGTGGCTCCTCTCAGATTTCAAAACTTTACATCACTGAAATATGAGGAAAAATTGTTTTGTTTTGAAATTTTTAGGAATGCAAAGGATTCTGGGTAACAGAGCTAGGTAAGAGCCCCACAAGTCACCCCATCCTGGATTTCCCTAGGTATCTAGTTTTGAAAAATGCACAGGTTTGGTAGGTTTCCCTATGTGCCGTCTGAGGTAGAGGCCAAATTCCACAGCTAGGTACTTTGCAAAAATCAAGTCAGTTTTCGTTAGGAAAATGTGATGCGTCCATGTTGCATTTCCAGTCGCAGGCATTAGGCCTACCCACACAAGTGAGGTACCATTTTGATGAGGGGCCTCGGGGAACACAGAATAGAAGAACAAGTGTTATTGCCCCTTGTCTTTCTCTACATTTTTTCCTTCCAAGTGCAAGACAGTGTGTAAAAAAGAGGTCTGTTTGAGAAATGCCATGTAATTCACATACTCGTATGGGGACCCCGGAAATCAGAGATGTGCAAATAACCACTGCTTCTCAACACCCTATCTAGTGCCCATTTTGGAAATACAAAGGTTTCCTTGATACCTATGTTTGACTCTTTATATTTTGCCAAAATAGGTACACAATAAAAACCTATTGCAAGATGCACCTCATTTCTTGGCTCTGGGTACCTAGGGTTCTTGATGAACCTACAAGCCCTATATATCTCCGCAACCAAAAGAGTCCAGCAGACGTAGCAATATATTGCTTTTGAGAATCTGACATGCCAAGAAAAAGTTAGAGAGTAAAACATGGAGAGAAATTACTGTTTTTATTTCACCTTAATTTCAATATTTTTTTATTTTAGCTGTCACTTTCTGTAGGGAGCCTTGAAGGATCTACACAACGGACCCCTTGCTAAATGCAGAATTGTGTCTGCTTTTCAGAAATGTTTAGCTGCCCGCGATCCAGCTTTGGTTTCACACCCATTTCTGGCACTAACTGGAAAAAAGCTGAAAGCTAATTTTTTTTAAAAAATGTGGTGTGTCCCAGTAAAATGCCAAAATTGTGTTGAAAAATGTGGTTTTCTGATTTAAGTCTGCCTGTTTCTTAAAGATAGAACAATGGTGATTTTGGCCCCACAAACCATTTGTTGATGCCATTTTCAGGGAAACACCACAAGCTTTCTTCTGCAGCCATTTTTTCCCATTTAAAAAAACAACTAATTTAGTGCTTTATCTTCGTTAGTTTATTGGTCTCCTCCTCCACAAACTCTGAGTACCTCTAGAATAACAATGATGTTGGAAAAAAAGGACACGAAGTTGGCGTGGGTAGCTTATGTGGACAAAATGTTATGAGGACCTAAGCGCAAACTCCCAAATAGCCAAAAAAAGGCCTGGCACCTGAGGGGGAAGTGACGTGGCATTGAAGGGGTTAAAGGTTCCTCTCCAGACCATATGCAAATTCCTTTTCTGGACCTGCTATCTATCTGTGGGGTACAGGGTGAGAGGAGAGGCCCAGCTGGCATTCCTTTCTGTCATGCTTCCTTTGAAGCCCAGTTTGATTTACCCAGCCCCCTCCCTGGCCTGGCCTCTGCAGCTGCAGACCTCCCCCCATCAGATAACCTCTGCTCTGTGCAGGCCACTTATCACCTCATTAAAGCAAAATGGCTAATCCTGTTAAGGCTGACCAATCAGGAGAGCAGGCTGGATTTTAGCTTACAGAAAAGAAAGTCCTATAACTTCTTGTCTGTATTAGTTATGATAGATTCAACAGTGCCAAGCATTGGATTTATCATTACCATTTTTTTGTCCTTTCATGACACATTTAGACCCTTTCAAGTAATACTTATACTTATGTGAAATATTCCCATGTTATCCTGTTGAGTTAAGTATCTACAATGAAGAAAAATGAAATGGGCAGTTTTTCCCTCACAAGGGTACGTAAATCATCTTTAAGAATGCCCCTGCCTATAGCATTGTCCCTTCCCCGGGGCACCTAGAGGAGACCTTAAGGGTGACTGATATGTAAAAATAGGGTAGATTATCACTTTGGGTGTGCCTTTAATTCCAACATTGAATTTGCAACATTTTACTTTTTAAAGACAGTCTGCATGACAGGGGTGTCTTTAAATATGACGGAGGCAACACAAAAGTGCACACTCTAGTTCAGGAAACCTACTTGGCCTCTAAACTTCCCTGTCCAATTATATACTAGGGATTTAGAGGTAGTTTGAATTCCCCTTGCCCTATTATCTGCTAGGGACTGACAGGGGTCTCTCATTGCCAATTGTAATTGTACCACTTTTATTCAGAGCACTGGCCCTGGGACTTGTTATTAGCCCATGTCACAGCCTGGGTCAAATTCCACCACTATCAGTCAGGAAAATTGGGGTGAACAAGAATGACTTTCTCACAACTGCACAGAAGAATGGAAACACAGTGATGTACTCAAGGCATATTCAAGCTACAAACGGCTGCAAATTGTGTGCCATGTAGCAAACATGATGAGCAAGAGATGGGATTGAGTAGTGTAGATGGAAATCAATGGTTGTATGGATTTAACTGCTCTGTCAGATGTTTATGTAAATTATAGAGAAAAACTAGGAATAGTAGATTTTTCAATCTATTTTGAAAAAGAACGAAAATCAGTTCATATTTGTGCTCACGGAAGTGAAATATGACTTCCTCTTTTGAACTGTAGAATGATAAGCCAAGTTCCACACATATTTGCTGGAAGAATGGCAGTCTAAATAGTCGCCTTGGACATTCACACTCATCTGCAGGTCACAATCTTAATTTCTAGCAAGGTGAGCACAGACTTCAATTCTTCAGAGGTCATTAATGAAGTTGCAATAAATACAGTAATAATAACATCTGATATTAAACTGCACAGAAAAAGCAGTGGTATTAGGTTCTAAATACAAAATAAATTATTCATATTTCAATTAATAGAGTTTTCAACTGCTTGGTTAATTTCATGTGGTAAAATTAATAAGTAGATGACGATTCCAACAGATGTAAGCAACCTACTCAACAATGAAAAATATATGCTTTTTAAATGCCAGCGGAGCATGACTATACAAGCGATAAACATTTTTTTTAAACAGTCTATCAGATGTTATGTTTTTCTTTTTTATTCGTTATTATTTTGGGTGTAGTTTCGAGGGTTGTTACAAGCTCCAGTATTTCCCTAGAATCTAAAAATCTTTGTTGTTCGAGTTCAAACCGTTATCTTTTCAATTTCTTATATTGTTGTGTGAAGTAAATTGCAAAGTTTTCAAATAACCTTTGTACATTTTCTAGAGACACGGTTGGCATTTGCTGACCATGGATTTCGTCATTTATCTGTGTGAGGTTTTGCAAACTTATTCATCTCTTTGTCAGGTACCTTCATGAAATACTTTCTTATACAGATATAATGGCTGCAGTATTTGTCTGACAACAATATGAACATTCTAATGTATATTTATTTGATCACAGGGGATCGTATTTCCTTTCTAAAATCTTCCACTTGCATTTTAATATGGCCACACCTTCAAAATTTCACTGCTGCTTAGTATTTCTGTTATATTTCCCTTCCATGAGAAGGTGTTAGTCCATGTCTTCTGCTATGCTATACCACATGTTTCTGCCACCCTTCTAGAGTCTTTGTTTTAACTCTGAAAAAAAATTATGTACATTTTGACAAAGATTTTAAAAAAGAGTTCTATAAAATCCAGGAATGCATCTCGCAACCACCAACGAACGAGGAATGGCTGTACAAGTTATCCACAATCACAGAAAAGACTGATTTAAAGAATGAACGGCCTGCCCCCGCTGTTAAGTTGAATCAGTGTCACTTTATGCTAGCAAAACCAAAACTAACTCCATAGAAAATTGGCACTCTACCTATTGATCAGACAGATGACAACTGTATTTTTCTGTCAGTGGCTTTTTGAGAGAAAGTGCTTTTTCATATTTAAGCACCCACTTACTGATCCCTCTTCTGTTTTTTAATTGTTGATGATCTTTAATAGATACTGTTTGCAATTTATCAAATATATTTTTTGAATGATGTATGCAATATTAACATCCCCCCACCCTTTTCTTCCCCGTCTTTAGCAGTGTGATATCAGAATATTAATGTCAGAATATCAACTGACTGAAATATCTTGTAATAAGAATTGTTTACCAAAATACAGACACCTACACGTGCGCGCGCACACACACGCACACACACTATCTCTCTCTTTCTCTCTCTCTCTCTCTCTGCTGCATGGAAAATTACATTATGCAGCAAGGTTCTCTTATTTATGTGGCAAAATGCAAACTATGCAGCATATTCTTTAGAAGTATTATTTTCATCCACTTTAGCAAGAAAAATGTCTGTAAATATTCAAATTGTGTGGCACATGTAGTAAATCCATAATTAGGTGGTAAATACAGCAGCCACATAATTGCATAAATCCATCATTCCATAACGAGCCACCGCTTCCTTCAGGGTTTATTTTCTGAATACATAGAGGTGCTATATTACATAACTATCTGTCTCTTCAGTGGGCCTGCCATGTCTAGGATCATGTTTAGCAACCTCCACATCACAGCCCAGCACTGTTGTAAATTTTGACATTCCTGGAATAGGTGTAATATGTCACTGTCTGGTTGATTACATTTCTAACAACTCTTTTAGGGCAAATCCCTGCATCTCCTAATCTTTTGGAATACTACTGCCACCTCATCATCGTCAGAAGAACTTTATTCGGCCAAAGGCCGTAGAAGACAAGTAATACACAGTCAACATTTAAAACAGTTGTAAACAACATTGTAATGCGTATTGTGTAATCCAATAAATCCATAAATCAATAAAAAAGAAGGAAAAACAATATTCCAATATGGCACCAACTATAAACGTATCATAAAGGAACAAGTGCAAAGTGCAAAGAAAATCATCAATATCACATTCAGTAATAGGTTGGAATGCACATTACACAATAAATATATTTTTATAAAAACAGATTAAAAACAATTTTAAGACATAAAAGATATAAAAATTGTGCTTCATAGCACTGTGAAACATTACTATTACTTTGCAAACAAAACGTCCTGTGCTTAATTACATGATGTACGTAACTCGATACAGTCAAATAAACAGTTAAAGATGGCAAAGATTGTAGATAATGCAAAGCTGTGTCATAGCCTCTTAAATTAATATCCTTTAAAAGTGGAAGGAGAATAGTTTAACCAAAACTGCAATAAAGTTTACAGAATAGCTTTCAGTGCAAGGTGGTCTGTGCAACGAAATTATCACTCAGGCACAGATTTAGGGTTGTAGGGTGCCTGTCAGGGTCAGGAAAGGCCACCATAAAATACACGGTACTGCATCTCTGGTTAGTAGGACCCGCTGATAGTCATTGCATATTCATTTAACATATAGCTCCATAGCGGGTCCAGAAATCAAGAGACTGTACAGGTGCACCAAGCTTTTGACCATTTCTGTGCAATCTGTGAGCACTGTTTTCCTCAGGGCCATACCTTACACTGACAGACACTTCACAATGTAGCTCTCTGAGAAAGTTGACAATATCAGCCTCTACTCCCAATTCCGACATAATGCTCCAAAGTTTTGTACCATTCACATGGTCGAAGGAGGACTTTAGTCCATAAAAACTAGGTACACTTGCCCTGACTTAATCAAAGTATATTTATTGATAATTAGCTGCAGGTTTAGGCAACATTCCATGGTGTCTAGTACTGCCCTAAAACCATATTGTAAATTAGACACAATTTCATTACCTAGAACACAGGCCTCCAATCGATTCAAAATGATTCTGCTGAAAAACTACTGCCACCTATGTAAAGTACTTAAATATGAAAACCTTAGTCTTGCCTGTCTTAGGAATCTGTCATGGTTAATGTTAGACCTGACAGCCTTAGGGTGGTCACCCCTAACTTTTTGCCTCCCTCTGCTTTTTGGACACTGTTTTTGCTGGTTTTTAGACTCTGTGCACTTTACCACTGCTAACCAGTGCTAAAGTGCGTACGTTCTCTCCCTTTAAACATGGTAACATTGGATCTTACCCAATTGGATTATTTAATTTACTCATAAGTCCCTAGTAGTGTGCACTATATGGGCCCAGGGCCTGTAGATTAAATGCTACTAGTGGGTCTGCAGCATTGGTTGTGCCTCCCACTTAAGTAGCCCCTTAACCTTGTCTGAGGCCTGCCATTGCAAGGCCTGTGTGTGCAGTTTCACTGCCAATTCGACTTGGCAATTAAAAGTACTTGCCAAGCCTAAAACTCCCATATTTCTACATTTAAGTCACCCCTAAGGTGTGCCCTAGGTAACCCCTAGGGCAGGGTGCTGTGTGGGTAAAAGGCAGGACATGTACCTGTGTAGTTTACATGTCCTAGTAGTGTAAAACTCCTAAATTAGTTTTTACATTACTGTGAGGCCTGTTCACTTCATGGGCTAACATTGGGGCTGCCCTCATACATTGTTTTGAGTGGTAGCTACTGATCTGAAAGGAGTAGGAAGGTCATATTTAGTATGGCCAGAATGGTAATACAAAACCCTGCTGATTGGTGAAGTTGGATTTAATATTACTATTTTAGAAATGCCACTTTTAGAAAGTTAGCATTTCTCTGCACTTAAATCTTTCTGTGCCTTACAATCCACGTCTGGCTGGGTTTAGTTGACAGTTCCTTGTGCATTCACTCAGACACATCCCAAACACAGGACACTCAGCCTCACTTGCATACATCTGCATTTTGAATGGGTCTTCCTGGACTGGGAGGGTGGAGGGCCTGCTCTCACACAAAGGACTGCCACACCCCCTACTGGGACCCTGGCAGACAGGATTGAACTGAAAGGGGACCTGGTGCACTTCTAAGCCACTCTTTGAAGTCTCCCCAACTTCAAAGGCACATTTGGGTATAACATCAGGGCCTCTGCCCTACCACCTCAGACACTTCCTGGAGAAGAAACCTGAACCAGAACCTGCACCCTGACAAGAAGAACTGCCTGGCTGCCTAAAGGACTCACCTGACTACTTTCTGAAGAGGACTGCTGCCTTGCTGTTGCCCTGTTGTCTTGCTGCTCTCTTGCTTTGCTGCAGAAGTGCTCTCCAAGGGCTTGGATAGAGCTTGCCTCCTGTTCCCTGAAGTCTCAGGACCAATAAGGCTTCTCTCCTGCAGCTGAAACCCCCGTGCGGTGAAAATTTGACGCACCGCCTGGCAAGAATGACACACAGCCTGCTCGCGGTGAAAATTTCACCACACACCGACTCCGGAATGACACAAACCGACTTCGCAACAGAAGATCGACGCAGTGCCAGCGACACGACCGGAACTTCAACACACAGCCCTACTAGATCGACGCAAGCTGACTCAGAACGACGACACCCGACGGAATCGACACAGCACCTGCTGTTCAGAAGAAAATTCCCCACATCGCCTACTGGAATCGACGCAGCCGCTGGGACTTTGCTCCGCAAGCCCAGGATTCCACGCATCGTCCCTGGGGCGCCTGAAAACCCTGCACATCGAAGAGGATCCAAGTCAGCGTGCCGGAAATTGATGCAACGTCTTCCCCGCGTGGAAAATAACAACGAAGTCCGTGTGGGAAGGGGCAGAACCGATGCACACTCACCGATTTCCACGCATCGCCTCCTCTGCGGTCCCTTGCGAGGATTTTTCAACGCGAACCAGGTACTTTGCCCTGCAAGAGACATTTGTTGTTTCTAGGAGAACTTAAGACACTTTTTATTGCTTTTACAGTAATCTTTGAACTCTAAAGACACATGATATCACTTTCAGTAATATCCCTACATTTGCTTCAACTTTAATAGTTTTGACCGGCATTTATTCAGATAAATATTATATATTTTTCTAAACACTGTGTGGTGTATTTTTGTGGTGCTATATTGTGTTATTGTATGATTTATTGCATAAATACTTTACAAATTGCCTTCTAAGTTAAGCTTGACTGCTCAGTGCCAAGCTACCAGAGGGTGGGCACAGGATAATTTGGATTGTGTGTGACTTACCCTGACTGGAGTGAGGGGGTAAACTGACTGCCAACCAAAGACCCCATTTCTAACAGTCAAGCATTAGCTCGCACCAATCTTCCTCTGTGTAGTCATCATTTAATCTAAGTCACCAACCCTTTTTCAGTTACCTAGCTATTGGGTATGAGAAAGCAAAAACCACCAACAACCTATACTGTCCTGAGACCACCCTCTTTATAGGTCCCTCAGGTTCATAAATACCTGACGACTGATGATTCTAGCAACACCATAGGATATAAGCCTAGCAATTACTGAGTCAGCCTTTGATCATTCCAGAATTGGTTATGGCAAAGTTGAAATTCAATTTGTGTTTCTGTAAATGTTTTCACTTCCCTTCTATGACCAACTGGTCTATGGACACCCTTGGTCTCAGTCTCTGGGCAGACCAGTTCTGATTTAATTTGAATGTCAATATTTCCCACACATGAATCTCATATGTATTCTCCTATTCTGTTTTAAGAGCGAAACAACAAATGTATGTCATTGTATGTAGAATGGGTTTGGCAGAGCACGATCTCTGGTTATTTTTGTGTAAATTGATTGGAACCCCTGTGTTCTGTTGTTTTTAAAGTGTTACCTGCTAGGTACCCCGCTTGTGTGATTTGAAAAACCATCCACTATGTCTCTAAGCTTGGGAGCCCTGCCAGATAACTGAGGGGGCCAGTGTGGTAGCATTGCAAAGATATATTTGAAATAGGGTACCACATTCATGTGCCCAGGACAAGGTGATCTCGTCCAAGGCACCGGTTCCTCTGTGCCTTGAACGAGATCACCTTGTCCTGCTATGGGCGCGCTCCCCCGATGGCCAGGCAAACTCCTCCCCTAGGCAGGGATGGAAGGGAAATTGCTTCCCCTTACACCCCCGCCCCGTGACCCCCCGTGGCATCTGATGACATCAGCACGCTTTTGCGTGTTGACCTTATCAGAGGCCTTCCCTCTGGCGCTGGAAGCTCAGCTGGAGGGGGCACGTGGAGGGGGCAGAGAAGCCTGAAAGGAGAGGAAATGTCTTTCCTCTCCTTTCAGGCTTCTCTGAGCATTTCTGCCGCCCGATCGCAATGCAATCGGGCAGCAGAAATGGCACTAGACACCAGCGATTTATTTATTTTTTTAAATAAGGGGAGCGGCCCTTTGGGCAAGGGCCGCTCCTCAGGGGGGCAATTTATCGGCGTAAAATTATTAAGCCGATCTGCCCACAGTGGGGGCAGAAAGACACCAGGGAAAATATTATTTATTGTTTTGTTTCTTTTTTTTTTTTTATGTTTGGGGAGCGACCCCTTGGGCAAGGGTCACTCCGAGGGGGGAAATTATTATTAGGCCATTTCGGGGGTGCAGAAACCACTAGACACCAGGGAATATATTTATTTGTGGGCTATTTGAAGTAAGGGGAGCAGCCCCTTGGGCAAGGGCTGCTCCTCGGTGGGCAAATTATTTATAGGCCATTTCTGCCCCCCCGGGGGCAGAAATCCACTAGAGACCAGGGATAATTTATTTTTATTTTTTTATTTTTTTATGTTTGGGGAGCGACCCCTTGGGCAAGGGTCGATCCGGTGGGGGGGAGCAAATCATTAGAAGGCCATTTCTGCACCCCCTGGGGGCAGATCGGCATTGCGATCTGCCCCCAGGGGGGGCAGAAACCACTAGACACCAAGGATTTTTTTTTGTGTGGGCTATTTCAAGTAAGGGGAGCGTCCCTTTGGGCAAGTGCCACTCCTCGGGGGCAAATTATGCCCTGCCCTGCAAACCTGCAACTTTGCTGGAAAGCACAAATTTTTCCCACATTTTTGTGATGGAACCTTCTGGAATCTCATTAATCCACAAAGTTCCTACCACCCAGCATTGTCTCATCTATACCGATAAAATTTCTGCTGCACTTGTCAGCCTAAAAATATCTTTTTTCAAACTGCCCTTTTGGACCCACTTTGGTTCCCCCTCAATTTTGACGTGTTTTTGACTCTTCCCTGTCACAAACACTTGGCCCACCTACACAAGTGAGGTATCATTTTTACCGGTAGACTGACGGGAACGTTGGGTGGTAGGAAATGTGTCCCGGTGCAGTGATCCCACACAGAAATGTGGGAAAAATGTGATTTTTTTAGCTAAATTTGAGGCTTGCTGAGGATTCTGGGTAAGAAAATATTGGGGGATCAACGCAAGTCACACCTCCCTTGACTCCCTCGGGTGTCTAGTTTTCAGAAAGGTCTGGGTATGGTAGGTTTCCCTAGATGGCTGCTGAGCCCAGGACCAAAAACTCAGGTGCCCCCGCAAAACCAGGTAGTTTTCTATATGATAATTTTGATGTGTCCACGTTGTGTTTTGGGGCATTTCCTGTCGCGGGCACTAGGCCTACCCACACAAGTGAGGTATCATTTTTATCAGGAGACTGGGGGGTACGCTGGGTGGAAGGAAATTTGTGGCTCCTCTCAGATTCCAGAACTTTCTGTCACCGAAATGTGATGAAAAAGTGTTTTTGAAGCCACATTTTGAGGTTTGCAAAGGATTCTGGGTAACAGAAACTGGTGAGAGCCCGACAAGTCACCCCATCTTGGATTCCCCTAGGTCTCTAGTTTTTAAAAATGCACAGGTTTGGTAGGTTTCCTTATGTGACGGCTGAGCTAGAGGCCAAAATCCACAAGTAGGCACTTTACAAAAAACACCTCTGTTTTCTTTGAGAAAATGTGATGTGTCCACTTTGTGTTTTGGGGCATTTCCTGTCGCGGGCACTAGGCCCACCCACACAAGCGAGGTACCATTTATTTCGGGATACTTGGGGGAACACTGGGTGTAAGGAAATTTGTGGCTCCTCTCAGATTCCAGAACTTTCTGTCACCGAAATGTGAGGAAAAAGTATTTTTTTAGCCACATTTTGAGGTTTGCAAAGGATTCTGGGTAACAGAACCTGGTGAGAGTCCCACAAGTCAACCCATCCTGGATTCCCCTAGGTTTCTAGTTTTCAAAAATGCACAGGTTTGGTAGGTTTCCCTAGGTGCCGGCTGAGCTAAAGGCCAAAATCCAAAGGTAGGAACTTTGCAAAAAACACCTCTGTTTTCTGTAGAAAAATGTGATGTGTCCACGTTGTGTTTTGGAGCATTTCCTGTCGCGGGCACTATGCCTATCCACACACGTGAAGTGCCATTTTTATCGAGAGACTTGGGGGAACGTTGGGTGGCAGGAAATGTGTCCCGGTGCAGTGATCCCACACAGAAATGTGGGAAAAATTTGATTTTTTAGGTAAATTTGCGGCTTGCTGAGGATTCTGGGTAAGAAAATATTGGGGGATCAACGCAAGTCACACCTCCATTGACTCCCTCGGGTGTCTAGTTTTCAGAAAGGTCTGGGGTTGGTAGGTTTCCCTAGATGGCAGCTGAGCCCAGGACCAAAAACTCAGGTGCCCCGCAAAAACAGGTAGTTTTCTAATTGATAATTTTGATGTGTCCACGTTGTGTTTTGGGGCATTTCCTGTTGTGGGCACTAGGCCTACCCACACAAGTGAGGTATCATTTTTATCAGGAGGCTTGGGGGAACGCTGGGCGGAAGGTAATTTGTGGCTCCTCTCAGATTCCAGAACTTTCTGTCACCGAAATGTGATGAAAAAGTGTTTTTGAAGCCACATTTTGAGGTTTGCAAAGGATTCTGGGTAACAGAACCTGGTGAGAGCCCGACAAGTCACCCCATCTTGGATTCCCCTAGGTCTCTAGTTTTTAAAAATGCACAGGTTTGGTAGGTTTCCTTATGTGACGGCTGAGCTAGAGGCCAAAATCCACAAGTAGGCACTTTACAAAAAACACCTCTGTTTCTTTGAGAAAATGTGATGTGTCCACTTCGTGTTTTGGGGCATTTCCTGTCGCAGGCACTAGGCCCACCTACACAAGCGAGGTACCATTTATATCGGGATACTTGGGGGAACACTGGGTGTAAGGAAATTTGTGGCTCCTCTCAGATTCCAGAACTTTCTGTCATCGAAATGTGAGGAAAAAGTATTTTTTTAGCCACATTTTGAGGTTTGCAAAGGATTCAGGGTAACAGAACCTGGTGAGAGTCCCACAAGTCAACCCATCCTGGATTCCCCTAGGTTTCTAGTTTTAAAAAATGCACAGGTTTGGTAGGTTTCCCTAGGTGCCGGCTGAGCTAGAGGCCAAAATCCACAGGTAGTCACTTTGCAAAAAACACCTCTGTTTTCTGTAGAAAAATGTGATGTGTCCACGTTGTGTTTTGGAGCATTTCCTGTCGCAGGCACTATGCCTACCTACACAAGTGAGGTACCATTTTTATCGGGAGACTTGGGGGAACATGGAATAGGAAAACAAGTGTTATTGCCCCTTGTTTTTCTCTACATTTTTTCCTTCCAAATATAAGACAGTGTGTAAAAAAGACGTCTATTTGAGAAGTGCACTGTAATTCACATGCTAGTATGGGCACCCCAGAATTCAGAGATGTGCAAATAACCACTGCTTCTCAACACCTTATCTTGTGCCCATTTTGTAAATACAAAGGTTTTCTTGATACCTATTTTTGACTCTTTATATTTCAGCAAATAAATTGCTGTATACCTGGTATAGAATGAAAACCCACTGCAAGGTGCAGCTCATTTATTGGCTCTGGGTGCCTAGGGTTCTTGATGAACCTACAAGCCCTATATATCCCCACAACCAGAAGAGTCCAGCAGACGTAACAGTATATTGCTTTTAAAAATCTGACATTGCAGGGAAAAGTTACAGAGTAAAACGTAGAGAAAAATGGCTGGTTTTTTCACCTCAATTTCAATATTTCTTTTTATATCAGATGTTATTTTCTGCAGGAAACCCTTGTAGGATATACACAAATCACCCATTGCTGAATTCAGAATTCTGTCTAGCTTTCAGAAATGTTTAGGTTTCTGGGATCCAGCATTGGTTTCACACCCATTTCTGTCACTTACTGGAAGGAGGCTGAAAGCACAATTTTTTTTTAAAAATGAGGTATGTCCCAGTAAAATGCCAAAATTGTGTTGAAAAATGTGGTTTTCTGATTCAAGTCTGCCTGTTCCTGAAAGCTTGGAAGGTGGCAATTTTAGAACCGCAAACCCTTTGTTGATGCCATTTTCAGGGAAAAAAACACAAGCCTTCTTCTGCAGCCCTTTTTCCCATTTTTTTTTTTAAAAAAACGAAATTTTCACTCTTTTTTGGATAATTTCTTGGTCTCCTTCAGAGGAACCCACAAAGTCTGCATACCTCTAAAATCCCTAGAATGTTGGAAAAAAAGGACGCAAATTTGGCGTGGGTAGCTTATGTGGACAAAAAGCTATGAGGGCCTAAGCAAGAACTATTCCAAATAGATAAAAAAAAAAGGCCTGGCACAGGAGGGGGAAAAGGCCTGGCAGCGAAGGGGTTAAAAGACCATTTGGATTGATCTTTCTTTATTCTGTCTGATATAGGTTCATATTACTCACACTAGGCTGTTGAGTCCCATGTTTAATAATATCCCCAATTTACCAATTTTTAATCCCATCATACATGCTGAAACCCATCCAGCTCCTGCATTCAAATACAAGGATCAGCATCAATATTGGCAATCATGGGGTTATCTTGAAGAAGATTTCAGCATTTAATGAGCTCAAACAAAGCTGTGTTTTATCCCCCTATTCCTTTCAATCAGTTGATGTCGGATTTAGCAAATGTTCTCAATTCCACAACGGTTGCCTCCCCCAAAATAGGCCAGTTAAATTGGCCTATTATGCAATATGTGGACGATACAATGTTGATGAGTAAGACGTTTAAAGGCCTGCAATGCCTATTGGGTATCTAGGGTATTATTGCAAAGCAAATGAGTTGGAAATCAATATGAACAAAACAAGAATTATGATAGTGGGCCTGCAAAGACCAAGGAAAAAGGTGCCTGACTCTTAAATTCCCAGGAAGTTGAACTCGTAAACTCTTACAAATAGCTGGGCATTGTTTTCAATGACCTGGGATCAATAAACAATCACAAAATCTCCCCACAATCAAAAGCTACTGCTTTGACTGCCTTTTTAAAAATTTCATATGCGAATCTGCAGGGGCCATCACTTGAACTGCTGTGGAAGGAAGTCCAAGGTAAACGGGTGCTGTGCTAATCTATGAAATAAAATAAGCCAGATAAGGCTGGAATTGGTGTCTTACTCACCGTAAGAAAATTGGTGAATGTCAAAATAATACATAAAATTAAAGCCTCAAATCTAAACACATTAATTTATTAGAAGGAAATCTCAACGTGGTCTCAGGCCAAGGTCAATCGAGGGATGAATTTTCTTATGGGTTCAACAAATCACCTACAGCTCGGGGATCATTGGCATGTCTTAATCTTAATCTTTTAAATTAATCTTTTAAATAGCGTGGCTAGCTCTATGGCAAAAACGCATTGTATCATGAGAACAACATTGCATTTAGCTAATACTCTCATGTCTGGTTTGTGATAAATTCATATAAAATTTATATGAATTTATCACAAACCAGACATGAGAGTATTTAAATGGGCCGGTACTCTCCGGTACTGAGTACCAGCACTTTTTTATTTTGAGAGGGAGAGTACCGGCATATCTCAAGATGAACGTAATACTTTTAATTGGAGAGTACCGGCACTTCTCGGAAACAAGCATGTACTCTATCACAGAGTACTTGCACTTCTATTTTTCCATTTAAAGCACTGTATAAATGACTTTGTCCTCAGCAATATCTTAACCATCCATTTTCACTGTTATTAAAAAGGAGGCTTCTCCTTTGTAGATCTGGATGTTTGCCTTCAAAAGACTTCACATCACCATGGATATGAACACTCCCGGTGAAGCCATGCTATTTTTGTGAGTACCATCATGTGCCTGCCATGCACTTCTTCACATTTTATGTTTGGGTCTAGACTTTAAAGAAGAGAGGTTTTGCCTGCTAAAACCATCGTTTAATGCTCTGCACATAAAATCTTCAGGCAGGTCATGTTGAAAAGAATGGAGTGCGCTAATGTTCAACTCACTTATCCGTTCATCACATTTTTCATGATAGTCTAAAACTCGAAAAGCCATTAGAAGACAGTTAATCTCTCAATAATGGACCCTTTACTTGATCTATTGTACAGCATTATTTAAATGTTGATGTCTGTGCTTGTTCCGGTGCAATCGCAGGGCTCGCACTCATTTTAGCACAAGCCCTTTTGTTACGATATAGCATTTTGTTGTCTGAGTATTCATTCATATCAAGTTGAGACTTGAATTTCGATGTGGGATTAACAGTTTTAATTTGGTACAAACGTCTCAGGTTTTTTTTGTCATAGTAGTGGTTGTTGTACTACGTGGCTAAATAAGTCTTGCTTTCAACTGACTCATTTTATACACGAACCTTTACTCTTAAGCTCTTTTACTGCTTCTCTACTGTTAGCATGATCCTAAAGTAACTTGGATAATTGCACATGCACATTGAGAATGTAGTTGTGTACGTTATAAATGTTTTGTTGCTTCTCTGTCATTAGCATGAGACTGAAATTACTTGAACAACTTTGCACTTGCACTTTGAGAATGCAGCCGTGCAAGTCATAAATGTTAGATTGATTCTATAGAGTAGACTGCCAGTTGTGGGATTGTGCTCATCACAACAATCGTCTGATGCACTTTCTTTATTTTAGTTGTGTAAGACATTTGTGTCAGCTAAATCCACAGAGGTGTATGTCAATTTTGAGCTTGTTCTTATCATAATAATCCTCTTGTGCCCTTTCTTCATTTTCATGTGTTCAGTTTGCCAATACTTATAATTCATTTTAATAATTTGCATGTACGAGTTTTATGAGTTTTATGATCTCATGACTTATTGTCACATTTTCAACGAATCAAACAATACCTTTATTCATTCAATATTCTTAGTTATTTCAGTTTAGAGTATTCGACCTAAAGGGGCAATCCATCATGAGCAGCTACAGTTGAGGATCTAGCTAGTGGAAGAGCAACACATTTCTCCCAGTTAATACGGTACCCTGAAAATACTGAGAAGAAATGTAATAAAAGAAAAAGAACATATATGGATTCTGCTGGACTTGCTAGAGTTACTAAAATACCGTCGGCATGAAATAATGATTTCTGTTCTCCAGCAGGTGCAATGCCTTTTACATGATCCCTTTAACATTCATGTTTTGGCTGATGGAAATCACTGCGCACTCAAGGGTGATAGCTCGTCCAGCCTTTATAAATTACTTGTACTTGGACACGCTGGAGGTCGGAGAACCTTTTAACCGAGTTGGGTTCTCCTCATCCAAGAATAGTCGGATCACTCAAATAAATAATCAATAACCATTATAATCAATACCCAGTACTCAACTGATTGACCAAATAATACATTAGGAATCAATAACAATCAGTATTTTGACGCACCATGACCTTTCAGTCATGAATAACCACACCAGTTTATTAAAAGTTAATGAGTTTATTACCCTATATTAACAAAGCTAACACAATATATATGAGTCTCAAAATCAAATGATATATGTATACGAACATTACTAGCTGTCCATAACGACGGAAGAAACGCAATCTACGCAAAATCTGGATTATAATGCACTCGGTTATAGCAATGCAAATCACTAATATAAGTAACTGAATTTGACTAATTGCATACATCGGTCAGCATAACAAGATTTCAATTTAGCATGGTGCATCAGGTGAATACCTCAACTAACCTCTAATTAGCATTGGCATGTGGGGCTTCATGCAAATAACGAATTTAGGGCCAGATGTAGGAAGATTCCAAATTGCGAGTTGCAATTTGAGAGTCCCAGCGACTCGCAAATTGCAACTCGCAATTTGGAATGCAGAAAGGTGTCTCAGACACCTTCTGCAAGTCGCTATGGGGTCACAAAGACCCACCTCATTAATATTAATGAGGTGGGTCGCAATTTGCAACCCCATAGCGATTCAGGGCACTCACGGGGATGGTGGCCTGCTGGGAACAGCAGATCACCATGTCCGTGACTGCTTTTAAATAAAGCAGTTTTTTTTTTTCAAAGTGCAACCCTTTTTCCTTAAAGGAAAACGAGCTGCACTTTGAAAATAAAACCGAAACCTTTAGTTTCGGTATTTTTCAGGGCAGGTAGTGGTCCATTGGACCACTGCCTGCCCTGATTTTTTTTTTTTTTTGCCAGACACAAAGGGGAAGGGGTCCCATCCACTTCAAGTGTATGGTAACTGCGCAATCGCGGTCGCAAATGAAAATGCATACCCTTGCGAGTCACAAATAGGAAGGGAACACCCCTTCCTATTTGCGAGTCGGAAATGCATTTTGCGAGTCGGTTCCGACTCGCAAAATCCATTTCTGCCTAGCAAAGAGGCTTTAGCGACTCGCAAACGGTGATTTTCGCCGTTTGCGACTCGCTAAACCTTTGCTACATCTGGCCCTTAGTCAACACAAATTTAGAAAACTTCTAGCTTGGGCCCTGTCAAAATAAGCAGTTGGTACCTAGGAAGGAAAACACAATGCATAATACAATTATCCTTTCATAATTACCAAATACAATCAGCATTCAAGAAAAGTCTTCGTCCTTCAGGTACCGGTTCGATCAGCATGGGGCGGGTTTCAAAGGGGCAAAGTTAAGGGCAAGTTTTCCTTGCGGGCTGCAAGGGAAATGGGGCAAAGTTACTGCATGGGCAGGACAGGGCAAAATTAAAGTTAAAGTCTCAGAATAAAGGCATCAGAGGGTCGTTCAAGATGGCTTCTTGAATCAGGCTTCAAAATGGCTTCAAAATGGCTTCTCTTTGTCCGGTGGGTTTAAGTAAGAAACATTCCAAATTCTCCAGGGTCTTCCATTGGAGGGTTCATAGGGTGGCTTCCTTTTGACCAATGAATAGTGTCTTTCTCTTAGCACTCGTTTATGCATAAGGTGTCCTTGGAGCCTTGGAACACAAGTTGCAACAAAGTTTGCCAATTCATTCTGTATCAGAGTTTTTATTGTCTGCACCTGCAGAAGCTGACTTTGCTTCAAAGGGGATGAAACTAGCCTAGCACGAACCATTTAGATAAGTGTATTAGTCATTTCTACTGGAAAAATACAACCTTAAAGTAAAAGAATATGTCTTTGTTAATACAAGTGAAAACCACGCAGTTAAATTTGAGACCAGGCGACTAGGCCAAAGCCTCTACTAAATTTAAGCTAAGCATAAAAAAGAATCATGGAATACATTTGCAATTATGACGGAATACTACATTTGTCAATTCTTCATGATTAATTAAGCTTGTTTATAATAATGGCGAACTACCCCGTGGGCACAATTTCCCACGTACATTATTTTTTCTTTGCTAAAATCACTCTACCTTATACGATTTTGGTTACATGATATATGAATATTTGTTAGTCCTTCTTTTTCTGCGACATCAATCCCTCCTCTGATGACTAATTATGTCATCACATCAAATCTTCCCACAAATTTTATTCCACTAAAATTCTGTTTTAGTAATTTGGCACTTCAGTCAATTCCCTCTTCCTTTTTGTTCCCTTTGATTTTTCTCTGTATATTTCTACCATTTTATTTTGTTCTTTCTCTTCTCTTCTCCTTTTGTTTCTTGATTTCAATATTGTAATAGCTTTCCAAATTCCCCAAATACCTAATAAGCAAATTAATGTTATTAATATTCCTATTACTATTTTCAATAATAGTCCGTTCCAAATGTTGCAGAGCCAATTTCCCACGGAAGCAAATCCTTTTCCAATCTTTTCCCATACTCCTGGTTCTTTCAATTCCTTCAAATCTACACTTTCGTTAGTTAAATTTGTAAGCATTTCCCTAATTTGCCCACTGTTGTCCGGAATATAAGAACAACAATGACGTGCACTAAGCATTTTGAAAACGCCTCCACTCTTTGCTAAAAGAATGTCTAAAGCAAGCCGGTTTTAAAGAGTCATAGCTCTTTATGCAGCAAGTTCAGCATCAATCAGGATTATGGCGCTTGAGAATTTTGACAGCATGTTATCCGCAATAGTAGACAACTTTTGTATTTTAATTGAATTCAATATGACCCCTACTGAAGTAATCATTGCCCCAAATATATCTCCTACCACCCCAGAAGCTGTCTCCCTTTTCTGAATGCGATGTGATTCAGACAGCTTTGGAAACTTCTTTAAGTCATCCAGTTGATAAATCTTTGGAAATACTATTCCCAAATAACACATCCCATACCATCCTTTTGGAAGACGATAATAGGCGTTAAGTCCACAAATATAATATACCCCTGGAATAACTGGGTCTTGTCCATTCAGCATGAACGTCCATTTAGCCTGAAACGAAAACGTATGTTTACATTCACTCGTTCCCACAAAGATTGTGTCATAATATGATTTAGGTCTATATATGCAAAGCTTCCCTATATGTAATGCATCTAAAGCTAGTTTCCCTTGTGTCTTTATTGCGGCAAAAGCATAGTTATCTACACATGTCCTTTTGTGTAATTCCCTTTCTAATTTTTCCTTTACCATTCTCCTTCTATCTTCAGTGTGTTCTAAAAAACTCTTTTCTACGGGTGAAAGTAAGCATGTAAGGTTGTCTCTATGAGCGTGGACTACAGGAAAAGGCAATAGTGGTTCAAAGAAACCTCTAACTACTTTTATATAATAATCTCTTGCTGTTTTACTCAAATACTCAATTATGGGGACATATGGAAACACGACATTGTGATTGGAATAGAAGTATTGAATAGACTCCTGGTTATAGAATCTGGTTAGTAATAAACTACATGTAATTCCATACGTAAGAGGCATGCTATGATATGTCACTCCTTCTATTACTGAGGTAGGTATTTGTGTGCACACATAACAATCTTTCACATCCATTGTCTCAACATACTCATTCAGCAAGCGATAGAAGACGTTCGAAGATAATTCTTTCTTGTCGTGTAAATATTTCTTGTCATATTCGAGTTTCTGCAAAGGAGTTAATTTAGTAGTTGGTTTAGAAGTAGAAGCATCATTCGTGTCTTTTTCATTCCTTCCATGCATTCCAAGAACTATTGCTATAATTATTAGTACACATGCAGTTATTAGACCTATACGCATGTATTTACAACACTTCATTTTATATCCTTTTGTAGTACTGCCTGGCATGATCTATATAGAATCAGAAAGTTGAAGACACTTTTATCAAATCAAATTTGCATATATATATAAAGCTGAACGAGTCAATGTTCACACGGTTTTCTTTAGCAGCTTAGTCTCTTATCGGTTTAGCAGCGTTGTCTCAAGATCGGTTTCAAAGTCAATCAAGTTATCAATGTCTTATCCGGTTCAAAAGTCAATCAGGTTGTCAATGTCCTTTTCAGTAATGTTCATGAAATTTCACTTTTCAAGTTCCAAAGTGTCATTCTGCTTCTTCGTTTTCAAGACTGAGAGATAGAAATTTGTCTGACCAATCGTTAGTGGCTGTGTATGCCCATTCTGAACCAGAATATCTTCTGCTCGGTATTCTTTTTCTTTTCAATTTTGCATCTCCTTTTGATTCTCTCTCACTGATGTCTTGCTCTTTGGCTGTGTCTTTTTCTTCACTCGGTGTTGTTATTACGATAGAAATTTCTTTTCTTTTCTCTTTCAATTTTGGCCCTTCATTTTCTTTTAATATTTCTTTTGTCTTTGATTTTACTGGCGATATACTTTGTCTTCGTTTCGCACTGCTTTCACCTGATTGACCTGCAACCGGTTCTGGAAGAGCTGTTCTGTCTTGTCTGCTTCCCCTAGGAGGTCAATCAGGTTTTTTCTTTCTTTTCCCGTATCGTCTGCTTCTGGGAAAGCCCTCTTCTGATCAGGCTCTCCTGCTTCTTCATCTGTCGCAGGCTCTTTGTCACCTTCAGGATCTTTGTCACTTCCTGAGGCTTCTCCTCTGTTATCCTCAAATGGACCAACTGCGTCTTCCTCAGAAAATATTTCTTCTGTTTCGATTTCTGCTTGTTTGCCTTCAGGCTTTCTTTGTTCTGCCTACGTGCCTGGTATTTTCCTGTCAGTTGCTGGTAATTTCAGCGCTTCAACTTCCTCTTCTGTGGGGCACATCACCCATTTTGTGTGACTGGCGTGAATCCAGTTGAGAACTCCCGCACACTTCACAGCGGTGGTAGTTGTCAGAATCACTTGAAAAGGTCCTTTCCAACGGGGATCCAGACACAACTTCCTCACGTGCTTCTTTATCACGACCCAGTCACCTGCTTTCAGGGCGTGTCCTGGACCTTGGATCGGTGGCAAGGTGGTTGCCTCCACCTGGTGAGAAAAAGAGCGTACCACATCACCTTTGCAGTAGTCCAATACCATATCATCGGTAATATTTACAAGTGCATTTGCAGGAACTGCTGGAAGTCCCATGGCTCTGCCCATGAGGATTTCATGCGGCGATAGTCCAGTTTTTTTATCAGGTGTGTTTCTCATTGACATTAACACCAAGGGCAATGCGTCAGGCCATTTCAAGTTTGTGGATGCGCATATTTTTGCCATCCTCTATTTCAATGTGCCATTCATTTGCTCCACTAGTCCTGATGCTTCAGGGCGGTAGCTACAATGCAATTTTTGCTCAATGTTCAGTGCTGCACACAGTAATTTGATTACTTCGTTATTGAAGTGACTTCCCCTATCTGCTTCTAAAGAGATCGGGAATGCGAAACGTGGTATTAGTTCTCTCAAGAGTAGTTTTGCAACTGTGAGGCTGTCATTTCTGCGTGTAGGGTATGCTTCAATCCAGTGGCTAAAAATGCACACAATCACCAACACATATTTCAAGCCTCCATGCATAGGCATCTCAATGAAATCCATTTACATCCTGCTGAATGGCCCACCTGCTCTTCCAATGTGGCTCAAATTTACTACTGTTCCCTTCCCTGCGTTCATTTGTTGGCAAATGACGCAACAATGGCAAACTGCTTCAGCAACTTGATGGAATTTGGGGTTAAACCAATAAATTTTGAATAATCTAATCATGGCATCCCTCCCAGGGTGGGCTTGTCCATGATACAACTTGGCCAATTGCGTTAAAAGACTGTCTGGCAGAACCAATCTCCCTTCACTTGAAACCCACAAATCATCTGGTTTCTTTATGCATTGTAATTTACTTCATGAGAGTTTCTCATCCTTACTGACATTATTTTGTAGGAATTTCAATTCTTCAATTGTATCTACAACTTTTAGAGGAAAGGCTTCAATTGGTTCAAGTTCTGGCTCATTTATCAAGTTCCATTCGTCACTGAGCAATATACAGTTCAATGCGCAAAACCTTGCGACTTGATCTGCATACCCATTTCCCAAAGAAACGTAGTCTTGTGATTTCGAGTGTGCAATGCATTTCACTACTGCTACTTCTCCTGGTAACTGGATGGCATGTAACCATTCTTTTATTCTTTCACCATTTTTCACCGGTGATCCTGAAGAGGTCAAGAAGCCTCTTTGTGACCACAATTGTCCAAAATCATGCACTATTCCAAATCCGTACTGACTGTCAGTGTAAATGGTGACTCATTAATGCAGAAAGGTGGCAAGCTCTAGTAAGGGCTACTAGTTCCGTTACCTGTGCAGAGTAAACTCCTTGAAGCCAAGATGCTTCCAGAACACCTGTTATTGTACATACAGCATATCCTGCTTTCAATTTCGACTGAGTGAGGGACCATAACTGTTAAAGGATGCCCCATCACTATTCCTTCACTCTGATTTAGGCTTATACCAACTGCTGCTACAGCACACAAGCACCCTGGTAAGGCTGCTGCGACTGGATCCAAAGTAGCTGAAAAATATGCTACTGGTCTGTTTACGCCACCGTGGGCTTGAGTCAAGACAGACAAGAAACATGCATCACGTTCATGTGCACTTGCATTCCTTTAATTCAATAAAAGCATCCATTTCGTCTCCTTTCAACACTATTTCATCCAGCACATCTTTTTGGGTCAGTTTCAGTAAAGGTTTGGCTAGAGTTGAGAAGTTGGGAATCCATTGGCGACGGTAGCTCACCATTCCCAAACAATTTCTCACCTCTTTTCTCGTCTTGAGTGGACTCATTTGAAGTACACTTGTTATTCTTTCTTTCATGATTCTTCTCAACCCCTTCTCTATTTGGTGACCCAAATATTTCACTTTCTTCTGGCAAAACTGAAATTTTGAAGGGGACACTTTGGGCCTCATTCTGAGGCTGGCGGGCACCGCCATATGGCCGCTCCGCGGTCGAAAGACCGCAGAGGCCATTCTGGCTTTACCGCTGGGCTGGCGGGCGACCGCCAGAAGGCCGCCCGCCAGCCCAGCGGGAAACCCCTTCCCACGAGGAAGCCGGCTCCGAATGGAGCCGGCGGAGTGGGAAGGTGCGACGGGTGCAGTTGCACCCGTCGCGAATTTCAGTGTCTGCTAGGCAGACACTGAAATTCTTTGTGGGGCCCTCTTACGGGGGCCCCTGCAGTGCCCATGCCATTGGCATGGGCACTGCAGGGGCCCCCAGGGACCCCACGACACCCCATACCGCCATCCTGTTCCTGGCGGGCGAACCGCCAGGAACAGGATGGCGGTATGGGGTGTCGGAATCCCCATGGCGGCGCAGCAAGCTGCGCCGCCATGGAGGATTCTTGAGGGCAGCGGAAAACCGGCGGGAGACCGCCGGTTTTCCTGTTCTGACCGCGGCCAAACCGCCGCGGTCAGAATGCCCTGCCCAAATGGTTCAATAGGGCAATAGTGTCAACCGTACAGTCATTTTCTGTCTTGGATGCGATCAGCAAATCGTCAATATACTGTACTAAGGTTGATTCAAAAGGTAATTCCAATGATTCCAAATCTTTTTTTAGAATCTGATTGAAAATTGATGGTGACTCCGAAAACCCTTGAGGAATTCGACACCAACTGTAGACTCTGTCCAGGAATTTAAAACAAAAAAGAAATTGGCTGTCCTCATGAAGAGGCACAGAAAAGAATGCTTGTGACAAGTCGATGACTGAGAACCACTCAGCATCACAGGGAATGTGAAACATTATTACAGCTGGATTTGGTACTTCGGGACAATATTTGATTATTATGTCATTTATTTTCCTCAAATCTTGAACAATCCGGACCTTTCCACTCGGTTTTATTAGTCCCATGATTGGTGAATTAAATGGACTACTTAGCACTTCTTTCAGTACTCCCTGTTTCACAAACTCATCAATGAGTTGGGCGACTTTCATGAGGGTGTCTTGTGACATGTGGTATTGTGGTGTCTGGGGAAAATTTGCATTGGGTTTTACAGTCACTTTCACTGGTTCTACTCCTTTGACCAATCCTACTTCTTTCCCTGTCATATCCCACACTTCCTTTTCAACTGTTTCCTGTAACTCAGCAGGAATATCTGCTTCAGTGAGCATTGGATAAAGAGAAATCAGGGGATACTCTTCATTGACAGTTTCCACTTCGTCCCCTCCCAAACTGTCTTCTTCTTCCTCATCACTGTTTGTCTGAATTTTAATTCCATCATTTGAGCACATAATCGAGCATCCCAATTTGCACAATAAATCTCTCCCTAATAGGGATATCGGACTTGAGTCACACATCACAAATTTATGTGACCCTTGATAGTTACCAATTCTGACTTGTACTGGATCTGTGATTGGGTTTGGCAGATACCTATTTGCTACTCCCACTGTTCTCCCTGAAAGTGGCAAATGTAGTACTTCGATACTTCTGACTGTAGAGCATGTAGCTCCTGTGTCAACAAAGAATGAAATGCTGTGACCCATAACTCTTCCTTCCACATACGGACCCTTTTGATCAACTTCCAAAGATGCTGCAAGCACACAATTTCCCTCCTCATCTGAACTTCCACTCTCCCATACATCGTTTATTCCATTCTCGCTGTGTAGTGGGAATTGGTGTACTGTGTCATTTTGACTCATTCCCTGACCCGTAACCTGTTGAGGAAGCATTACTTGTTGTTGATTCATTGGTGCTTAGAGTATTTGCATTTGCTGATTAGGTACCATAGGAAACTGCTGTTGCATTGGCTGCAACTGTGCCATTTGTACATGGGGCATTTGCACCTGCTGTGGTTGTATGGGTTGTAGACCCTGCATCTGATTTACATTATTTTGGAAATTCGGATTTGGACCTCTCAATATCGGTCCTCTCATGTTCTGAAATGCATTGACATCATTGTTTTGATGACCTACATCTTCCTGCACCATCATTTGGCACTCCTGTTTCCAATGCCCGACGATCCCGCACGTGTGACATGGCACCACCTTCTTCATTGCCTGTATACCATTTGGAATCACGACCGTATTCAAATCTGGACCATTATTCACAAAACCTCCTCGGCCTCTGCCTCTCATCTGTGGCTGAAACATAGCATTTCCCTGCTGTTGCTGTTGCTGTTGCTGCTGCGGCAACTGTTGTTGGAAACCTTGCAAACCTTGCAAACCTGTCTGAGCTGCGCTAATCTGCATCACCATCACTTTTTCCTTCAACCTTTTCTGTTTTGTCTCAATCTCATCACTGCAGTATTTTGCATAATTCAACACCTCATCGATCGACTTTGACTGTCAACAAATCAAATGCATTTCAATCATCTGGCTAATTTCGGGTCTCAACCCTTCCACAAATCTGAACACAAAATGAAGCATGTCCTTTGCTTCAATCGTTTCCGTACCACTGTAATTTTTAAACGCTTTCAACAATCTCTCATAGTATGCATGTATCAACTCTTTAACTTCTTGTGCTGTTCTGTCAATTCTCTGCCAATCCACATTTTTCGACGCAACCTTTGTTTTCAAATGCTCAATCACCTTATGGTATAAACTCATCAACCGTAGGCGATGGTGCACCTGTGTCCCTATCTCTTTCTGGTTCACTTGTTGGCCAACCTACAGCCCTTTTACAATCTTCCCACAAATCTGCCGGAACCACAATTTCAAATAAAGTATTCAGGTCTTCCCAAAGACATTTTGCGAGTTTCACAAATCTATCTGTTTGTTGATACCATTCGATCGGTTTCTCTCTTAATTTAGGGAAGTCATCCGTAAAGGATTGAATATAACACCTGTGCCATGGCACATGGACAAGTTATCCCCCTGCCATTTCTCTCATTGGTAACATGGTTATGACATCATCATTCTGTTGTGCTTTCTCATTCCGATCTAGGGTACTTTCTTTCTTCTTGTCCTTTTTCTTAACCCACCTGCTCTCCCATTTGTCTAGACATCTCCAAACCTGCGCACTTTGCAGTATCTCTTTTTAAAGTGTGTTTTCATTCCTGCAGATCTCATGTGTTCAAAATCTTTTGCCTCAGAGTCTAACCTGTAACTTCTGCTCAAGTGTTTGGTCTTACTTATGTCGACCTTGTTTCTGTCTGCAATTTCTTGTAACTTCTTATGTATGTTGCTTACTTCTCTTGTAATTCTAGGGCACATGTATCTCAGCTCTTCTTCTGTGTATGATTCTAACCTGTTCAAACCCATTGATCCCTCTACTAGTTCATCTGCTTCTATGCCCAATCTTATTTTATTCAAATATTCTTCTCCCTTCCCGCTGGGTGTACTCTGTGGGGAGTTCAGGCTGTTGAACCATTGTGTTAACTTCTGTGCATCCTGTCCCATCAATGTAGCACTTACATCGACTGCTACTGATGGTTTCTGTAACGTTTCTGTTTTTGAAGTTAGCGGTACTATTAATGGCGGACCTGACCTTACCACAGTTGACGGAACACACGCTGGAATTGGACTGAATTCCAGCAAGGACCCAGATCTATTTAGCAGTGTACCTACCGGAGTCGTTTCTTGAGTATTTTCTATGCATCTCCTTCCCGTCTCATTTTGTGTCATTACCCCTTGGTCGCATACAGTCGGCTTTGCCTGTATATACAATGGTACTGGCGGACCTACAGTGATAGGCAAAGATATTGCGTCTGGATTCTGTCTGTTCCCTGAATTCTGTGGCATGTTAATTCCCACATTATGGTTCATCTTTGCTGACATGTCTAATTGTTTTTCTGCTATTTGAATGTATTTCGGCACTTCTTGCATCTGTTTTTGAGGCATCAAAATTTGTGTTGATTCATCTTGAATCAATGTCGGTCTTTGATAATTCTGTCCTCCCTGCGTCATTAAACTAGAAGTCATTTCCAAATTCTGCTCATCACAATAGCGCCTCTGAAACTGTGGCTGATAATCATTGACAGGTTTCAGTTTAGGCATGTCAGGATATATTCTCTGAACTTGTGGTATTTCTGGTGTAAAAGGCATATCGGAACTGCTTTGCCTCTGTGATATTCTCAAATTCGGTGTTACATTACCCTGTATCGGTTCTGGAGGGGCAGTACTGGTGTTTGAGCCATTTTCGCTTTCCACACATGGTGGCGGGCGATCATTTAGCAACTGCATAATGAACTCCTCATCGTCTGACTCGTCTGACCTTTTCGAATTTCTGTTGTTTTCTCTATCTCTGGACTGACTCCTGTTTGTTTTATAGGTAGCTTTCCTCCCTTCCGTCTCTGCTTTGTCAGTAATTGCTTGAAACAATTAAATTCCCTGCAATACATCTGATCTCCAAACCTTTTGAGTACTATCCCATCTAGCATCCGCTAGTGTCTTTTCTACCTTTCTCACTCTTGTTTCAAATTTCTTCTGTTGTTGCCTTCTAGCCATTAGCTCCCAAATTGCTAATGCCTCAAACTGTGCTGGTCTTGGAGGTACTTTCATGTCGTATACTGCGAATCTTAGATTCTCCAAAACTCTTAGATTAAATGACCCATCTATAGGGAACACTACACTTCCATGCTTTTCTGTTAATTCACACCATTGCTTTAACCAAAGACATGGTGCAAACACCCTTTTCTTCAATCACGGTGTAAGCTTTTGTACCCTCAGGCGGTGTTTCTTCTCCTACATTTGCTTTAATATATACATCTCCCCTCAAGGCACTCTTAAATGCTTTGAAAAATTTCATCTTTCCGTCTTTTATTTTCTTGTAATCAATAAGTGACTTTAATTCCCGGAATACTCTTCACTTGCCTTTCCCAACCAATTGCGCTTCACGGTCTGTGTCCAATTCGTGCGCGACCCTTCTCACCAACTAACTTATCCCAGCGCGGCTCCTAGTGATGTCACACCCACACACTGCGGCTGACAAAGTCTCAAGGCTTGTCCTCCTTCATTCAGCTTCACTCAAAACTAATTTCTGCAATATATTTTGCGAGCACTAACCAAAAAGAAGAAAACAAATCTGTCGGTTTACTACAGGAAGGGTAATATAATTGCTTCAGAAACCTTAGGGATTTTTCACTAGCCTCTGCAATTATTCCATCTTTCTCGGTTTCCCACTTTCGCAAGCAAAATTTGACCCGCAAACTTTACTCTCAACTGATCAATGAACTATTCTAGCGCGCCTTAGAATTTGTGAAATCTCAAAGTCGAAATTTTTCTTTCATTCCTCAATATTCATACTGACTCGTTGACCACCCCCGATCAACCTATTAAACTGAACAGATTACAACATCAATCAACTGTCTCATACACTTTTCAACATACTCCGGAGTTTCTTGACCTTGCAGGGCCCGTCTCAACATCAACAACCACATGGACAATTTTTCCTGCACAAAGCGCTACACACATATGAAGTTCGACGACTTCCCTACTGTCACACTTTGGAGTACCACTCCTCTCAAATTTTGATTTGGGGTTCGTGACCCCCTAAAATCCTCACAAACGTCACAATTAATCTGCGGCAGAAGCTATGCAAGCGCAAAACCCTAACTTCACTCATACCGTCACTTGAAACGCCCAAAACACTCTCACACCTCCATTTCCTCCATTCGCAAGCTCTGAGATTCCAGGAAAGTCATTGGGGACTTAGGGCATCATCATCTCTCCAACTTGTTTTATCAAAGAAAATTCTAACTTGACTCCGTCTATTGTTCGGATGGGGTCCCAAAGGGCGAAACCATCAATCTCTGCTACCATCTACTGATAGCGTATCCAGCCTTTATAAATTACTTGTACTTGGACACGCTGGAGGTCGGTGAACCTTTTAACCGAGTTGGGTTCTCCTCATCCAAGAATAGTCGGATCACTCAAATCAATAATCAATAACCATTATAATCAATACCCAGTACTCAAGTGATTGACCAAATAATACATTAGTAATCAATAACAGTCAGTATTTCGACGCACCATGACCTTTCAGTCATGAATAACCACACCAGTTTATTAAAAGTTAATGAGTTTATTACCCTATATTAACAAAGCTAACACAATATATATGAGTCTCAAAATCAAATAATATATGTATACGAACATTACTAGCTGTCCGTAACGACGGAAGAAATGCAATCTATGCAAAATCTGGATTATAATGCACTCGGTTATAGCAATGCAAATCACTAATATAAGTAACTGAATTTGACTAATTGCATACATCAGTCAGCATAACAAGATTTAAATTTAGCATGATGCATCAGGTGAATACCTCAACTAACCTCTAATTAGCATTGGCATGTGGGGCTTCATGCAAATAACAAATTTAGTCAACACAAATTTAGAAAACTTCTAGCTTGGGCCCTGTCAAAATAAGCAGTTGGTACCTAGGAAGGAAAACACAATGCATAAAACAATTATCCTTTCATAATTACCAAATACAATCAGCATTCAAGAAAAGTCTTCGTCCTTCAGGTACCGGTTCGATCAGCATGGGGCGGGTTTCAAAGGGGCAAAGTTAAGGGCAAGTTTTCCTTGCGGCAGCAAGGAGAATGGAGCAAAGTTACTGCATGGGCAAGACGGGGAAAAATTAAAGTTAAAGGCCCTCATTCCAACCCTGGCGGTCTCTGACCGCCAGGGCGGAGGGCAGCGGAAGCACCGCCAACAGGCTGGCGGTGCTTCCTGAGCTATTCCGCCGCGGTCAGAAAAGGGGAACCGGCGGTTTCCCGCCGGTTTTCCCCTGGCCCAGGGAATCCTCCATGGCGGCGCTGCTTGCAGCGCCGCCATGTGGATTCCGACCCCCTTCCCGCCAGCCTGTTTCTGGCGGTTTTCACCGCCAGAACCAGGATGGCAGGAACGGGTGTCGTGGGGCCCCTGGGGGCCCCTGCACTGCCCATGCCACTGGCATGGGCAGTGCAGGGGCCCCCTAACAGGGCCCCATACAGATTTTCACTGTCTGCTTTGCAGACAGTGAAAATCGCGACGGGTGCCACTGCTCCCGTCGCACCCCTGCAACTCCGCCGGCTCCATTCGGAGCCGGCTTCCTCGTTGCAGGGGCTTTCCCGCTGGGCCGGCGGGCGGCCTTTTGGCGGTCGCCCGCCGGCCCAGCGGGAAAGACAGAATGGCCGCCGCGGTCTCCTGACAGCGGAGCGGCCATTCGGCGGTAACCGCATGGCGAGCGGTGACCGCCGCCCGCCGCAGTCAGAATGACCGCCAAAGTCTCTAGGGTGAGAATTCTTAAAGTCTCTTTCTCTGTGACAGAGAAAAGGCATCAGAGGGTCGTTCAAGATGGCGTCTTGAATCAGGCTTCAAAATGGCATCGAAGAAAATGGCTGACTTCTCTTTGTCCGGTGTTTAAGTAAGAAACATTCCAAATTCTCCAGGTTCTTCCATTGGAGGGTTCATAGGGTGGCTTCCTTTTGACCAATGAATAGTGTCTTTCTCTTAGCACTCGTTTATGCATAAGGTGTCCCTGGAGCCATAGAACACAAGTTGCAACAAAGTTTGCCAATTAATTCTGTATCAGAGTTTTTATTGTCTGCACCTGCAGAAGCTGACCTTGCTTCAAAGGGAATGAAACTAGCCTAGCACGAAACCTTGAGGTAAGTGTAGTAGTCATTTCTACTGGAAAAATACAACCTTAAAGTAAAAGAATATGTCTTTGTTAATACAAGTGAAAACACCGCAGTTAAATTTGAGACCAGGCGACTAGGCCAAAGCCTCTACTAAATTTAAGCTAAGCATAAAACAGTTTCAACAAAAGAATCATGGAATACATTTGCAATTATGACGGATTACTACATTTGTCAATTCTTCATGATTAATTAAGCTTGTTTATAATAATGGCGAACTACCCCGTGGGCACAATTTCCCACGTACATTATTTTTTCTTTGCTAAAATCACACCACCTTATACGATCTTGGTTACATGATATATGAACATTTGTTAGTCCTTCTTTTTCTGCGTCATCAATGGCTACTATAAATGATAGGGAGGGGGCATGCAACCCTGCCTGATCCTTCTCTTAAGCTGGAAAGGGGGTAAACTGTGACCGTTACAAGACGCCACAGCTGTGGAGTGTAAAAAACTACTTCCCTTTCAATGTATAATTACTTCCATTGCCCATTCTCTCCAGGACTCGGTATAGATATTCCAACTCAACCTTTTCAAAAACTTTATCAGCTTCCTAGAAGATCGCTACTTTCTCGTCTACATTTTGCCATCTATGTGTGATGACAATCTCAATGGTATGTGACAAACCTAATCTGACCCCAAGTGTTTTAGTTATAGTAATATTGTTTTAAGACTATTTCCGAATCTCTGGCTAGGATCTTTACATCAATGTTAATTAAGAAGATGAGCCTGTAATTTGTTTATATAAAGGATTACGGAGATTTTAGCCAAGTTATACTCTATAAGCGATGAGTTCCCTTCTGATATTTCGCCAAACATTTAGCACAAAAGAGGTTCTAATATTTGGTGGTCATCTCATAATACTCTGAGGGGAAATCTTCAACCACCAGGGCTTGATAAGCTGGGAGCTCTTTAGTTGTCTTCCTGATTTAATATCCCAGTATATTTTTCTCTACAGCTTGACTTTGTTCAGGTGTCAGCTTCAGCAGACGAATTGATGATAGAAACTTTCCCTCCTTAGCAATAGTTTTAATTTCTCAGGAATATAGTTCTTCATGAAATCTTTGAGAAAGAGTGCCTAATTACTATCGATATGTGTGTGACTTTTATGGCAAGGACTGTATGATTTGCTTTCTGATTTCTTAATTGTAGGGTAAACATTTTGCATGGTTTTTACTTTCTCGTGTCGTGTCGCTGTTAAAGACAAAAATGGGCACATTTTGCCTTAGTAATGTAAGGACTGTTCAGATTTTGTTTTGTTTTTAATAAAGTGTTCAGTACCTCCAGTGAACGTGTGTGGTGTATTGAGCAGTTCATACATTTGTTTTTTAGGGTCCAGCGCAAAGCGCTCTGTCCGTGGTGTAAACTCCCTATGGACTTTGAAACACGCCCCTCAGTTTGGTTGGTTCGTGGGCTTGCCTTTTGTAATTCGCTTGATTTCATTAGTGAAAGGCATGCCTACGTCATGCTTTTTTTTGGTGTTTAGCCCTCCTCGAGCGCACCGGCCAGCTACTGAAAACATACAAGGCTCCATGTTTTCAGTATGATATCTGGACTACTTTTTGTTTTTATTTCGCAGGCAGTGTGATCTCCCTGGGCAGTAGTCGAGTGCTTTGCATGACATTGACCCTGTTACATGGCTAATTGCACTTTTGCCGGTTACATGGTTAATTTAACTTTTGCCGGTTACATGGATAATTGCACTTTTGCCGATATGTTTCACTGCAAACAAACTTCTGTTTCCTTTTGTGTGTCTCCTTCACGCTTCATGGTGGCTCTGGGCTTTCTTATGTGAAACTGTTTTACTTTTCAGTTTATGTGGCAAGAAAAGTCCAGTTAGGAGTTTAAAACGCGAATAGCTCTAACTCCAGCAAACGCGAGACCAGTTGCATTGCAAATGCTTGTTGTTACAATGCGAACTGAGCTAAATGAGCCACCCTCATTTTTTTTGTTCAAGCCTCACATCATCCCTCCCTGGACAAAAGCTTTATCTACTGCCCAGATCACTTGGTTAAGGAGAAAGTGTGTTAGTTATCCTCCAAGTACTGGTTGACATTGATTGTGAGTGATATTTTTGTTCAGGGAGTTCATATGGTGACATATTATGTCTTTGTTATCCAACTGGGGATTTAAAAATGTGCAATTCGATCAACATCTGTATTGCTTTGCACTCTGAGACACTATTTGGTATTATGGCAGTATGTATTTTGTGGGCTAGCAAAGGGGCTTTGGCTAAGAAATAGTCAATACGGGTAGCATGCGTGTATCAAGTAAATGTGTGGTCCCTTCTTGCGGGTACATCATCCACCATGGGTCAGTGAGGGAATAATCATTAAGTCCTCTGAGATGCATTTGTTGTTTGGACAATGTTTCAATGGCTATTGATTCTTTGAAATCAGCAGGTAATCTTCAATTATTTTATGGGGGAATGTTGGTTTTACTATTGTGTCGGCTGTTGGGAACTATCTGAATACTGGTCCAGTGTGCTGTTACTGATCTGGGCCTTTTGTTAATGTTAGGTATGGACTAAGAAGTGTGGGATGGGAAACGTTTCCCTCCTTGGATTTATGAAAGTGTTTTGGGTTCCAATGCCTTAGCCAGATTAACGTTAGTTTTTCCAGGTCAGTTGCCTGGCCTCCACGAGGTGTCACTTAACTTAAGTAGTCTCTTAAACGTACTGGGAAATAAGAAAGGTATTAAGAGGTATTAAGTAATCAGACAAGTGTATTACTTCTTATGTAACATTACAAAGCGAGAAACATTGTGGTCCTCATTACAACCCTAGCGGTCAGTGTTAAAGAGGTGGTAACACCGCCAAAAGGCCGCCGGTAAAAAAAATGGAATCTTGACCACGGTGGAAACCACCAACACAGACATCCACTTTAACACTCCGACTGCCACGGCGGTAGCAACAAACACCGTGGCGGTAACTGCCAACAGCCAGGCGGAAGACAAGGTTCTGCCCACTGTATTACAAGAGGCCTATCCGCTACCTTTTCAAGGGCGGTATCAATGCCATCAAAAGCACAGCGGAAACAATGTTCTGAAGGGAAATGACACCTCTCGACACTCAAAGAAGAACCAGGATGCCATGGAGCCCGAGCTGCAGGTCTTCCCTATGCTGGTGTATCTGCTCATACACCAGGAGCACCAACGACGGCGACGACGACCATGGTGAGTACTGCACCTAGCACACAGGGGAGGGGGAGAAGAAAAAGAGAGTGACACACACACACGCAACACACAACACCCCCACCCTCGACCCAACACCATATACACAAACACTTGCAACAAGATTACATATACACCCCGTAACCCTCAGGAATAACGCAAGGACAAATGTAATGGATTAAATGGAGTGTAATATTATAAATAGTTAGAAAAACGTTCAGAAATCAAAAACAGTACTTACAATATATACAATATATACAAAAGGCGGGACAATGCCCACTCAAAATGTCCATGGCACACTGGGCCAAAACACATAGGCCAAGCCCACACTTTACTCCTGCCTCAATACGGAGAGAACACTGCAGGGGCATCAGGTCGAAAACACACAGGCACCTCAGGGGGACAGGGAAGGGAGGGGCACCTCACCTGGAAGATTGTACAAAGCCACTGCTCCTGGAGGGGGCTCCACGCCCACTGCTTGGTCCTGGGGATTGCAAAGCCATAGTCTCTCAAGTGGGTGGTTTGCCCACTGCTTGGTCTTGGGGAGTGCAAAGCCACAGTCTCTCAAGTGGATGACTTCTCCACTGGTTCTGGAGGGGGCATAGTTTCCAGTGTGCTTCATCCTGGCAAGGAGGGGCTGAGTGGATGGCTTCTTCCACTGTTCCTGGAGGGGGCTTTTTGCCCAGTGTGCTTCATCCTGGCAAGGATAGGGTGAGTGGATGCCTTCTTCCACTGGTTCTGGAGGAGGGTTTGTGCCCAGTGATGCAGCACATAGGGAGTGCAAGGTCACAGTCACTCACCTGGGTGTCAGACCCACATGATTTTCTGTGGGCAGGATGCATGACACACCATGGAGGCAGGACTACAGTCCATCCGCCAGTGGGGACGGCTGTACAGTAGTTGCAGTGTCAGTGCAGGTGTCGGTGCTGCCAGTGGTGGGGGGAGGCTCCAGCCCTTTCCCTGCAGCCTCGGACGGCTGCCCACTGGGGTTGCTGCTGCTGGCAGTGGTGCTGCTTATGGCGGTGCAGGTGGCGGTGGTTGAGGTGCTGCTTGCAGCGGTGCAGGTGTCGATGCTGCAAGTGGTGGGGGAAGGCTCCAGCTATTCCCCTGCAGCTTCCAACAGCTGCCCCCTGGGGCTGCTGCCACTGGCACTGGTGCCGCTTGCAGCGGTGCAGGTGGCGGTGCTTGCGGCGGAGCAGGTGGCAGTGCTGGCCATGGTGCAGGTATCAGTGCTGCCAGTGGTGGGGGGGGCTCCAGCCTTTTCCCTACAGCGTCGGATGGCTGAAGTGCCCTGGCTGATGTTCTGTGCCCCTTCCTACCCTTGCCAGATGGTGGTGCCTCCTTGCTTTTGCCAGCTGGAGTCTTTGCCTTGTCCTTGCTGGCTGGTTGTGCCTCCTTCTCCTTGCCGGATGCCACTTTGTTGCCCTTGCTAGGTGGAGGAACCTTCTTGGCCTTGGCAGGTGTTGGTGGCACACTGGCTGGGCTGACAGGTACCTCCTTAGAGCCTCTCAGAGCTGTAGAAACCACAGTGGACGTGGACTTGGTGGCTGAGGTGCTGGGCTGGTTTCTTGCCACCCTAGCCTGAGGTAAAGGACGGGGGTAGGGGTAGGGAAGAGGTCAATGTTGGCAAGGAAAAGCTTCTTAGGGACATTGGGGCGGGAAGAGGGTGAAGGTTTGGGAGTGGAGGAAGAGGGAGTGGTTGTAGGAGGTGTCAGTCTGCTGTGTTTGGGTGCAGGTGAATGAGCTGGATGCTGTTGTGGGGTGGATGGCTGTTGGGTGGGTGTGTGCTTGCGTTTGTGTACTTTGGGAGGAGGGGTCACAGACACGGTGGGAGAGGACAAATGGCACGTGTGTATGGATGTGGCGGTGGTGACTGCCAGTGAGGGGCGTGTAGTGATAGGCGTGCTGGTGATGGAGGTAGTGGATGAGGATGTAGTGCATGCAGGTGTGAGTGGAGATGCTACTGGAAGGGAGGTGGACGAGGAGGAGGAGGGGTACACAGTGGAGGCAGTGGATGTTGGTGTGTCTGCATGGGGATGGTGCTTTTGTGAGTGCCTGTGAGATGAAGTGTGGTGCTTATGTTTGCCTGAGCCACTTCTGTGTGTTGATTTGGGTGAATGCTGGTCTGAAGGTGTGCTTGGGATAGGTTGGGGTTGAGGGGATTGGGACTGGGTACCATCAGTGCTGAGGACAGAGCCTGAAATGCTCTCTGTTGGGCCGCCACGCCAAAGTGAATGCATTTGATTGTTGCAAATGCCTTTTGACACCCTGGATGGCATTCAGTATGGTTGACTGCCCAACAGTGAGGGATCTCAGGAGGTCAATAGCCTCCTCACTGAGGGTAGCAGGGCCCGAGGTGCCTAGGACGAAGATGCCCACCCTCCTGGGTGAGCGGGCACGGGAAACACGCTGAGGGGCTGCTGGGAGGGCGGTGCTGGTATGGGGGTGGCGGCTGAACCTGTTGTTGGGGTGGGCACAAAGGTGTCTGCCATTGCCAGAGAGCTTCCATCAGAGGAGGAGTCGCTGTCTGTAGTGTCCCCTCCTGTCTCCGTCCTGGTGCTCCCCACACCCTCCATCCCACTGGTGCCTCACCCTTGGTGGAGTCGGCCTCCAGGCCCATAAGGGATGCAGCTCCCTCCGTTGGCGGTGCCTCTGCTCCTCCACCAGATGATGCTAATGCACACAAGGACAGGGTGACAAAACAAGATGCCTTCAAGCGCGCATCCGACTTCGGAGAGGCCACTGCCAGGATGCAGAACATCAGGGGAGTCAGGGTACAATGGGCACCCCTTCCTCGTTGGGAGGCCAGCCCCAGCTGGGCTTCCGCTGTCTTCCTTGCACAGCAGCGCAGGTCCTCCCACCGTTTGTGGCAGTGGGTGCTCCACCTGTCAAAGACCCTCAGGGTCAGCACCTCCTTGGCAATGGCAAGCCAAATACTCTTTTTCTGATGGGCGCTGACCTGCAGGAAAATATGCGTAGAAAAAAGAAATTCATCATACCGTCCGGACTGTAACTCTCTTAGCTCACAATATCCCTCTCATCCCCTTACAAACAGACATTGACCACCAGACATGCAGCACTCTGCCCAGGACCCCTCAGCCCCCCCCACAAGAGGTTTACATACACAGCAATCCATACATTCATGGCCCACGCATCATGTTCACAGTGTACTCACCTGTTTGTCTGGAGGACCATAGAGTAAAGTCTACTGGGGTAGGACCCCATCCACCAGTCTCTCCAACTCCTCCAAAGTCAAGGCAGGGGCCCTTCCCCCAGACACTCGAACCATTGTCACTTCCAGACACAGGTCACAGTAGCACTTGCAGTGTAGGTCCTCTCCTATTGAAGGTCAGGTAGCAAGTGAGTGAACAGATAGAAAATGGCGGTCACATCCGCAGCGGTGTGTACTGTCATCGCCGGCGTACATCGCCATTGGCTCCTGGAACCCATAGGGCCCAATGATAACCAATGTGAAGTTGCGCGGCGGTCATCGACTGCTGACCCCAACACGCACAACGCCAGCGGTTTTACCTCATTTCCACTTGTCTCTCCTCACAGGTCCAGCGGCCACCATTTGAGGGGGGCACAAGCCATGACACCTAACTGCGTCACAGCAGACATTGGCACATCAACTGACTTTCTTATTCACATACTGTTTCTGTGTATGTGTTGACCAGAGTGTTGGCTGCCGTGCTGAAACACATGCGCAGCTACATCGTATTCCCCCAGGTGGAGGATTTGGCCACAGTGAAGGCTGACTTTTATGCCCTGGGTCATATCCCCAACATCATTGGTGCCATTGATGGTACACATACACCAATTGTCCCCCCCCAGAGAAATGAACAAGTGTTCAGGAATAGAAAAAGCTTTCACTCGCTGAATGTGCAGATGGTGTGTTTGGCAGACCAGTACATCTCCCATGTGAATGCCAAGTATCCTGGCTCTGACATGATGCCTTTATCTTGAGGAATAGCAGCATTCCATATGTGATATCTCAACTCCAGAGGCATTGTGTGTGGCGAATAGGTGAGCCCATGGTCCCCACCCAGTTGTAGGTATATGGGTGTGGTGTTGTCCCTAAGGGTGAGTGTGTGCTTAACAGGTATCCCTCGATATTTGAAGTGACTCTGGTTACCCCAACCTCTCATGACTACTGACCCCAGTGAGGAATGCCAGGACAAGGGCAGAGGAACATTACAATGAGGCACATGGGCGAACAAGGAGGATAACTGAAAGAACCTTTGGCCTTCTGAAGGCCAGATTCCGGTGCCTCCATCTGACAGGTTGATTTCTGTACTACTGACCCAAGAAGGTGAGTCAGATCTTCGTTGCATGTTGCATGTTGCACAACCTGGCCTTGAGGTGTCAGGTGCCTTTTCTGCAGGAGGATGAGCCTGGAGATGGTCTTGTGGCAGCTTTGGAGCCTGTGGACAGTGAGGAAGAGTAGGCAGAGGAAGAAGATGTGGACAACAGAAGTTCACTCATTCAACTGTACTTCAAGTGACACACAGGTAAGACACTGTAACTTCACTTTCCATTGCAGTTTTGTGTTGCACATTGGACATGGCAGCCTGATTTCCCTATGTCTATGGCCACTTACTGTACCCTTCGGCAGCTCTATTTTCAGATCTCTGTGCCCCACTCTGGCTCCTGGTGTGTTTACTGCTGCCCACTAGAGGTCATACCTATGTATATATAAATGTACATATGAATTTCAACGTTTATAGCTTGTTGAGCTAATACATATTTTAATCATTTGACAGACTCCATACTTGTATTTTTTCCAAGGGTGTTTATTTAAGGTGCTAATAAGTAGAGGGGGACGTGCAATGAGCTGGGGTGATGGTGGAGGAATGTCCAGGGTAGAGTCTAGTCTATTTGTATCACAGGTGCCTTGTCCAAGGGGGCATAAGAAGTGGAGCAATGGCAATTCAAGGTGGACAGCATGACAGAGTGGGACACAAGGGTGACATTCAGGAGAGTCTTATTTCCTGGCGGGGGTCTTGGCTATGTTCTCTGGCTTCTGCCTGGATCGCAGGGACCGTTTGTGGGGTGGTTCTCCTTTTGCAGGGGGTATGGTGCTGGTGGCCTGTTGGTCCTGTGGCGGGGCCTCCTGTCCACTAGCGCCGGCGGAGGTGGAGGGCTGTTCTTCGGTGTGGCTAGTGTCAGGGGCCCGTTGGTGGGCCACTGCCTTCCTCATGGTGTTGGCCGTGTCAGCCAGCACCCCTGCAATGGTGACCAGGATAGTGTGGAAGTGTTTGATGTCCTCCCTGATCCCCAGGTACTGTCCATCCTGCAGCCACTGGGTCTCCTGCAGCTTGGCCTGTACCCGGCCCAAGGTCTCCTAGGAATGGTGATATGCTCCCAGGATCCCTTCAAGTGCCTTTTGGAGAGTGTGTTCCCTGGTCCTGTTCTCCCCCTGTCGCACAGCAGTCCTCCCAACTTCCCTGGTGTTCTGTGCCTCTGTCCCCTGAACCATGTGGGCCTCTTCTGAGGGGGGGGACTGGATGTTGGTGGCACCTCCTCTCCGGTGACGTTGAGTGGGGGTCCTGTGGTGATATAAATGCAGTGTTATTGTATCTGCATGTGCCATCTTGTGCATGGATATATTTCCGTCCATGGTTGTTATTAGCAAGGCATGTTTGGGTTGTGTGAGATGTTATTGGTTTGGCTAAGTGATTGTCACTAGTGTGCATGCTGTGGTGATGGGTGTCCTGGCAGGGCTTTGGTGGGTGTCCATGCATTGGTGTTGCATGCAGGACTTGATATTGGGAGGGGTGGGTTGTGATAGTGGGGTATATGTGAGGTGATGGAGTGATGGGGGTGAGGGTAGGGGTAGGAGTTTGTGACGGCATGCAGGTAGGGAGGGGGATATAGTAGTAAAGATATGACTTACCAGAGTCCAGTCCTGCTACTCCTTCAAGGCCCTCAGGATGCATGATCGCCAAAACTTGCTCCTGTTGTTAGTTGTGGAGGAGGAGATGGGGGTCCACCGCCAGTCCTCTGTATGGCTACCTGCTGTGTTGCAACCACGGAATGCACCTTCCCCATAGGTCATTCCACCTCTTCCTGATGTCATCCCTTGTTCTGGGGTGCTGTCCCATGGCGTTGACGCTGTCCACGACTCGCCGCCATAGCTCCAACTTCCTTGCAATGTACGTCTGCTGCACCTGTGATTTGAATAGCTGTGGTTCTACCCCGGAGGATTTCCACCATGACCCTTAGCTCCTCCTCTGAGGACCTGGGATGTCTTTGTGGTGCCATGGGTGTAGTGTGAGTGGTATGTGTGAGGGTGTGTGGGGTGATGTGTTGGGGTGTGTGGTGTGAGGTGCATGGATGGTATATGGGTTATGATGTTATGTGGCTGTGATTCAGTGGGTGCTCCTGGTTAGTCTCTCTCTCAGTTGGCAATATTTTTTTTCGTTGTAAAGGGTTGTGGGTATTATGGGTGTGTGTTTTTTGTATTGGATTGGGTGTGGTGTGTGAATGTGTTGAATTGTTCAATGGGGTGTAGTTTTGCTAGTGTGTCTATTTTGAGTGCGGTGGTGTGTACTGTCAATGGTTTACCACGGTTGGTTGACCGCTGCGGTGATTCGTGGGTCATGATGCTGTGGGCCTATTTCTGTTGGCGTAATGGTGTGTGTTTTGGTACCGCCAGTTTATCACTGACCTTTGGTCTGGCGGAATTGTGAGGGTGTCTGTATGGTGGTGGATTTCTCTGTGTGGGTCATAATACCCGTAACGGTATACCGCTGCGGTATGTTGACGGCTGTCAGCACAGCGGTCGGCGGCGCTTACCGCCAGGGTTGTAATGAGGTCCTATCGGCCTTATTCAGCCCCAGTGATCTCCAGTCAGGGTCATCCTTACATCCTGTCTTCACTGTAATAACCATGTAATGCCATCCTCCTGTGTACTTTATAATTGTCATTGGTAGCAGCAAAACCTTCCTCTATGCCTCCCTTGGTAGGACCAGATGTCTCAATAAGACTTTTTCTCTTCCCTTCCCCCTAGAATGATATACTTCACAAATCTCTAACAAAGCACTACTAAACAAATTATATCAAGGAAGATTGATAATCAAGGCAGTCTTATTTTCACTGCGGGTGTATGGGGCATCTATCAAGGTGCCTTCAGCTAAGTTCTTGATTTGCCTCTTGCAGCAGGATGGTGACTGGTATGCTTTGGTTTGTGCACTGAGGACCACTGTCTAGTAGCTTCCTCCAGTCCTTCTATTTATTTTCAACATGAGTGGGCTCCGAGACTGATCAATGGTGCTGGGTCTTTGAGAGTTGTCCATGTCTGCTACATTCAGCATGTCCAGGAACTGTTATAGTTTGTCCTGTTCTTTAAATTGGCTGTTAACATGTTCATAGAGTCCCGCAAGACATATCATAAGTGCACTTTTTCAGACAGGGCCTGAAAGTGAGGTACACTTATGCCTCTGTCATAGCCTTGGGAAGTGAAGATTTTGTGCTTTCTGTACAAAAATGAGCTATACTTTTTTGCAACTGTGAGGATCTGCCGTGCCTACTGATGGAGGAGAAAACAAGTATCACCTGCCATGGAGATCTTTCCTATTATTGTATTGAGATCTGATCCTGTAGCTTCTTTCTAGCTCCTGTGGTTGGTCGCTTTCCACTCACATCACTTCTGATATAAAGCAGAACAAGAAGCCTTATATATGATAATTTTCCATCATTTCCTTGATCCCTGAGAAGTGAAGTTTATCATGCCAATTGGTGCCTTCTAATTCTGCAACCTTTTTCTGATGTACCAGTGATCCTGCTTCTAGTCTGTAGTTGTTGCTTTGTTATGATCTATATTTCATAGTCTATCATGTTCTTCCTTCAAATAAGCACTGAAGAAGGCTGCGTCTGTTCCTATTTGAGAGAACGTCTGTTAGAAATTGGGTGTTTTGTTAGGGTGAACCACAAAAGTCACTAAATAAACCTGTGCTTAACACTCTGATAGCTTGATACAAATCCAGCTAGCCTTAACTCAGAGACAATGTGATGCAGCTCTCAAATAGTAATAAAGTTAAAACACAACAGAAGGAACATCCTAAAACAATTTGAGAAAAATAGAGTTAACTTTAATAAATAAAATGATTCAGAATAGCAAGAATCTAGTCAGTAGAACCACCAGAATTGTGAGTGTTTACATTTTCTAGTGAGAAAATGACACAAGGCATCTACTGTGGTTATCTAGTCGCTCTGGACCAAGACAAGGTCATAAGTTAAGACTGTGATGGAGCACGGGCTGGGTACAGGACCAAATTCTACCCGGGGGGTTGGTACCTTTTTGTACTTCATGCAATATCTGCATGGTATGGCTCTGTGAAGCTCTGTGTTGTTCGACAATCGGATCTGGTCAGACCTTTGTGTAGGAGATGCATTGCTTTATGGGAGTCCACATCACTCTGTGTAATGCAGCATCTGCTCCAGTAAAGCCATGATCTGGAACGGTATGGTTCTGCAATGCAAGGTCCTCCAACAGTCTGCACTACACTGTTTCAGTTCTTGTAAAGTCACTAATCATGATCTGGAAGATGCTGCGAAGTGAGATCCTGCATCAGTCTGTGCCGTGCTGCGTCGCATACTGTGAAAATTTCAGTAATGCAGGCAGGAGTATACTTTGACTCCAGCCAAGGGTCTAGACCTTGAGGAAAGCACTAGGTGGGGTCAAGATTTACTCCCAAAGAGGCCAGCACAGAGGATCAGCTCTGGTCTAGTTGAGTCTGGTCAGGCAGGAAGCAGAAGATGCCTCTGAAAGCCTGTTGCGTTCCTGTAACTCAAACAGGAAGTCAGCCAACTGACCCTTGAAGCCATTTCTGGGGATCCTGAGTCAAAGAAAAGCAAGTCCAGGCTATCTTCTTCAGACGGTTGGGCAGTCCTTCTTCTAAATTTTCCACAGGTCCAGGAGTGTTCTAATCAGAGGTTCTGAAGGTGCCACTTTTATATTCAGTGTTAGCCTGCAGGCGTCTAAGGGATGCTACCTTTGTCTAACCATCCCCCTTTTTCTGGGGTTAATGCTAAACTGCCTAGGGTAACAAATTTGTGAACTGCATTTGCCAGTGGCAGCCAGCTCTAACAAATCTGGAAGGGGGTGGACAAGCCCTGAGGGTACCATTTAAAGCACAGGAAGTGCTGAGTACAACCCCCTTCCCTTCCCCCAGGCATCCTGCTTAAGAGAGTTTCACCATCTTCCACGCCCAAGGCCCTTTTTTCCCTAATGCCTTGAAGAAATAAACAAAACACCACAGGAGATTTATTCCTAGTCATGTGACCCTGGAGACAGGAAGAAAGGCACATTTAGTTTAGGCCAGAAAATGCCAACTTGTTAAATAGTAACTTAAAATCATACCTCACCATTAAAGACAATTTTATATTCTAATTCAGTTGAGTGGAAGAAGCTTTTCTCTATGTGTCCCCAAACTGAGGTTATTCCTCATTATTTGTAATATGGTAACCTAGTGTTAGTCCATGAGTTTATTAGCAGTAGCAAGTCTGAGATATGATTCACAGTGCTACTTTGGAGGGTGGCAAAGTGAGTGCTGCAGCCCACTAGTAGCAATTATTTTGCAAGCCCTAGTACATGTTGTACCATTTTCTAGGGACTTATAAGTAAAATAACTGTACCAATTAGGAGTAGGTCAACTTTACCAAGTTTATGTAAAAGAGTATCAGCATTTTAGCACTGGTTAGGAGGAGTAAAACCAACAAAAACAGGCTCAGCAAAGAAAAGCAGACATCTGGGGTTACCATGCTGAGAGGGCCCTGTGCAACAACATTAATTGATGTTTTTGAAGTATTTAACTATAGCGTCAAGATGGACATTCACAGGGTGACCAGTTAATTTAACATAATTTCAAGTTGCACATCTTGCAACATTGCCCTTTGTACTTTATTAGGCTTCTGATGTCTGCTTAATACTGCTTCAGTGAGCAGCTACTGTCTAATCCTTTTCAACATCATTATAAAGTACACCTCATAGGGGTGAGACAGTAAGAGTAGACCTATTCCTCTAGTCTGGGAATTCCTATTGTATAATATATAACTGAGTCTAATCTTCTTGTTTTCAAGATGTATTCTTCCATGGTTGTGCAGAGGCTACATTACAAGGAATGATCAATAATGTTCATCCACTGAAGAGAAGTTTATCTCTCCATATAAAGTCTTACACCCCAGTATTTCATTATGGGGCCTCACATGCCTACTTATACGACACATAGGAGTTGGTTCCAGCTTCTGCTTTTCACATTAATTAAGCCTTTTCAGCCATGAGCTGTTCAGTATGGCATGTAGTGATATTCATTGCAACCTCAATATGACACAAGAGCTCTTGAGGAATTCTATAAATCTTACAGGTAGTGTTCTCATTCACCACCCTTACATCAGTAAGACAGCTGCCAACACATGATCCTCTGTCTATGACTCTTTCAGCAGTAGCTTCCATCATACTCCTCGGTCTTTTCATCTTCTCATTCTCTCCAGTGTAAGTTCAGCTCTCACAAATTCATCACCGTATTGTCTGGATCAGGTCTGTACTGCACCCTCTTTTCTACATGCTGCTTCCTGTAGTCTCATCACTAGAAGAATCTGACTGCTGATAATAGTCATCCATGAGGGACCTGTGTCATTAGCATCCCAGCAGTCTCATCACTAGAGGTATCTGCCTGCTGATAATAGGCGCCCATGAGGGACCTGTGTCATCAGCATCCCTTCTTCTGAGCTAGTGTGTCAGGTGACCTGCAAAAGTTCTGGTTTTCTCCTCCAGAGGGCACACCAGTGCTGTAAAGGTGTGTGGCCATATTCCTAGGCACTTATCTCTGCCCACTCAAAACTAAGTTACCTGAATGAACAACCTGGGTAGCTCTACAAGTTCTGCCATTGCAGATAGGAGAAAAGATTTTAATCTGAAACAAACATGAGGAGGAGTAACCTCATTTACCTACAACTGTAAAGTTGGGCTTTGCATCCTTGCCTTGGCTTTCCCTCTTACCTTTTGCCTTCAGACTGGCTCTTTTTGCTGACTTTGTCTTTGCCTTTGCTGGCCTTAGGGCTCTGCACACTTTACCACTGCTAACCAGTGATAAAAATGCTTGCGCTTTCCCCTTAAAACATGATACGATTGGCTTATACCCCTATATAGCCTCCAGTAAATTGGAGCTACTTGTGCCCAGGGCCTGAAGATGAAATGCTATTTACTGCACCACTGATTGTGCTACCCACATAAGTAGCACTTCAAACATGTCTCAGGCTTGCCCTTGCATCCTGGGTATGTGATGTTTTAAAATGCTATTCCAACCTGGCAAAGTAACACTTTTGCCAAGCCCAAACCTTCCTCTTTCATGCATTTAAATCACCCCTAATATAAACCTTAAGGGCAGGGTGCCGTGTATTTAAAAAGTTGGACATGTACTTTTAATGTTTACATGCCCTAGTAGTGAAAAACTCCTAAATTCATTATTCACTACTGCACGTACTACCTCTCTCATAGGATAACATTGTAGTTATCTTATTAAATTTTATAAGTTTTATTTCCAAATGGGACCAGGTAATCATTTCATATTTGGTGTCTCTTAAATTGTAATTTAAAATCCTAACTTTGTGTAAATTTGGATTTTAAGTTAGAATTTTGAAAATGCCACTTTTAGAAATTTGGCATTTTCCTGCCTTAGCCATTTGGTGCCTGCAGACTTGTCTCTTGATAGTATGACTGGGTGTGGGTGACGTTCGAACTGTGTGTATTCCTTCTAGACAGCCACACACAATGGGGAGGTTAGGTGTGATTGAATGGGCCACTGCTGTCCGGACGGGAGGGAGGAGGTAGGCTCAGTCCCACTTACACTTGAATAGCCTGTGTTCTGTCTCCACACAACGGGCTGCATACCCCCTGTGCATTCAAAGGCATTTCTCTAGATGCTTTTCCTTACTTTAAAGGCATAACTGGATATAAATACTGGACCTCAGACAGCAACTCTTAAGTATGATTCTGGCCCTAGGGATACTGTGAAAGAAAGAAGTACTGATGTGCTAGTGAAAGGACCGCACTCTTCTTGTCTCCAGTTCTGAAGAAACTGCTGCCCTGCTGTGCTGACCTGCTGCCTCCTTCCTTCTTGCCTGCATGAGAAGACAACTGGACCTGCAGCTTTACCCTTGAACCCAGGAAACAATGGTGACTCCAAGGGCTAGTCTGCTGGTCTCCTGATCTGAGCCTCATGTACGTAAAAGGCTCACCAACATCTTGCACCAGCCTCTGGACCCAGCTGCAGTGAATTCCTGAACCCCCAACTGGTGTCCCTCAAGCCCTGGACCCTTGATGGGGCTCACGGGTGCTGTATTCCAGCTTTTGGACTCTTTGCGACTGTGAATGGCCCGTTCGCACTGATACCCCGTTGCTCACATCACAATTCAACATGAAGCTCTGCCAGCTGCCTCTTCATGCAACTCTAAAGGAACAATGGTCCTGAATTAAATCAGATGAATATAATAATCATAGAGTTGCAATGAAATCTATGAAAAAAGGTCAATAAATTGTTTCAAAATGGTATTTGCATTTATTAAACTGACAAATAACGTGGGAAACCAACAACATTAAAAGCAACCATCCTCAGACAACGGTACGGGGGAAGGTACAACTATGACCAGATCATTCGTAGTGCAATATTCCAACAGTCTTTCTTTATTGCTGTTCATTGTTCCACAACCCTCCTTCTCCATCGCTCTGTCATGGTTTGTTTTGTCATTTCCCATTCTAGCATTGAAGACATCACATTATTCAGGACATGGTCTGGCACAGCTGTAAGTTTGTTGGTAAAATATATCCTTGATGGTTTCCTTTGCTTCATTTATTGGAGCATAGCACTGGATGATGAAGGTGTTGATTTGTTGCTTTTTAACCAGGCTATCATAACTCTGCGGCTGACTCGCTTCCCCTCAATTAGGCCTTTACCTTTCCCCTTGTTCAGGATGATGACTACTATTTTGGGATGTTGGCCATCATCCCTTCCTGAGTACAATAGTGGCTCTCCTGTGGTAGGTTTCATTCTGCCAGATATGACTCACCTACTTTAGCTGACCCCCAGGATGCATTGGTTGTAGGACCTCATCTCTGATGCTACTGGAGCAGCTTTCCTGTGCCATACTTAGAGTGTATGTTACAGAATCTGATTCTGGTCTTCGACTTGGCACTCACAATTTCTGTATCCTGTAAGTAGTTTCCATCTGGCTTTGACTACTGTCAGTCATGCATGTCTAATGCAGAGACTCTGGATGTTTCTCATGCTTATATAATTTACTGTTTCTTACTGCTATATCTATAAATGCGCTTTGTTGGACAAGGTTTTTAGCCTTGTGCCAAGCCCCCAGCCTGGAGGACCACTAGATCGTGCTTTGTCTGGCCTCTAACTTTTGACCTGTCTGGCTTGAGTGATCATGCCAAGATATTAAACTCCTTCCAGTATAGCTCCCCAGGTCAGTGAGACATGCAAGCCACTCAATCACTTCAAGGTGGTGATTACCTGAAGAGAAACATTACTCATGGGATGCAATGAATTTGCAGTTAGAGGGATATGAGCTCCATATTATTTTGAAGATTGTGAAGATCTTTTCAGAATTCAGTGAGATCGAAGCCAGACAAGTTCCTCTGCCAACAAAATGTGATCCTATTAATCAGATTCCTAATGGTATATTGTCCACATTCTCTCCCATCTCCTTTGCAAAAATAAAAACTCTTCTCTCACACACTACATCTGGCTTGACAGATGATCCTTGTCCTCCCCGAGTTTTGCAACTAGTGCAGGATCTAAGCACTGCCTTCTTGGAGAAGGTGTACATTCAAGTTTTTGAGTCAAAGGTGTTCCCCCCATGTTGGAAAGAGGCAATTGTTATCACCCTTAAAAAGAAACCTAACAGGGATCCTGGAGAGCTAAAAAACCTTTGCCCAATTAATCTCCTGCCTATTCTGGCAAAATTACTTGAGAGGCACAGCAATCAAAAATTAGCTCAGTTTTTTACTGATCATGAGCTTTTGGACCCATCTCAGAATGGGTTCCGGATTGACCACAGCACTGAATCAGCATTGACCGTGGCGGCAGATTCAATTCGCTGCCAGGTGGATCAGAGAGGCTCTGCTATTCTGGTAATGCTAGATTTATCCACAGCCTTCAATATGATATCTCCATCTCGTTTAGTGCAAAGATTGTAACAGGCTTGACTGAGGGATTTGGCATTAAACCTTTTGGGATCCTTTCTGGTGAATAGGACCCAACCGATGAGCTGCTGAGGCTACAGGGCTAAAACCTTCCATCTTCCCTGTGGAGTCCTGAAGGGGTCCTCCCTCTGTCCCACCTTGTTTAATCCTAATGTGGCCCCATTGCCGAAATTGGTGCGATCCTTCTGGGTTCTAGGTGTTGTCCTCTGTGGACGACACCCAAATTATTGTCTCTATATCTGACTACTGGACACCAGTGGCAGATAAGTTCAGGTCCTGTGTGGTTGAAGGTAGCACTTGGATGAGGGAGAACTGGCTCATAATGAATGCAGAGAGACTTATATTGTAGTTTTTGGGATGGTCAAATTGGTGTGGACTGAGTTATGGTGGGCTCAGACACTCAGTCAGTTACCCACCTCTGTGGCCTCCACTAGAAATCTTGGAGTGATTTTTGATAATACCTTGACTTTTGATTCTCAGTTCAATAGAACAGTGAGTTCTTGCTTCTTGCTTATTAAGATCCTTAAGAAGATTTTTGCCTTCTTACGGGGGAGTTTAGAGTCTCTGTGGTGATTTCTCTTATTACATCTTGCCTTGACTTCTATAACGCTCTGTATTTAAACGCCAACTACTATTTTAGGAATAGACTGCAGGTCATCCAAAATGCAGCTGCTTGGCTGGTCTTGGATGTCCAAACATCTCTTAGTGAGGAAGGGATTGCAGATACTACATTGGTAACAAATGAGGAAGTGGGAGATTTTCACAGCCCATTGCTTGGTCTATAATGTTGTTCACCAGCAGGGTCCTAGTTGGCTGAGAATAGCCTTTAACTAGTATTTTCCAAGTAGGCAGCTAAGATCTGCAGCGCAAAGGAAGATGATTGCTCCCACGTCCCTTAAAGCTAGATGAGATTGACACGCATTCTTAATGGCAGCAGCGAGGTCAAAGAACACTCTCCCTTCACATATAATTCTGACTCTGAATTCTCATTCTGTGTTTCGCAAGCCCTTGAAAACTTGGTTATTCTTACAACTTTAATGCTTTCATTTTTTTCTCCCTGTTGTCTTTTATTGGTGCTAGCGCTTTGATGCCTTTCTGGTTTTATACACTCTTCAAATCCAAATTACAATTACAAATTAAAATAGTTTAAATCCAGCGTACTACTATTCAAATAATATTTCATCAACTCTTGAGACAGCAAAATGTAGTCTATGGTTAATACAGAGCACAGCTCAAAAAAAGTTGGTATTTTTTTTTGGGCTAGGGTCACTCTTAAGAATAACAATTAAATGATGCCCATTATATAATTTCCTAGTTCAATGCCCCATCAATCAGGAAGATCAGAATTGTAAGTAGCAATTTCAGAAGTTTTGTGTAGACCTACGCCACAAATTAGTTATGCTTACTTTTCCATTAAAATTGCCACAAAGGATCAAATAAAACTCCTGCTGAAAATATTTAACACATACAGATAATTCATTATTAATGTTGAGCATCTTCTTAAAATTGTGATTATTTTGTTGTGCAGAATCGTTATTTTAACTGTTCACTAGATAGAAATCTGATCATGTGGTATTTCTCACAATGAATGCCTGAATCCCTCCACAATTTTCCTCTATTGGAGTAATCTTAAAGTTTAAGGAAAGTTTGAATGTGGTCAACAGACCTCCATTTGCAAGGCCCAAGCTTGAAGCAATGGCAGTAACAAAATAACATACATAGCCATCACAAAGAGAACTACATCCAAATATTTAATTAGAGAACACTTCTCATATTGCTTCATTTTAGCATTGGACCCAGCAATGTGCCACTTTAGGAAATTAACAGTTTTTGATGAGGGATTGCTCTCTAAATTTGGGTAGACTTCTTGAAGAACATCAAACGTTAATAGGTTGATGTTTTTAACTCATTAGTATCATCATTGTTATTTATGTCAATCTGGTTCTGCTAAATTTTATGATGTTGAGAAACTGATTTGCAATGCCTTGACTGGGTGACACATGGTTATTATGAGGCATGGGGCTATAACTACTCATTGGGTTCAGCTGCCTGCCTAGCATCAGAGGTCTAGAAAAAAGTCCAGGGGCAATGTAACCATGCAACTGTTCCTAGTAACATTTAAAAAAAATTCTTTTCTTAGCATTTTTTTTATTCAAATAGAACAAACAAGATACACATTTCAAAACAATAAATGACATCATAAAAAAGAAAGGGGGAGGTGGAGGTGTGAAAGGAAAAAAAGCAGAGAATGGTAAACTCCCCATGACAAGCAAATGATGGCAAAAATATCACCACACAGAAGGTCCATATAACATTGGCATTAGAGAATCCACATGATATATAAATCATAAGATAGGGTAGGAGACATCAGTTCACATCTTCATGCTGAAATTTAGAGTCTAATGTTAGGAGATAATCCCCAAGCGGCTGCCATATGTTCGGTCTTGGGGTTAGCGCCTGTAATGAGGCATAAAGTTCACTGGTGGTATCACAGTATGTCATATCCACAAGCCAAGCAGCTATAGTGGGAACTGCTACTGCCCAATTGGAAAGACACCTGTTGTTTAGCTAGGGGTACCACAAGGGAAGAAAAGCGCCACAGGCTGGGAGGGTAGAGGCTTAACATAACTTAGCAGGGCCATTGAGGGGTCTGGATCAAGTACCTATTCAATGACGGGGATAATATGCAAAAAGTCTCCCCCCAATATGGTTCAATCACTGCACAATTCCACGATAAGTGTTCAAAGTCATCTTGGTCCATTTTACATTTAGGGAAGTGATGCGGTCTTGTGGGGTCAAGCTTGACTAAAGTCTTCGGGGTTGTATAAGCCTGTTGTAAATATTTATAATATAGTAGCTTGTGTCAATGGTTGTTTGAAATGAATTTAGTTTGCGTACAGCAGTAATGGCAAGTTTTATGTTGGATGAAGTGCCCCACATCGCCTTTCCATGCAGCTCTAGGGTTTGCCGTCCTAGTGGGTATCAGTTGTAGAGAAGTGTGGTACAGCCTGGATATCAACTTACTAATATCTGGGGTGGTTATTACTGATGTGAGAGGACAAAAATCTTTAGGCTCCTCAGGATATGTAGATAGGATGTCTAGCAGTGTGCTATGTAATTGATGGAAGACAAAACAGTCCAATTGTGTCTGGGTGCCCCCCTTCACTAAATTGGAACTGGGTTTCAATATATCGTTGACAAACAGATCACCCCCCCCCACAGAGCTAGTGTCAGTTAAGTGAAGGTTGTACCAAACGCTCCAGGTACATGGTAACCATGGGTTGTTAGCAAGGGGTATATGTGGAGAGTATAAAATCTCCCATCCAGGTAATGCTGAAGTTTGGACCAGGCCCAGCTGGTGGTGGAGTCTTTATGCCGGTGGGGTCCCGTGGAAGCCCTTGAGGGAATATTTTCATCGGATGAGTAAAATTGCCGTTACAGAGACATGATCAGAAAGGATGTGTGGTTTATGTGTAACGTCAGTGAGTTATAACAGGGCTCCATGTGAAATATACCAGTGACTGATGCGGATCCAGACATTATGTACGGCAGAGTAAAAGCTGTAATTGTTTGCATGCAGACCGCGAGAGCGCCATGCATCAGTGAGCTGGAAAGTGTCTAGGAGGTCAGTGAGCACCCACACTGAATGAGGTTTAATGACTGTTGTAGAACCAGTCATGACAAGCTGGGGATGGCAAATGGTGTTGAAGTCACCACTGATTAAAATACAGGCCCTCATTACGGCTTTAGTGGTCTTCCATGAAGACTGCCAAAGACGCGGGTGCCAGGAGACCGCAAGTGCAGTGCTGGCGGTCTCCCACCCACCATATTATGGGTACTGCCGGATTTCCACCACACTTTGGGTGATAATCCAGTAGTAGTTGTGCTGGCGGGCGGAGGCGTTCTGGCGGTTCTACCACCAGCACCGCCCCGCCAGTAAAACACTGTCCACCATATTATAAGCCATAATATGGCCTGGAGGTGTCCTGCTGGTGGGACGCTGCCAGTGGTGGAAGCACCCCTTCCCGTTCCCTGCCAGACAACCTTCTCCATGGAACAGGTAAGGTGATCATCTGACGGTGAGGGGGATAGGAGGGTGAGGGGTGTTGTGTGTACGTGTGTGAGTGTGTGGTTTCTTCGTATGTGTATGAATGTGTGTATGCATGTCTGAATATGAGTGTGTATGCGTGTGAGATGCAAGAATGTGTGTATGGATGTAGTTGCGAGTGCATGTATGGATGTAGTTGTGAATGCATGCATGGATGCGTGTGAGTTGTTGAGTGTAAATAAGTGTATGTGAAAGGGTGTATGCGTGGTGCGTGTGGGCATCTGTGTGCATGTGTTCGGGGAGGAGGGTGGGGCCACTGTAGCTGAAGCGGGGGATCTAGTGCTTGCTGGGTGCTGGGGGGGTGGGGAAGTCATCCACTGGTGGTAGACTTTTCCACCATGTTTCTACCATGTTTTTCGTGGCGGTGCTACTGCCAAGGAAACCATGGGGGAAAGCTGCCTCCTGATACCGCCGGTGGTCTTCTGTGCGCCACCGGGTCGAAGATGATCATGTCTTCAGGCCGCCATAGCGATATGAGTAGAGATGTGGCAGCCTGGCAGAGGCCAACCTGACACACTCATAATGTGGCAGTCTGCACCGCCAGCCTTTTGGTGGTGGGACCGCCAGAGTCATCATGATCCCCATAGTCAGCTTGTGAATGACCCATCAGTGAATAGAGGTGTGGTGCAATGGAGCCTAGGGTAAATATTCTGAATGTGCAAGGCAGTGTGGTGGTGGAATCTCATGCAACAGAGTATTAGTGTAGCACCCATGAGTAAACATAACAGTACAATACAACTCTCCCCCCAGCCACACCAGAAAAAGCATCAACCTTAGAATGGCAACACACCCAAACAGATAAAGAAAACATTGTGGTATACACATTGGAGGGGTCACAACGCTCAGGGGAATAATGCCCACCTGTATATTGGGTATGTGAACAGATGCTAGCCGTCCAAACAGGGCAGTCTGTCCATCAGTTGTGCACATAGGAAGGAGTTTATCATGTCGGAGCCACAAGAGTGACTCCAAGTTAAAACCGGTTTAGGCAGTGCACTCAGAGGAGAATTGTTCAAGGCATTGGGTCTTGTTGAGATCCCAAGGAGGTAGAGGGGGGATCCCACTTGGTAGTGTGTCCAGGCAAGGCTGCACCAATTTGTATTGCCAGCAGAACAGAATGCGATCAGCAGGAGTAAGGAAGAAATAGTGCAATCCATTTGTCTCCAAGAGGAAGCACTCTGGGTACAGCATATTATACTTGACACCACATTTCTGGAGTGTATGTTTTATATTTGTGAACTTGTACTGCACCTCCTGGACCACCTGTGTGAAATCTAGAAAAAAGGAATAACGTTGCGCCCTGATATTGGAGAGGACTCTTTTTTGCAGGCCTGGTGTTACGCTGGGTCCCAGTCTCAGAAATTGAGGAGCTGGGCAATGATTGGGTGCACAGGTGCTTCTCGTATGGAACTTGGTCCAAGTGACCTACGGACCCTTTCAACAACAAAGGTATCAGTGAAGGCTTTGCTGTCAAACAGTTCCACAAGTAGTTTCTCCACAAATATGTCTGTGTGTTCTGTGTTAGTGGTTTCCACTATCCCTGCAATCCAAGATTATTATGGTGCAAACACACCTCCAGGTCTTCATTCTTAGCAACTGTGTATTTTTTGTAAGTGCTCTACCTTCTCAAGGTGCTTCAGAACGTCCATGTTTTCATCTTCGATCTCCAATATCCTGCACTCTTCACCATTGATCCTTTTAGTGTGACAGTCAAGGTGCCCATTCATTCGGTCTAAGTGACTCTTCAGGATGTCAAATCATGTATCTATGGCTTTGAAACCAGTACGCAGTTCAGCCATAATGACAGTGGCAGTGTTGGACCTGGCCCTTTTTGCATGGTTATCCCCTAACCTTTTTTTTCTTTTCCTCTTATTTTTTCAGACCTGTTTTTGTTGGTTTTAGGACTCTGGGCACCTTACCACAGCTAACCAGTGCAGAAGTGCATATGCTGCCTATCTAAATTTTATTGGTGATTGGTTTCTCCATGTTTGGCATGTTTGATTTACTAGTACCTCCCTAGTAAACTTAACTATGTGTGTCCAGGGTCTGTAAATCAAATGCTGCTAGTGGGATTGCAGCACTGATTTTGCCACTCACAGGAGTAATACTGTAAACATGTCTCAGACCTGCCACTGCAGTGCCTGTGTGTGCAGTTGTAAACAGCCATGTTGGCCATGGCAAGTGCACCCACTTGCCAGGCCCAAACCTTCCCTTTTTATACATGTAACGCACCCCTAAGGCAGGCTGTAGGTAGTACCATGGACAGGGTGCAGTGTACTCAAAAGGAAGGACATGTACTGGTGTGTTTTACACAGCCTGATAGTGAAATTCTGCCACATTTGTTTTTCACTATTGCAAGGCCTATTGCTCCCATAGGTTAATGTGGGGATTGCCTTGAAGTATCTCTTAAGTGTAATTTCCCATTTGGAGCAAATAGAGATTTGGAGTTTGGGGTCTCTGAAACCGCATTTTTTAATTCCATTTTTTAGTTAAGTTATTTTTTATATTGTCAGTTTGAAAATGCCACTTTTAGAAAGTGGGATTTTTTTTGCTTAACTATTCAGAGCTTCTGACTGGCTGTGGAATACACGTCTGGGCCAGGATGACAGTTGGGCTAGTTGTGAATTCACTCCAGACAGTCAAACAAAGGGAGCTGAGGTGTGCCCTACATTTCCCGATGGGTCAAAATCCATCTTGGCCTGCCAGATTCATCGACCCTACTAGATCAAAGGGGAACTGATGCCTTGCCACTGATGCGACCTCACCTATGCTGCCTCCGTAAGGAACCAACGTCTCACCTCTCCTGCTTAGCAGTAAGGAACCGATGCCTCACCTCCTGTGCAGCGGCATTGAAACAACGCCACACTGGCTCCAGCAACGCCTCACCTTCCCAAATCTGTGCCACCTCTTTGACTCTTCCTCATTTCTAAGGTACAGTAACTTGGATCCGTGCGACTCCGTGACCGGTGCCGCACTCCCATGCGAATGGCATTGGACTGTTGAAAGTGACTCCGTCACAATGCTGTGATATCAACAGTTGGAGCTATTGCATTTCTAGGAGTGTTTTTGGGATTTAATCTCTTAAAAATCATATCTTTGCTTGTGTATGTTGCCTTTTTGTCATTTTGGTTTTGTTTTACTTAGATAAATATTGGGTATTTTTCTAAATCGGTGTGGTGTCCATTTGTAGTGTTTTCACTATGTTACTCTGTGTGGGTACAAATACTTAACACATTAGCTCTGAGATAAGACTGATTGTTTGTGCCAAGCTACCAAAGGGGGGAGCAGGGGTTATCGTTGGAGTGTGACTCTCTTACCCTGGCTAGAGTGAGGGTCCCTGCTTGGACAAGGTGTAAACTAACTGCCAACTAGAGACACCATTTCTAACAACTGTCATTGGTATTAAAGTCCACTTTTGAGAATAACCAACGTAGAACTTTGTTTTTTTTAACTGCTCATTATCTGTATTGTTAGCAGAAGTTAGTTTTTGTGCATTTTATAGGCTCAGTACATACAACAAGCTCAAGGTAGTAAATTGAAATTACTGGACTGCCCTAATGATTTTACATAGCATGATGCCTGATGCCACTGTTGCTCTAAGAAATCCTGTCAGACAGATAGCCCAATGGTGCCAGGGACTATAGAGGTAACAGTGTTGACATTGCAAGCACCAGCAGTCAAATTATACTCTACTTGAACCTGCTCTGTTGTTGAATTAGTAGTGAAAGAAATGTTAGACACTTGATAGGGCAACTCCAGTGGCAGAGCATACTGGACAGGCAAAATATGCATATCCCTCAAAACTAGACTCAGCTTAACTGTGCCAGATGCTTCCCCAGTTGATTGCACCCTGTCTCCTTCTCTTGCCTGGGATGATGCTGCAAATGCAAAGGGGAAAAGGGTCACCGCATGTTACAGATCATACTTGAACAACAGCTGTGATTAGCAAACATTATCATTACGTCAAGTAGGCCATAGCAACAAACTACATCAAGGTGCCTCCTACATGTACCATACCATATGCATGCATGCCACATGAGCTGTCAACAGTTGCCCATAGGAAAAACAGGATCTCAGACAACTCCAATTGCAAGGGTGAAGTTGTGCAATCTCAGTAACCATTGAACAAGTAGGAGACCATATCACGTTCAATGCTTTGCCTTGTGGAGCATACCTGTTACCTGTTGTCATACAATAGTAGGCCAATGTCAAGTTCATTCCAACAGATCCCACACAAGGTCATGCAGACATCTATTTATCACATACACAATAACACAACAATGAGAAATAATGCCCCAAAGTCCTGCCACGTTGCTGACAACAGTACAGTATCCTGAAGAAGGTGACATACTCATGTCACACTGGAAACATATCAACAATGCACACTTCACCATGTACCAATGGAGTCATGGAGGTAGTACTAATGTTGCTCAGATATACTACATATTTGGCATGTAAATGTATACTGTAAACAAAATGTACAAATTGTCAGGGAGATATGTCTCTAAAATCCACAACACAATGAATCAGCTAGCCCCAGGGAAATCTCCACTACTGTATGGCACCCCTTACTATGACATAGGGGGTCATTCCGACTCCCGCCGGCGGCGGTAACCGCACGCCCGGCGGGAGCCGCCGCATGACCGCACCGCGGTCAAATGACTGCGGCAGCCATTCTGGCTTTCCCGCTGGGCTGGCGGGTGACTGCCAGAAGGCCGCCCGCCGGCCCAGCGGGAAACCGCCTTCAACGAGGAAGCCGGCTCCGCATGGAGCCGGCGGAGTTGAAGGCGTGCGACGGGTGCAGTGGCACCCGTCGCGATTTTCAGTGTCTGCTTGGCAGACACTGAAAATCAATGTGGGTCCCTGTTAGGGGGCCCCTGCAGTGCCCATGCCATTGGCATGGGCACTGCAGGGGCCCCCAGGGGCCCCACGACACCCGTTACCGCCATCCTGTTCCTGGCGGCAAAAGCCGCCAGGAACAGGATGGCGGTAAGGGGGTCGGAATCCCCATGGCGGCGCTGCTTGCAGCGCCGCCGTGGAGGATTCCCTGGGGCAGCGGGAAACCGGCGGGACACCGCCGGTTTCCCGTTTCTGACCGCGGCTGTACCGCCGCGGTCAGAATGCCCATGGAAGCACCGCCAGGCTGTTGGTGGTGCTTCCGCGGTCGTTGGCCCTGGCGGTCGGTGACCGCCAGGGTCAGAATGACCCCCATAGTCTAAATGCCTCAGCAGATGCCATGAATCCTTTGTATGTTGTAGAGGCCTAGGGATTTGCAAGTACTTATAGAAGGCCCTCAACATGTTGCCCAATGGGAAGCTACACCACTGTCTACCATAGTACAGACTTCACCCATACACTTGAGTGACAATGAAAGGGCTGGTTTGGTGGATACAGAAAGTGCCTTCCCTGTGCATGTATGGACATGTGGCCTACCAAATGCAGACTCATTCAGCATCAATAGCCAAGGGAAGATTGGATATGCTAAGTCTCCTATTAAGGAACGGGACATAAGTGCAATAATGAGTCAACAATCAGTCACTCACTTCATGACTGTAGCACCTGACTGCTCACACACAATCAGTACAGATGTGACTTAGCAACCAGTCAGGCCTTCTCTTGTTGCAGTTTTGATATCAGCTGGGGTATGGTGCTGGGGAAGTACGAGTGTATTTGGACAAGTGACAACTGGGATGGTTTTTGGAGTTACTGGAACTTGGCCTATTGTGCTTTGCAGTCAGATCACTCTTGTTACTGAAACAGTGCTTCCTAGGAGTTGCAGTCAGGTCACTCCCTCTACTACACACACTTGACAAATGATATCCTCCCAGGTGAGTACACTTCAATTGAGAGTTCACAAACAGGGCTAATTGGACAAGTAACCACTGGGTGGTGTTTGGAGTTACTGAAACAGTGCCTCCTGGGAGTTGCAGTCTGGTCACTCCCCCTAATATACACACTTGGCAAATGTTATCATCCCAGGAGAGTATACATTAATTCAGAGTTCACAAACAAGCATTTTTGGACAAGTGACCACTGGGCTGGTGTTTGGAGTTACTGGAACAGGGCCTATTGTGCTTTGCAGTCACATCACTCTCTACACTAAACACACTAAACAAATGGTATCCTCCCAGGGGAGTACACTTCAATTGAGAGTTCACAAACAGGGGACTTTGGGCAAGTGACCAATGGGCTGGTGTTTGGAGTTACTAAAAGAATGCCTCCTGGGAGTTGCAGTCCAATCACTCCCTCTACTATACACACTTGACAAATTGGATCCTCCCAGGTGAGTACACTTCAATTGAGAGTTCACAAACAAGGGTAGTTGGACAAGTGACCACTGTGCTGGTGTTTGGAGTTACTGGAACAGTGCGTACGGGGAGTTGCAGTCAGGCCACTCTCTCTACTCCACAACACTTGACAAATGTTTGGTATTACATATCTGTATGCAGGTTGCATTTAGGTTTGAGCATAAGTTTTCATCTTGGGACATACTATAAAGCCTGGAATGTGTTTTTGTTACTGTGAGATTTCCATACAACATTCTGGCATATGGCGTATGGTGGGCCTTGGCAGCTGTGATATTGGATCCAGTTATGCAGATTGACAGTGTTACAACTCAGATACTCTGGGTATTGAATTTTGTTGAGGTACATGAACAAGACAGTGGCAACAGCTAAGCTGTGAACATGCATGACATTTCAGTTTTGTGACATTATTTGTGTTGTGACTTGCCATACACCACTCCCTCAGTTATTCCTGTCAAGCCCTGAGGATGCAGGATGGCCAAGACCTTCTCCTCCCAGAGAAAGAGTCTTAAATGGGCACTGTGAGGGCCACTGCCAGTCTCCTTGGCTTACAGCTGCTTCCTGGTGACCAGGGAAATGACCTTGTCCCTGAGGTTGTTCCACCTCTTCCTAATGTCCTCCTTTGTGCGCAGGATAGCATCTACAGAAATCACTCTGTCGGCTATCCTGTCCCACATTTTAATTTCCCTACTGAGACTAGTGTGATGGACTTAGGCTCCTAACAACTGTGGCTCCACTCTAATGATTTCACCCACCATGACTCTCAACTCATCCTCTAAAAATCATGGGTTTTTGGCCAGTGACATGCCTAGAAATCAAAGGGGGGGGGGTGAAAGTGACTAACTAAACAAGACAAGTGAATATGGGGGAAAAAAAGATGATGTGTGTGAAAGGTGTAAAATGGATGGGAAAAAAGGGCTAACTTATGACAAAAAATTGACAAAATGATGTGTGGTCTGTCTTGCTGTGCTACAGTGGCAATACAAAGGATTGTGGTCTGTGAAGGGGTGTGCTTTATAGTGTCCTTTGCAGGTGTGTCCACTTGGCTGATGTGTGTAAGCTGTGTTGTTTTGAATTCATCCAGTGTGCACTTGTCTGTTACTTTGTAAACGCGGACCACGGTGGTTGACTGCCACGGCAACTGTGTGTTTGAAGTAGGCTTGGTGTTTGGCCACGGTGATGATGGCACTGGAGGTCAGACCGCTCTAAATTGAAGCCGCTGTGCCACTGGCGGCCTGCCTTTTTTGCTTGGCAGTCTGCCTTTTTTGCTTGGTGGATGATGGTCCTGCCTGTATGAATCATAATATGGTTGTATGAGGACTGCCAGTGCGGCATTTTTTTTCAGACCGCCAACATGGCAGTCTGGCAGCCTGACCACCAGGTAATCAGGCCCTAAATATTAGTATAGCACTTAGAAACTTAGAAACACATTGGGGGTCAATATAACATTGGCGGTAAAAGGCGCTTACTGCCGCGCAGAAGACCGTCAATACACTGCCGCGGCCGCGGAATTCCGCCCCAGCTATTATGACACACATCTCTGAATCCACCGAAATTCAGACACCCACACAAGTCCGCCACACCAAAGGTCAGTGTTAAACTGGCGAAAACAAAACCTCCACCTCCACGCCAACAGAAACACGCCCATGCTATTACGACACACGAATCCATACTGCAGTCTTTCAACCGCGGTATTCCATTGGCGGTACACACCGCCGCGCTCAAAATACTCACACATCTCCAAAACACCGCCACATTAAACAATTCAAAATACACACACCTGATACACATACAAACACCACTCCCACACACCTAACACAATATAAAACACACACCCACATCACCCACAAACACCTACAACCAAAAATGAGTCACGAAGGCCAGAGAGACAGCACAGAATAGACAATCCCACCACACAGAGGCACACAACACCATCACCCACACAACATCCACACACAAAACACCACACACCACTACACATCACCACACACATCAACACTTACACCGCCCCACACACACCACCCCATGTCACGGCAAAGACACCCCCGGTTTTCCAAGGAGGAGCTCCGGGTCATGGTGGAGGAAATCCTACGGGTAGAGACACAGCTATTTGGCTCACAGGTGCAGCACACATCCATAGCCAGGAAGATGGAGCTATGGCACAAAATAGTCGACTGGGTCAACGCTGTGGGACAGCATCCAAGAAATCGGGAGGACATCAGGAAGAGGTGGAACGACCTATGGGGGAAGGTGCGTTCAGCGGTCTCCAGATACAACATCGCGGTTCAGCGGACTGGCAGCGGACCCCCACCTCCTCCCCCACAACTAACAACATGAGAGGAGCAAGTCTTGACCATCATGCATCCAGAGGGCCTCGGAGGAGTCGGTGGAGGAATGGACACTGGTAAGTCAAATCTTAACTATCATATCCCCCACCCTACCTGCATGCTATCACACACCCCCACCCTCACCCCCTCCCCTATCACTCAAACTCCTCACTAATGTTCTAAGAACACGAACCACACATCCCAACACCAAGCCCGGCATGACACAACTAAGCATGTACACCCATCACTAAAGCATGCTCACTGCACATACCCAGAACACCCCCCAAACCATCATCACACAAGCCCCCACACAGGAATGCTTGCACTGGGGTACACAAACACCCACCCATTGCACACCATGACACACACACATGCAATAATCATGCTCTTATGCCCCTGCAGGATCACGAAGGACTGTCACCACACAGGAGGGTCCAGACAACTCCACTCCACCCACAGAAGAGGCCCACAGTGACGATAGCAGCTCTGCCCTACTGGATCCTGATGACCAGCCCGGACCGTCGTGGGCCTCTGGACACTCGGTTCCCCTTGCACAGGCACAGCCCAACACTGACCTTCCACCCTCTGGTAACACCAGCACAGCACCCACCCAGCGGGCCCAAACCTCCATACCCAGGACAGGTCAATCAGCTGTGTGTCCACCACTACAGGGAACCCAGGATAACCCACCACCCCAACAACAACAGGGACCTGGGGGCAGTGGTAGTGGGCACACGGTCCAGGGGATGGAGGCATAGGAACACAGGGGAACTGGGAGGGCTGCTGTGCGACAGGGGGATGACAGGCCAAGGGAACCCACTCTCCACGAGGCCCTCTCCTCCATCATGGGAGCATACCACCACTCCCAGGAGATGATGGCGACGGTCCTGGTCAAGTTTCAGGAGACCCAGCACCTGCAGGAGGACCAGTATTTGGGGTTCAGGGAGGAGCTCAGGACCATCAGCTCCGCCTTGGGCACCATTGTAGGGGTGCTGAAGGACATACAGCAGACCTTGAGAGACACCGTGGCACTCCAAGGGGCCCCTGACACTAGCATGGATGATGAACTGCCCACCACCTCCGCCGGCGCTAGTGGACAGGACGCCCCGCCACAGGACCACCACACCAGCACCCCACCCCCTGCAGACGGACAACCACCACGCAAGCGGTCCCTGAGATCGAGGAACAGGACAGAGCAAGATGGCAAGACACCGGTCAGGAAATGAGACCACCCTGAATGTCCTCCCACTGTCCCACTTTGTTACCCTGTCCATACTTAAACTGCCCCAGCTCCACTTCCTATGCCCATATGGGCAGTGCACCTGTGAGACTAATAGACTGGACTCTGCCATGGACATTCCTCCACCATCACCCATCACCATTTTACAGCCCCCCTCCATTTATGAGCACTTAAATAAACACCCTTGAACCACAAAACAATGTTGAGTCAGTATGATTTGGTAAAATGTATTGTCCATTACAGTGTCAAAATGTGTTTCAGGTTGTAAAGGCAACATACCTATGTCACACATCACAAGTCCTTGAAGGATGCATGCAGATGACACACGTTGGTAAGCACACATGTGAAACCGTAATGGAAAGGTACAACTCAGTTACCAAATAATGCTATGAAATTACACACAGGATAGAGGAAGACGTGTGACAGTGAATGTAATGGTAAAAATGAAAATGTTCTCACCTGTGTGTCACTGGAAATATTGCTGTATGACTGACTCCCTGTTGTCGTTGTCTTCTTCCTCAGCTTCCTCCTCATCACTGTCCACAGGCTCCACAGGCTCCACAGCTGCCACAACACCGTCATCTGGACCATCCTCCTGCAGAAAAGGCACCTGGGGTCGCAAAGCAAGATTGTGAAGCATCGAGCAGGCGATGATGATCTGGCACACCTTCTTGAGTGAGTAGAATAGGGAACCACCTGTCATATGGAGGCACCTGAACCTGGCCTTCAGGAGGCCGAAGGTGCGTTCGATCACCCTCCTAGTCCGCCCATGGGCCTCATTGTAGCGTTCCTCTGCCCTGGTCCTGGGATTCCTCACTGGGTTCAATAGCCAGGACAGGTTGGGGTAACCAGAGTCTCCTAATAGCCACACACGGTGCCTCTGGAGTTGACCCATCATATCAGGGATGCTGCTATTCTGCAGGATGTAGGCGTCATGCACTGAGCCAGGAAACATTGCATTTACCTGAGAGATGTACTGGTCTGCCAAACATACCATCTGTACATTCATCGAATGATAACTCTTCCGGTTCCTGTACACCTGTTCACTCCTGTGGGGGGGGACCAGAGCTACATGGGTCCCATCAATAGCACCTATGATGTTGGGGATATGTCCAAGGGCATAGAAGTCACCCTTCACTGTAGCCAAATCTACCACCTCAGGGAAAATTAGGTATCTCCTTACGTGTTTCAGCAGGGCAGACAACACTCTGGACAGCACGTTGGAAAACATAGGCTGGGACATCCCTGATGCCATGGCCACTGTTGTCTGAAAAGACTCACTTGCAAGGTAATGGAGCACTGACAGCACCTGCACGTCAGGGGGGATTCCAGTGGGATGGCGGATTGGTGACATCAGGTCTGGCTCCAACTGGGTACATAGTTCATAGATAGTGGCACGGTCAAACATGTAGGTGACGATTAAATGTCACTCCTCCATTGTCAACAGGTCCACCAGCGGTCGGTACACCGGAGGATTCCGCCATCTTCTCAATTGACCCAAATGATGGTGCCTAGGAAGGACAACAGCGACCACAGAGTCAACTTTTTTCCAGGTATGTACCCACAGTTACACAGAATACGACACCAAACACAAAATCCTTCCTGAATGTGTGTTGAGTGTAGGCCTAGCTATGTGTGACGCAGTAGTAAATGAAGCCATGTGGGCCCCTGAAATGGTGGCTGCCTGACCTCTAAACTGGGACAATGGGATTGTGGGGTAACTGCGCTGCCGTTGCACACCGTCGCGGTAGGCGGTCATAGACCGCGGCGCAATCCTGCATTGGTTAACACTGGACCCTATGGGTCCCAGGAGCCAATGAACAAGTGCGCCGCCAGTGATGATACGCACTGCCGTGGACGTCACCGCCGCGGACGTCACCGCCAGTTTCTATCTGTTCAATCACTAGATACCTGATCTTCGACAGGAGAGGACCTACACTGCAAGTGCTGCTGTGACCTCGGTCTGGAAGCGACGATGGCTGCTGCGTCTGGGGAAAGGGCCCCTGCCTTCACTGCTCAGGAGTTGGAGAAACTAGTCGACAGGGTCCTCCCCCAGTACACGCTACTCTACGGTCCTCCAGACCGACAGGTTAGTACACAGGAAGCACGTTGTATGGGCTAGGCCTGGGTGGAGAGGGCTGGTAGTAAGAGGGAAGGGGGCAGAGCTCAGGGAACATTAATGCATGTGAATGAATGTGCCACATGGCTAGGGTAGGGAGGGGGGACACTCACATCGACGGTGCAGTTGCTAATGACTTCTCTTCTTCCCTTATGCATGTCATGTAGGTCAGCGCCTACCAGAAGAAGGACATTTGGCGTGCCATCGCAAAGAACGTCCGGACCCTGGGGGTCCACCAGAGACGGGGCACCCACTGCCGTAAAAGATGGGAGGACATTCACTGCTGGAGCAAGAAGATGGCAGAGGCTCAGCTGGGGATGGCCTCCCAATGTGGGAGGAGTGCCCGTCACACCATGACACACCTCATGTTCCGGATCCTGGCGGTGGCCTACCCTGAGTTGGATGGGCGCTTGAGGGCATCACAGCAGACACAAGGGGGTGAGTACAACCTCATTCTGGGTACTTGGCGCGCAGTTGAGGGGCTGGCTGAGGGAGGAGAGCTGTGGGTGTACCTAGGCCAGGCAGAAATACGTAGGCTAGGCCCCTCCGTAATGCAGGCCATGTGGCACTCCACCCCACCGCAGTAGAGTGCCAAGTACAGGTATACATGCCCCTGTGACATCCATGCGTGCAGATGTCCACCATAGCCATGTAGGCCAGATCCCTGAAATTGCATCTGTAGAGGCCAGTAGCACAGTGTAGTGCAGGGGGCTGCTGTGTCTGTATTGTCCGCCAACGGTAGCGGTCTGCCATGCACTCAAACTGTCTTTCTTCTGTCGTCCCACACCCCCTTTTTGTGCTCTCCCTGCTCTTTTGTGCATCAGCATCATCAGACGGAGGTACAGTGGCACCGGAGCACGAGGGAGCTGCATCCCACATGGCCATGGAGGGCCACACCACAGACTCTGAATGCACCAGTGGGACGGAGGGCGAAGGGAGCTTCACGTCGGCCACCGGATCACCAACCAGCGACACAGACTCGTCCGCCGATGGGAGCTCCCTTGTGGTGGCAGCACCATCTGTGCCCCCCACTTCTACAGGTACAGCCGCCACCTCCCATACCAGCACCGCCGTCCCAGCAGCCCCTCAGCGTTCGCCCCGTGCCCGCTCACCCAGGAGGGTGGGCATCACCTTTGCCCAAGGCACCTCAGGCCCTGCCCCAGTCACCCCTGCTGCCCTCAGTGAGGAGGCCATTGACCTCCTCAGGTCACTCACTGTTGGGCAGTCTACCATTGTGAATGCCATCCAGGGTGTAGAAAGGGAGTTGCAACACAGTAATGCATTCCTGGAGGGCATTCATTCTGGTCAGGCTGCCCTTCAGTGAACCCTGCAATCTCTGGCCTCAGCAATTGTCCCTGTGTCTAGCCTCCCCCCTCCAACCTCCTCCACCCAGACCCAATCCCCTGTACCCCAGCCCATCCCAAGCACACCATCAGACCAGCATGCACACACCTCAACACACAAAAGTAGCTCATGCAAACATAGACACCACACATCCCACAGGCACTCACACAAGCATCACACACATACAGACACAGCAACATCCACTGCCTCCACTGTGTCCCCCTCCTCATCGTCTCCCTCCTCCCTTTCAGTGTCGTCTACACTCTCACCTGCATGCACTACATCTACAGGCACCAGGACTCGCACCAGAACACCCAGCACCACACACCGCTCACCTGCAATCACCACCTCCACTCCCATTTACACGTCCCCTGTGTCCTCTCCCAGTGTGTCTGTGACGCCCCCTCCTAAAGTACACAAACGCGGGCACCCACACACCCAACATCTATCCACCTCACGACAGCCTCCAGTACCTGCACCTACACCCAAAACACCTAAAGTGACACCTCCTACAACCACCTCCTCTTCCTCCACTCTTCCTCCACTCCCAGACCCCCTCCAGCTACCCATCCCAGTGTTCGTCAGAAACTGTCCCTCTGTAAAGTTGACCATTTTGCCCTCACCCCCACCCCTCCAATTCATCAGTCCCGTCGTAGCGCCTCAGCCAAAAAGCCTCCAGTACCAGTGGTGCGTGTTCAAGGTGTGTGGAGTGCACGGGCCACCAGGGCAGGCAGTGTGACACGCAGCCAAGGCACTGCCAGTCCACCCCCTGTAAAGGCTCTGAAGTTGGAAATTGGACGACGGGACCGTGTGAAGACTCCTGGATGCAAAACACCTCACAAGGGTCCCAGGGGGATTGCAGAGTCAGCTGTGACTCCTCCAAAGGTGGGGAAGGGCCAGAAGAAGTCTGCACAGCCTGGTGTGAGCATCACGGCAGAGAAGGGCGACATCCTTCCCGGCGGCCGTGACGCCACCGCCAGCACCGTTGTCACTGGTCAGGAGACCACCGCCACCGCCGGAGTCATTGCCCAGGAGGGCCCAAGTATCATCACTGGTCAGGAGGCCACCGCCGGAGTCATTGCCCAGGAGGGCCCAAGTATCGTCACTGGTCAGGAGACCACCGCCGGAGTCATTGCCCAGGAGGGCCCAAGTATCGTCACTGGTCAGGAGACCACCGCCACCCAAGGAGTCATTGCCCAGGAGGGCCCAAGTATCGTCACTGGTCAGGAGACCACCGCTGGAGTCATTGCCCAGGAGGGCCCAAGTATTGTCACTGGTCAGGAGACCACCGCCAGAGTCATTGGCCAGGAGGGCCCCGGCAGCCACAGCCCCGCTGGGCAATGAGGGACCGTCTTGCCACACACCAATGCCCAGTCCAGAGAACGTCATGCCACACACCAATGCCCAGTCCAGAGAACGTCATGCCACACACCCATGCCCAGTCCAGAGAATGCCGTGGTAAAGCACCGCTGAACAGTCCAGAGACCGCCATGGCAAAGCACCGAAGAACAGTCCAGAACCGCCATGGCAAAGCACCGCTGAACAGTCCAGAGACCGCCATGGCAAAGCACCGAAAAACAGTCCAGAACGCCATGGCAAAGCACCGCTGAACTGTTCAGAGACCGCCATGGCAAAGCACCGCTGAACAGTCCAGAACCGCCATGGCAAAGCACCGCTGAACAGTCCAGAGACCGCCATGGCAAAGCACTGCTGAACAGTCCAGAGACCGCCATGGCAAAGCACCGCTGAACAGTCCAGTGACCGCCATGGCAAAGCACCGCTGAACAGCCCAGGACCGCCATGGCAAAGCACCGCTGAACAGTCCAGAAACCGCTATGGCAAAGCACTGCTGAACAGTCCAGAGACCGCCATGGCAAAGCACCGCTGAACAGGGCATGCACCGCTGAACAGGGCAAGCACCGCTGAAGAAGGAAAAGACCGCCACATCAAGCATCGTTATCCCATGTGCAGCTGGGACAGTGACGGGACAGGAACTGTCACGGGGAGACTAATCCAGTCTGGGCACCAGTCCCCCTCCAGAACCAGTGGAGAGATCCATCCACTCTGTCTGTCCTTCACAGGATGAAACACTCTGGGCACCAGTCCCCCTCCATAACCAGTGGAGGCTGTTATCTACTTGAGAGACTGTAGCTTTGTACTCCCCAGGATGGAACAGTGGGCAACCCACCCACTGTATAGACATGAGAGACTGTGGCTTTGCACTCCCCAGGATGGAACAGTGGGCAACCCACCCACTGTATAGACTTGAGAGACTGTGGCTTTGCACTCCCCAGGATGGAACAGTGGGCAACCCACCCACTGTATAGACTTGTGAGACTGTGGCTTTGCACTCCCCAGGATCGTCCAGTGGGCAACCCACCCACTGTAGAGACTTGGGAGACTGTGGCTTTGCACTCCCCAGGATACATCAATGGGCATGGAGCCCCTTCGTGGATGTGGCGTGGTGCTGTAATCCGGCTGAGGTGTCCCCCCCTTCCCTTCCCCCTGAGGTGCCTGTTGTATTTCTCTCTGATGCCCCGGCAGTGTTCTGTCCGTTTGTGGACAGGTATCTTGTGTTGGCCTCGCCCATGCATTTTTGGACTAGTGGTGCACGGACATTGATATGTGCATTTCTGCACTACTTCTCGTAATGTATATACTTTTGAATGATTTTGTAATATATCTGTATATATTTGAGACATGTATATTGATACATTACAATGTTTGAACTGATTTTGTTTTGTCTTTGCATTCTTCCTGGGGGGTTGTGGGTTGTTACTGTGATGTTTCTAAATGTATTGGTGTGTGTGTTGTAATGTGTGAGGGTGGGGGTGGGGGTGTTGCGTGTGTGTCCCTCTGACTTTTGCCTCCCCCCTCCCCTATGTCGTAGGAGCAGTACTCACCGTTGTCTTCGCCGGCGCCGGTGTTGGTCTTCGTAGATGTGTAGGAATACAAGGGCCGGTAGGATTTGTAATTCCGGTTCCATGGTGTCCTCCTTCCTCGTGGGATGTGTGCAGGTGAGCGTTTTCCCATTTCGGAAACTGTTTCCGCCGTGTTTTTATCCACGGTGAATCCGCCCTGGAAAAGGTGGCGGATTGGCGGGTTGTGATACTATGGGCGGTACATTGTCTTCTGCCTGTCTGTTGGCGGTGACCGCGGCGCTGCTTGTCTGTATCGCCGTGGCTAGCAGTGTGTTAAAGTGGCTGTCTTTGTTGGCGGTTTTCCGCTAGGGTCATGATTCCCTTTTTTTGTCCGCGGCCTGTTTGCGGTCTTACCGCCACTTAAACACTGTCCGCCAGGGTTGTAATGACCCCCATTATCTCCAACTGAGGCTATCACGACGTCTTGACTGAGTCATTCCCAACAGTGCAACGCCACTCACGTTGGAGTGTGGCTGGTCACGGAGTGGCACAGACCCCAGGTACAGTACCTTGGAAAATGAGGAAACAAAAACTACACAGAGTCAGGGAAGTGAGGCGTCACTGGAGTCGGTGTGGTGTTGGTTCCTTACTGCTACTGGGGAAGGGAGGCGTTGGTTCCTTACTGCTAGGCAGGAGAGGTGAGACATCGGTTCCTTACGGTTGCAGAGGAGGTGATGCGGCATCGGTGGCGAGGGATCATTTCCTTTTGACAAGGTGGGGTCAATGAATCCAGCAGGTCAAGACACAAGGCGTGTCACAGGTGCTGCGGTGGAGTCAGAGTTGGGTGTCACGAGCCTCAGTGACTCTGCACTTGGGACTCACGCTGTGGTGGGACTTCACAGGCACATTGGCGGTGTCGGTCCTGCAGCATCGGTCTCGGTTGTTGTACTCAGTGGAGACCAGGGATCGGGTCTTTACAGCTGCACGGAGTCAGACAGAGGCACCTATTCTGAAGTCGCTCTGGAGTCGATGTACATGGTTTCTTCTTGGTTGCCATAGAACTCACTCACAAGGGCCCAGAAACTGGATTTGGCACCACTAGGCAAGTCAGTACTCTCAGCAAGAGAGCACAGGTGCTGGCAGATGAAGTCTGTGATGTCCCTGAGACTTCTTAACAGGCAGCAAGTTCAGTCCAAGCCCTTAGGGAACCTTTAGAAGCAGGATGCAGAAAGCAAAGTACAGTTCTTTCACTCAAAGGACAGAAGCAGCAAGCAGCATAAATTTGTGGGGTCAAAGATCCAGTACTTACACCCATTTCTGTCTTTGAAGAAGGAAAAGTTAAATGAGACGTCTTTCTAGTGCACAAGACCCTGCTATTCCTGCCCTGGCCTCAGACACACTCCAGGGGGTTGGAGACTGCTTTGTATAAGGACAGGCACAGACTATTTAGGTGCAAGTGTCAGCAAAGCCCACCACTCTAGCTCAGGAAGACCCATCAGGCTATGCATGGCACACCTCAGATCCCTTTAGGTGGCTGTTTAGAGTGAACTCAAAAACAGCCCCATGGTCATCCTGATCCAGATGTGTATTCCACAGCTAGACAGAGACACAGAATGTTTAAGCAATAAAATACCCACTTTCTAAAACTGACATTTTCAAACTTACAATTTAAAAACCAACTTCACCTAAAGATGTATTTTTAAATTGTGAGTTCAGTGGCTCCCAATGGAAAATTACACTTAAAAGATATTTCAAGGAAATACCCATGTTACCCTGCGAGAGAGACATGCCTTGCAATAGTAAAGACCGGATTTAGCAGTATTTCACTATCAGGACATGTAAAACACACCACTATATGTCCTACCTTTTAAATACACTGCACCTTGCCCATGGGACTGCCTTGGGCCTACCTTAGGGGTGACTTACATGCAGTAAAAGGGAAGGTTTGGGCCTGGCAAGTGGGAGCACTTTCCAGATTGACATGGCAGTTTAAAACTGCCAACACAGACACTGCAGTAGCAGGTCTGGACATGTTTACAGGTCTACTCATATGGGGGGTACAATCAGTGCTGCAGGCCCACTAGTAGCATTTGATTTACAGGCCCTGGGCACACATGTTGCACTATAGTAGGGACTTACCGGTAAAACAAATATTCCAATCATGGATAAACCAATCATCAATACAATTTAGACACAGAGCACTTGCACTTTAGCACTGGTCAGCAGTGGTAAAGTGCTCCGAGTCCTAAAGCCGGCAAAAACTAGATGCAGCACATAGTCAAAAACATATATTAATTTTAGTTAATTCATTTTTGTTCATATTATGGGGGTCATTCCGACCCTGGTGGTCTATACCGCGGATGCACCGCCAACAGGCTGGCGGTGCATCCAGGCCAATTCTGACCGCGGCAGTAAAACCGTGGTCAGAAAAGGGAAACCGGCGGTTTCCCGCCGGTTTTCCCCTGGCCTGAGGAATCCTCCATGGCGGCGCTACAGGCAGCGCCGCCATGGGGATTCCGACCCCCTTCCCGCCAGCCTGGTTCTGGCGCTTTTGACCGCCAGAACCTTGCTGGCGGGAACGGGTGTCGTGGGGCCCCTGGGGGCCCCTGCAGTGCCCATGCCAATGGCATGGGCACTGCAGGGGCCCCCTAACAGGGCCCCACAAAGATTTTCAGTGTCTGCATAGCAGACACTGAAAATCGCGACGGGTGCAACTGCACCCGTCGCACCCTTTCCACTCCGCCGGCTCCATTCGGAGCCGGCATCCTCGTGGAAGGGGGTTTCCCGCTGGGCGGGGGGCCGGCCTTCTGGCGGTCGCCCGCCAGCCCAGCGGGAAACTCAGAATGACTGCTGCGGTCATTTGACCGCGGTGCGGTCATTCGGCGGCTCCCGCCAGGCGTGCGGTTACCGCCGCCGGCGGGAGTCGGAATGACCCCCTATGTCCTTTCAGAATATGTAATTTCAATATATAATGTTAATTTGAAAGCAAATCAACATCAGTTCGATGCAAGCCATATTCATTTAAACGGGGTAATATTAATTTAAACATGGCATGTGTTCACTTTGATATGTGCTTTATTCATTTCAAAGTATGCTACATTTATCTCACATAGTTTAATATTCATTTCAAAAAGTGTCAAATTAATTTTAATGAATGTCATATTCATTTTGATATGGGTCATATTAACCACCAGTTGTGAGATTCATGTCATAGTGGTTCATATTCATTTTAACATGTGTCATATTCCTTTCAATGAATGCCATTCATTTCAAAGGATGTCATATTCACCTTAACGCCTGTCATAATAATTTTAACACAAGTCATATCCATTTCAACAAAGGTCTTATTCATTTCAATATATGTAATATCCATTTTGATGTGTATGATATTAATTTCAAAGCATAACATATTCATTTTGACATGTTTCATTTTAATTTCCGCATTGGCCTTATTCAGTTTAGGGAATGTTGAGTTATCTTTGAAGGGCCTCATATTCATTTAATTGCGTGTCATATCCATCTTAGAATGTGGCATATTCCTTTCAATAGATGTCTCATTCATATTAACACATCATATTAATTTTAACATGAATCATACCCATTACAACACATATCATAATCACGTCAATGTGTATCATGTTTCTTTCAATGCAAACCATATTCACTTTGATAAATTATGTTCTTTTCAGAATAAAACATTTTCATTACAGTATCTTATATTCATTTCAATCTGTCACATTCATTCCAATATATGTCATATTCCTCTTGGCATATGTCAGTCATGTTAAGAAATGTCCCATTCTTTTTCATGAATATTCTGTTTATTTCAGTGATCACTTTATTGTTTACAGCGTGGGCCATATTTATTTCAGTATGATTGATATACAGTATATTTCAGTATATCTCTTATTCAATTCGGAGTGTGAGTTATTCATATTAATCACTATGTAACATATTAACTCTGCCAAGTTTCATATTTTTTTTGGTTCAAGTCAGATTCACTCTGCCAGGTATCATATTTATATTGACACTTAGTACATTCATTTTGGCGTGTGTCATATTCATTTTGCAACATGCTGTGTATTTCAGGATGTGTCCTACATGGGAGCTGTAATTTCGACCTGAACGGCTTCCCATACACGAGCGTGTTCAAACGTGTCATTTAAATGAAGGGCAGCTTCATGGAGTAACATGAAAGAGTAAATGCATTGTATTCTGCTTGATTATGCTGAGGGTGTTCTGAACAGCAAGGCAAGGAGGATTGATAAGTGGGTTAGAGGACTGCAGTGGAAGCAGCACGTTAGACACCAATCATGGATGATTGGGTGAGACTTTTTTTTTTAAACTCGTTTGAGGAAGACCTGGAAGATCTTAAATTGAGAGGGAAAGAGTGTCAGTGAAGGAAATGCTCGAAGGTAAAATATCCTGCAGGGAAAAAAGTGGGTCAAATAAATTATTTATTTAAATACCCTGGCAAACCTTTACTTACGTTTGTGGCCTAAAGTGCTCACTGAACGATTTCCAAAAAAGCTAATGATTATTGTTGGAGTCACTAATCCACCTGTGCATTATTTTAGAAATGCTATAAAGTTTTGGAATAGTTACAGACCTACTGTTCTTAATTATTGGAAAGGGCTGTTTGGAGATCCCCAGGTCTCTCTGTAAATCATTCCTTCAATATCCCCTTTTATGAGGAGCAGTGTTATGGATCTGATGTGCACAGCTCTTTAAAGTGATAGCCAAACAGCGCAATTGTGAAAAATTCAGATGGAACCCTCCTTCTTACAGCCTGTCTCCTTTCCTGCTATCTTAACGTGCCCCTGTATTCCCAGCACCCTTCCTTTAATTTTTATTGATATGCAACATATTTAAATAAGGCATTTCTACCGTTCACAAGTTGCAGTGGGCACCAGTAAGATTCACTTTCATCACTTACCACTGATGTTCTCAGCGTATCTTTTTGAGCTGCACAACCTTCTTCAGATGGCAGCTAACACAGCTTGGTTTTATTTAGCACATTGAAAATATAATTTCAAAGCTCCAAAAGCTGTTCATTCTTAGAAAAGTTGCAATATATTATACACATATTTTACATTTCAGTGCATACCGGATGAGACGCAAAACATATTTCATTCCATCATTCAATATTCTGGAAATTATTTAAATCGATTAAAAACTCTGGCTGATGGAGAAACAACGAACATGGTAATAATAAAACCTCTAGAGTACAAACGCGTTTATAATTCTTACATGTACCAAAAATCATTGTTACTGCCACCACACGAGTTTGTTGAAGGCAGTAGTCAGAAAAATAAAATACTCCTCAATTTTGAACCATATCCTGCATAGTACAGAGTGAGCGAGTGAGGCGAACAAGCCCAATACTCAGTGGGTTGCTTCCAAAATGTAATTATGTAAACAAGTGTAGCCAAATGATGTCAGTGTACACATATGACATTGCATGTGTGTAGTATTCTTTGTGTTCATGTACCTTGTCTGTCTGTGCTGTTGTCTGTAATGCTGAGAGTGAATGATGTAATAGAATGCTGCTGTGTGGTCTGCAATGCAATCGGAGCTAGGAGACGTGGACAGTTGGCAGGGATGATGGAGCCCTCATAGGATTTGCCTGCTGTTGCTGAGCTAAGGGCCTAATATAAAATAAGATCTTACTTCCTATTTGAATGACTCCACCCTCCTGAATGAAGACCATGCCCCTTAACTTCAACAATGAGATTCCTTGAGGTTATTTTTATCTTAGTAGGACCTAAATAAAAGTTGGGATTATTTTAAATGCAAATAAATTCAACTGCTATCAAGAAGGGAAAGAGTTTAAAGATTATAGTTTTCTTAACACATGGATCAATTTTAAAAAAAGGAACAAAAAGAGAAGCAAGAATTTGCAAGGCCAAGTGGTCTCATTTGCCAGTATTCATTTAGTCAATAAGGTGCACACAATGGCTAAGCCAATAGCAGTGTTGGTCATTTCAGAATATTTTATTTTATACTTTCAAGGTCGCCACCACATTACATTTAGACACAATGTGGTACCAATCTTGGAAGTATTGAAAATAATATTTGGTTACCTTAGAAAAGATATCTGCTACACAGTAGCTCTGGTCACCATCTTCAAATACTTTTTTCTCTACTTCCAAGATGGCCACCACATTGCAATTGCAAGCAATGTGACGGCCATATTGGAACCGTCATGGTATGTTGAAAGTATTTATGGAGTGCATGTACACCATGAGGTTTCATGGCCCTGATAGCCAGAGGAGACATAACAACAACAGTATGCTGTTAAAAAAGAGAGATACCCTAATTGTGTGCTTGTTCGGAAAGCCAGGTCTTAAGTGCCTTTCTGAACGTTATGTAGTTTGAAGCCGTCTGTATGTTGGGAAGAAAGCTATTCCAGATTTGGGGGGACAGGACAGAGAAGCTGGAACCACCCAGTCTTTTCTTTTTAAACTTAGGAGTGGAAAGAAAATTCTAAAAGGATGATCGTCATGTCCTGTTTGGGGTGTATTTCTTAAGTCTAAAATTTATAAAGGCTTGGCTGATCACAGTAAGAGCTAGTATAGTATATTTTAAAAACAGTGCTTTGCTCCATTGGTAGCCAAAGAATATCTCTCCGAAGGGTGGTTACTATGACAATTTTCAGACTGTTTATATATCAGGCAAGCTACTTGGTTCTGGATAATATAGGCCCTCATTACAACTCTGGCGGTAAATCCCACTTTCCGCTGTGCAGAAGACCACCAAAATACCATTGTGGCAGCGGAATTTCGCTACAGGTATTACGACTCACAGCTCTGAATCCGCCACAATACAGACACCCACACAAGTCCGCCACACCAAAGGTCAGACTGCCGATATCAAAACATACACCGTCATGCCAACAGGAATACGCCAACAGTATCACGACCCACGAATCAACACAGTGGTCTTTCAACCGCGTTATTCCATTGGCTGTACATACCGCAGCGCTCAAAATACACACACACTTACAAACACAACCACATTGGACAATTCAAAATACACACACCTGATACAAATAAACACAACACACCCACACACCCAATCCAATATAAAACACACACCCACATCACCCACAAACCCTTACAAACAAAATTCAGAAAGAAGGCCAGAGAGAGAGACTACCTAACACAACACCAGCATCCACAGACACACAACAACATCACTCATACAACATTCACGCACCTCAAACAACACACACTAACACATCCTCTCACACATCATAACAAACAGCACCTCACACATCACCCACACCACATCATGGCATCTCAAAGACACCCCAGGTTCTCTGAGGACGAGCTCACGGTCATGGTGGGGGAAATTGTCCGGGTAGAGCCACAGCTATTTGGATCACAGATGCAGCAGACATCAATTGCAATGAACATGGAGCTATGGTGCAGAATTGTCAACAGGGTTAACGCAGTGGGACAGCATCCATCCAAGAACATGGGATGACATCAGGAAGAGGTGGAACGACCTACGAGGGAAGGTACGTTCTGTGGTATCCAGACACCAGATTGCTGTACAGAGGACTGGCGGTGGACCCCCAACTCCTCCCCCACAACTAACAACATGGGAGGAGCAAGTCTTGGCGATAATGCATCCTGAGGGCCTCGCTGGAGTAGCAGGAGGACTGGACTCTGAAAAGGCAAATCTTTACTACTTTATCCCCCCACCCCACCTGCATGCCATCACATACTCCCACCCTCACACTCACACCCATCACCCCAACAACCCACAGATACCCCACTAACTCAACCCACACATTCCGAAATCAAGCCCTGCATGTAACACCAATGCATGGACACCCATCACCAAAGCATGTCCAGTAGAGAGACTCACTCATGCCCCAAAATCACCAATCACACAAGGGCCAAGCCAATAGTGCAAGCACAGGAGTAGAGGGTAACTCACCCATTGCACAAGATGGCACACACAGATACAATAACTATGCATTTATACTCCAACAGGACCCCTACCCAACGTCACCGGACAGGAGTTGCCAGACATATGTAGTCACCCCATAGAAGAGGCCCACAGTGATGACAGCAGCTCTGCACGCCTGGACCAAGATGACCAGCCCGGCCCATCAGGGTCCCTCGGGACAGTTGGTTCCCCTGACACAGTCACAAACCACCACTGAACCTCCCACCTCAGGAAACACTGTCACAGCACCCACCCAGCGGGCCCATCCCTCTGTCCCCAGGACACATCAATCAGCAGTGTGTCCACCATTACAGGGAACCCAGGCAACCCCACTAACACAGGACGATCAGGGACCTGGGAGCAGTGGCAGTGGGCACTCAGTTCAGAGGACAGAGGCACAGGATAACAGGGAAGCTGGGAGGACTGCTGTGCGACAGGGGGAGGACAGGCCCAGGGAACCCACTCTCCATGAGGCACTCTCCAACATCATGGGAGCTTACCACCATTCCCAGGAGACCATGGGCACAGTACTGGCCAAGTTTCAGGAGACCCAGCGGCTGCAGGAGGAACACTACCTGGGGATCAGGGAGGACTTAAAGTCCAAGAACACCACCCTAATCACCATTGCAGGGGTGCTGGCAGACCTTCTCAACACCAAGAGGGACACAGTGGCACACCAACAGGCCCCTGGCACTAGACTGGACGATGAACAGCCCTCCACGTCCGCCGGCACCAGTGGACAGGAGGCACCGCCACAGGAACAACAGGCCACCAGCACCCCACCCCATGCAGATGGAGAACCACCCCGCAAACGGTCCCTGAGATCCAGGAACAAGACAGAGAACATTGCCAAGACCCCCGCCAGGAAATAAGACCCTCCTGAATGTCACCCTTCTGTCCAAAACCCTGTCCACCTCAAACTGCCATTGCTCCACTTCCTATGCTCCATTGGACAATGCACCTGTGAAACTAATAGACTGGACACTGCCATGGACATTCCTCCACCATCACCCCAGCCCATTTTACAACACCTGCCACTTATTTGTACAGAAATAAACAAAACAATCTGGAGTTAGTCTGTGCTTTCACAAATGTGAAATTGCAAAATCTCTGGAATATAGCAATGTCAATGTACTTGTTCAAATACCAATGTAACACAGCTGTAGGCCAGCAGTAAACATAGCAGAGGGCACAAAGTGGGACCCAGATCTGTGAAATGGAAAGGCAAAGTAACAAGTCAAGGTCCATACACTGAGTGAAAATGACAGGCTTATGCTAGCTCCAACAACAGTATGAGATGTGGGAAGCAGCTACATCTTCTTATCTCTGTCTTACTGGAAGAATTGCATGATGATGTTGTTTCGGTTGTCGACATCTTCTTCTTCTGCCTCCTCTTCTTCACTGTCCACAGGCTCCACAGCTGCCACAAGACCACCATCTGGCCCATCCTCCTGCAGGAATGGCACCTGGATTCACAAAGCCAGGTTGTGCAGCATACAGCAGGCCACGATTATCTGGCACACCTTCTTCGGTGAGTAGTATAGGGAGCCACCTGTCAGATGGAGGCACCGGAATCTGGCCTTCAGGAGGCCAAAGGTGCGTTCTATAATCCTCCTAGTTCACCCATCTGCCTCATTGTAGCGTTCCTCTGCCCTTGTCCTGGGATTCCTCACTGGGGTCAGCAGCCATGACAGGTTGGGGTAACCAGAGTCACCTGTAAATGTCAAGGGACATCTGTTAGACACACACTGACCCTTAGGGACAACCCCATGCCCAGACACCTATGTCAACTGTGTGGGGACCTTGGCCTCACCTATTAGCCACACATGGTGCCTCAGGAGTTGCCCCATCACATAAGGGATGCTGCTATTCCTCAAAATGTAAGCGTCATGCACTGAGCCAGGATACTTGGCATTCACATGGGAGATGTACTGGTCTGCCAAACGCACCATCTGCACATTCATCGAATGGTAGCTTTTCCGGTTTCTGTACACCTGTTCATTCCTGCGGTGGGGGACAAATGCCACATGTGTACCATCAATGGCACCAATGGTGTTGGGGATAAGACCCAGGGCATAGACGTCACCTTTCACTGTGGGCAAATCCTCCACCTGAGGGAAAACGATGTAGCTGTGCATGTGTTTCAGCAGGGCAGATAACACTCTGGACAACACGTTAGAGAACATTGGTTTGGACATCCCTGATCCCATGGCCACTGTTGTTCGAAAAGACCCACTGGACAGGAAATGGATTACAGACAGAACCTCCACTAGAGGGGGGATTCCTGTGGGATGGTGGATAGCTGAAATCAGGTCTGGCTCCAACTGGTCATACAGTTCCATGATTGTTGCACGATCAAGTCTGTATGTGATTATGATGTGTCTCTCTTCCATTGTCGACAGGTCCACCAGGGGTTTGTACATCGGAGGATGCTGCCATCTCATCACCTGCCCAAGAAGACATGCCCCATGGAGGAGAACAGCGAGCACAGGGTCATCCAACACTGAGGTATCACAATGTGTTATTTGCTGAAACGTTGGTAAATCGCAATGTGCCAGAATCTATCTGTATTCCCGGCCTAGATAGGTGTGATACAGTTTTTATCCATCCCATGTGGCCCCCTCAAATGGCGGCTGCCTGACCTGTAAGGTTGGACAAGGGAAAATGAGGTAACTGCACTGGCGTTGTACACCGTCGCAGTGGGCGCTTGAAGACAGCAGCACAATCCAGCATTGGTTAACATTGGGCCCTATGGGTCCCAGGAGCCAATGACGATGTATGCCGGCGGTGACGGTACGCACTGCCGTGGACGTGACTGCCATTTTCTATCTGTTCACTCACTTGATAACTGACCTTCAACAGGAGAGGACCTACACTGCAAGTGCTGCTGTGACCTGTGTCTGGAAGCGACAATGGCTACAGTGTCTGGGGAAAGGGCCCATGCCTTCACTTTGGAGGAGTTGGAGAAACTGGTGGATCGGGTCCTCCCCTAGTACACGCATCTGTGCGGTCCTCCAGATAAACAGGTGAGTACACTGTGAGCATTCTGCGTGGGCAATGCCTGTTTTGAGTGGTGTGGATGAAAGATAAATTGGGGGGGGACTGAGGCCTGCATGTGAGGGTGGTGAGTGTATGTGCATCAGGGCATGGGTGGGAACTGGTGGGCAATGAGTATGATGGTCCGGACAGTTGAGTAATTTCCTTTTTTCCTATACCTTTCCTCTAGGTCAGTGCCCACCAGAAGAAGGGTATTTGGCATGCCATCACCAAGGATGTCCAGACCCTGGGGGGTCTACCATAGACGGAGCACCCACTGCTGTAAAAGATGTGAGGACCTGCGCCGCTGGAGCAAGAAGATGGCGGAGGCCCAGCTGGGGATGGTCTCCCAACGTGGAAGGGGTGCCCGTCGCACCATGACCCCCCTGATGTACTGGATCCTGGTGGTGGCCTATCTGGAGTTGGATGGGTGCTTAAGGGCATCACAGCAGCCACCAGGGGGTGAGTACACTCTCATTCAGCTGACTCTGCGCGCATTACGAGGTGTCCGGGTGGTGGAGGTGGGCTGTGGCTTCCCATAGGCCAGGGCAAACTTGTTATGCAAGGTCCCTTGTTAGGCAGGCTCTGTGGCACCCCAACCCCACTAGTGGTTATAGCCATCAACACCTAGTCAGGCTCCTGTGACTTCCAGGTGTGCAGCAATTGGGCTTAGGCCTCGTACCCCATGGGCATGTGAATTTGCTTGGAACTGTTAGTGCATGGCTTAGTGCATAGGGCTGCTCCCTGTGTGTTGTGTCCGTCAAAAGTAGTGGTGTTACATGCACTGAACATATTTTTTTTCTGTCTCCCCCCCTTTTTGTTTTGTCTCTATGTTCTTGTGTGCAATAGCATCATCTGGCAGAGGAGCAGTGGCACAAGAGCAGGAGGGAGCTGCAACCCACTTGGCCCTGGAGGGTGAAGCAACAGAGTCTGAAGCCACCAGTGGGACAGAGGGCGAGGGGAGCTCCACGACGGGGACAGGGGCATACAACAGTGACAGTGACTCCTCCTCTGATGGGAGCTCCCTTGCCCACCGCATCAACTGGTATAGCCGCCACCCCCCTCCCAGCAGCCCCTCAGGGTGTGTCCTGTTCACCCCAGGCACCTCAGCCCCTGACCCATTCAGCCCTGCTGCCCTCAGTAAGGAGGCTATTGACCTCCTGAGATCCATCACTGTTGGGCAATCTACCATTTTGAAAGCCATCCAGGGTGTTGAGAGGCATTTGCAACAAACAAATGCATATCTGGAGGGCATTCATTCTGGGCAGGCGGCCCAGCAGAGAGCATTTCAGGCTCTGGCCTCAGCACTGATGGCAGCCATTGTCCCTGTGTCCAGCCTCTCCCCTCCAACTTCCTCCATCCACACCCAATCCCCTGTACCTCAGCCTATCCCAAGCACACCATCAGACCAGCATGCACACTCATCAACACACAAGAGTGGACATGGCAAACATAAGCACCACACATCCCACAAGCACTCACACAAGCACCATCCACATGCAGACACAGCAACATCCACGCCTCCACTGTGTCCCCCTCCTCCATGTCCTCCTCCTCCCTCCTTGTCTCGTCTCTACTCACACCTGCATGCACTACATCCTCAGCCACTACCTCCATCACTAGCATGCCCATCACCACACACCGCTCACGTGCAATCACCACCCCCACTACCAGTGTCCTCTCCCAGTGTGTCTGTGAGCCCTCCTCCCAAAGTACACAAACGCAGGCACACACCCACCCAACAGCCATCCACCGCACAACAGCCTCCGGCCCATGCACCTTCACCCAAATTCAGCAAACGTACACCTCCTACAACCACTACCTCAACCTCCACTCCCAAACCCCCTCCATCTTCCAGTCCCAGTGTGTCTAAAAAACTTTTCTTGGCAAACTTTGACCTCTTCCCTTCACCTCCACCCGTCCTTCCCCTTGGGCCAGGCTTTCCTGGTCCCAGCCCAGCATCTCAGCCACCAAATCCACAGGCACAGTGGTGCCAGCAACTGCGGGGTCATCAAGTGTGCTACCCATCAGGGCTGCCAGTGTACCACGTAGTGAAGGGAAGGACATTCCGCCACCTGCCAAGGTGAAGAAGGTGCCCACATCCCGGAGGAAGAAGCAGCACCTACCAGCCACCAAGGGCTCCACCAAAACAAAAGGGGATAGTAGCAAGACCCCTGCAGCACCATCAAAGGTGGGGAAGGGACAAAAGCAGAAGAGCAGGTCAGGACAGGGCACAGTGGCACTGACTGAGGGACTAGTGTCACCCCTTCTATCCACGACTACACCAACCTGTACGGCAGCGAACACCGCAACCTGCCCAGTCACCTGCCCCACCACCAGCACCGCCACCTGCACTGCCACCAGCACCGACGCCTGCACAGCCACCTGCACCGCCACCGGCACGTCTGCAGCCTCAGCAACAGTCCCCAACATCATCCCCAGTGGGCAGCCGTCCGAGGCTGTAGGAGACTTCCTGCTGTGTCCCTCAACAGATGCACCACCGCCAGCACCACTGCTACAGACACCGCCACAAGCACCGCCACCAGCCCGCGACATGCTCGTACATTGGAACCACGACTGACATGGCTACCATCCCCAGTGGTCAGTCGTCCGAGGCTGGAGGAGACTTCCTGGACCCTGCCCAGCTTCCATGAGGCATGACTTCCATCACTGTTTGCACCTGCAGGTGGAAGGCGAAGCCACAGCAGTGTGGGGTATTTCTCTGCCTCCATGGCGTATCATACTACCTGTTTGTAGGCAATCTCGTGGCACACACACCCAGGTGAGGGAATGAGACCAGCCACACTGCATGTGGAAAACTCTGGGCACAATGCCCCCTCCAGAACCAGTGGAGAATCACATCCACTACCTCAGTCCTTGGCAGGATGAAGCACTCTGGGCACAATGCCCCCTCCAGAACCAGTGGAGTAAGGCATCCACTACCTCAGTCCTTGGCAGGATGAAGCACTCTGGGCGCAATGCCCCCTCCAGAACCAGTGGAGAAAGGCATCCACTACCTCAGTCCTTGGCAGGATGAAACACTCTGGGCACAATGCCCCCTCCAGAACCAGTGGAGAAAGGCATCCAATACCTCAGTCCTTGGTAGGATGAAGCACTCTGGGCACAATGCCCCCTCCAGAACCAGTGGAGAATCACATCCACTACCTCAGTCCTTGGCAGGATAAAGCACTCTGGGCACAAGGCCCCCTCCAGAACCAGGGGATACTGTTATCCACTTGAGAGACTGTGGCTTTGCACTCCCCAGGATAATGCAGTGGGCAAAGAACCCAGTGGAAAGACTTGAGAGACTCTGGCTTTGCACTCCCCAGGATAAAGCAGTGGGCAAACCAACCACTGGAAAGACTTGAGAGGCTGTGGTTTTGCACTCCCCAGGATAATGCAGTGGGCAAACCATCCACTGGAAAGATTTGAGAGACTGTGGATTTGCACTCCCCAGGAGAAAGCAGTGGGCAAACCACCCACTAGAAAGACTTGAGAGACTGTGGCTTTGCACTCCCCAGGATAAAGCAATGGACATGGAGCCCCCCCCTTGTGCAGCAGTGGCGTCATGCGTTCATCCGGCTGAGGTGCCCCCCTTCCCTTCCCCCTGAGGTGCCTGTTTATTTTCAATCTCATGCCCCTGCAGTGTTCTCTACGTTTCGAGTCAGGTATCTTGTGTGGGCTGTGCCCATGCGTTTTGGGACCACTGGTCCACGGACAATGATTGGTACACTATCCGGACTTGTGTAGTTGGTGTACATATTTGTATATACTGAATTTTGAACCTTCACTATCAGATTTTTCATGATTTCAATCGTTACAATCATTTCCTTTTGTCCTTGCGTTCTTCCAGAGGGTGAGGGGGTGTATATGTAAAGTTGCTGCATGTATTTGTGTGTATGGTGTTGTGGGTGAGGGTGGGGGTGGGGGTATTGCGTGTTGCGTGTGTGTTTCACTCTCTTTTCCCTCCCCCTCTCCCCTGTGTTCGAGGTGCAGTACTCACCATGATCGTTGACGGCGTCTGTCCTGCTCCTGATAGAGCAGGAGGAAGACCAGCATGGGCAGGATGTGTAGTTCGGGCTCCATGGCATCCTCGTTCTTCGTTGGGTGTCGAGAGGTGAGTGGTTTCCTTTCTGTGTACTGTTTCCCCCATGCTTTTGATAGAGTTGATTCCACCCTGAAAAGGTGGCGGATAGGTCTGTTGTGATACGGTGGGTGGTACTTTGTCCTCCGCCTGTCTGTTGGCGGTTACCGCCGCGGTGTTTGTTTCTACCGCCGTGGCGGTCGGAGTGTTAAAGTGGCTGTCTATGTTGCCAGTTTCCGCCATGGTCCTGATTCCATTTTTGTTTTCCGCCGGCCTGTTGGCGGTATCACCGCTGCTCTACCACCATCCTCCAGGGTTGTAATGAGGGCCATAGGTCCTAGAAAGAGGAGTCTTTGGGAGGCTGACATAGAGAGAGTTGGTGTAGTCAAAAATTCAAAATTCAAAATAGGTTTATTTGATTTTTTTTAGAATCATAAAAGCACAACAAAAGACAGTAATAAAATATTTGAAAAACAACAGGTCTCATACCTCTCAGTCATTGATAAAATGTCTTAATTTCCTATGTCTAAAAATAGCCCATAAAAATGTAGACATGATATTACAGATATATGTGGTTGGCAGAGACTGTAAAAACACATAAGCTGGGTGACATTGTACCAAGTCCCTATATCTCAATAATGGCAGAAAAAATGTCTTCCTTGGCAAATTGTACACTGTACAGAATAAAACCTCATGAAAAGTATTTTTCTTAATAACCGTGTTGCACGGGCATTTAGCCATAGGCCTCGACCAATCCTTTGTGGTGGTAAAGCTCACCAAATGGTAAAAAAAGTCTAGCCTAAACCTGGTTAAAACAAATCATTGCTGCTCATTGCTCACCTCCTTTAGATACAGTTGCATGCCAAATAAGGTTAAGATCAGCTGATTTTTAACACTTGGCTTAAGCAATTCAGCAGATAGACTTAGCTCTTGTAACTGTGACAGACACTCTTTTTGCAGGTATGTAGTAGTAATCTTGATGCCCCACATCACTCATTACAAGTTTTACATATCCTAACCATTGTACTCCTCCTGCCTGAGAGGACCTAAGACAATCCCCTATAATCTCTTGGATCAGCTTGGTATATCCGGGGGCCCATACCTTGTGCCATAGCAGGATCGGTTGTATTTTAACTAGGTTTGAAATTAGCAGGGCCCTCAGTTCAGAGTGACATTCATATGATGGGCTAATCCGTGGAAGAAAGAGAGATGATGCTTCAAGAAGGCATTCTCTGTGTGCTGTAGGGAGTCACGTTTTATGTGCCCCCAAAGACCTGCCCCATACAGGGCCGCTGACATAAATTTGGCCTTGTAAACTGGTAATATCTCCCTAGGGGGTTTCTTTCCAACCGTGCAAGTAAAGTTGTGCAAGGCTGTAACAGTTTTCTGAAAGTGTAGCCCTCTAGTTCTGGTTGCCTTCCGCCATATTCCTTTTTGATTGAACATGATCGCCAGGTAGGAAAAAGATGTGACATAGACAATTCTAGTGTCTTTTATCATGAGACTTGGGGTTTTCGGTATCACTTTCCCACACCTCATAGCAAATGTCTTGCTTTTAATAACTGAGAGACCCAGTTCCTCTATATAGGATACAAAACGTGTTAGTAACTGTTGCAATAGAAGGGGGGTTTGGGCCATAAGAACAAAGTCATCAGCAAACAGTAGGGCAATAATGGACCGGGACCGTATTTGGGGCACGTTGTTACAGTCAGCAGATAATACATTACCCAAGCTATTAATGTATACGTAGAAAAGGAAGGGTGACAGAACACAACCCTGCCTTACCGCCCCTCTCTATGCTGAATGGCTGGGTACATTCACCAATTAAACCATGTTGCACTCTGGCCCTACACCCATAATATGTTTGCCTGAGTAATTGTACAATCGGTGGGTCCACCCCCGGCTTCCCTTAACAGCCCACAATTTACTATGGATTACGCAATCAAATGTAGCTGTTAACTCAACAAAGGCCAAATACAATATTCCCTTGTTTGATGGTGGAACATTTCTTAACCCACATGCTTAAGTTCAGACCCCGCTCCACGGTCCCTACTCCCTCCTGGAACCCGTACTGTAAGTCTGATAAAACATTCTTCTCCTGGGCCCATTCTTGTAATCTGTTCAGCATCAAATCTAGGAGAGAGATAGAGTGATAACAGATAGGTCTGTGTCTGTCTCCCTTTTTAAAAATTGACACAATAGTTGATTCCCTCCAAGACCTCAATAGGCCAACTTGACAACATGCATTTAGGACTTGAGTAAGCAGTGGCCACTAAAGGGTCGTGTTGGCTTTAAACAGATTTACAAGAATGAAATGTGGGCCCAGCGCCTTGCCGGATTTACTTGCATTTAAGTCAGTAATTACCTCTTCCAGGGTAAATGCAAGCTTGATTGGTAAGTGAACGGGCAGAAATGTTGTTGTCGGGCGCATCATCTTCTGTCAGGCTCAACCGATCAGTTGGATTAGAATAAATGGCTGAGAAGTGTGAGATCCAGTCTCCCTCGCTAATGGCCATTCCAAGGCGTGGCCAAGTGTCTGATCGAAAATAGGGTGAATTGATTACCTGCCAGAAAGCTGCAAAATCCTTACTATTGCTGGCTTCCGCAATTTGTCCCATAATTCGTTTTTCAATACTACTTTCCTCTGCATTAAAACATACTTATAGTTTTTCCTAGCAGCCCTGACTTCATTTACACAGTGTGGGCATTTGTGTAGGGCTAGTTTCAACGTGCTATAGGCCTTAGTACAAGATTCATCAAACCACCCCATCATCCTATTATTGCTGCTGCCCCTATCTGTAATCACCAGTCCCTCCTTAGTGTCCTCAGCAATCCTTTGAAAATTCTCAATGATATCCTCGGGATTAGTGCCCAAGTCTAAACATTTTTCATAAGCCTGCATACATCCACAGATCAAGGTTTTTAGGAACTTTTGGGGATCAATCTTTGACCAACGCAAGGTATACCCGTTAAGCATATTAATGTCCATATCACCCAACATGCCATAGTTAGGAGGTGGCACTAGGGATAAAAAAAATCCCCCGACACCACGTCCAAATCCATACTCAGTGTGTAATGGGCACTGCATGCAATTGTATGGGTGATAAAGTTTCTAACCCTTGCAGCGTGTCTACTTGTGACCAATATGAAGCCTATCACTGAGTTTTTTCTTGACCATTGGATGTGGTTGCAAATGGGATTGGTGGGAAGCGTATCTCCCTGCAGAACACAAGGTCAGTACTAAATATGAGCTCATTCAATTGCTCCCCAAGGCAGGAGTGTATAAATTGTGAGTGCCCAACATTCCCACTTACACTTAGGCCGCAAATCTTCTCTGAGCCTCTAGTACATACTTCAGTATTGAAGTCTCCCCTCCATAGGAATACCAAATCCTGGTATTTCCCATTCCTGAGAGCTTCGACATTGTTTTTAATAAAGTCAAGGCAGTTTTTACCTCAGCTTTCGGGATGTTACTGTAAAAGTCGATCAAATGCCAGCACGCATGTGGCTCAGATTTCAACAACGACAATCTGATGGTAGGGTGGCGGTGCCAGCATAATTATACCAAATGCCATCAGGATGTTTGATACGTAGGTACAGATTCTCCCCTTTGCTCTCTCTTAGTTAGATTGTACCCCCAGGGTATTATTGGTTCTAAAACCATTTAGGTGGATTGGGTTTACTGCCCATGTTTCTTGAACACAGACTACAGTAGAGCTATTAACAAAATCATACCAGTCTGCTATTGCCACTTTAGACAGTAGGCCTGCTATGTTCCAGACTGCTATCCTTATCTTTCCCTCAGGAGCAATCATTTCACAATTGACCAATTGGTCCTGAGTGGGCTGGTGGAGTCTGTCCAAAAGGGGGGAGAGGGTATTATTAGAGTCAGCAGCAGAAGAAACAACCAAACCAGGGATAGTTATATTGTGTGGGTGGAATGGTAGATCAACATGAGTTTCAGATTGTACTCCAAGTCAGTCATTCTCATTTAAAGCAGAAGGGTTGCCTACTGAATAGTTGGTAAACCAGGCTTTCCCAGTGACACAGGGAAAGCCTGGGATACCTAAACTGAATACAGGAGTACCCAGGGGCGCTTGGCCTTGCGTCTAAGGCCACCAAATTACCAACCATGCTCCTGTCCCTGAGTGTCAGCTGGATCTTATCATAGCATGTGTCCGGATCTGGCCTTCTAACTGCCTTGATTATGCCCTCGCATATTACAGAATAACAGCCACTCACGTGGCAGATCCAATGGATCACCTTGCAGATTCTCCCCCTTCCATTTGGGTTGATAGATGTAATGTATGGATGTTAACCATTAAGAAAGTGTTGTTAAAATTGAACCAGTTGGCAACAGGCTGTCCAGTACGATTTGGGACATTATCTTTCGTAGGTCTAAAAAGTTGGCAGCAAACTCCTGGTTTCTCACCCATGTTTAGACTTTTGTGTGTGGGAGCCTGACAAAAGTTTTCAGTCCTACTGCCTACTGGAAGAAAGCCAGCACGGGGCACCAAACTGACAGCAGCAGGGCAAGGGCCACAATTATGGTTATTATTACAGGTGTTCATGGGCAATTTGGGCAACAGCCTCAGGGGACCTGAGAGATTAAGCGTGGAACTACAGTTGCAACCCATAATGGTTGTCGCATCTAAAGGTGTTAACTGTTTGACCATTGCAATTAAAAGAATTAACCATGGACTTAAGCTCAGACTCCTCATTCTTTAGATCTTGTATACATGAGATGTACTGAGTATTAGGCTGGTCTGGATTTACGTTTGTATCTACTGTGTCTACTATCCCACCTATCAGGGCATTTAGGTCAGGGTCATCGTGTAGGTCTGATATCTCATTTTATGGGCTGAAGCGATTGCATTGAAAAGCATCACTATCAGCAGGTGGTAGCTCAATCACTGATGCTATGGGAATGTGAGTGATAGCAATTCTCACTTATCCCTGCCCTGTAGGAGCTAGAGCCTGTGTCCCACATTTTTTAAAAATGTTTGGAATCTTTTTATGACCCTCCCTTGGCCTAACTGGGGAGCGCTCGCTCTAGATACCTTTAGAGACTCTATCCACGGAGGAAGTTAAAATGTCCTCACAATCAACCAAATGATTGTCATTCCTATCCATTACACAGTTGTTTGCTGCATGCTTCTGCCTTTTGTGTTTTTTCCTGTGTGCCACCCCAGCCCCTCCCTCGGTCGCTTTCCTTTCACCCATCAAAAATGTTTTAACCAAAAGATGGGCCCTTAAAGGTAAGATAGATCAATGGTGCAACCCACAGAGCCTGCAACAATACAGAAGCAACAACAAAGCCTACTTGATAATAGGCGTTAGGGGGTGGCCCAGCCTCCTTGGGGCTCCGACAGGTGTGGACGGGCCCGCCCTTGGTGTAGTCAAGACGAGGTATGACTAAGGCTATGACACCCTGGATCAAGGCTTTGAAAGTGAAGATTTAAAGATTTTTTCAGTCCTGCAAAGTGATAAGAAGCTAGATGAGATGACTACACATGGCTGGGGTTTCAAGGATAACTCATTATTTATGGTGACTGAGGCTTTTAACTGATCTTTTTGGGGGTGGTAAATACCCTTATCAGTGGGTCAAAAAGAAGCACACCAAAAGACCACTTTATCATTCTATCATTCCTAGACAGGCAGTTACCACTTTTAGGTCCACCAACTGAAGTTAAATTTTCCAAGCATTGGCAAGGCCAACAGTGACAAGTAGAATCTAGTGGCCAGGAAGAGTGTGGCAGGGAGTAGAGACAGGGAGACACCAAGAGGCAGGAGGAATGCAGAGTGAAGGGGAACTGAGGATGACTAGAGATTCATGATAAATGGATAGAGTGTGTGGGCGAGGAAAATAGTGGGAAGCATGTGCAGTAGTCAGACAGAGGGGGTGAGAGAGGAAGCCAAGCACACTGAGAGAGTCCAGAAAAAGAAAGAGAGAGAATGAGAGAGAGATATGTGCTACCACTGAGAACTGCCACCTAAAATTATAGAAACATCAAAGCTCCAGAGAAAGAACAAAATAAACAATTGGCCATAAAGCCTTTAAATCAGGAGCATATAACTGAAATAGATAAAGCAGCCATCCAATCTTGAGCAAGGGGTAGATCCAAAAAACTTACTCCAAGTATATATTAAAGTATTTGTAGCATGCTGTCTGCCACGTTATATATATATATATATGTAAAGCGCACTATCACCAATGAGGGTATACTGTCATTGAGCAAGTGTTTGTGCTGAGCCCTGGTAAGTTGCTTAATTGAAAAGCCAGGTATTTCACTTCTTCTAGAATTCAAAATGAAAGGAGTAGGTTCTGATGTGAAGTGGGAGGAAGTGAGAGACCATTCCGAGCTTTAGGAGTGATGTAAGAGAACTCCTGTTCTCCTGATCTGGTTCTGTGTATGCATGCAATGTGTATGAGTAGGAGACCTTTAGAGTGGAGGTGTCTGGGTTTGTCTGTGGAAGGATACGTGACTGTTCAAGTTAGCAGGGCCTAAATTGTGTAGTGCCTTGAATTGAGTGATGTGAGGACTGTGGGAGAGGGTGGTGATGAGTCTGGCTGCTGAGTTCTGGATGCCTTATAGTCAAGTGAGTTGCTTGCTGTTCCGAGGGCAAAGTGTGTTCCTGTGCACCAACTTGTTGGTGACTAAAGCATGATTGACAGTTTGAAGATCTTCCTCAGCGTCTGTAGAATGTGGAATCAGTGATGATGTTGACTTGTGCAGTCATGTCCAGTTAGCTGTCAATGCTTAGTCTGAGGTTCCTGGCATGGGGGCTGGTTGTGGGTTCAAGTTCAGCCAACCACCACTTGGAGTCCCAGGGTGAGGTGTTCTTGCTAAAGATCACTACTTCTGTCTTGTCGGTACTGAACTTGAGATAGCTGGCTTTCATTAAGTCAGTGACTTTGATCATGCAGGGGTTTACCTTGTTTCTTGTGTTGGGGGTCTTGTCTAAGAGGGAGAGTATGTATCACATGCCATTGGTATAGCAGAGGATGCTGATATCATGTGCACTGATGACACTGGCCAGACGGATCATGCATGCTTTGAAGAGGCATGCACCTATGATGTTGGCCAGAATGATCATGCATGTGTTGCAGGAGGTAGGGCCAAGCGATGAACCCTGAGGAACTCCCCAGATACGCTGCGTACCAGGATGGCAGCTTGTGTTCTATTTGTTAATAAGGAGCAGATCCAATAGAGAGAACAACCTTGGATGGTAATGTTATGCAGGTGCTGAATAAGGAATGGGTGTGAGACCTTGTAAAATGCTACAAAGAGGTCCAGGAGAACGCATGCTGTAGTGTCTCTGCTGTCAAGGAGCATGTGAATGTCATCTGTGGTGGCGATGAGTGCTGTTTCTGTACTGTGGTTGGGCCTGAATCCAGTCTGCAAGGCATCGAAGGACTGGTGGTTGCTGAGATAGTCAGTGAGGCACCGGTTGATTAATTTCTGTAAGACCTTGCTGGGTATGGTAGGAGGGAGATGGGTCTGTAGTTGGAAAGAGTGGCTGGGACAGCAGATGGTCTTTTGAGCAAGGACGTGAAGGTGGCATGTTTCCAGGTGTCTGGGAATGTGGCTGAGCCAATGGAGGCATTGACAATCGGTTTTAGTGCTTTGATGATCGGTAGCTGTCCTTTGGAGAAGGTGTGGTGGGGGCTAAGTTGAGGTTGGGCCCGTAAGTGGATGGTCTTCACAGCAGCTAAAGCTGTTTCTAGTGAAACAGGATATAAAAACCAGGAGAGAGCTGTGCCATAGCCAGGATTTCTCAACTCCTCTACTCATAGTTGTACTGTAAGTTGTGGTAGTAGTCATAGTAGTGTTACATGATAATTCACACTTCTGTGAAACTTGCAAAAGCTTCAGCTCCTATAATCACTCCTGGGGAGCAGAGACACCTTCTCTAGTACTAAAGCATATTTTGTGTTACATTCAAAGGAAACCCAGTAGTGGGACTGTCCAATGAGTATGTGTGGTAAAGATGGAGGGGCATATTTATCAAATATTTATGCAACACACCAAGCCACGTTGCTGCTTTGCACTGAGTGAAACGAAGGGAACAGGAATGCACCATATTTAGCACTATACAGTACATTCCTGCTCTCTGCCTGTGCTGGCATACAAACTGCTGCATAGCGTCAAAGCAGGCACCCCTTCACCATGCTCCAAGGGTGCCTGCATTGGAGGCAGGATTGTTTTTGTGCAGTAAGGGACACCTTCCTGCACAACAATAATCCTCTGAGGCTTTTTTACTATTTCTACATGTGCTGCAAAATTGAAGAACGAGAAGAAAACAAGAAGAAATCAACATATTTTACGTTGTTACACCTCCCTAGGTGAAGCATTTTTATATAGTACCCAGTCTACCACTAATGATATTTCTGGGAATGTGTCAAAATCCATGGGTGAAAGTGTGGGAAAACACACTCTCCACCCATGCAATTCTTCTCTTGGGCACAGTAACGCAAATAACTTGCACTGCCATGCATTACTCCACATTTGCCAAGCCATGCAGGGTGCCTTGCGTGGTTTGGTAAATGTCATGCTAAGTTTTCATTCACCGTTGTACACCCTTGTGTGGTGCAATGATGACACAAAACCATGAAAAACATAGTGTATCTAAAGCTGCTCTGAGCCACAGTGTTTGTGTTTGTGGTTGACACCTACAATATTCTCTAATACAAATATACAAGTGGGTAGCTAAAGTTAGCTTTTGAATCAAGAGAGGCAGTGTTGGTAACATTATTTCACTTCCTGTGATAGTTAATACCGGGGCAAAACTTCTTATAATTAATTAGCAATAGAAAATAAGTGACTTCTGCCATTCAGATATAGGTTAATTTGATTCCATGTGACAAATGTGTAGCGCTTCCAAACAAGGTGAAAGACTGCCAGACGGTCCTAAAACTATCATGAAAAAAATAAAAATGAAACAAAAGGGAAATGAGAATATGGTGTTGAATAAAAGAGTGGCCTTCTATGAGCAATGCACAGTGAGAGTGAAGGGATAAGTTTATGAATAGAAGGTGACTACTGGGGCCTACTGCTGTATGCTGACAGCGCCCCAAAGCCTATTCCTCAAAGCTAAAGTAAGACATGACAGAAATAGTAAAGTGAAAGTGTAGATACAATAATGAGGCATTTCTTAGATTCCACAGCAGCAGACACTCAGGGGCGTGGAGAAATCAATCAAGATTCAATCAGGATTGAGATTTATAAAATAAAACTAATCACCCAAAAGGGGATCCAGGTGCTCACAGGTCCCGTACGTTCTTTTGGACAGGCAGGTTTTGAGGGCCCTTTGGAATTCCTGAATTGAAGAGATGGTCTGGATTAACATTGGGATGCTGTTCCAGGTCTTTGTTCTGACGTGGGAGAAGAAGCATCCTCCTCTTCTGCTTCGGTAGATACTGGAAGTGATAAGGAGCATAGTCTTCTTGACGATTGGTGGTAGTTCAGGCAGCGGTTAATATAGGTGGGTCCTTAGTTGTGTAGAGCCTTGTGTGTGTGGGTCAGCATCTTGAATAGGCATCTCTACTGTATGGGAAGCCAATGGAGCTGCCTGGGTGGGGAGTGATGTGGCTCGTCAGGGAAGGTCGAGTATGATTGCGATGTTCTGTATGGTCTAAAGGAGGTGTGCTGCGATTCCTGTGAAGAGAGTGTTGCTGAAGTCCAGTTGGCTGGTGATGAGGGCCTGAGTCATGCTGCATATTGTTTACAGGGGGAGCAACTTGAAGATCTTACGTATCATGCATAGAGTGAGGAGGCAGGCAGAGGAGACAGTGTTGATCTGTGATTTCATAGTGAGCTTGTTGTCTATGATAATCCCAAGGATTCTGATGTGGTCAGAGAGAGTGGGTTTGGGTCCACCAGGAGTCGATCCTTGTGTTGGTGCTGTTGCCTAAGATCAGTACTTCGCTCTTGCCTGTCTTCAGCTACAGGCAGTTGTTATTCAAGCATTTGCCAATGCTTGTCGTTCATCTGTGGAAGTTGGTTCTGGTGGTGGTGGGGTCGTCAGTGAGTGAGAGGATGAATTGGGTTTCATCTGCATAGGAAGATATGTTGAGACTGTGGGATCTGATGATGTTGGCCAGCGGGGTCAAAGATGTCTCGAAGAACATGGGGCTGAGGAAAGAGCACTTGAGGGCCCCACAGGCAATATCCTTGCACTCGGAGGTGAAAGGTGGTAGGTGGGTCCTTCCAGTGAGGAAGGAGGTGATCCATCCGACTGCATCCTCCTGGATCCCGACATGATGGACTCTTTTGATCAGCATGTGGTTCAGTATAGGATGGAAGGATGTTGAGAGATTGAGGAGGATCAGAGCTGCTGTTCCTCCTCGGTCAAGAAGAGTTCAGATGTTGTTGTGGCTGAGATCAGGGCAGTCCTGGTGCTGTTATTGGGAGGCGTCAAGTAGCTGGTTCTGCTCCAGGAGTGTCTTGAGTTGCTTGTTGATGTTCTTTTCCAGTACATTCACTGGAAATGGGAGCATGGAGATTGGATGGTAGTGATTGAGATCATTGGGGTTGGCAAGGGTTTATTGAGTAGTGGTCTTACTCTGGCATGTTTCCAGGCTCTGAGAAAGCTGTGGTGATGGACGTGCTGAGCAGGGTGTTAAGTTCCAGACCAATGTTTTGGTTTGGTAGACTGATAATGGCCTGTGGGAGTGGACGGATTTCATGGTGAAGGTGGTATCCTGGGTGGAGAGAAAGTTCCAGGTAGTTAGTCTGTGGTGTGTGTCAGTTGCGGTGGTGGTGCATCTGTTGAGGAAGTCTGTAGGTGTGGATTGAGTTTCAAAGTTTCTGTATATGGTTGCAATCTTGTCGTGGAAGAAGTCAGCAAGGTTGTCACACTGCTCCTGTGTGGGTGTGATGTTTTTTTCACTGGCAGCCAGGATGGAAAATTCCTTAACAAACTTGAAAAGTTCCTTGGTGTTGTTTGCTGTTTTGTTTTGCTGGTCTGAGGTGTACTGGCTGGTCATTTTGAAGGATTTGCTCTGAAAATTGCTCTTGATGGGGACAATGCTGTCAGCGCAGTTGTTGATCCAGCATTGAAGTTCTTGGCACCTTGTTTGAGATTGGAGGCGTTAGCGGGGTTGGCGGTTTTGAGGGCGTCCTACCAGCTGGTCTCTAAAATTTTGTTCCACCTCTGTTGGGAGGAGCCAGTCTTCTTAAGAGTGGCTGTCCTGGGGCTAGAGATGCTTAAGTGGATGGTGGAATGATCGTCAAAGTGAGTTCTGTGTTGTGGCTGTATATGTGGCAATTGCTGGAAGTGAAGATGGGTCCAGCATGTGTCCTGAGGTGTGCATGGGTTCTCAGACAATCTGGCTCATACTTTAGAAGGGATGTGCAGTGTTGTTGTTGTTGGTGTCATCGATGGGGAAATGAAGGTTGCAGAGGAAAATATGTCCTTGGGGTCTAAGGCTAGGGGCGCAATGAATTTTGTGATGGTGTTGCAAAAGATTGAGCGTGGGCCTGAGGGTCAGTGTGCAGAGGTGCACCTGATGGTTGTCTTCTCATCTGGGTGGTGCTTGAAATTTAGATGTTCCATGGGGGTGGTGGTGTTGTCGGTGGTGGTAATGGTGCACTGTATGCTCTCTTTGCAGATGTTGGATACTCCTACACCTGGCTTGTTGATGAGGTCCTGGTGAGTGATTTTGTATCTGTTGGGGATTGCTGTGGCAAGTGAGGGGCGGATGTAGGGTTGAGCCAGGTCTCTGTGAGTAAGATGATCTTGGTTGGGAGGGTGATGATAAGGCCCCATAATATGGTGGAATTCTTGCACATCGATCATGTGCTGAGGAGTAGGCAGAGCAGTTGGTGTGTCGCTTCTGGGGTGCTGTGATGAGAGGTCAGTGTGGTGTTTTGTGATGTCATGCTGGTTGTGCTGGTGCAGGAGAAGGTGCATTCAAGTAGGTGAAAAGTCCTACCGTGCAGTGCGGTGCAGCATGGCAGCAGCATTCACTGTCTCGTCCAGTGTTCTTTGCATGCAGGGTGGCAGCATCATGTCTGCAGGTGGGCTGCGTACCAGGGATCCCAGCTCTGGGCATGGTCCAGGTACGGACCGGCATGGACAGGCTTGCCTTTGGCACACCTTTGGTCCTCCAGCGGCATGCACATTGCGTGCATCCGCTGTGGGTCCATACTGCAGCCTCCTTTTAATTAGGTCCTGGAAGGAGGAAGGAGCACTGGGAGGTGATGGACAGGGCTAGGCAGGAGGCAGGAAAGACGGTAGGAGCAGGGGGCCTAGGGAAATGGTGAAGGGGAAAAGAAGAGGGAAACAAGGAGCAAAAAGCAGAAGAGAAAACAGGGGAAACAGCTAGAGAGGCAATTATAAACCAGGGATTCACAGAGCAAGAAGCAATAGAAAAATAGTGGAAACAGTGAGAGAGGCACTAAAACAAACCAGAGAAACAAGGAGCAAAAAGCAAAAGAAAAATGAGGAAAATGGTGTGAGAGGCACTAGGAAAAACCAGGGGACCAAGGAGCAAAATGCAAAAGGAAAACGAGGGAACAAGTACGAGAGGCAAAGAATACAGTGGTGACAAGGAGAGAGGCACTCAGGAAAAAAAGCAGGGAGCCAAACAGAAGCAGCAGCGATCCAGTAGCATGGGGAGAGCTGGGCCTGGGACCTGCTCAACAGGGTCCCACTGTTGCCTTCATTAGGTAGGTCCTGTGAGGAGGGAGGGATGCTGGGAGACAGTGGTTGGGGCTAGGCGGGAGGAAGGAAAAATGGCTGCGGGTGGGAGTGGGCAGCCTAGGGGAGCTGTGAAGGGGAAAAGAAGAGGGAAACAAGCAGCATCATGAAGAAACAACAGAGGAAACCGTGAGAAAGGCAATAAGAGAAACCAGAAACCAGGGAAACAAGGAGCAACAAGCAAAAGTAAAACGGGGGAAACATGAGAGAGGCACTAGAAAAAAAAAGGGAAACGAGGAGCAGAAATCAATAATCAAAAGGAAAACGGGGGGAATAGTGAGAGAGGCTCTAGGACAACCAAGGAGCAAAGCAAAGAAAACAGCCATGATCAGGAGTGAGGCACTTAAGGAGAGAAGAACAGGGAACCAAGCAGAAGCAGCAGTGATGTTGCAGCATTGGGAGAGCTGGGACTGAGAGATATGCAGCCCTTTCCAGCATAGAAAGTGGGGCTAATGAAAGTGCCAAGTGGGTACATGAGAATGAAGGGGGTGCTTGTCTTTACACTGAATGGCGTTAGAGGCAGGTAATTGTGTTAACCACTATATCGGCAGTCTCACATGGGAAGAGCACAGACGGATAAGAGTTGTGTATTCAGCTACAGGGAGGAGGAGAAAACAGCACTTAAAACAAAACAATTATCTGCCTGAGTACGTGAAATGTATCTTTCATTTGACTCACACAAAAACGTAGACCATGGAATTAATGACTAATTTCTTCCTGCTTGGTCATCCTTTCAAAATTTGTAGGTCACGTTTAAAATGCCAAAAGGTTAATCTCCAATTTTACTTTGTGGAAACAAATGAGTAACAATCAGTTGAACTGCAATCAACTGGAAAGACCACTGAGTAACACTGTCTAGCAATTTAAGAGATCTTTCAAATGCTTGCACGTCTTCGGATTTCAATTCCACCAGGTTAAATCTGATTTTCATCTTCAGAAGAAAATGCGTATCCATTTTTAAGCTACACAATGGTGCACAGTAGGTGAACATGTATTAATAAACAATGTTAACAATTTAGAAAACATAGCAGGAATTTGAGTATATACTAAGATGAATTTAAAAAAAATGTTTTTGCTATAACATCTGTTAGAAATGGGGTGTTTGGTTGGCAGTCCGGTTAACCCCTGTCCAAGCACGGACCCTCACTCTAGTCAGGGTCAGTCACACACAATCCAAATTATCCTGTGCCCTCCCTCTGGTAGCTTGGCACTGAGCAGTCAGGCTTAATTTAGAAGGCAAAATGTAAAGTGTTTGTGAAATAAATCATGCAATAACACAGTAGAACACTACAAAAATACACCACACAATGTTTAGAAAAATGTATAATATTTATCTGATAAGATGCAGGTCAAAACGATTAAAAATGCAATACGTATATTTTTGAATATCACTGTAAAAATAATATAAAGTGTCTTTAGTCTCTTAAAAGTAACAAATGTCTCTTGCAAGCACAAAGTACCTGGTTAGTGCGCATTGATGTCTCAGGACGCAAACAGCGATGCTTTGTTTATTTTCCACGTAGGGAAGGCTTTGCATCGATTTCCAGTGCTCGGTCTTGGATCCTCTTCAGGTTGCGGGGTTTTTGGATGCCCGGGGGATGATGCGTTGAAATCCGTCGCTGGCAGGACGAAGTCACAGGGGCCGTGTCGGTCCAGTGGGCATTGCGTGGAAAATTCTACAGCACGGCTGGCGTTGCATCGATTCCCCTCGGAAAGTCAGGCTGCGTCATTCTGGCTCAGTTGTGCGTCAATCCAATGGACCGTGCGTCGGATTTCTGGTCGCTACGCTGGCGCTGCGTTGATCTTCTCCTTGCAAAGTCGGGCTATGTCATTCTGGTTCGGTTGTGCGTCATTTTCTGCCGTCAGTGCATTGATGTCTGCCACACATAGAGTTCTTATTGCAGGAATGATGTCTTTTTGGTACTGAGACTTCAGGGAACAGGAGGCATGCTCGATCTAAGCCCTTGGAGAGCACTGCACAGCACAGCCAGTTATCAGCAAGGCAGCAGTCCTTCACAAAAAGCAGTCAGGTGAGTCCTTGGGGCAGCAAGGTAGGTCATCTTGGCAGGTTGCAGGTTCTGGTTCAGGTTCTCTTCTCCAGGGAGTGTCTGAGTTGGTAGGGGCAGAGGCCCTGTATAAAATACCCAAATGTGCCTTTTAAGTGGAGGAGGCTTCAAAGAGTGGCTTAGAAGTACACAAGGTCCCCTTTCAGCTCAATCCTTTCTGCCCGGGTCACAGTAGGGGGTGTGGCAGTCCTTTGTGTGAGGGCAGGTTACTGTCCTTTAACCTGTAAGTGTCAGGCCCTCCACCCTACCAGCCCAGGAAAACCCATTCAAAATGCAGATGTATGCAAGTGAGGCTGAGTATCCTGTGTTTGGGGTTTGTCTAAGTGAATGCACAAGGGAGCTGTCAACTGAACCTAGCCAGCCAGACGTGGATTGTGAGTCACAGAAGGATTTAAGTGCAGAGAAATGCTTCCTTTCTAAAAGTGGCATTTCTAAAATAGTAATATTAAATCCAACTTCACCAGTCTGCAGGATTTTGTATTCTCATTCTGGGCATGCTAAATATGACCTCCCCACTCCTTTCAAATCAGCAGCTACCACTCAAACAGTATATGAGAGTATCCCTAATGTTAGCCTATGAAAGGAGCAGGCCTCACAGCAGTGCAAAAACGAATTTAGGAGTTTTACACTACAAGGACATGTAAACTACACAGGTACATGTCCTGCCTTTTGTCTACACAGCACCCTGCCCAATGGGTTACCTAGGGCCTACCTTAGGGGTGACTTATATTTAGAAAAAGGGGGGTTTTAGGCTTGGCAAGTACTTTCAAATGCCAAGATGAACTAGCAGTGAAACTGCACACACAGGCCTTTCAATGGCAGTCCTAAAACCAGCAAAAACAGTATACAAAATGTGGAGGGAGGAAGCAAAACGTTAGGGGTGACTACCCTAAGGCTGTCAGGTCTAACAACATCCCTGAAAGAATAACACAAAAACAAATGAATGTTGACATCAGAATCCAGTGCTGCTTCAATTTTTTAAATAGAGGGGCATTTTTACAAAGTATTCTTTTTTTTATTTTTTATTTACGTACTCAGTCATCTTTCTTGCAATGGGTGGTGAAATAATTAGTGTGTAAACAGAGTACAAAACAAACTAACAACTTTTCCAAGAATGACAAAATGTGGTTTAATGTAAGTTTACTTTCCAATGATCTTAGCAATCTCTGTCACATGAGCAGCAAAAACAGGATTCCTTGTTAAACTGTATTGCAAAAACAGTCATCAATGACATGCAACTTCTGAGATATTCCTATTTTGGCAGGTCAAGTGAAGACAGAGAAGCTGTGATAGAGAGTGGCAACAGAGAGTTGAGGGGGCATTGAGGCTGTCTCTATAGTTGACTCCTGGACAATCTCTCTTTCATATCATGGCGAGGAGAAGCCAAGGCCTGCCGTAGAGGATGCTGCTTTGGACTATTTCTTGAGATGGAGACAATGGCGCCCATCTCCCAAGATCCATAGAGCTGAGTAAAATGCAACTAGCACCCACAAAAACAAACACACAGGCCCTTTGTCCTTGTGATTGGTTTAACCTGGAGTACTGTGGCAGCATATCGTGTTCCAGATTTGGATTCCTGACGTGCTAGCATTCTTTAGAATGTTGGTAGGATTGGAGTTTGACATGCTGAAATTCTTTAGAAAGTTGGTAAGGTTGGAGCTGGTGGCAAGCTGCCTCCGGACAGCCTGGGGTGGTTTAGCCCTCATATACTTCAACAAATAAAACCTGATTTCTCTTCATGCCGTTTCTGGCTTTGTCAATATTCCTTTGTTTTGGACAGGATTAAAATAAGCAAGATATGAAGTATGTGAAATAAATGATAAGGTGTCATTGCTGGCTGAAATTGCATAAAATTAAGCAAGCTGGGCATATGTCTTATGTTCAGGCAAAACACATGTATTTTGCATATGGCTATGGTAGATGGCAGCAGGGTTAAAATATAAAAAAAGAGGTGTATGGTGGGGCGTGTTAAGCAAGGATCGCTTAAAAGAAAGTAAGCATTTGCAAAGTCAATAGGTCTTAGCACTGCTTTTAGCCTATTTGCATGCACGTACCTCTGTTGCAGTGATCCTTGAATGTCTCGTAAAACATTATAATGCATGCATGCATTCAATGTACTAAAAAATGGCTGCCATGGATGCGTGAGCTTCGACGGCGGTCATCATTGATTAAGTTTGTAATATTTGAAAAATCCCATGAAACGATGGCTGAAGTGGATGCACACACATCCATGGGGGACACCTTTGAAGGCATTTGCAAACATTTGAAAAACCCATTCTTAAATGGGCTTGTTCAAATAATACAAACCCGCCTTGTGATGCATGCCACATGTGCACTAGTGTGTAAACTTCCTGAAATGGGTAAAACCCCATTTTAAGACGGATGCATGACAAAACAATGGTGGGATGTGTCAAGCTACTGCAAATAAAATGGGAAAATTAGCATATGTGGATACAAAACAGTAGTGGAAGCAGCCAGTGAGCTGGAGAAAGAGATGGAGGGGAGGCAACACAGAGAACTGGGGGATGGTTAAGGTAAATGGGGAAGCAGCATACAGGGGACACAGCAATAGAATGCATGCACTAGCTTAAAGGAAAAGAAAAAAGTAGTCCCCTGAATGTGGGCATTGTCAGTAGTTCAATGATACAAGTCAATAATGCAGAACACAAACAAAAATGATCCTGGATGGAGTAATATCCCACTAGAAGTATTGTAGCAGAGACACCTGTTGTATGATGTAACATGGTTCTCTCTTGCAGGTGGGAGAGTGTGAATAAAAGCGTGCAAAGGTGTGGCTAAGGGGTTAGTTATGGGCAGCCTTGGAACGTATGCTGTGTCCGCTGTCCTCTCTGCCGCAGCACCAGGCCCCATGATAAGCCCTGGCCCCCGCTGATACTACCCTGGTACACTGGCAATGAGGCGGGCACGAGCCCCACCCGCACTGTTCAACTGTTCATTGGATGGCTCTGAGATGCATTGCTCGACACAGCCGCCTCAGCACTCTCGCGCCACATGGGGCACACACTCCCACACTTTCGTGCGTGCACCCTGAAACAATATCCAACACAATCGCACACCCAACCACTGTGGCACAACGGTACTGGTTCACATCACGCTGCAAGTACTCACCCTGTGAACTCTAGTTATGCCAAGTGGGGTGCTATAAGAAAACTATACAAAGGGGAGCCTAGAAGACCCACTCCACCGGAGGTGGCCAAAGCTGAAGCCATAGAAGTATATGTGAACCTTATCACTGAACACTCAAGGCCTATGCTGATCTCGCTAGAAATCATCCAACAAGCCACCAAGTGCCTACAATTAGCTCTGACTGCCCTACGCTCAAACAGGTGGAGCCTTATGAAATCACACCTCTTCCAAAGTACTCCTGAAGCGCGTCAAAAGCTGAAATCACTGCTTCATGTTCATCAGGAGCTGTCCACAGATGAAGGGAGATGTCTCCTACAAGGTCCTTGTCTAGGTATTCCTGCCATTCTGACCACACCGGTGGTGCAGCTTGCCCATCAGGGACACCAAGGAATCAGGAAAACAAAGAATAGACTTTGGGTGAAACTTTGGTTCCCTAGCATGGATAACATGGTAGAACAAGTGGTTCGATTCCGCCACTGGTGTCAGGTAACAGGTCCACCGAAACCCCCATCCCAAGTGATTATGTAGGAAGGGCCCAGCCAGCCATGGGAAACCAGCAGTGTGGACTTTGGACACCTCCTCAATGGCAGACAAGCTTTAGTTGTTGTAGATGACTACACTAAATATCCAGAGGTTGAAGGGATTCAGACAGCAGGAGAGATCAATGAAAAGCTGGAAAAGATAATTGCCATGCATGGTATCATGCACCACGTCTGGAAAAACAATGGCCCGTTGGCTGAACCTGAGAGCTAAAAAGCAGTTACATACTATCAGCAGTGGAACAATACAAGTTATCAAATCAAAAACTGGTAAAGAAGAAATGCTCCAAGTGTGAGACAAATACAAGAGAAGAACGAAAAGTCATTGAATAACAAGCAAAGACGTGAGTGATAAGGAAGTCAGACAATAAATAACCATTGGGCTGCCCCAAGGCTCACTCTTTGTATTGTATTGTAGCCAATAAGTTCTCAACGTCAGACAACTAAAACAATCTGTAGACGAAAACTAAAAAATGAAGTGAGTCAATCAGGGTGCTAAAGCATGTGCAAGCTAGTATTCTGTACGAAGGCTTTAGGCTTTGGAGAGGGATCAAACACCTCTGGCCACTAACGACCTCCCCAAACCGGGGTATTCTTCCCCAGCAGAGAGTATCAATTTTGTTAACATTCAACTTTAGATATTTATCATGCATCCAACCTGCAACAGCTGTTGTATAGTTTTGAAATTTGGCTATACCCTCCGTCGAAACTGCTGATAAAGAAACAATACGTTGGATATCTTCCACATTCAAAATCAAAGAGTTCCCAAAGGACTTTATCACATCTGCTAGAGGTCTAACATATATTGATCCTTGGGAGATACTGTGTTCCAGCTCTCTTAATAAAGATGCAAAAAAAAGGGGTGGAATACTACTTGGGAAGATCATTATTTAAAAAGGACTCAAAACAAGTGAAGGCATTGCTACAAACCTCAAGTTCATAGAGTGGCCTTTTAAGGACCTCATGAGATACTGTGTCGAGTGGGACACTTAAGTCTATAAGAATAAGTCCAGATGAACTATCTACACTTGCAGAACTGCGTAGAGTCTCTGTAACCATCAGGAGAGCAGATTCAGTGCTTTGAGAAGGTCTGCAATTGTTCTGTAAGGAAAGTTGTGATGAGATGATTTTCATGTTTCTCCACTACTTTAGATAAAAAGGCTAGCAAGGAGATAGGACAGTAGTTTCCTGGCTGAGCAGCATCGAGAGTGGGGTTCTTCAAGAGTAGGAGGATTTTAGTGTGTTTCTATACAACAGGCATCACCACCAAAGTCAGAGTCAGATTATCAAGCTTTAAAAAGGTGGATGTAAGGTACTCCTGAAGTTTTAAAATGTACTTGGGTTTAATCGGGTCATAAGGAGAGTCTGAATTAACTTGATTCGTCAAGGCAATGAAAGAAGTATTATTAAGCATGGTTAGCTCTTTCATTTGAACCCTTTGTACTAAGTTTCCCATCATACAGGGTGGGACAACCTTTCCCGATCTGTCAGACACTGTGAAGCATGAGTAGATGTCATTGCCCTTTTTACAACTGGTCAGGACAGTGGCTTTTGGAAACCTCCACATCCCATAAATGGGCTGCCGGTTTGATTGAGCTGTTCATGATTAAATACATTTCTATTGAAGGGTGAAGGGTTACTGCTGTTTTTATTTTTATCTGGAAAAAGTCAGGACAGGCCATTTTGATAATTTTGTGATAGGTTAATTTCCCTTATACACCTTTTTTTTGCTTGGGCATTCTAGGTTTTCTTCCAACTATGTTCAAGCACTTTGCAGCACTTTTGTTCAGTGATCAATGTGTTATGAAACCATGCAGTTGAGGGTCTCTTTTTTCACCTGGGCCAGACAAGCATGTATGAAAACATCCAAGGTCTAAGTGAGCCACACTTTCGTCTTTGATTCAGCGGCCTCCATATTGAAATCTACTTGAGGGGTATGGGCCTGAATATAGCTGCCACAATTTGGCAGGTACAGTTTATACCATTGCCTTCTCATAATGGGATTTGAAATGGTAGTCCTGAAAGCTCTGGGGATGCTGACAGTCATGGGCACCCTACATCGGTCTGACCATTTCACAGGAATAAGAATAGAAACATGAAGGGTGGGTAGGCTAGAGAAAGCAGGATCAAAAAGATGCAGTTGCCATTGGTCTGATCAAAATGTAAATTTTGGTTGCCAATGAAATTAAAATTAGATGGTAACATTTTAAATGTATAAAAACAGCTAGAATTCAGCAGTTATAGTTAACTCTGGTAACTGTAAATTGTCCCTGCTACGCACAGTTTTCTAATCAATAAGTCCATTGCAAATGTTGCAGTGATATTATTAATAATGATGTCATAGAAGATGTCATGGGTGATGTAATATGTGGTGTAATTAGTCTTGCACGACGAAGAGTCAAGTTATAGTTACCTTAGGGCATAAGTTATAGTTACCAGAGTTAACTATAACTGGTGAATTTCAGTCATTTTTTAAAGTTTAAAACTGAAATTCACACCTAACTATAATGGTACTTTAACCTTTGTCTTTTTAGTGAATTTCTTTTTTTTTTTTTTTTAACGTAAAGTAATATGTTGTTACAATAAGTGAAGCAACCCCCCACTACCACCACGCATGTCCTTTGACTGTGGATGGGAGGGAGTTGGCCATTGTTGCCCTGTGCTCAGTGCCCCCCTTGTAGGCAGCCAACACCATGCTGCCCATGACTTTTGTCCATGCACCCCAAGGAGTTGGCTGCCGGGCCTGCCCTGTGATCAGGCCAGGTGGCCAACCACCCTGCCAGCAGCCAACCACAAGCTGTTTCCAGGACAGCCTTGGCCAATAGGCCTTATGTCCATCCTATTAGTGCAGGCCCATCCCCAGGCCCCGGGGACACCATCCCATGAGGCATTGATTTTTTTAAACTGGAGGGGGATGTGTGACCCCTCTGTGGGAGCCACTTCTGGCCCCGAGGTGGGCTTTTAAGGGAGGGGGCACATGGTCCCCTTCCCCGAGCTAATAGTACATATATGGGAGAGGGGTGCATGACCACCTCACAGAGCCTTAATAGGCTCTGGGGCCTAATGCCATAAAATGTGGAGCGGAGATCTATCTATCTATCTATCTATCTATCTATCTATCTATCTATCTATCTATCTATCTATCTATCTATCAATGTCTGATACATATATCTACCAATCTATATCTGTAGAGGTAGATAGATATTTACAACCTTTTTATAATTCGCCTCATTCTGTCTGATGCCCTTATTAGCCGTCACTCTCAATATTGTACCCAAAACTGGGCCAAAATATGTTGATTATTGTACCCAAAACTGGGCCATAATAAGTTGATTTTTATTATTAACCCCTTCTGTGCCGAGGATGTAGTGGTTACGTCCTTCGGCACAGTGCTGCTGTGCCGAGGACGTAACCACTACGTCCTCGGCACACAGCCCAGAGGGAGCGCTCTCGCTCCCTCTGTGTGCTTCCCCCCACCCCCCAAAGTCAGGGATGGAAGGGGAAGCCATTCCCCTTCCACCCCCGACCCCCCCATAATGACGTCAGCGCGCGATCACGCGCTGACTTCATTATGGGGATATCGCCGCACATGAAGCCATTTGCTTCCTGTGCGGCGTGGAGAGAAGAGGTGAGTTCCTCTTCCCGGTGGGTGGGGGGTTTGGGCTAAAGAGGCACCGGGGGAAAGGAAAGCCTTTTCCTTTCCCCCGGTGTCTCTTTGAGCATTCCTGCTGCCCGATCGCATTGCGATCGGGCAGCAGGAATGCCCACTAGACACCAGGGATTTTTTTGGGGGTATTTGTTTTGTGATTTTGACTAGCGGGGAGCGGCCCCTTGGGCAAGGGTCGCTCCCCTTTTGGGGGCAATTACTTACGGCCATTTCTGCCCCCCTTGGGGGCAGATTGGCCTACTTTTTAGGTGGATCTGCCCCCAAGGGGGGCAGAAAACACTAGATCACCAGGGTTTTGTATTTTTATGTGCATTTATGTGGGGTGGGGTGCCCCCTTGGGCAAGGGGCGCCACCCCCCAAGGGGGCAGAGAACTGTTGGCCTTTTCTGCCCCCCTTGGGGGCAAATCGGCCTATTTTTTTTAGGTCCATCTGCCCCCAAGGGGGGCAGAAGCCACTTAGGCACCAGGGATAGTGTGTGTGTGTGTGTGTTAGTGGATGGGGGGGGGCCTTGGGCAAGGGCCACCCCCCACTTTGGGGGCACATGTACCCAGGCCATTTCTGCACCCCTTGGAGACAGATCAGCCTATTATTTTTAGGCTAATCTGCCCCCAAGGGGGGCAGAAACCACTAGAACGCCAGGGATTTTTTTTATTTTTTTTGTGGGGGGGGCGTCACCTTGGTCACGGGGTGCCCCCCAAGGGGGGCATTGACCTGTTGGCCATTTCTGCCCCCCCTGGGGGCAGATGGGCCTATTTTGTTAGGCCCACCTGCCCCCAAGGGGGGCAGAAGCCACTTAGACACCAGGGATAGTGTGTGTGTGTGTGTTAGTGGATGGGGGGGGGCCATGGGCAAGGGTCCCCCCCACTTTGGGGGCACATGTACCCAGGCCATTTCTGCACCCCTTGGCGACAGATCAGCCTATTATTTTTAGGCTGATCTGGCCCCAAGGAGGGCAGAAACCACTAGAAAGCCAGGGATTTTTTTAATTTGTTTATTTTTGTGGGGGGGTGTCCCCTTGGTCACGGGGGACCCCCCCAAGGGCGGCATTGACCTGTTGGCCATTTCTACACCCCCTGGGGGCAGATGGGCCTATTTTCTTAGACCCACCTGCCCCCAATGGGGGCCGAAGCCATGTAGACACCAGGGATAGTGTGTGTGTGTGTGTGTGTTAGTGGATGGGGGGGCCTTGGGCAAGGGTCGCCCCCCACCTTGGGGGCACATGTACCCAGGCCATTTCTGCACCCCTTGGAGACAGATCAGCCTATTATTTTTAGGCTGATCTGCCCCCAAGGGGGGCAGAAACCACTAGAACGCCAGGGATTTTTTTTTAGTTGTTTATTTTTGTGTGGGGGCGTCCCCTTGGTCACGGGGCGCCCCCCCCAAGGGGGGCATTGACCTGTTGGCCATTTCTACACCCCGTGGGGGCAGATGGGCCTATTTTCTTAGGCCCACCTGCCCCCAAGGGGGGCAGAAGCCACTTAGGCACCAGGGATAGTGTTGTGTGTGTTTTTTTGTTTTTTTTTTGCTTGAGGGCTGTCCCCTTTGGCAAGGGTCGCTCTCCATGGGGACACACTACTAAAGGTATTTTCTGGCTTCCTTGAGGCAGACAGGCCTATTTTTTTAGTAGGTCCATCTGCCCCTATGGCAGAATCCACTTAGGCACCAATTTCTAAATGTTTGATGGTGGGGTGTTTGTCAACTGAAGAAGTCTTTGCATTTGTGATAAAAAATGTTTTCCTCCTTTTTGTTCTCGTTCAAAGCTTTTGCTTTATTTGCTGTGGCTACTTGCGGTTTTGGCAGTGGTTGACCTACAGTTTGCACAGTTGCATGTTTTAGGTAAGTAAAAACAATTTACTCCAAAGGAGTATTGTTGCCATGCATGAATGACATGTTTGTAGGGGGTGTACTAAAAGCAGGATTGTGTGTGAAATTGTCCCTAGGTTTGTGCACAATGATATTTGTTTTGTCTTATTTCTAATTTGCCTTTCTTTATTTATTTTTAGTGGGATATCATTGGTGATTGCTGTGAAGTTGCTGGTGAATCAAGCTTTTTCAGGCAAGTGAGCGGTATCGTTTTTGAGTTTATAACTCTTACTAACAAAGCTACACTTTGTTACTTGTCTTACACAGTGCTGGTTGTTGGTGGTGAATTTGTCCAGTTAATTTTAGCAGGAGAGATCATGGCTAGCCGCAGGATGACCGCTCAGCAGGTGGTTGGTATGCTTTTTGAGTCACAGTCTGATCATGACTATGAGACGGACTCTGCATCTGAGGCAGAGGAGGAAGTCAGAGATTCTGGCAGTGATGTTTCTGTTGAAGGGGAATCTTCGGATGATGAAGCCACACTCAGTGCAGATGAAGGGCCTGTTTTAGAGGAGGACATTGATGTGCCAATAGTGCAGCAACCTGGGGCTGAAAGGTTTCCCGTTATAAGACCTGATGTCTGGGTTGCCCCAAACATGGAGCAGCCAGAGTTGCCTGCCTTTACTGGTCTCCCGGGGTGTAACGCCAATACAGAGAACTTTATGCCTATCAATTTCTTTGAGTTATTCATGGATGATATGTTTTTGGAAGAGATTGTTGAGCAGACGAATTTGTATGCGGAGCAGCATTTGAGGGACAACGCTGCTAGACTTAGGCCACACTCTAGAGCTGCCCAGTGGATTCCCACAAATTTGGAGGAGATAAAAAAGTTTTTGGGTTTGACTTTTTTGATGGGGTTGATAAGGAAGCCGTCACTGGCTTCTTATTGGTCTACTAGTCCCTTGATGGCAACAGCTATATTTCCAGCGACCATGAGTCATAATCGGTATTTGCTTCTTCTTAGGATGCTGCATTTTGTTGACAATGCATTAGCCTTGCCACGAGATCACCCAGATTCTGACCGTCTTTTTAAGATTAGGCCTGTCCTTGATCATTTTGTAGATCGGTTTTCGGAGGTCTATGTTCCAGGCAAAGAGTTAAGTGTGGACGAGTCTTTGGTCCTCTGCAAGGGTCGTTTGGTTTTTAGGCAGTACATTCCTAGCAAAAGGGCACGATATGGAATTAAATTGTATATGCTGTCTGAAACAAGGACAGTATATGTGTATAGTTTCTGTGTGTACACTGGTAGGGATTCCAATATTGACCCCCCTGGTTGTCCTCCCACTTTTGGAGTTACTGAGAAAATTGTGTGGGATCTTGGTAGACGACTGTTCAACAAAGGTCACCATTTGTATGTAGATAACTTCTACACTGGTGTGCAGTTGTTCAAGGAATTGCTTAGAGTGGACACAGTTGCTTGTGGCACAATCTGTTCTAACCGGAAAGGCTATCCAAGGGAGCTGGTCTGTAAAAAACTTGAGAGGGGACAGTGCTGTGCCTTGCGGAACGAGGAGCTGCTAGCTTTGAAATTTTCAGACAAGAGGGATGTCTACATGCTAAGTACCATCCATGATGAGAGTACTTCCCCTGTGACTGTTTGGGGCCAGGTTGCTGAAGTGCGCAAACCTGTGTGCATTTTAGATTATAATAAGCACATGGGAGGTGTAGATAGAGTTGACCAGAGGTTGGAACCTTATACTGCTATTCGTAAGTCTTACGTTTGGTATAAGAAGTTAGCACTTCACCTCTTCCACTTAGCAACCTTCAATGCTTTTATTGTGTTTAGGGATAGGTCTCCAGAGTCAAAGATGACATTTGTGAAATTTCAGGAGTCAGTGATAGAGAGCCTTATTGTGGTGGAACAGGCCAGAGTTCCTAGAGAAGCAGTGGTGGAGGATGTGGCTAGATTGAAAGATCGCCACTTTGCTGAGCACATTCCTCCCACACCCAAAAAAGACTTTCCAGCTAAGAAATGTAGAGTGTGTTTTCGAAGAGGTATCCAGAGGGAGACTCGAATGTACTGCCCAGATTGTCCTTCAAAGCCTGGGCTGTGTGTCGGTGGTTGTTTTAAGAATTACCACACCCAGAAGAATTTCTGGGAACAACCATGAGTGTAAACTCATGTCTGTTTTGTATTTTCATGTATTTAGTTTCATGGTTAGCATTTCTGTCATGTTCTTAGTTAGAGCTTTTGTGTTCGTAGTTTTGTAATTCTTTCTACTTAGTTAGGGGTTCCTCTGTTTAAAAAAAAAAAAAAATTATGCCATTGTGTGTGGAGTGGGGCTTGGCTGAGAGTGTACATATTGACTTGCTGTTGGCTACTGCAACACACTGCCAGCCAAACACCAGTCCACACACTCCCATCAGCTGGTGTGATTGTTGTATCAGGCATGTGGACGTATGTAAGTGATGGGCCGTTGAGTGGCGCTGTCTGTCGATGTGAGTGTTGTAATGTGCTGGGCCCGTTGCTGGCGGTGTGAATGGCCTTGTGTGTGTCATGTATGAAAGTTGTGTGAATGGACTGTAAAGCGGTTGGTGCCTTGTCGCGGCTTTACAGCTCACGAGCTGTGAGTCATTGGTTCAGTTTTTTGCCTTTCAGTTACTAACAGTGCATTTCATTTTTGTGAAAGCTCTTGTTAGTAAAATTTGATCCACTGAACCATCACTCACCCTCGTGCCAAATCCAACCAGTATGTGTGGTAAAAATGACAAAACCTGCTCGGCTGTCATCAGGCGTCGCAGCACACCTGTGACACGCTAGGTGCCTCAGGTGGAACCCCGATGATGAAGCATTCCACCAACTTGGTTGGTGGGTGAGGGGTCTTTTTCACATAACCTAAGTGTGTTTCTTTTCAAAATTTTAGTGTTTGGCACATCACAGACGTATGTGGGCACATCAAAACGATATATTACAAAACTACCTGTGTTTGGGGGGGAGAGGGCACCTATGTTTTTGGTCCTGTTTGCGGCCTTCATCTAGGGAAACCTACCAAACCCAGACATTTTTTAAAACTAGACACCCCAAGGAGTCCAGGGAGGTGTGGCTTGCGTGGATCCCCCAACATTTTCTTACCCAGACTCCTTTGTAAACTTTGCTTACAAAAGCATATTTTCCTGACTTTTCCTCGTGGGATCACCACTCCAGCACAAAATTCCTACTCCCCAGTGTTCCCCTCAGTCTCCCAAGTAAAATGACACCTCACTTATGTGGGTCCCCAAAGGAGAGTCAGACTAAAGATGTATAAAAGAATATGTCCTTATAAACTCGCTGTGCTATCCCCTCTATCTCTACAAGTTTTGGGCCTTATTCTGTTGCAGGCACCTGGCCCACCCACACAAGTGAGGTATCATTTTTATCGGGAGACTTGGGGGAATGCTGGGAAATTTGTGGCTCCTCTCAGATTCCAGAACTTTCTGCCACAGAAATGTGAGAAACATGTGTTTTTTTAGCCAAATTTTGAGGTTTGCAAAGGATTCTGGGTAACAGAACCTGGTCCGAGCCACACAAGTCACCCCATCTTGGATTCCCCTAGGTCTCTAGTTTTCAGAAATGCACAGGTTTGGTAGGTTTCCCTAGGTTGCGGCTGAGCTACTGGCCAAAATCTACAGGTAGGCACCTGTTTTCCTTCAAAAATTTGGCTGTGTCCACGTTGCGCTTTGGGGTGTTTCCTGTCGCGGGCACTAGGCCTACCCACACAAGTGAGGTATCATTTTTATCGGGAGATGTGGGGGAACACTGGGTGGAAGGAAATTTGTGGCTCCTCTCAGATTCCAGAACTTTCTGCCACAGAAATATGAGGAACATGTGTTTTTTTAGACAAATTCTGAAGTTTGCAAAGGATTCTGGGTAACAGAACCTGGTCCGAGCCACACAAGTCACCCCATCTTGATTTCCCTAGGTCTCTAGTTTTCAGAAATGCACAGGTTTGGTAGGTTTCCCTAGGTGGCGGCTGAGCTACAGGCCAAAATCTACAGGTAGGCACTTTGCAAAAAACACCTCTGTTTTCCTTAAAAAATTTGGCTGTGTCCACGTTGCGCTTTGGGGCATTTTCTGTCGCGGGCACTAGGCCTACCCACACAAGTGAGGTATAATTTTTATCGGGAGACGTAGGGGAACGCTGGGTGGAAGGAAATTTGTGGCTCCTCTCAGATTCCAGAACTTTCGGCCACAGAAATGTGAGGAACATGTGTTTTTTTAGCCAAATTTTGAGGTTTGCAAAGGATTCTGGGTAACAGAACCTGGTCCGAGCCACACAAGTCACCTCATCTTGGATTCCCCTAGGTCTCTAGTTTTCAGAAATGCACAGGTTTGGTAGGTTTCCCTAGGTGGCGGCTGAGCTACAGGCCAAAATCTACAGGTAGGCACTTTGCAAAAAACACCTCTGTTTTCCTAAAAAAATTTGGCTGTGTCAACGTTGCGCTTTGGGGCATTTTCTGTCGCGGGCACTAGGCCTACCCACACAAGTGAGGTATAATTTTTATCGGGAGACGTAGGGGAACGCTGGGTGGAAGGAAATTTGTGGCTCCTCTCAGATTCCAGAACTTTCTGCCACAGAAATTTGAGGAACATGTGTTTTTTTAGACAAATTTTGAGGTTTGCAAAGGATTCTGGGTAACAGAACCTGGTCCGAGCCACACAAGACAACCCATCTTGGATTCCCCTAGGTCTCTAGTTTTCAGAAATGCACAGGTTTGGTAGGTTTCCCTAGGTGGCGGCTGAGCTACAGGCCAAAATCTACAGGTAGGCACTTTGCAAAAAACACCTCTGTTTTCCTTCAAAAATTTGGCTGTGTCCACGTTGCGCTTTGGGGCGTTTCCTGTCGCAGGCGCTAGGCCTACCCACACAAGTGAGGTATCATTTTTATCCGGAGACGTGGGGGAACGCTGGGTGGAAGGAAATTTGTGGCTCCTCTCAGATTCCAGATCTTTCTGCCACAGAAATGTGAGGAACATGTGTGTTTTTAGCCAAATGTTGATGTTTGCAAAGGATTCTGGGTAACAGAACCTGGTCCCAGCCACACATGTCACCCCATCTTGGATTCCCCTAGGTCTCTAGTTTTCAGAAATGCACAGGTTTGGTAGGTTTCCCTGGGTGGCGGCTGAGCTACAGGCCAAAATCTACAGGTAGGCACTTTCCAAAAAACGCCTCTGTTTTCCTTCAAAAATTTGGCTGTGTCCACGTTGCGCTTTGGGGCGTTTCCTGTCGCGGGCGCTATGCCTACCAACACAAGTGAGGTATCATTTTTATCGGGAGATGTGGGGGAAAGCTGGGTGGAAGGAAATTTGTGGCTCCTCTCAGATTCCAGAACTTTCTGCCACAGAAATTTGAGGAACATGTTTTTTTTAGACAAATTTTGAGGTTTGCAAAGGATTCTGGGTAACAGAACCTGGTCCGAGCCACACAAGTCACCCCATCTTGGATTCCCCTAGGTCTCTTGTTTTCAGAAATGCACAGGTTTGGTAGGTTTCCCTAGGTGGCGGCTGAGCTACAGGCCAAAATCTACAGGTAGGCACTTTGCAAAAAACACCTCTGTTTTCCTTCAAAAATGTGGCTGTGTCCACGTTGCGCTTTGGGGCGTTTCCTGTCGCGGGCGCTAAGCCTACCCACACAAGTGAGGTATAATTTTTATCCGGAGACGCGGGGGAAAGCTGGGTGGAAGGAAATTTGTGGCTCCTCTCAGATTCCAGAACTTTCTGCCACGGAAATGTGAGGAACATGTGTTTTTTTAGCCAAATTTTGAGGTTTGCAAAGGATTCTGGGTAACAGAACCTGGTCCCAGCCACACAAGTCACCCCATCTTGGATTCCCCTAGGTCTCTAGTTTTCAGAAATGCACAAGTTTGGTAGGTTTCCCTAGGTGGCGGCTGAGCTACAGGCCAAAATCTACAGGTAGGCACTTCGCAAAAAACACCTCTGTTTTCCTTCAAAAATTTGGCTGTGTCCACGTTGCGCTTTGGGGCGTTTCCTGTCGCGGGCGCTAGGCCTACCCACACAAGTGAGGTATCATTTTTATCGGGAGGCTTGGGGGAACGCTGGGTGGAAGGAAATTTGTGGCTCCTCTCAGATTCCAGAACTTTCTGCCACAGAAATGTGAGGAACATGTGTTTTTTTAGCCAAATTTTGAGGTTTGCAAAGGATTCTGGGTAACAGAACCTGGTCCGAGCCACACAAGTCACCCCATCTTGGATTCCCCTAGGTCTCTAGTTTTCAGAAATGCACAGGTTTGGTAGGTTTCCCTAGGTGGCGGCTGAGCTACAGCCCAAAATCTATAGGTAGGCACTTTGCAAAAAACACCTCTGTTTTCCTTCAAAAATTTGGCTGTGTCCACGTTGCGCTTTGGGGCGTTTCCTGTCGCGGGCGCTAGGCCTACCCACACAAGTGAGGTATCATTTTTATCGGGAGACATAGGGGAACGCTGGGTAGAAGGAAATTTATGGCTCCTCTCAGATTCCAGAACTTTCTGCCACAGAAATGTGAGGAACATGTGTTTTTTTAGCCAAATTGTGAGGTTTGCAAAGGATTCTGGGTAACAGAACCTGGTCCGAGCCACACAAGTCACCCCATCTTGGATTCCCCTAGGTCTCTAGTTTTCAGAAATGTACAGGTTTGGTAGGTTTCCCTAGGTGGCGGCTGAGCTACAGGCCAAAATCTACAGTTATGCACTATGCAAAAAACACCTCTGTTTTCCTTCAAAAATTTGGCTGTGTCCACGTTGCGCTTTGGGGCGTTTCCTGTCGCGGGCGCTAGGCCTACCCACACAAGTGAGGTATCATTTTTATCAGGAGACGTGGGGGAACGCTGGGTGGAAGGAAATTTGTGGCTCCTCTCAGATTCCAGAACTTTCTGCCACAGAAATGTGAGGAACATGTGTTTTTTTAGCCAAATTTTGAGGTTTGCAAAGGATTCTGGGTAACAGAACCTGGTCCGAGCCACACAAGTCACCCCATCTTGAATTCCCCTAGGTCTCTAGTTTTCAGAAATGCACAGGTTTGGTAGGTTTCCCTAGGTGGCGGCTGAGCTACAGGCCAAAATCTACAGGTAGGGACTTTGCAAAAAACACCTCTGTTTTCCTTCAAAAATTTGGCTGTGTCCACGTTGCGCTTTGGGGCGTTTCCTGTCGCGGGCGCTAGGCCTACCCACACAAGTGAGGTATAATTTTTATCGGGAGGCATGAGGGAACGCAGGGTGGAAGGAAATTTGTGGCTCCTCTCAGATTCCAGAACTTTCTGCCACAGAAATTTGAGGAACATGTGTTTTTTTAGACAAATTTTGAGGTTTGCAAAGGATTCTGGGTAACAGAACCTGGTCCGAGCCACACAAGTCACCCCATCTTGGATTCCCCTAGGTCTCTAGTTTTCAGAAATGCACAGGTTTGGTAGGTTTCCCTAGGTGGCGGCTGAGCTACAGGCCAAAATCTACAGGTAGGCACTTTGCAAAAAACACCTCTGTTTTCCTTCAAAAATTTGGCTGTGTCCACGTTGCGCTTTGGAGTGTTTCCTGTCGCGGGCGCTAGGCCTACCCACACAAGTGAGGTATCATTTTTATCGGGAGACGTGGGGGAACGCTGGGTGGAAGGAAATTTGTGGCTCCTCTCAGATTCCAGAACTTTCTGCCACAGAAATGTGAGGAACATGTGTTTTTTTAGCCAAATTTTGAGGTTTGCAAAGGATTCTGGGTAACAGAACCTGGTCCGAGCCACACAAGTCACCCCATCTTGAATTCCCCTAGGTCTCTAGTTTTCAGAAATGCACAGGTTTGGTAGGTTTCCCTAGGTGGCGGCTGAGCTACAGGCCAAAATCTACAGTTAGGCACTTTGCAAAAAACACCTCTGTTTTCCTTCAAAAATTTGGCTGTGTCCACGTTGCGCTTTGGGGCGTTTCCTGTCGCGGGCGCTAGGCCTACCCACACAAGTGAGGTATCATTTTTATCGGGAGGCATGGGGGAACGCTGGGTGGAAGGAAATTTGTGGCTCCTCTCAGATTCCAGAACTTTCTGCCACAGAAATTTGAGGAACATGTGTTTTTTTAGCCAAATTTTGAGGTTTGCAAAGGATTCTGGGTAACAGAACCTGGTCCGAGCCACACAAGTCACCCCATCTTGGATTTCCCTAGGTCTCTAGTTTTCAGAAATGCACAGGTTTGGTAGGTTTCCCTAGGTGGCGGCTGAGCTACAGGCCAAAATCTACAGGTAGGCACTTTGCAAAAAACACCTCTGTTTTCCTTCAAAAATTTGGCTGTGTCCACGTTGCGCTTTGGGGCGTTTCCTGTCGCGGGCGCTAGGCCTACCCACACAAGGGAATTATCATTTTTATCGGGAGACGTGGGGGAACGCTGGGTGGAAGGAAATTTGTGGCTCCTCTCAGATTCCAGAACTTTCGGCCACAGAAATGTGAGGAACATGTGTTTTTTTAGCCACATTTTGAGGTTTGCAAAGGATTCTGGGTAACAGAACCTGGTCCGAGCCACACAAGTCACCCCATCTTGGATTCCCCTAGGTCTCTAGTTTTCAGAAATGCACAGGTTTGGTAGGTTTCCCTAGGTGGCGGCTGAGCTACAGGCCAAAATCTACAGGTAGGCACTTTGCAAAAAACACCTCTGTTTTCCTAAAAAAATTTGGCTGTGTCAACGTTGCGCTTTGGGGCATTTTCTGTCGCGGGCACTAGGCCTACCCACACAAGTGAGGTATAATTTTTATCGGGAGACGTAGGGGAACGCTGGGTGGAAGGAAATTTGTGGCTCCTCTCAGATTCCAGAACTTTCTGCCACAGAAATTTGAGGAACATGTGTTTTTTTAGACAAATTTTGAGGTTTGCAAAGGACTCTGGGTAACAGAACCTGGTCCGAGCCACACAAGACAACCCATCTTGGATTCCCCTAGGTCTCTAGTTTTCAGAAATGCACAGGTTTGGTTAGGTTTCCCTAGGTGGCGCCTGAGCTACAGGCCAAAATCTACAGGTAGGCACTTTGCAAAAAACACCTCTGTTTTCCTTCAAAAATTTGGCTGTGTCCACGTTGCGCTTTGGGGCGTTTCCTGTCGCAGGCGCTAGGCCTACCCACACAAGTGAGGTATCATTTTTATCGGGAGACGTGGGGGAACGCTGGGTGGAAGGAAATTTGTGGCTCCTCTCAGATTCCAGATCTTTCTGCCACAGAAATGTGAGGAACATGTGTGTTTTTAGCCAAATGTTGATGTTTGCAAAGGATTCTGGGTAACAGAACCTGGTCCCAGCCACACATGTCACCCCATCTTGGATTCCCCTAGGTCTCTAGTTTTCAGAAATGCACAGGTTTGGTAGGTTTCCCTGGGTGGCGGCTGAGCTACAGGCCAAAATCTACAGGTAGGCACTTTCCAAAAAACGCCTCTGTTTTCCTTCAAAAATTTGGCTGTGTCCACGTTGCGCTTTGGGGCGTTTCCTGTCGCGGGCGCTATGCCTACCCACACAAGTGAGGTATCATTTTTATCGGGAGATGTGGGGGAAAGCTGGGTGGAAGGAAATTTGTGGCTCCTCTCAGATTCCAGAACTTTCTGCCACAGAAATTTGAGGAACATGTTTTTTTTAGACAAATTTTGAGGTTTGCAAAGGATTCTGGGTAACAGAACCTGGTCCGAGCCACACAAGTCACCCCATCTTGGATTCCCCTAGGTCTCTTGTTTTCAGAAATGCACAGGTTTGGTAGGTTTCCCTAGGTGGCGGCTGAGCTACAGGCCAAAATCTACAGGTAGGCACTTTGCAAAAAACACCTCTGTTTTCCTTCAAAAATGTGGCTGTGTCCACGTTGCGCTTTGGGGCGTTTCCTGTCGCGGGCGCTAAGCCTACCCACACAAGTGAGGTATAATTTTTATCCGGAGACGCGGGGGAAAGCTGGGTGGAAGGAAATTTGTGGCTCCTCTCAGATTCCAGAACTTTCTGCCACGGAAATGTGAGGAACATGTGTTTTTTTAGCCAAATTTTGAGGTTTGCAAAGGATTCTGGGTAACAGAACCTGGTCCCAGCCACACAAGTCACCCCATCTTGGATTCCCCTAGGTCTCTAGTTTTCAGAAATGCACAAGTTTGGTAGGTTTCCCTAGGTGGCGGCTGAGCTACAGGCCAAAATCTACAGGTAGGCACTTCGCAAAAAACACCTCTGTTTTCCTTCAAAAATTTGGCTGTGTCCACGTTGCGCTTTGGGGCGTTTCCTGTCGCGGGCGCTAGGCCTACCCACACAAGTGAGGTATCATTTTTATCGGGAGGCTTGGGGGAACGCTGGGTGGAAGGAAATTTGTGGCTCCTCTCAGATTCCAGAACTTTCTGCCACAGAAATGTGAGGAACATGTGTTTTTTTAGCCAAATTTTGAGGTTTGCAAAGGATTCTGGGTAACAGAACCTGGTCCGAGCCACACAAGTCACCCCATCTTGGATTCCCCTAGGTCTCTAGTTTTCAGAAATGCACAGGTTTGGTAGGTTTCCCTAGGTGGCGGCTGAGCTACAGCCCAAAATCTATAGGTAGGCACTTTGCAAAAAACACCTCTGTTTTCCTTCAAAAATTTGGCTGTGTCCACGTTGCGCTTTGGGGCGTTTCCTGTCGCGGGCGCTAGGCCTACCCACACAAGTGAGGTATCATTTTTATCGGGAGACATAGGGGAACGCTGGGTAGAAGGAAATTTATGGCTCCTCTCAGATTCCAGAACTTTCTGCCACAGAAATGTGAGGAACATGTGTTTTTTTAGCCAAATTGTGAGGTTTGCAAAGGATTCTGGGTAACAGAACCTGGTCCGAGCCACACAAGTCACCCCATCTTGGATTCCCCTAGGTCTCTAGTTTTCAGAAATGTACAGGTTTGGTAGGTTTCCCTAGGTGGCGGCTGAGCTACAGGCCAAAATCTACAGGTAGGCACTTTGCAAAAAACACCTCTGTTTTCCTTCAAAAATTTGGCTGTGTCCACGTTGCGCTTTGGAGTGTTTCCTGTCGCGGGCGCTAGGCCTACCCACACAAGTGAGGTATCATTTTTATCGGGAGACGTGGGGGAACGCTGGGTGGAAGGAAATTTGTGGCTCCTCTCAGATTCCAGAACTTTCTGCCACAGAAATGTGAGGAACATGTGTTTTTTTAGCCAAATTTTGAGGTTTGCAAAGGATTCTGGGTAACAGAACCTGGTCCGAGCCACACAAGTCACCCCATCTTGAATTCCCCTAGGTCTCTAGTTTTCAGAAATGCACAGGTTTGGTAGGTTTCCCTAGGTGGCGGCTGAGCTACAGGCCAAAATCTACAGTTAGGCACTTTGCAAAAAACACCTCTGTTTTCCTTCAAAAATTTGGCTGTGTCCACGTTGCGCTTTGGGGCGTTTCCTGTCGCGGGCGCTAGGCCTACCCACACAAGTGAGGTATCATTTTTATCGGGAGGCATGGGGGAACGCTGGGTGGAAGGAAATTTGTGGCTCCTCTCAGATTCCAGAACTTTCTGCCACAGAAATTTGAGGAACATGTGTTTTTTTAGCCAAATTTTGAGGTTTGCAAAGGATTCTGGGTAACAGAACCTGGTCCGAGCCACACAAGTCACCCCATCTTGGATTTCCCTAGGTCTCTAGTTTTCAGAAATGCACAGGTTTGGTAGGTTTCCCTAGGTGGCGGCTGAGCTACAGGCCAAAATCTACAGGTAGGCACTTTGCAAAAAACACCTCTGTTTTCCTTCAAAAATTTGGCTGTGTCCACGTTGCGCTTTGGGGCGTTTCCTGTCGCGGGCGCTAGGCCTACCCACACAAGGGAATTATCATTTTTATCGGGAGACGTGGGGGAACGCTGGGTGGAAGGAAATTTGTGGCTCCTCTCAGATTCCAGAACTTTCGGCCACAGAAATGTGAGGAACATGTGTTTTTTTAGCCACATTTTGAGGTTTGCAAAGGATTCTGGGTAACAGAACCTGGTCCGAGCCACACAAGTCACCCCATCTTGGATTCCCCTAGGTCTCTAGTTTTCAGAAATGCACAGGTTTGGTAGGTTTCCCTAGGTGGCGGCTGAGCTACAGGCCAAAATCTACAGGTAGGCACTTTGCAAAAAACACCTCTGTTTTCCTAAAAAAATTTGGCTGTGTCAACGTTGCGCTTTGGGGCATTTTCTGTCGCGGGCACTAGGCCTACCCACACAAGTGAGGTATAATTTTTATCGGGAGACGTAGGGGAACGCTGGGTGGAAGGAAATTTGTGGCTCCTCTCAGATTCCAGAACTTTCTGCCACAGAAATTTGAGGAACATGTGTTTTTTTAGACAAATTTTGAGGTTTGCAAAGGACTCTGGGTAACAGAACCTGGTCCGAGCCACACAAGACAACCCATCTTGGATTCCCCTAGGTCTCTAGTTTTCAGAAATGCACAGGTTTGGTTAGGTTTCCCTAGGTGGCGCCTGAGCTACAGGCCAAAATCTACAGGTAGGCACTTTGCAAAAAACACCTCTGTTTTCCTTCAAAAATTTGGCTGTGTCCACGTTGCGCTTTGGGGCGTTTCCTGTCGCAGGCGCTAGGCCTACCCACACAAGTGAGGTATCATTTTTATCGGGAGACGTGGGGGAACGCTGGGTGGAAGGAAATTTGTGGCTCCTCTCAGATTCCAGATCTTTCTGCCACAGAAATGTGAGGAACATGTGTGTTTTTAGCCAAATGTTGATGTTTGCAAAGGATTCTGGGTAACAGAACCTGGTCCCAGCCACACATGTCACCCCATCTTGGATTCCCCTAGGTCTCTAGTTTTCAGAAATGCACAGGTTTGGTAGGTTTCCCTGGGTGGCGGCTGAGCTACAGGCCAAAATCTACAGGTAGGCACTTTCCAAAAAACGCCTCTGTTTTCCTTCAAAAATTTGGCTGTGTCCACGTTGCGCTTTGGGGCGTTTCCTGTCGCGGGCGCTATGCCTACCCACACAAGTGAGGTATCATTTTTATCGGGAGATGTGGGGGAAAGCTGGGTGGAAGGAAATTTGTGGCTCCTCTCAGATTCCAGAACTTTCTGCCACAGAAATTTGAGGAACATGTTTTTTTTAGACAAATTTTGAGGTTTGCAAAGGATTCTGGGTAACAGAACCTGGTCCGAGCCACACAAGTCACCCCATCTTGGATTCCCCTAGGTCTCTTGTTTTCAGAAATGCACAGGTTTGGTAGGTTTCCCTAGGTGGCGGCTGAGCTACAGGCCAAAATCTACAGGTAGGCACTTTGCAAAAAACACCTCTGTTTTCCTTCAAAAATGTGGCTGTGTCCACGTTGCGCTTTGGGGCGTTTCCTGTCGCGGGCGCTAAGCCTACCCACACAAGTGAGGTATAATTTTTATCCGGAGACGCGGGGGAAAGCTGGGTGGAAGGAAATTTGTGGCTCCTCTCAGATTCCAGAACTTTCTGCCACGGAAATGTGAGGAACATGTGTTTTTTTAGCCAAATTTTGAGGTTTGCAAAGGATTCTGGGTAACAGAACCTGGTCCCAGCCACACAAGTCACCCCATCTTGGATTCCCCTAGGTCTCTAGTTTTCAGAAATGCACAAGTTTGGTAGGTTTCCCTAGGTGGCGGCTGAGCTACAGGCCAAAATCTACAGGTAGGCACTTCGCAAAAAACACCTCTGTTTTCCTTCAAAAATTTGGCTGTGTCCACGTTGCGCTTTGGGGCGTTTCCTGTCGCGGGCGCTAGGCCTACCCACACAAGTGAGGTATCATTTTTATCGGGAGGCTTGGGGGAACGCTGGGTGGAAGAAAATTTGTGGCTCCTCTCAGATTCCAGAACTTTCTGCCACAGAAATGTGAGGAACATGTGTTTTTTTAGCCAAATTTTGAGGTTTGCAAAGGATTCTGGGTAACAGAACCTGGTCCGAGCCACACAAGTCACCCCATCTTGGATTCCCCTAGGTCTCTAGTTTTCAGAAATGCACAGGTTTGGTAGGTTTCCCTAGGTGGCGGCTGAGCTACAGCCCAAAATCTATAGGTAGGCACTTTGCAAAAAACACCTCTGTTTTCCTTCAAAAATTTGTCTGTGTCCACGTTGCGCTTTGGGGCGTTTCCTGTCGCGGGCGCTAGGCCTACCCACACAAGTGAGGTATCATTTTTATCGGGAGACATAGGGGAACGCTGGGTAGAAGGAAATTTATGGCTCCTCTCAGATTCCAGAACTTTCTGCCACAGAAATGTGAGGAACATGTGTTTTTTTAGCCAAATTGTGAGGTTTGCAAAGGATTCTGGGTAACAGAACCTGGTCCGAGCCACACAAGTCACCCCATCTTGGATTCCCCTAGGTCTCTAGTTTTCAGAAATGCACAGGTTTGGTAGGTTTCCCTAGGTGGCGGCTGAGCTACAGGCCAAAATCTACAGTTATGCACTATGCAAAAAACACCTCTGTTTTCCTTCAAAAATTTGGCTGTGTCCACGTTGCGCTTTGGGGCGTTTCCTGTCGCGGGCGCTAGGCCTACCCACACAAGTGAGGTATCATTTTTATCGGGAGACGTGGGGGAACGCTGGGTGGAAGGAAATTTGTGGCTCCTCTCAGATTCCAGAACTTTCTGCCACAGAAATGTGAGGAACATGTGTTTTTTTAGCCAAATTTTGAGGTTTGCAAAGGATTCTGGGTAACAGAACCTGGTCCGAGCCACACAAGTCACCCCATCTTGAATTCCCCTAGGTCTCTAGTTTTCAGAAATGCACAGGTTTGGTAGGTTTCCCTAGGTGGCGGCTGAGCTACAGGCCAAAATCTACAGGTAGGGACTTTGCAAAAAACACCTCTGTTTTCCTTCAAAAATTTGGCTGTGTCCACGTTGCGCTTTGGGGCGTTTCCTGTCGCGGGCGCTAGGCCTACCCACACAAGTGAGGTATAATTTTTATCGGGAGGCATGAGGGAACGCAGGGTGGAAGGAAATTTGTGGCTCCTCTCAGATTCCAGAACTTTCTGCCACAGAAATTTGAGGAACATGTGTTTTTTTAGACAAATTTTGAGGTTTGCAAAGGATTCTGGGTAACAGAACCTGGTCCGAGCCACACAAGTCACCCCATCTTGGATTCCCCTAGGTCTCTAGTTTTCAGAAATGCACAGGTTTGGTAGGTTTCCCTAGGTGGCGGCTGAGCTACAGGCCAAAATCTACAGGTAGGCACTTTGCAAAAAACACCTCTGTTTTCCTTCAAAAATTTGGCTGTGTCCACGTTGCGCTTTGGAGTGTTTCCTGTCGCGGGCGCTAGGCCTACCCACACAAGTGAGGTATCATTTTTATCGGGAGACGTGGGGGAACGCTGGGTGGAAGGAAATTTGTGGCTCCTCTCAGATTCCAGAACTTTCTGCCACAGAAATGTGAGGAACATGTGTTTTTTTAGCCAAATTTTGAGGTTTGCAAAGGATTCTGGGTAACAGAACCTGGTCCGAGCCACAAAAGTCACCCCATCTTGAATTCCCCTAGGTCTCTAGTTTTCAGAAATGCACAGGTTTGGTAGGTTTCCCTAGGTGGCGGCTGAGCTACAGGCCAAAATCTACAGGTAGGCACTTTGCAAAAAACTCCTCTGTTTTCCTTCAAAAATTTGGCTGTGTCCACGTTGCGCTTTGGGGCGTTTCCTGTCGCGGGCGCTAGGCCTACCCACACAAGTGAGGTATCATTTTTATCGGGAGGCATGGGGGAACGCTGGGTGGAAGGAAATTTGTGGCTCCTCTCAGATTCCAGAACTTTCTGCCACAGAAATTTGAGGAACATGTGTTTTTTTAGCCAAATTTTGAGGTTTGCAAAGGATTCTGGGTAACAGAACCTGGTCCGAGCCACACAAGTCACCCCATCTTGGATTTCCCTAGGTCTCTAGTTTTCAGAAATGCACAGGTTTGGTAGGTTTCCCTAGGTGGCGGCTGAGCTACAGGCCAAAATCTACAGGTAGGCACTTTGCAAAAAACACCTCTGTTTTCCTTCAAAAATTTGGCTGTGTCCACGTTGCGCTTTGGGGCTTTTCCTGTCGCGGGCGCTAGGCCTACCCACACAAGGGAATTATCATTTTTATCGGGAGACGTGGGGGAACGCTGGGTGGAAGGAAATTTGTGGCTCCTCTCAGATTCCAGAACTTTCGGCCACAGAAATGTGAGGAACATGTGTTTTTTTAGCCAAATTTTGAGGTTTGCAAAGGATTCTGGGTAACAGAACCTGGTCCGAGCCACACAAGTCACCCCATCTTGGATTCCCCTAGGTCTCTAGTTTTCAGAAATGCACAGGTTTGGTAGGTTTCCCTAGGTGGCGGCTGAGCTACAGGCCAAAATCTACAGGTAGGCACTTTGCAAGAAACACCTCTGTTTTCCTAAAAAAATTTGGCTGTGTCCACGTTGCGCTTTGGGGCATTTTCTGTCGCGGGCACTAGGCCTACCCTCACAAGTGAGGTATCATTTTTATCGGGAGACGTAGGGGAACGCTGGGTGGAAGGAAATTTGTGGCTCCTCTCAGATTCCAGAACTTTCAGCCACAGAAATTTGAGGAACATGTGTTTTTTTAGACAAATTTTGAGGTTTGCAAAGGATTCTGGGTAACAGAACCTGGTCCGAGCCACACAAGACACCCCATCTTGGATTCCCCTAGGTCTCTAGTTTTCAGAAATGCACAGGTTTGGTAGGTTTCCCTAGGTGGCGGCTGAGCTACAGGCCAAAATCTACAGGTAGGCACTTTGCAAAAAACACCTCTGTTTTCCTTCAAAAATTTGGCTGTGTCCACGTTGCGCTTTGGGGCGTTTCCTGTCGGAGGCGCTAGGCCTACCCACACAAGTGAGGTATCATTTTTATCCGGAGACGCGGGGGAACGCTGGGTGGAAGGAAATTTGTGGCTCCTCTCAGATTCCAGATCTTTCTGCCACAGAAATGTGAGGAACATGTGTGTTTTTAGCCAAATGTTGAGGTTTGCAAAGGATTCTGGGTAACAGAACCTGGTCCCAGCCACACATGTCACCCCATCTTGGATTCCCCTAGGTCTCTAGTTTTCAGAAATGCACAGGTTTGGTAGGTTTCCCTGGGTGGCGGCTGAGCTACAGGCCAAAATCTACAGGTAGGCACTTTCCAAAAAACACCTCTGTTTTCCTTCAAAAATTTGGCTGTGTCCACGTTGCGCTTTGGGGCGTTTCCTGTCGCGGGCGCTATGCCTACCCACACAAGTGAGGTATCATTTTTATCGGGAGATGTGGGGGAAAGCTGGGTGGAAGGAAATTTGTGGCTCCTCTCAGATTCCAGAACTTTCTGCCACAGAAATTTGAGGAACATGTGTTTTTTTAGACAAATTTTGAGGTTTGCAAAGGATTCTGGGTAACAGAACCTGGTCCGAGCCACACAAGTCACCCCATCTTGGATTCCCCTAGGTCTCTTGTTTTCAGAAATGCACAGGTTTGGTAGGTTTCCCTAGGTGGCGGCTGAGCTACAGGCCAAAATCTACAGGTAGGCACTTTGCAAAAAACACCTCTGTTTTCCTTCAAAAATTTGGCTGTGTCCACGTTGCGCTTTGGGGCGTTTCCTGTCGCGGGCGCTAAGCCTACCCACACAAGTGAGGTATCATTTTTATCCGGAGACGCGGGGGAAAGCTGGGTGGAAGGAAATTTGTGGCTCCTCTCAGATTCCAGAACTTTCTGCCACGGAAATGTGAGGAACATGTGTTTTTTTAGCCAAATTTTGAGGTTTGCAAAGGATTCTGGGTAACAGAACCTGGTCCCAGCCACACAAGTCACCCCATCTTGGATTCCCCTAGGTCTCTAGTTTTCAGAAATGCACAGGTTTGGTAGGTTTCCCTAGGTGGCGGCTGAGCTACAGCCCAAAATCTATTGGTAGGCACTTTGCAAAAAACACATCTGTTTTCCTTCAAAAATTTGGCTGTGTCCACGTTGCGCTTTGGGGCGTTTCCTGTCACGGGCGCTAGGCCTACCCACACAAGTGAGGTATCATTTTTATCGGGAGACATAGGGGAACGCTGGGTAGAAGGAAATTTGTGGCTCCTCTCAGATTCCAGAACTTTCTGCCACAGAAATGTGAGGAACATGTGTTTTTTTAGCCAAATTTTGAGGTTTGCAAAGGATTCTGGGTAACAGAACCTGGTCCGAGCCACACAAGTCACCCCATCTTGAATTCCCCTAGGTCTCTAGTTTTCAGAAATGCACAGGTTTGGTAGGTTTCCCTAGGTGGCGGCTGAGCTACAGCCCAAAATCTACAGGTAGGCACTTTGCAAAAAACACCTCTGTTTTCCTTCAAAATTTGGCTGTGTCCACGTTGCGCTTTGGGGCGTTTCCTGTTGCGGGTGCTAGGCCTACCCACACAAGTGAGGTATCATTTTTATCGGGAGACGTGGGGGAACGCTGGGTGGAAGGAAATTTGTGGCTCCTCTCAGATTCCAGAACTTTCTGCCACAGAAATGTGAGGAACATGTGTTTTTTTAGCCAAATTTTGAGGTTTGCAAAGGATTCTGGGTAACAGAACCTGGTCCGAGCCACACAAGTCACCCCATCTTGAATTCCCCTAGGTCTCTAGTTTTCAGAAATGCACAGGTTTGGTAGGTTTCCCCAGGTGGCGGCTGAGCTACAGGCCAAAATCTACAGGTAGGGACTTTGCAAAAAACACCTCTGTTTTCCTTCAAAAATTTGGCTGTGTCCACGTTGCGCTTTGGGGCGTTTCCTGTCGCGGGCGCTAGGCCTACCCACACAAGTGAGGTATAATTTTTATCGGGAGGCATGAGGGAACGCTGGGTGGAAGGAAATTTGTGGCTCCTCTCAGATTCCAGAACTTTCTGCCACAGAAATTTGAGGAACATGTGTTTTTTTAGACAAATTTTGAGGTTTGCAAAGGATTCTGGGTAACAGAACCTGGTCCAAGCCACACAAGTCACCCCATCTTGGATTCCCCTAGGTCTCTTGTTTTCAGAAATGCACAGGTTTGGTAGGTTTCCCTAAGTGGCGGCTGAGCTACAGGCCAAAATCTACAGGTAGGCACTTTGCAAAAAACACCTCTGTTTTCCTTCAAAAATGTGGCTGTGTCCACGTTGCGCTTTGGGGTGTTTCCTGTCGCGGGCGCTAGGCCTACCCACACAAGTGAGGTATCATTTTTATCGGGAGACATGGGGGAACGCTGGGTGGAAGGAAATTTGTGGCTCCTCTCAGATTCCAGAACTTTCTGCCACAGAAATGTGAGGAACATGTGTTTTTTTAGCCAAATTTTGAGGTTTGCAAAGGATTCTGGGTAACAGAACCTGGTCCGAGCCACACAAGTCACCCCATCTTAAATTCCCCTAGGTCTCTAGTTTTCAGAAATGCACAGGTTTGGTAGGTTTCCCTAGGTGGCGGCTGAGCTACAGGCCAAAATCTACAGGTAGGCACTTTGCAAAAAACACTTCTGTTTTCCTTCAAAAATTTGGCTGTGTCCACGTTGCGCTTTGGGGCGTTTCCTGTCGCGGGCGCTAGGCCTACCCACACAAGTGAGGTATCATTTTTATCGGGAGGCATGGGGGAACGCTGGGTGGAAGGAAATTTGTGGCTCCTCTCAGATTCCAGAACTTTCTGCCACAGAAATTTGAGGAACATGTGTTTTTTTAGCCAAATTTTGAGGTTTGCAAAGGATTCTGGGTAACAGAACCTTGTCCGAGCCACACAAGTCACCCCATCTTGGATTCCCCTAGGTCTCTAGTTTTCAGAAATGCACAGGTTTGGTAGGTTTCCCTAGGTGGCGGCTGAGCTACAGGCCAAAATCTACAGGTAGGCACTTTGCAAAAAACACCTCTGTTTTCCTTCAAAAATTTGGCTGTGTCCACGTTGCGCTTTGGGGTGTTTCCTGTCGCGGGCGCTAGGCCTACCCACACAAGTGAGGTATCATTTTTATCGGGAGACGTGGGGGAACGCTGGGTGGAAGGAAATTTGTGGCTCCTCTCAGATTCCAGAACTTTCTGCCACAGAAATGTGAGGAACATGTGTTTTTTTTGCCAAATTTTGAGGTTTGCAAAGGATTCTGGGTAACAGAACCTGGTCCGAGCCACACAAGTCACCCCATCTTGGATTTCCCTAGGTCTCTAGTTTTCAGAAATGCACAGGTTTGGTAGGTTTCCCTAGGTAGCGGCTGGGCTAGAGTCCAAAATCTACAGGTAGTCACTTTGCTAAAAACAGCTTTGTTTTCTGTGATGTGTCCACGTTGTGTTTTGGGGCATATCCTGTCGCGGGCGCTAGGCCTACCCACACAAGTGAGGTATCATTTTTATCGGGAGACTTGGGGGAACATAGAATAGCAAAATAAGTGTTATTGCCCCTTGTCTTTCTCTACATTTGTCCCTTCCAAATGTAAGACAGTGTGTAAAAAAGACGTCTATTTGAGAAATGCCCTGTAATTCACATGCTAGTATGGGCACCCCGGAATTCAGAGATGTGCAAATAACCACTGCTTCTCAACACCTTATCTTGTTCCCATTTTGGAAATACAAAGGTTTTCTTGATAGCTATTTTTTACTCTTTATATTTCAGCAAATGAATTGCTGTATACCCGGCATAGAATGAAAACCCACTGCAGGGTGCAGGTCATTTATTGGCTCTGGGTACCTAGAGTTCTTGATGAACCTACAAGCCCTATATATCCCCGCAACCAGAAGAGTCCAGCAGACGTAACGGTATATTGCTTTCGAAAATCTGACATTGCAGGAAAAAGTAACAGAGTAAAACTTAGAGAAAATTTGATGTTTTTTTCACCTCAATTTCAATATTTTTCTTTTTCAGTTGTTATTTTCTGTAGGAAACCCTTGTAGGATCTACACAAATTACCCCTTGCTGAATTTAGAATTTTGTCTACTTTTCAGAAATGTTGCGGTTTCTGGGATCCAGCATTGGTTTCATGCCCATTTCTGTCACTGACTCGAAGGAGGCTGAAAGCACAAAAAATCGTAAAAATGGGGTATGTCCCAGTAAAATGCCAAAATTGTGTTGGAAAATTGGGTTTTCTGATTCAAGTCTGCCTGTTTCTGAAAGCTGGGAAGCTGGTGATTTTATCACCGCAAACCCTTTGTTGATGCCCTTTTCAGGGGAAAAACCACAAGCCTTCTTCTGCAGCCCATTTTTCCCATTTTTTTGAAAAAAACTAAATTTTCACTGTTTTTTGGCTAATTTCTTGGCCTCCTTCTGGGGAACCCACAAAGTCTGGGTACCTCTAGAATCCCTAGGATGTTGGAAAAAAAGGACGCAAATTTGGCATGGGTAGCTTATGTGAACAAAAGGTTATGAGGGCCTAAGCGTGAACTGCTCCAAATAGCCAAAAAAAGGCTCGGCACAGGAGGGGAAAAAGGCCTGGCAGCGAAGGGGTTAAACAGCACCAAAATCTGCCTGTCCTGTATTTTCCGGATATTTTCCTCCAGTAATTTTGTCAGGTTTAACATGCTAAAATTAACCTGAAGAAGTTTGTAGTGGGTACAGTGGTTGTCACAAAAGTCTCTGTATATCTGGTGAAAGGATTACCACAGATACTACAATTAAATGGGCCATTCATAGTGAGAATAATAATGTAGAAAAATTCGATACAATAGAGGCAAAGGGATGCATTCTCTTCCTGGAATCGAGGATAGTGTTACTCTTGACAAGCCAGAATAGGTCACTGTCAGCATACCACAACCTACAGATTTTTCTATTCAGTATGAACAACAAAGCATCCTTGTAAGCACTAGGAGATAATGTATTCAGAAACGAAAAGACAAATCATACTCTTAGGACTGAGAAAGAAGGCACTGCTTTGGATGCTTGACCTCCTCCTTAACCCCAATCTTGCTTTTAATACATTGTTTTGGGCATCAAATGAAGTCCATACTGCGATAAACTGGAGGCACATGTATATTGTCTCTGCTGGTAACCTCTCCCCTGTCCAAGGAAATGCGTGCTCTTTGAGATGATAGACAATATATTGTAACACATTCTTGACTGGAAGCTGCCTTGTTCCGATTTTTTTTTGTTTGTGAACAGTTCGTAGCAATTTAACCTTTCAACAAATTAAGCATGTGCCTTCTGAAATGAGACATCTGATGTTTCTCTGGAGAACAAATTATCTTCGTTTTTGCTTTTTGCCAGGTCTTGGCTGGCTGCCAGTTAGCACCTACTCAGAGATGGAAAATGAGCATCTTCCATGAGAATAACTTAACTTTTATTTCTCAGAGAATTCTCTCTCTCTTTGAACATATTTGTTTCAGGCAGGATAAATACGAAAAGCAGCAGATTTTTGCACTTTATATTTTCATTTTTGCATTAAGTTATCCATAAAAAATAAAAAATAAAAACTTTAGTCTGGATACAGAACACATATGGCTAGATGTACCAAGGTTCACATTAGCGAATACCAAATAGCAATTTTTTGTGAATTGCTACATGGGATTTGCAAGATGCGATGTAACAACACCATCGCAAAATGTTTTGCGATTTCTAAAAATTCGCAATCACAAATAGTGAGTAGCAACTAACCATTCAGTAAAATAGCGAATCAGTATTTTGAAATCGCTAACTGCGATTTTTGTATTTTTTGGTATTCTGGAGAAGCTTGATGACATTACAACCAGGAAGTGAGTCAGTGCATGCTGTTTCCTGAAGCCAGAGCCACAGGAGCAGGCAGAGAGACCCAGCACAGCACCAGGGAGGCACTCAGGAGAGTCAGCCAGGACCAGAAAATACTATGGCCACTGATGGGAAGGACAAAGGAGAGAGGTAAAGCAAACTGAAATTCAGTGAGCAGGAATTGGAGGTGCTCACAGAAGAGGTGGTCAAGAACCATGACCAATTATTTGGAAAACACTCACTACAGGGCCCAGAAAGTGAGAAGAGGAAAATGTGGTCTGACATCCGACCAGAATATGCACGGTGGGTGTTGCGCAGCATTCCATTGAGGAGATACGCAAGCGCTGTTACGACTTCTGTTCAGATGCCAAAGAGAGGGCAGCAAGCAGCCTGAAGGGGGCAAGGAACACTGGAGAAGAACCACCCACTCAGACACCGTCCACCCCATGGAAGACATGGTGGAGTAAACACTGCTACGTGAAGCTGTTAGTGGTTCACTGACATTGACACCTCAGGCACACCCATCACCAGCAAAGGTAAGTGCAGTAATGATTTGAATTACCATATGTGAATGTACAAATGCCCCTTAAAAAATAGCAATGGCTCTATGCACAGTGATAAGTAGTCCATGCCACATATAACATCACACACAACAATGCTTTATGGGAGTGGTAGTCCATACCCCTAAAGTGCATCTACTACATAACTAGCAAGATAGTGTAAAACCAAACAGATAAATAACACAACAGACAATGAGAGATACTATGTCAGGGTAAATGTTTATAATTTAAGTAACTGTGAGAGTACAAATCCAAGAATGACATGCTGTGCATTGTTGTTGCAGATGTTCTGGGCCCTAACGCAGCAGAAATTGGAAATGGGGGAATGACGAAAGTAAGCCACAGTCTGATTCAAATACCAGTGAGTCCATCATACAAGCACCAACTAGACACAGGGCAAGAGTGCTACCCCTCCCTGAGTTTACCCTGGACTCTGATGAATTGCCGGAAGAAGTACCCACACAACCTCCAGAGGTTAGAAGCACCGACAGACAGAAGTCCCTGTCCCCGCGTCAGTCCACTACTCTAAGGAGGCATTGCAAAGAACGCAGACAGTGCACAGAGGAAGGTAAGGGTCCATCACTGTTTGGTGGCCTTGAGGCATTCATGCTGAAAGTGCAGCACCTGCAATGTAAACACATGAGATCAATACACAGGCAGTTGGTGTCAATCAATGACAACATGGGATCAATGCACAAGCAGTTGGGGTCTTTCGATGACAACATGGGATCAATGCACAAACAGCTGGAGTCTCTCAATAACAACATGTGCAAGCTGCATGAGGGACAGCAAGCTGCAGCAGAACATGTAAGGGAGATGACAAGTGCCATTAGGAAACTCTGCACTGTAATGCAGCAGGAGCATGTCACCCACCGTAGGCGCCATCACAAATTGATGGGCTGGTTGGATGGGTTCAACAGATCTGTCAATCAGCTCACTATCACAACCGCTTTGGTGTCACGATGTGCTGTGGGCATGCAAGTGGAGATGGCACATTGTATTTGGGACTTTGTACTAGGGTTGGTGCAAACCACCAATGTATTAGAGACAATGCAGACAGCCCGGAGTGCTACAAACAGCGAACTGGGTGGTGGGGATGGTGAGGAACTCTGTAGCCTCAGAAGTGTCACAGCCCCTGTGATGGATCCTAGGTGTCGCAGTTGCAGACACAGTACTGTCTCTGAACCCACATCAAGAGGTGCCACTGAGACCAGTGAACATTCAAGTGGAGTGCGTGGACGTAAAAAGTAATGTGGACAAGTGAAGGGGACTTATATATCATGTAGTAAGGCAGTGATACTATGATGTCATTAGTGTTACACTGTAACTGGGACCTGATTGTGTATATTGTATACCTGTGTCCTAATTCACACATATATTACCTGAAGTCAAGGCAATAAATGTGCTACCTACAGCAATCAATAAAAGTAGACGTGGTGTTGTCATTATTAACATCAGAAATAGTTCCACGTAATATCAGCACGTCTTTGTCTCCCCTCTGCTGCATTGGTTCAGTCTGCTGGGTGAAGGGGTGGCAAGGGATAATCATCCCAATCAGAGTCAGGCTCTGAAGGTTCCACTGGTATGCCTCTCATCATTGTGATGTTGTGCAACATAGCACGTGTCCACAATTTTGCAGGTGTTTTCTGGACTATATTGCAGTGCAGCCCCTCTCTTGTGCAGGCACCTGAAGCGACTCTTCAGGAGGACGAAGGATCTCTCTATCGCACTATGAGTCCTCCTGTGTGCTGCATTGTACATCCTTTCACTTGGCATGGCAGGATTGAGATAGGATGTTAAGATGAAGGACCTCACTTCATATGCACTGTCTCCTAGAATGACAGGAGAGTAAAATGAGTTATTGTTATCTGTGACATCAGATAGATGCTATGTGACATTGTTAACTGTTACATTACCAAGAAGGTATCCTTTGACAAATTCCCCAGCAAGGCAGGAGGTCTTGTGTGTATTCCACTGTGCTTAAAGATGTAGGAATCATGTGTGCTACCCGGGTACCTGGCCACAAGTTGCGTTATTACTTTGAAGGCATTGCACATGACCTGCATGTTCATGGAATGTGTACTCTTTCTGTTCCGATAAACATACTCTGTGGCAGATGGTGGACAGATAGCTACAAGTGTCCCATCAATGCAGCCAATGACATGTGAAAATTGGGCTTCCTGGGAGAAATCAAATTTTGTTTTCTGCAAATCCTGGGGGGTGTTGGGGAATTTTATGTGCAGATGGACAATGGTTAACATGGCATTTAGTAATGTGTTAAAGAAGCATGAAAGCACACTTTGATTTACACCTCCAGCAGCTGCTATGACCCCTTGATAGCTTCCTGAGGCTAAGAGGTGCAGATAGCATAATACCTGCCCATGAGTGGGTATGGCATTGGTTCTGTGTGTGTTTCGGTGCAGTAGAGGTTGTAAATCAGCTATCAAGTCAAGTATTATAGCTGGGTTTAACCTGTACTTATCAAAAATCTCCTCCTCTGTCTGTTCAAATAGAGTAATGCACACTTCCTCACCGCAAACCTGCTAGGATCGTCATCCTCCTCGCCATGACGTAGAGTGCCGCCATTGTGGAAAAGGGCTGATGCATTCTGGGCCTCTTTATAGAGGTTGCACCTGTTTACCACCTGATTTCAATTTGTGGTAAATTGCACAGGCAAAAACCCATTCTGTGACTAATCACAATTTGCAAATGCTTGATACATTGAACTGCAATTCTCATTATCGACTCGAAATGTTAAGGAATCACTGTTTTAGCAATTCCTTAAATTTGCACTGTGAATGCCTTTCATACATTGTGAAAGGCGATTTTGCATTGACAAACGCTTAATATTACCCATTCACACCGTTTGCGAATGCTTTGATGCATCTAGCCCATAGTGCGGATAGTGAATACATAGGTTCAGCTCACTAATTGTAGTCCTCTCTCACAATTCATACTTATAGTGTAGAAAATGTGGAGAACAAATTGAATGAAAAAATGAAACTAAAGCCCAATGTGTTTTGCTACTGCATTTACATCACTTGCTCCACAGTGGCCTATCCATTGCCTACCTCAGTAATATGCATGCTACGCCATGACATTAAGGCGGTCATTCCAACCTCTGCGGTAAAAGGCACTTACCACCGTGCAGAAGACCGCCATAACACCGCCGCGGCCGCGGTAAACCACAACGGTCATTCTGACCCACAACAGGCAAACCGCCAAAATACCGACATCCACAAAAGTCCGCCACACCAAAGGCCAGCGAGAAACTGGCGATGACCAAACCTCCACCGTCACGCCAACAGAAATACGCCCATGCCATTACGACCCACGAATCCACGCGGCGGTCTTTCAAACGCGGTATTCCATTGGCGTACACACCGCCGCGCTCAAAATACACACACATCTCCAAAACACAGCCACATTGAACAATTCCAAATACACACACCTGATACACATACAAACAACACTCCCACACACCCAATTAAATATAAAACACACACCCACAAACCCCCACTCCTAGAGATTCGTGAACATGCACAGAGAAAAGAGATCCGAGCACCCAGACGCGCAATTCACTGTCACCCAGCAATATTACCACGCACTTCAAACAACACACCAATACACATCACCACATACATCACCACACTTAGCACCACACAATCCACCCCACACATCACCCACACCACCCCATGGCACTGCAAAGACACCCCAGGTTTTCTGAGGCTGAACTCAGGGTCATGGTGGAGGAAATTGTACGGGTAGAGCCACAGCTCTTCGGAATTACAGGTGCAGCACACCACCATTGCCAGGAAGATGGAGCTATGGAGCAGAATAGTGGACAGGGTCAACGCTGTGGAACAGCATCCAAGAAATCGGGACGACATCAGGAAGCGGTGGCACGACCTACGGGGGAAGGTGCGTTCCATGGTATCCAGGCACAACATCGCAGTGCAGCGGACTGGCGGCGGACCCCCACCTCCTCCCCCACAATTTACAACATGGGAGGAGCAGGTCTTGGCGATCCTGCATCCTGAGGGCCTCACAGGAGTAGGCGGAGGAATGGACTCTGGTAAGTCAAATCTTAACTACTTCATCCCCCCCACCCACCAGCATGCCAACTCATACCCCCACCCTCACCCCCACCCCCATCACACCTCCTCCTTGCAAATGTCTCACCATCACAACCCACCCATCCCAACACCAAGCCCTGCATGCGACCACAAACCATGGACACCCATCACCTAAGCATGGCCACTGCACATACCCATCCCCCCCCAAACCACCGTCACAACAGCCCCCACAAGGGAATGCCAGCACTGGGGTACACGGGCACCCACCCATTGCACGCTATGGCACACACAGAAGCAATAACCATACTTTTATACCCCTGCAGGACCCGAACGCCACGTCACCGCGCAGGAGGGTCCACAAATGTCCACTCCACCCCCAGAAGAGGCCCACAGTGATGACAGCAGCTCTGTCTCCCTGGATCTGGATGACCAGCCCGGCCCATCGGGGACCTCGGGACAGTCGGTTTCCCTCAGACAGCCACAGGCCACAGCAGACCTACCCCCCTCTGGGAACACCAGCATAGCACCCACCCAGCGGGCCCATACCTCTGTCCCCAGGACACGTCAAGCAGCGGTGTGTCCACCACTACAGGGCACCCAGGTTAACCCACCACCCCAACAACAACAGGGACCTTGGGGCAGTGGTAGTGGGCACACGGTCCAGGGGACAGAGGCACAGGGAAACAGGGGAACTGGGAGGGCTGCTGTGCGACGGGGGGGACAGGCCCAGGGAACCCACTCTCCACGAGGCCCTATCCTCCATCATGGGAGCATACCACCACTCCCAGGAGACGATGGCGACGGTCCTGGGCAGGTTTCAGGAGATCCAGCTTCTGCAGGAGGAACAGTACATGGGGTTCAGGGAGGAACTAAGAAACATCAGTTCCGCCATGGGCACCATCGTAGTGGCTCTGAATCAGGTAGTCACCACATTGCGGGACACTGTGGCACCACAAAGGGCCCCTGTCACTAGCATGGACCAAGAACTGCCTACCACCTCCGCCGGCGCTAGTGGACAGAAGGCCCCGACACAAGACCAACAGGCCACCAGAACCCCACCCTCTGCAGAAGGAGAACCACCCCGCAAGCGGGCCCTGAGATCCAGGACGAAGACAGAGTAAGATGCAAAGACCCCCGCCAGGAAGGGATACCTCCCTGATTGTCATCCCACTGTCCCACATTGTCACCCTGTCCAACCTTAAACTGCCCCTGCTCCACTTTCCACAGGCATTTGGACAATGCACCTGTGAGACTGATAATCTGGACTCTGCAATGGACATTCCTCCACCATCACCCCTCCCCTAATGGCAAACACTTACCAATTTAGAGCACTTTAATAAACACACTTATTGCACAAAACAATCTGGAGTCTGGCTGTAATTTTGAACAAATGTATTAGACATAACCGTGGCAAAATGTTCATTTACATTGTGATGACAACATACCACTGTCACACAGCTGTAGTCCATGGGGAAACAAAGCAGATGTCACGCAGTGGGGCCCACATCTCTGAAATCGGAATGAAAAGTCACAACTCAGTTACCATACACTGGGGGAAAAGGTCAGACAGTAGAGAGGTGGTAGTCTTTAAGTAAATGTAATATGCCGGTGTGGATTCTTACCTGTGTGTCATTGAAAATACTGCTGTATTACTGTGTTCCTGTTGTCTATGTCGTCCTCTTCGCCTTCCTCCTCTTCACTCTCCACAGGCTCCACAGCTGCTACAACACCACCATCTGGACCATCCTCCTGCAGAAAAGGCACCTGGCGTCGCAAAGCCAGGTTGTGAAGCATACAGCAGGCCACGATGATCTGGCACACCTTCTTTGGTGAGTACTTTAGGGATCCACCTGTCATATGGAGGCACCTAAACCTGGCCTTCAGGAGGCCGAAGGTCCGCTCGATCACCCTCCTAGTACGGCCATGGGCCTCATTGTACCGTTCCTCTGCCCTTGTCCTGGGATTCCTCACTGGGGTCAGTAGCCATGACAGGTTGGGGTAACCAGAGTCACCAATTAGCCACACACAGTGCCTCTGGAGTTGACCCATCACGTAAGGGATGCTGCTATTCCGCATGATGTACGCGTCATGCACTGACCCAGGGAACTTGGCATTAACATGGGAGATGTACTGGTCAGCCAAACAGACCATCTGGACATTCATGGAATGATAACTTTTCCTGTTCCTGTACACCTGTTCACTCCTGCTGGGGGGGACCAAAGCAACATTTGTCCCATCAGTGGCACCAAAGATGTTGGGAATATGTCCAAGGGCATAGAAATCACCCTTCACTGTAGGCAAATCCCCCACCTCAGGGAAAACGATGTAGCTTCGCATGTATTTCAGCAGGGCAGACAACACTCTGGACAACACCTTTGAAAACATAGGCTGAGACATCCCTGATGAAATGGCCACTGTTGTTTGAAATGACCCACTTGCTAAGAAATGGAGTACTGACAGAACCTGCACTAGAGGGGGGATCCCTGTGGGTTGGCGGATTGGTGACATCAGGTCTGCCTCCAGCTGGGCACACAGTTCCTGTATAGTGGCTCGGTCAAGCCTGTATGTCAGTATGACATGTCTTTCCTCCATTGTCGACAGGTCCACCAGCGGTCTGTACACGGGAAGATTCCTCCATCTCCTCGCATGTCCCAGCGGACGGTGCCTATGAAGGACAACAACGAGCACAGAGTCAATCAACCCACAGGTACGTTCCCACAGCTTGCACATAACACAATTCCCAATGCATTGTATGGCTTGTATGAGTGTCGATGCAAGGCCTAGGTATGTGTGACGCAGTAGAAATTAAGCCATGTGGGCCCTTGAAATGGCGGCTGCCTGACCTGTGAAGTGCGACAATGGGATGTGAGGTCAATGCGCTGGCGTGGCACACCGTGGCGGTAGGCGGTCGAAGACCGCGGCGCAAAGCAGCATTGGTTAACATTGAACCCTATGGGTTTCAGGAACCAATGACGATGTGCGCCGGCGGTCGTGGTACACACCTCCGCGGTACGCACCGCCACGGGCGTGACCGCCATTTTCTATCTGCTTAATCACTCAATACCTGATCTTCCACAGGAGAGGACCTACACTGCAAGTGCTGCTGTGACCTCGGTCTGGAAGAGACAATGGCTCATACGACTGGGAAAAGGGCCCCTGCCTTCACTGCGGAGGAGTTGGAGAAACTTGTGGATGGGGTCCTCCCCCAGTATGCGCTACTCTACGGTCCTCCAGACCAACAGGTAAGTACACTGGGACCATGCTTTGGGGGCAATGCCTGTGTTGAGTGGGGTGGATGAAAGATGGTGGGGAGGGGAGCGATTGAGGCATGCATCAAACGACAGATGAGAGCATGTGCCACATGGCAAGGGTGGGGATGGGGGGCCACTCACATGGAGCATGCAGAAGGTGATGATTATACTTCTCTCCCTGTACATGTCACATAGGTCAGCGCCCACCAGAAAATCGATATTTGGCGTGCCATCGGCAAGGACGTCCGGACCCTGGGGGTCCACAACAGACGGGGCACCCACTGCCGGAAGAGATGGGAGGACATCCGACGCTGGAGCAGGAAGACGGCGGAGGCTCAGCTGGGGATGGCCTCCCAACGTGGGAGGGGTGCCAGTCGTACTTTGACCCCCTTGATGTCCCGGATCCTGGCGGTGGCCTACCCCGATTTGGATGGGCGCATGAGGACATCACAGCAGACACAAGGGGGTGAGTACACTCCAATCCTGGTGACTGTGCGCAGTGGAGGTGTCTGGGTGGGGGAGGAGGGCTGTGGGTATCCCTAGGCCAGGGCGATTTCTGTAGGCTAGGCCCCTCCGTAAGGCATGGCCCTGTTCCCCCGCCCCCCACCTCTGTAGGGTGCCAAGTACAGGTATCCATGGCCCTGTGTCATCTATGTGTGCAGTTGTCATCCATAGGCTTGTAGGCCATGTCCCACGGATTGCGTAGTCGACCCCAAGTGCGTGGCGTAGTGCAGGGGGCTTCTGTGTCTGTCCTCTCCGCCAACGGTGTCGCCAATGAATGCACTCAACATGTCTTTATTTCTCCCCCCCCCTTTTTTGTGGTCTTCCTGTTCATGTGTGCATTAGCATCATCAGGCGGAGGAGAAGTGGCATCGGAGCACGAGGGAGCTGCATCCCACATCGCCCAGGAGGGCCATGCAACGGGGTCCGAATACACCAGTGGGACGGAGGGCGAGGGGATCTCCACAGCGGGGACTCGTGCAGACATTAGTGACAGCGACTCGTCCTCTGAAGGGAGCTCCCTTGTGGTGGCCGCAACATCCGTGCCCCCCGCAACAACAGGTACAGCCGCCACCCAGCGCACCAGCACCGCCCTCCCAGCAGCCCCTCAGCGTTTGCCCCGTGCCCGCTCACCCAGGAAGGTGGGCATCTCCTTCGCCCCAGGCACCTCAGGCCCTGCCCCAGTCACCCCTGCTGCCCTCAGTGAGGAGGTCATTGACCTCCTGAGGACGATCATTGTTGGGCAGTCTACCCTTTTGAATGCCATCCAGGGTGTAGAAAGGGAGGTGCACCAGAGTAATGCATACCTGGAGGGCATTCATTCTGGTCAGGCTGCCCATCAGCGATCGTTCAACACTCTGGCCTCAGCACTGATGGCAGCAATTGTCCCTGTCTCTAGCCTCCCCCTTCCAACTTCCTCCACCCATACCCAATCCCCTGTACCTCTGCCTATCCCAGACACACCATCAGACCAGCCTGCACACACCTCAACACCCAAGGGAAGCTCATCCAGACATAAGCACCACACATCACACAAGCATTCACACAAGCAGCATCCACATGCAGACATACCAACACCCACTGCCTCCATTGTGTCCCCCTCCTCCTCGTCTCCCTCCTCCCTCCCTGTGACGTCTCCACTCACACCTGCATGCACAACATCTTCAGCCACTACGTCCATCAATACCACACCCACCAGAACACCCCGCACACGTGCAGACACCACCCCCACTACCATTCACATGTCCCCTGTGTCCTCTCCCACTGTGTCTGTGACCCCCTCTTCCAAGCTACACAAACGCAGGCAGCCACCCACCCAACAGCCATCCACCTCATGACAGCATCCAGCCCAAGCACCTGCACCCAAAGACACCAGACTGAAAACTCCTACAACCACAACCTCTTCCTCCACTCCCATACCCACTACACCTACCCGTCCCTCTCTTCCTAAATTGCTTTTCCATTCCAAACTTGACCTCTTTCCAACAACTCCCCCACCCCGTCCATCTCATAGGACTCCAGTCAGCACCTCAGCCACCACAAAAGGGGGACCTGTAAAGACAGTTTGCCATGGACTGTGGAGTCCCCCACCCTCAAGAGCAGCCAGTTCAGTAAGGAGCCAAGGCACGGCCAGCCTACCCCCGGTTAAGCATCCGAAGATTGCCAGTGCCCGGCGCGAGAGGCCCAAGACACCAGGGACCAAAATTCCTACCATGGCTCCGGCAGGAAGTCTGGTGCCACCTGGCAGACCGCCAAAGGTGGGGAAGGGCCACAGGCGAACAGGGAAGGGTGGGAAGGGCAGCACGCCTGACAAGTCCGCCAGCAGGCAAGCTGGCCAGGAGGGCCCCGCCAGCCCCATCCCAGGTGGGCAGGAGGACACCCACAGGCCCGGTACTGCAGCCCAGGAGGGCCCCGCAAGCCCCATCCCAGGTGGGCAGGAAGGCACCGCCAGCCACAGGTCAGGTGGCGAATGACCTCCATGCCATGGCCGGATCCGCTGACCTGGACACTCATCTGATGCACCGCTGAACAGGGCCCTTCATCTCAAGCACCGCTGCACTGGGCCCTTCCTCTCAAGCACCGCTGCACTGGTCCCTTCATCTCAAGCACCGCTGAACAGGGCACCGCCGTCTCATGCACCGCTGAACTGGGCACCGCCGTCTCAAGCACCGCTGAACAGGGCACCGCCATCTCAAGCACCGCTGAACAGGGCACCGCCGTCTCATGCACCGCTGAACTGGGCACCGCCGTCTCAAGCACCGCTGAACTTGACCCTCCATCTCAAGCACCACTGAACTGGGCACTGCCGTCTCAAGCACCGCTGAACAGGGCACCGCAGTCTCATGCACCGCTGAACTGGGCACCGCCGTCTCAAGCACCGCTGAACAGGGCACCGCCGTCTCAAGCACCGCTGAACTGGGCCCTTCATCTCAAGCACTGCTGAACTGGGCACCGTCGTCTCAAGCACCGCTGAACTGGGCCCTTCATCTCAAGCACCGCTGAACTGGGCACCGCCGTCTCAAGCACCGCTGAACAGGGCACCGCCGTCTCATGCACCGCTGAATTGGGCACCGCCGTCTCAAGCACCGCTGAACAGGGCACCGCCGTCTCAAGCACCGCTGAAATGGGCCCTTCATCTCAAGCACCGCTGAACTGGGCACCGCCGTCTCAAGCACCGCTGAACTGGGCCCTTCATCTCAAGCACCACTGAACTGGGCACCGCCATCTCAAGCACCGCTGAACAGGGCACCGCCGTCTCATGCACCGCTGAACTGGGCACCGCCGTCTCAAGCACCGCTGAACTTGACCCTCCATCTCAAGCACCACTGAACTGGGCACTGCCGTCTCAAGCACCGCTGAACAGGGCACCGCCGTCTCATGCACCGCTGAACTGGGCACCGCCGTCTCAAGCACCGCTGAACAGGGCACCGCCGTCTCAGGCACCGCTGAACAGGGCACCGCCGTCTCAAGCACCGCTGAACTGGGCCCTTCATCTCAAGCACCGCTGAACAGGGCACCGCCGTCTCATGCACCGCTGAACTGGGCACCGCCGTCTCAGGCACCGCTGAACAGGGCACCGCCGTCTCAAGCACCGCTGAACTGGGCCCTTCATCTCAAGCACCGCTGAACTGGGCACCGCCGTCTCAAGCACCGCTGAACTGGGCCCTTCATCTCAAGCACCGCTGAACTGGGCACCGCCGTCTCAAGCACCGCTGAACAGGGCACCGCCGTCTCAGGCACCGCTGAACTGGGCCCTTCATCTCAAGCACAGCTGAACTGGGCCCTTCATCTCAGGCACCGCTGAACTGGGCACCGCCGTCTGAAGCACCGCTGAACTGGGCCCTTCATCTGAAGCACCGCTGAACTGGGCACCGCCGTCTCAAGCACCGCTGAACAGGGCACCGCCGTCTCAAGCACCGCTGAACTGGGCCCTTCATCTCAGGCACCGCTGAACTGGGCACCGCCGTCTCAAGCACTGCTGAACTGGGCCCTTCATCTCAAGCACCGCTGAACTGGGCACCACCGTCTCAAGCACCGCTGAACAGGGCACTGCCGTCTCAAGCACCGCTGAATTGGGCCCTTCATCTCAAGCACAGCTGAACTGGGCACCGCCGTCTCAAGCACCGCTGAACTGGGCCCTTCATCTCAAGCACCGCTGAACTGGGCACCGCCGTCTCAAGCACCGCTGAACAGGGCACCGCCGTCTCAAGCACCGCTGAACTGGGCCCTTCATCTCAGGCACCGCTGAACTGGGCACCGCCGTCTCAAGCACCGCTGAACTGGGCCCTTCATCTCAAGCACCGCTGAACTGGGCCCTTCATCTCAAGCACCGCTGAACTGGGCACCGCCGTCTCAAGCACCGCTGGCCCATTGGCAGAAGGGGCAGGCCCACATCTGTGTCGGGCAGGGCTGCACGAAGCACTCTGGGCACCAGTCCCCCTCCAGAACCAGTGGAGACTGTTATCCACTTGAGAGACTGTGGCTATGCACTCCCCAGGATGGCACAGTGGGCAACCCACCCACTGTAGAGACTTGAGAGACTGTGGCTTTGCACTCCCCAGGATGGCACAGTGGGCAATCCACCCACTGTAGAGACTTGAGAGACTGTGGCTTTGCACTCCCCAGGATGGGACAGTGGCCATGGAGGCCCCTCGTGGATCTGGCCTCGTGGACCCCTCTGGCTGAGGTGCCCCCCCTTCCCTTCCCCCTGAGGTGCCTGTAGTTTTCCTATCTGATGCCCCTGCAGTGTTCTCTCCGTTGGAGTCAGGTATTCTGTGTGGGCTTTGCCCATGTGATTTGGGCCCAGTGGTCCACGGACAATGCCTGCTACAATTATCGGACTTTAAAATTAATGTATATAAAGGTTTTAGATGTGTGATATATTTTTAAGCCAGTGAAACAATATATTCAAATTTTTCGAATCATTTCCTTTTGTATTTGCATTCTTCCGGGGGTTTGGGGGGGTAACTGTGATGTATTGCTATGCATTGATGTGTGTGTTGTAGTGGGTGAGGGTGGGGGTAGGTGTGTCGCGTATGTGTGTCCCCGTAATTTTTTGCCTACCCCCTCCCCTGTGTCGTAGGTGCAGTACTCACCGTTGTCTTCTGCGCCGGCGTTCGTGCTCCTGGTAGAGGAGCAGGAAGACAATCGCTGGGAGGATGTGGAGTTCGGGTTCCATGCTGTCCAGATTCCTCGTGGGGTGTATGGAGGTGAGCGTTTTCCATTCGAAATGGCTGTTTCCGCCGTGTTTTTATCGGCGGGGCTACCGGCCCGGAAAAGGTGGCGGATTGGTGGGTTGTGATAGGGTGGGTGGTACATTGACTCCCGCCTGTCTGTTGGCGGTGACCGCCGCGCTGTTTGTTTGTCCCGCCGTGGCGGGCGGTGTGTTGAAGTGCCGGTCTCTGTTGGCGGTTTCCGCCAGGGTCGGAATTCCATTTTTTTTACCGCCATCCTGTTGGTGGGTTAGCCGCCGCTTTAACACTGACCGCCAGGGTTGGAATGACCCCCTAAGTCTCAAGTCACATTCCAAGAGAATTTCAGACTCTCTGAAACAACATTACACTATGCAATATCTAGAACTGACTAGTAGTGAATGCCTCACTAGCGCCATCAAAGATCAGTAGACGGAGTATTACACAACATACAGGTTTGCACCATGCAAGTCCCTCTGTAAGAAACTGGGTTACTGGTTGAGGGGGGTGAAACCCTACTCAAGCAGGAATCACAGTCCTTGTCACGGTCAAGCCACAAGCAACCCCAAATTAACCTGTGCTCAATCCTCTGGTAGCTTGGCACAGGGCAGTCAGGCACAACTTAGAATCAATGTGTAAAGTATTTATGTAGTACTTCAAATGGTATTAACGTGAAAACACAACACAAGAAAACCCCACACCAATTAAGAAACATAGAGTAAATTTTATGAAACAAACCAAAATTAAAATAAAAAAAATCCAATCAGTACAACCAGAGATATGCAATTTTAAAGAATGCAGTGAATATAGCGCCAAACAGCACAAAGCTCTGTGGATATCTAGTTGTGCTATACTGGGATAAAGTTACACGTTCAGGCCAATCGTGATGGAGCATGGGCCAGTTACAGTGACCCAGCCAGGCCTGCTAAAGAAGAGTACCTTAAATACTGGTTGCTAAGAGTTGCAGAATCCCAAGTAGAGGATGTGCTAGGCTGCGAAGGAAATGCAAGGTCGTGGTCAGAGATGCGTTGTGCAGCATTGGTTCCATAGAACTGTGAGGCTGCAATGCAAGATCATGCATTATCATTGAGGAGACCTTTGAGAGGGGTGGGGGAGGCTTGCAATGCAAAGATCTGTGTTTTCCAGGCGTCATGAACCGGCTGGAGCCAAACAAGCTGCAGGGATTGCAATGCAGTGTCTTGCCTCTTCGTCAAGGTTTCTGTTGAGAAGAAGCTTGTAATGCCAGGGCCTGCATCAGAAATGTGTTGCACAGTGGTGGTCCCGATGTGCTGCGTTCTGTGATGCGAAGTTCTTGCATTGGGAAAGTCCATGAAGCAGAAGTGCTGTCGGTTCTGCAAAGTATGCGCAGAGCAGCAGAGAAGATGTGTTGGTTCTATTGGATCCACAGATGGGCTGATAAAGTGTCTTCAGGCCCACTTCCAAGGGTCCAGGACTGGGGTGGCACCCCGTGGCAGGGTTGGACTCTCAGAAGGTAGAGTCCAGGTGCTGGGTTCAATATTGGAGCCTTCAATCCCTGAACTTCCAGTCAGGATGCCAGCCAACTAGCCGTTGGAGCAATAGTTCAATAGATGCTGGTCCAGTCCTTTTCTCCCTGGCAAGAGGGTAGTAGGTATCAAGTCAGCACAGCAGGGCAGAAGTCCAGCAAAGTGGCAGTCGTTTCAGCAGTACAACAATCTGTCTTTCTGGCGGAGTCCACAGCTCCAGAATTGTACTGAAGAGTTGGGGTTTGAGGTCCAATATTTATACCTGGTGTCCACTTTGAAGTCAAAAAAGCTTCTAGAGGTTTCCAACCCCCCAAGCAGTCATGCATCCCTTTCCTCACTATCCTGGCCTCAGTTTGTCTTGGGTCATAATTTCCCAGTGTGGGAGTGCTCAGGCAGAGCCTTTGAGATGTGCAAGCGTGGTAGGTGACAGCTCCTTCCCCTTGTTAACTCAGAGTGGGCCATCCTGCAAACACATAATTTCCCTTTGTCTCACTGTTCTGGGAGTAATACAGAAAGGCCAGCTGCCAGCTATATCCAGTCATGTGACCCAAGATTAGGCTGCAGGCACCAAATGGCTTATGACAAGGAAATGCCAACTTTCTAAAAGTGGCATTTTCAAAATTGTGATTAAAATCAGACTTTAGCATTAAAGAGCTTTTTTAATTACAATGTATTGACTCTAAACTTGACTTGTCTACCTGCTCCGAGTCAGTAGTTACAGCTTATTAGATATGATCAGATAACTCCAGTGTTATCCTACTGGAGAGGTAGGCCTTGCATTAGTAAAAAAACATTTTTTTTTTGTTGTTTTTTTTACTGCCAGGATACTTAAACTCAAAAGTACACATCCTACTTTTTAAATACACTGCACCCTGCCCTCTGGGCATTGTAGGGCCCACCCTAGTGGTGTCTTATATGTGTTAAAAAGGAGGATTTGGGTTTATCTGCCAGGTTGATATGGCAGTTTAAAAATGCACACCAAGGCTGCTATGCCAAACCTGAGACAAGTTTAAAAGGGCAAGTTGTCAGTGGTACAATCTGTGCTACAGGCCGAATAATAGATTTTAATTTATAGGCACTGGGGACATGTAGTACCACTTATCTACAGACTTCCAAGTAAATTTAATATGTCAATTGTGTGTAAACCAATTTTACCATGTTTAAAGGGGGTTAGCACAATCACTTAAGCACTGGTTAGTAGTGGTAGAGTGCGCAGAGTCCTAAAGCTAACAAACAAACAAACAAGAGAATACCACGCTATGGCCACATTATTTTTGGAGCTTATCCTATTTTGGGTTGTATATCAGAATATATTCTACAAAAGTACTGCCTGACATAAAACGTGTGCCTTAAATGTTGTTTACATAAATATTCTTCCAATGAGTGTAGATTTTCTTTTTATTAACTCCAATGGTGGATATATTTAGGATGCAATATTTTCTGACAAAAATACTCTGATACTAGACTCTTACTTTGTTCTGTATAAGCTCAAGGGTTTTAAAAATTCAGGCCCAGATTTATCAAGCCTTTGTGTTGTCATTGTGACACAAGGTGACAGAAGGACCGGGCAAGGGCTTCAGTAATATTTACAAAGTTACACAGAGGTTGATTCGCGGTGTTTTTGTGTGGCTTTGTAAATACATGTAATACAACACAGCAGCTATTGCAACATTTTGTTTAATTTCAACTGGGAGGTGTTCCATATATGGAGCATGGGCATTCCCATGCATCCACCTATGGACTTTGGTGCATTCCCAGGCTTACTAAAACTAGTAAACCTAGAAATGTGACATAATACTTTGCCATCCCCAGTGAGGTGTATTTCTCCTTATTATTTTTTCATTCCACATGTGCTGCATTCAGTGGCACACATAGAAAAAGGACAGTGCCTCTAAGGAGAAGTCCCTTCCTGCACAAAATCAATTGTAACTGTAACACAGGCACCCTTGCACCATGGTGCAGGAGTGCCTGTATTGGTGCTAATCTGCACATAATGCGCCAGCGCAAGTGTTTCTCCCTTTTACACAATGCAACTTTGCTTGCTATCCTGTCTTGCATGAAAGATTAGTAATTGTGCCACCCTGTGCATAGCTTTTCCCACCTACCTGGCTTTGCACATTTCTGGAGAGGTAGAGCCAGCAGTAAGGGAATTTGAGATAACTGAGACTTCAGAAATTGAACATTTTCCAATGGTTTACCCACATTTAAATAAGACGTGATGACTAAGGACCCAATTCATGAGGATTTGGCGCAGAGTAGCACAACAAGTCACTTTGTTGAGCTGCCCTGCATCAAACTAAAACTGCAGGAATGCGCCATATCTATGGCATGCAGCACATTCCTGTCCATAGCCCCTGTACTGGCACTGTTGTGACAGAACAGCTTGGTGCAAAGGGTGCCTGCATGCAGGATTGTTTTTCTGCACAAGGGACACCTTCCTGCACAAAAACAATCCTGGGAGGCTTTTTCCTCTTTCAATGCACACATAGAAAGAGGAAAGAACGAGGAGAAATAAAGATATTTCTCCTCGTTGCTCAGCCCCTAGGGAGGCATAAGGTTTACGTGGCCTTGTAAATCTGGGGATGCATCAAAATCCATGAATTTTGCATGGGGACACCCCTGCAACAGCTATAGAATGCCTCCCTAATGCAGATTAAGGAAACACAGGGATTTGTGCTGCCTTGACTTACTCCATGTTGGAAAATGGGTTATTGGTAAGGGCAGCAATACACTTAGCAATAGGCCACTAAACTCCACTTAGGTCCAGTTAGGTCTTAGTAAATTAAACCCAGCTTAACCCTTGGTAGATTGGCAACGAGTGACAAGGCTTAACTTAGGAGACAGAGTGTAAAGCATTCAAATATCACAAAACAGTAATTAAATAAAACACAGGAAAGAGTGTAAAAATCCAAAACCAATTTATAAAAATAGATTATATTTTTATCTTTAAAATGACACAAAAACGAATAAAATCGGATAAGGAGAACCGGAGATATAAATTTTTCAAGAATTATTGCTTTCTAGTGCATGGAAACAAAAAGCCCCAATCTGGTGATCCGGTCGCACCTCGACTGGGGCAAAGTCAAAGTTTAAGGCCGACTGCATTGGAGCTTGGCTCGGCTACAGCCCGCGGGAGGCCTCGGTCAAAAGTTTATCTTCACACTTAGTAGTTTTTCTGATGATTTTCTTCAGCGGGATGAACTTGCCAGTCCAATCCGACCTTCTGGAATTCCTCTCTGGATACGCATTGCAGGAGCCCTCGGTGGAGATTTTTACCTTCGGACTTAGTCGTTTTTTCGAGGTGAAAATCCTTCAACCGGGGCAAACCTGGATCTTGATCCGATGTCCTTGTAGCCCTCCTCGGATACACTGGCTGGGCGGTCCCGGTCAACTTTCTACGATCAGACTTAGTCTCTTTATTGGAGATTTTCTTCACCGGGACGAACCTGCAAGTCAGGCCGGGTCGCTGTTGAGGCAAGCCGGCAAGAGTTGCCGCGGCGGGTCGGTCCCTCTATGGAGATTTTTTTCAAAAGTTCTCCAAACTTCTCCAAACTTCTGTGTCTTCTCCCAGATGTTCTTTCAAGGTTCTTTTGGGGTCCACAGCTCACCCCAAGGGTCCAGAAGCTCTGAGATAATCCTTGGGGGGGTGGACTACACCTCCCAGAATGCACCTGGCACAAACTCCTTTTTGACCACTGGGCAGTGGTCAGCTGGTTGACTTCTTCAGGAGTTGGTGCAGGGGATTCTGGTTAGCAATTTTTCACCTGTAGCAAACAGGGAGTCCCTCCTTGAACCAGCTGAAGCCAGGCAAAGTCCTTCTTGTGGTGAAGCCCAAGTGTGCAGCTGGTGCAGTCCTTCTGAGTGCAGGTTCAAGGTGCAGGCCAGGGGTCCAGCAGGGCAGTCCTTCTTCTTCTGTAGTCCTCCTTGGTAGGGTTGTGGTAGGGAACTGAGGTGTGGGTGCAGGTCTGCCAATTTAATCTTTGCTCCTGGGTAAACAAAAAGGGGGGGGGGCTGGTTCTCCAATCAGGGGCAGGGTCCTTCCCCCTGTGATGACCATTTCCTGGGAAGTGTGGCAAAAATCTATCCCAGGAAGCATGACTCCTCAAAAATCCATCTTGGCTTAAAATGATTTTTGGAGGTTTCATCTATCTGGGCCCACCCACTGGTGTGGCTAAAAATCATAAACACACCCCTCTCCTGCCCTCTCCAAATCTAATCAAGGGGGCACCTAGTTGTCTGGGGATGCAGGATGTGGGGGTGTTGCTGGGTTGCTCCAAATGTCCTTCTCTGCCTTTGAAGACCAGTTTGGCAGCCCTCCCCCTTCCTGCCTCACCATCTGCTGAGGGAGATCCCCTCCCACAGGCACATCTCTTTGTGTAGCCAGGCCACTTCACACCTCATCAAGGCAGCCTGGCCAGGCTGCCAGAGGCTGGCCAATCAGAGCACAGCAGCAAAAACAATGCAGGGCTGAAATTGGCAACTTTTCAGGTAAAGTTTAAAACTCTTTACCTAAACAAGTTATATTAAATCCCACAACTGGAAGTTGTGGGATTTATTATAACAATTAATTTGATACCAAACTCTTTGTATCTGTCATTTAAGGGGACATTAAAAATTAAAATAATGTCTCCCCATTCTAGCCTGTGAAGGCCATTTACTACAATGAGGGAAAAACAAATTTGGCTGTTTTTACCTCACCAGGGCTTATAAAACTATTTGTATATGGTCCCTGCTTATAGTTACATGGCACCCAGCCCTAGGGGCTCTTAGGGCACACCTTAGGGTGACTTATATGTCAACATAAGGTAGTTTAGTACTTTGGAACGGCTTTTAATTCCAAAGTTGAATTTGCATATAACTTTAATTTAAAAGCAGCCAGCAAGGCAGGCCTGCCCTTAACATGACACTGGGCACCTAAGCAGTGCACCTATCTATGCTGGGGTCCCTAAACCTACATGCCCTACCATATACTAGGGACTTATAGGTAGGTTGACTTAGCCAATCATAATTAGCCTAATTTGCATATTGATTTTACACAGAGCACAGGCCCTGTGACTGGTTAGCTGTACCCAGGGCACCATCAGAGTCAGGAAACCACCAGCCAAAAGTGGAAAATGGGGTAAAAAGTTAGGGGGCCTCTGCAGTCAGCCCTGTTTTCTTACACTTCATATATATGAGGCCATCGCAAGCCACTCCAAGTGTCTTTGTGTGGCCTCATAGAAATGATGGAATGGTTTGTGCCGCCATGTAAAGTGATGCAGCGTGGACGCAAGGGGCTTATAATATGCGGGGAGGACGTGGAATGTTCTGATTTTTTTGTATTTGGAATTACTTCTACAATCTAAATTAAATCCAAATCTTTGTGCACATGCAACATTTATGACCCCATAAAGCATTATGGTTTGTAATCTTAATATTAAGCATGACATAGTCGAGTTCCACTGTAAACTTTCTGGGTAGTTTGGTTGTAGCATGAAACAAGACGGACCTGTTTCCTGTAAATTGGAGCATACTATAAAGAAGTGTTCCTGTAACTGGAGTGTTGGGGTAAATATTTACAAAGGAGGTAGCACAACAATTTGGTGACAAGTTGGAAACTGTGGTGAAGTTTCAAGCCTTTTTGTGCTGGCATTAAAATAGCAATCTGCCTTTCGCACATAATCGTCGAGTGAGCTTTTCCAACACTCAACGACATGTGCTAGCAGTATCCTGGAATTGGCTGTGCTGACGTTGAGACTGTGTTTTAAGGCACATACTGTGCATATTTTTCTGGGAGAAGAGTGATAAACAGCGACAGCACATGGGATTGCGCCATGTTGTGGCAGTAAGTCGATATTTGGCTAGTAAGCTGCATTGCTAGTAACTGGTCTATATTTTAGTTCAACTTGACTTACAAGTGTGGAGTATGATCATCAGGATATTATGCAAGTTGCTTACCATTGCTGCCGTCACCTCAGTCAGAATGCTTTCTTCTGTTCCATTTTTCTAACATGCGCACACCGGGTTCTACAACGTGTGCACAGATCAGTTGCACATGTCATCACACGCGTTTCACGTCAGGTCATGTTACGTGACCTTAATCGGTCATTTTTAGGGTCACTTTAGGAATTAAAAAGGGCTCAGAGCCCTGTCCACGGCACGTCAGTGTCTTTCATTGGTTCCTGGGCCTGCCTGTTAGAATCTGTTGATTTCATTAGTGGAAGACACGCATACGTCATGCCTTTTCCGGTGGTTAGCCCTCCTCGAGCGCATCGACCAAGTACAGAAAACATACGGGGCTCGCTGTTTGCCGTCCAGTTCGTGGACTACTTTTTCTCTATTTTCGCAGTGCGATCTCACTTGGCAGAAGTCAAGCGCTTTGCATAATATAGACCATGTTACACAGTTAATTGCACTTTTTCCGGTTACGTACATAATTGCACTTTTGCCGATAGGTTTCATTACGAGTGAACTGTAGTTGCGCTATCACGCATTTTTTTTTCCTTTTAGCTTATATATAGATCTGCATGCATGTAGAGACTCAGCACGAAACATGATTATCACGCTTAGTGCCCCACATCGGGACAGGAATATAGAAGGCTTATTCCCTGGTCACGAATAAAATAAATGCAACTGTTACAGCGTGTGATGGCCCCGCCTCTGGTTTCAGTTTAGACATTCACTCATGGAGACAATAAATCTCACGGTGGCAGTGGCACTTTGAATCAGCTCGCTTCTGTCAACTGTTTTACTTTTCATTTTTTAACAGCCGGTGGACGGCGGCACCTTTATCTCTCCTGTAGCTTTGTGGAGGCCCTAGTGGGGCGGCTCTTGTTGGATTGCATTTTTCATTGTAGTTTCAGAAAAGGGTCGTGTCTGTTTCAGAAGACTCTCCTCTGGCCCGCTGAAAAATACATGCACTTATTTACTTTTGCATTGTGCCTCCTTATTACAAGCCCCGAAATATAAACAAATATTATATTTACAATTAAAATAGTCGTGAATGAGAAAAACAAACATCCCAGCACTCTCGAGGTGCAACAATTATTTATTTTTCCACTCATTTCATTTAGGGAATGTCAGTTACTGGATCGAGTTCTAAGAGTGCGAGGGTGCAGTGTCACCGGTCACCTGTAGATGTCCCTGTAGAAACAGCAGCACAAACTCCAGTACAAAGTACCATTACCATGGTTTATGTGGCAAGAAAAGTCTGGTTAGGAGTTTACAACGCTATTAGCTCTAACACGCGCAAACGCGGGACCCGTTGCATTGCTAATGCTTGTTTAATTAGGAGATAGGCCCTCATTCTGACCTTGGCGGTCTTTTCGCAAGACCGCCGAGTTACCGCCGCGGTGAAGACCGCCGTCTGCGGCGGTATGCCGCTGTGCGTATTCCGACCGCTGGGAGCGTTCCGCCGGGAAACCGCCAGCAGCCACACTGGCGGTCGGCGGGAAAGTGGAGACTGGTCAACCTCCATCGCCACGCCAGCAGAACACCGCCCACAGAATTACGACCCACATATCTGTGTGGTGGTCTTCTGTTGGCGGTGTTCTGTTGGCGGTCACCTCCCCATGGCTCCCGTCGCCTCCCGGAGGACCAACGCACAAGGTAAGTTGATCGTTCGTTAGGGGAGGGGGGGGGGGGTGTTGTGTGATGTGTGCGTGCATGGGGGCGTGCGTGTGAGTGTGTAGAGCGGGTGTGTGAGTGCGTGTATGCGGGTGGGGGGTGCTGCTGTGTCTATGGGTAATGTGTGCAGTTCGGCGGGTGCGCATGTCTGCATGTATGTGTGCGGGTATGTGTCCCCGTTGTGTATGTGTGTGTGTAGGGGGTGTGTGCATGTCGGGGTGCATGTATGTGCATGTCGGGGGTGGGGGTGGGGAGGGGGTTCGTACCACCTCTGGGTGGTGGCAGGGGGGTGGAGGGTGTGGGGGGAGGACTCGTGGGGGGTAGTGGGGGGTGGGGGAGACCCCTATCAGTACCAGGGAAGGAATTCCCTGGCCCCGATAGTGCCTACCGCCATGGTTCGCATGGCGGTTCCCGACCGCCAGAAACCGCGGCGGTAAGCAGGGTCATGATACCGTTGGCGGTCTTGGGACGACCGCCGGGCCGGAGTGCGCAAACTCCAGCCCGGCGGTCATGACCGCCGTGGCGGTCGGAGTGGGGAAGTGGCTGTCGATCGCAGCGGTGACCGCCGCGGTCAGAATGCCATTTTTTTTACCGCTGGTCTGTTCGCGGTCCGACCGCCGCCTCTCCGCCAACCGCCAAGGTCAGAATGAGGGCCATAGTGTTATAGATAGGAGATAGGAGAGTGATGCTGCAAATTGTCAAAGTCTTCATGGAAATAACCGGCAATGTGTGGTGACTAACGCTATGCAGTATTTTATCTGTTAACTGCGCTTGGCACTGGTAAGCATTTTCTATCATTTCAAATAATAAAGTTATTAGACAGGAATCTGCTGAGGTATTCCCCTTCATTTCCACTGCATTTCTTTATATGTATACTGGCAACATCCGGTGTAGTCTGGGGGCAATAATTTCCTTATTGGAATATTGATATAATTAACATATTCTTAGGGAGGAGCAGAAGAATGGCACAGCAAATCTTTCCAATAACCCCCCCCAGCATGCATTTTGGGTGTCAGCATCTGGGCCTTCCATGAAATGGGGGGAATGGAAGTACTTTGAAAATTACATTGCAACAATTGAGTTGAAAAAGATGTCTGAGGAGCAGAAGAGAAGGGCACTTTTGCATTTTTTGGGGAAAGTGGGACTGAAAACATTTAGTTGCATGTCAAAGACTACGGTTAAGGGGGCTATGGCTACATTTGCAATTGCATTACAAGATTTGTACAAATATTGTGCACCCAAGTATGCATAGGTATTAGCAGATTTAAGTTTTTTTCAATGTAAGCAAAATAAAGATGAGTCAGCCCACGACTATGGGGCAGAGCTTAAGAAACTGACAATTGCCTGTAAATTTGGGGGCCTCCATGATGACTTAATAAGAGACCAGTTTGTAATGCATGCCAATAATGCTACCACAGAAGAATGTCTATAGATAAATGGAGAAACTCCACTGGAGGATCTTTTAACCATAGTGTGCAAAACTGAAATGTGCCACGTAATTGAAACAATCAGATAAAGAACAAAATTGGGTCTGTAAGGTGTTGTCTCATAAAGCGGAATATAAAATAAAAAGAAATATGCCATTAAAGAAAGAAGTGAGAGTAACATCAGAAGGTGTTACAATGTGGTAGCAAGGACCATATTGCACATAAAAAAACATGTCCTCCTCCTAAACAGAGATGCAGCAGTTGTGGCACTATCGGCCACTATGTTAATGTATGTAAGAAGAGGAAGCACAATGTGAAGTGTATTTATGATGTGAAAAACATGAGTTTAAGTGAACAGAATGAGGAATTTCCTAAATCAAATAATGTACTGAATTTACAAGAAAAACTGATTCTGAATATTGATGAGAGGAGCACAAGAGGTAAACCTGAATGCAGTATGTTTATAGGTGGCATTAGCATTAAAATATATGTGGATTCGGGATCGCCATTTACACAAGTAAACAAAGACGTTTGGAGGAATCTCTCTCTACCTGATACTAATCCTGAAAGTGTTACTGATGAACGGATTGACATGCTGGCTTTCAGATGCCTATAGTTTTCTATTAAAGGCAGACATGCAAGCGGTAAATTTTAAGAGGGCCATCTGTTTTGGGATGGCAGGATCAAGGGATCTTGCACATAATTCTGGATCTTAACAGTGTGGAGAAAGTTTTGGTGATGGTTGAGGAAGTTCTGTCCGGAATGAGATGGCAAAGACATTTCCAAAAGTCTATGCCAAAGAATTGGGGTTGCTAGAAGCTACAAGGATTTGAACACAACATTGTGCTCAAGAGCAATGGCACTCCAAAAGTTCACAAATGAGAATGGCACCAATCAAGACACAAGAGGAGGTAACAAAAGAATTGGACTGCTCAGACTGGATTTCTCTCTGCAGCAATGGAAAAATCCATTTCTGTGTGGATTTATTACATGTAAATAATAACATTCTTATTGATAGATTTCCCCTACCTAAAATCGCAGAGATGGTGTCAAGTTTGATGGGGACGACATGGTTTTCAACTATTGATCTTTTTAGTGCATACCAGCAGGTCTCTTGTACACCAAGGTCTAGGAAGTTTAGTGCATTCATCAACCCGTTTTGGTGTTTTCAGTTTAAACGCATGCCATTTGGTCCTGCATCGGTGGCAGCCACATTACAATGACTCATGCACAATTTATTTGGTGAACCATGTGGTGTACTGTATTTCCAGATTATATTTTAGTGTTTGGAGAGGATAAAGAGAAGCATGATGAGAGATTGCAGACAGTGTTGGGCATACTGCCAGCTCTTGGTGTGGTTTCCCCTGTCTTTGGGCGTCTGACCTCTTGTTTTGATCCTGTGCTGAATTTAATTTTTGCTGGCTTTTAGAACACTGTGCACTTTACCACTGCTAAAATGCTCACTGTCTGAATTGTGTGGGTGATTGGTTCTCCACAATTGGCTTGTTTGATTTATTAGTGAGTTTCTAGTAAAGTGCAACAGAGGTGCTCAGGGCTTATAAATCAAATGCTACTAGAGGGCCTGCAGCACTGATTGTGCAACCCACATGGGTAGCTCTGTAAACATGTCTCAGACCTGCCGTTGCAGTGTCTGTGTGGGCAGTTTGGAACTGTCAGTTGGACCTGACAAGTGTAGCCACTTACCAGGCCAAACCTTTCCTTTTACTACATGTAAGTGACCACAAAAGTAGGCCCAAGGCAGCCCCATGGGCAGGGTGCAGTGTACTTAAAAGGTACAAGATGTACTGGTGTGTTTTACATGCCCTGGTGGTGAAATACTACTAAGTTCGTTTTTCACTATTGCAAGGCCTATCTCTCCTATAGATTAACATGGGGATTGCCTTAAAATATATTTTTAATGTAATTTCCCATTGGGAGCAGACAGAGATGTGGAGTTTGGGGTCTCTGAACTCACAGTTTAAAAATACATCTTTTGGTGAAGTTGGTTTTTAGATTGTAAGTTTGAAAATGCAACTTTAACAAAATGGGCATTTTCCTTCTTAACCATTCTGTCCCTCTGCCTGTCTGTGGAATACACATCAGGGTCAGGATGATAGTTGGGCTGTTTGTGAATTCACTCTAGACAGTCACAAAAAGGAAGCTGAGGTGTGCCTGCATATCCTGATGGTTCTTCCTGGGCTAGAGTGGTGGGAAGAGATGATACTTGCATCTGAATTGGGCTGTGCCTGTCCTTACATAAGCAGTCTCCAACCTCCTGGAGTGTGTCTGTGGCCAGGGCAGGAAAGGCAGGGTATAGTGCACTACAAAGTCTTTCCTTTGACGTTTGCCCACTTTAAAGGCAGAAATGAGTACTGGGCCTCTGAGACCACAACTTCAGAACACTTCTTGATTGAGGATGTTCTGCCAGGAAGAAGAGGTAGATACTCTAGGAGGGACTGCCATTCTGCCTGTTACTTTGCAGCAGGCTTGCTTGCTTTGCTGTGCTGGCCTGCTGCTTGCTGCTTCTGTCCTGGGAGTGAAAGGACTGAATTTTTCTTTCTACATCCTACATTCCCAGGTTCTCCATGGGCTTGAACTGAGTTTGCCTCGTCTTAGAAGTTTCAGGGACATCAAAGACCTCATCTGCCAGCACCTGGAGTTTCTTGCTGAGAGTCCTGACTTGCCAAGTGGTGCCAAATCCAGTTACTGGGCCCTTGGAAGTGAGTTCTAGAGAAACCAAGAAGAAACCAAGTGCATCAACTCCAGAGACTTCGGAACTGGAGCTGCTGTCTGACTCCATGCTGCTGCCTGCACCAGGAGCTATAGTACCCAGAGGGTGCAATGACTGCGACCGACGCCACAGGCCAGATGCTACTACTGCGCCCTTGAGGTCACGCCACAGTTTGAGTCCTGAGTGCTGTGTCCCTGATGTCCAGGACACCGGACTCTGACCCAGCCACAGCACCTGTGACCCAGTGGTGTGATCGCAACACCATAAAGTCCACACCGCACATTTTGACCTGCTGGATTCATCGACCCCGCCAGATCGTATGTAACAGATGCCTCGCCACCAACGCCGCATCACGTACCCTGCCTTGCAGTAAGGAACCAATGGCTCACTTCCCTCGTAGTAGCAAGGAACCGACACTACATCAACTCCAGTGACTCCACACTTCCCCGACTCCATGCAATAATTTGGCTTCCTCATTGTTTCCCAAGGTACTGTACCTGGGGGTCTGTGTGACTCCGTGACCAGCCCGCAGTTCCTTGTGAGTGGCGTCGGACTGTTGGGAGGGACTCAGTCAACAACGTCATGATAGCCCCAGTTGGAGCTATTGTGTTTCAATCTTTAAAAATTCGCATCTTTGCTTGTGTATGTTGGATTTTTGCCATTTTGGTCTTGTTTTTATTCAGTTTAATATTTACTATTTTTTTAACTGACATGCAGTACTTTTGTGGTGTTTTGACTGTGTTACTGTGTGTGTGTGTACAAATACTTTACACATTGCCTCTGATATAAGCCTGACTGCTCATGCCAAGCTGCCAAGAGGTTGAGCCAAGGTTATCTTAGCTGTGTGGGTTCCTAACCCTGACTAGAGTGAGGAACCCTGCTTGGACAGGATGCAAATCACTGCCAACTAAAGACCCTATTTCTAACACCACTGGTAGCTATGGCACAGAGCAGACAGGCATAACTTAGAGGCAATGTGTAAAGTATTTATGCAATATTAAAACAGTAATACATTCACAACCCAATAATAATCCCAAACCAGTTTAGAAGTATGGAGCAGTATTAATAAAATTGAACAGGGAAATATGATTTTTTAATATATAAATAAAAATAGCTCCAAAAGCATTTTGGGCCTGATTACAACTTTGGAGGAAGGTGTTAATCCGTCCCAAAAGTGACGGATATACCACCAGCCATATTACAAGTCCATTATATCCTATGGAACTCGTAATACAGCTGGTGGTATATCCGTCACATTTGGGACGGATTAACACTTCCTCCAAAGTTGTAATCAGGCTCTTTGTGTGCTAACCCCATGTCAAATGGTCACAATAGACTGAAACCTTGTTGCGATTTGAGGTCAACCACGAAAAAGCATGAGTCGTACTCAGAAATCTGTAACAAATTCATTGAAAGTGTTACCTTGGGACTTAGGGCCCAATTACCAGTCTGATGGCCACTAGACAACAAGTAGTAGTAGTAGTAACAAAACTTTATTCGACTTGCAACAAGTCATAAAAGCAACAAGTAAAACATCTTATGTATAAAAAGAAATACAATAAATATAATAAATACAGTGATTTAAATAAATTCCAAATACATTATCATATATACGATCGAAGGTAAGTAAAATAGTCTAGTTTAATTTACTGCCAGTGTACCCCTAGACTTTCTTATAGTTATCACAGAGCATAAAAAGTTAGCTAAAATACCACATGTTTCAATGGAAGATAAAATCTGTAAATTATTATACGCAGCGCGACACTGTCACACTTTAATAGACCTTAAAAAAGGCAATAGCAAACGCTTTCTCTGTTTTTCAAAATATTTACAAAAAAAGACCACATGTATGGTGCTTTGTGCAGCTTTTGCATCACAAGGACATGCCCCTAGAGTTGGGCTCCAGTCATTCATAGTTGGAAAAGTTACTAATCAATGGAAAGAATCTAGCCTTAATCTTGTAAGAACAAAACGGTGCCAAGGTTTTACCACATTTACCAGATATGGCTGCATACCCTCTGTGGACAGAATTAAATAATTAGACATAACGATATGCTTTTTTGATTCTGCTTCCCATCGCTGATCTTCTAGATGTTTCAAAGTAAAGGTCCTCAATTCCTTCCTAGACAGCCCTTCCAGCAATTCTGGGTTTGTATAATATTCTTGGTGGCCCAGGTTTCTAAAAAAGGTCATGACATACCTCAGCCATGGAACTCTCAAGGAGTATACAGATGTCATGCAATCATATAGAATTGCCTTGTTTAAACCAGTATATTCTGAGGTCCAAACTTTCTGCCATAATAGTAAAGGTTGTTTCCTTATTAAATCAATAATGAAGGGAACCTCTAGTTCAACATGGCTGATATATGTCGATGTGCCATTAGGTACCATTAGCAAGTATTTTAGGAAGTCATTTTCCACCATTTGGATCGAATTGCAGTTAGTATATCCCCAGATGCCTGATCCATACATGGCAGCTGGAACACATTTAGCTCTATAGACTTTTACGATATTATATGGGGTAATTACATCTAACTTTTTGGAAAAGATCTTCAGGGCCGCCGTTGCTTTCATGATCTGTGCTTTTTTAGTTTTAACGCACTGTGCCATAGAACCTTGCTTGTCAAACATTATACCCAAGTATGAGAATGTTTGAGTTGTCTCGATTTTCCCATCTTGTGAATTAATGTTATAATTCTTTGTCATTTTCCTTCCACAATTCATTGTGAACATTTTACAGTGATTGACTGTGAGGACCAGGTCTGTCATAAAAGTTATGCAAGTGGTTAAGAGTTTTTGGAGAGCTAGGGGAGTCTGGGCCATGAGTACAGCATTGTCTGCATAAAGTAGGGCCGGGATAGTGCGGTGGCCTATTTGAGGTAGATCTTTACATTTCTTTATTAATTCACGTTCTACATTATTTATATAATACGCAGCCTTGACATACTCTTCTATGTATACCAAAAGGCCTAGTGCATTCACCTCTTATCCCATATCCCACCATTGCTCTGCATCCTGAGTAAAGATCATGTATGAACTGAATTATTGTCAAGTCAACCCCTATACTACTTAAAATGTCTCACAATTTCCCCTGTATTACACAGTCAAATGCTGAGGATAGGTCTATAAAGGCCAAATACAGATTGCCCTCCCTTATTTTTGTGTATTTCCCAATTATGATGTTTAAGTTCAGTCCTTGCTCCATCGTGCCTATTCCTGTGCGGAAACCATACTGAAGTTCAGTTAAAATCAAATTTTCCTCTGCCCACAATTGCAGTCTATTCAGTATAATTCTCCCCGCTAGTTTAGCTGTCGTATCGAGTAGAGAAATCGGTCTATAGCAAGCTGGGTTAAGGCGATCGCCTTTCTTATATATAGGGACAATAATAGAGTCTGCCCAAGATGATGGTAGTCCTTCCGTGCAGGAGGTCCTCAATACCTGCATCAGTAAGGGGCCCCATAGTTGTGTGTTTGCCTTGTATAAGTCTACTGGGACACCATCAGTGCTTGGATCTTTCCCCGCTTTGCTTGCATTTATGGCTTCTACTACCTCATCTAAGGTAATCTGTGGCGTTAAAATCATGCATCGATTTTGCTGATTAGCGTAGCTCATTGTGGGATCTAGTAATTCTATCTCACCAGCCTGTCTGTATACATTAGAAAAATAATCAATCCAATCCTCTTTTGATATTGCAATTTCCATTCTTCGGACGTCTCTATCTCCTGAAATAGGAGTATTAATTGTTTTTCAGAAAAGGGTGTTGTCCTTTATCAAGCTGGCTTTATGTAGCGTTTCACACATGTGCCCTTTCAAAGTAGATTTCCTTTTTTTAATAGCTGCCTTATAGTCTTGTCTCCGTGTACGTATCCCAATTGGACATCTTGTAGGTGCATTTAAGGCCTTTTTTAGTCTCTTATGCGCACTAGTACAGTCATGATCAAACCAGCCCATTATCTTTTTCTGTCCTGCTTTTCCCGTTTTATTAGTGAGAGCTTTTTTCACACCTTGAGCTATCACTGTGAAAGCATTTAAGCATTTTGCTGAGTCTGTGTCCTCACTAAGGCAATCAACAAAGGCTTGGTTATGGTCACAGATTAGTTTTTCCAATAACTTTTTTGAGTCTACCTGTGACCATAGGAATGAATATCCATTATGCGATGCTAATTCGATGTCATTTACCAAAACGATTTTATCCTCCAGTGACAATATAGGAGTAGTTAGCGAGACTCTAAAACTCTGGGAAAAATGATCACTTATTGCAATCTCATGAGTTGTAAAATTAATAAGGGAGTGTTTAAAATGGGTAGACATTAAGACATAATCAATCACTGTGTCAGCACCCCTTCTGTTAAAAGTTGGTCTAAACTGAGGGTCATCAGAGAAAAGCTCATTTACAAAGGACAAGTACATTTTTTGCACCAATAGGTTCATTGCGTCCCCTTGTGCGGTGTGTGCAAATTGTGGCCTCAATCCTGTATCTTCCATGTCCCAACCACACACCTTCTCCGAAGTTTCTTTGCAGAGGTATACATTGAAATCGCCGCCCCATACAATGAGGCTTTCTCGTCTAGCTTTTGTACATATTTTCTCTAGATCCCCTCCATCTCAGCTAAAATAGTAAGAACCTCTCCTGATGGTGCATTATTATAAAAATTAATAATCACTAGCTGAGTCATTCGGTCTAGAGTACACCCAATCATTTGGTAATATACTTTCGAGATTTGCATATTTAAATTTGATAAAGGGAGCATGTTAGAAATATATGTACATAGGCCCCCTTGCAATCTACCATGTTTAGTGTGTACTGCTGGAGTGTGGAATGTCTTATATCCATTTACATGGGCAGGATTTACAAGCCAAGTTTCCTGTAGGTATAGACATGGGTAATCTTCAATAAAATTCATCCAGAGCACATTACCAAGGCCCATATTTATACTTTTTGACGCTAAACTGCGCTAACGCAGTTTAGCGTCAAAAAGTTTTGCGCCGGCTAACGCCATTCTGAAGCGCCATGCGGGCGCCGTATTTATTGAATGGCGTTAGCCGGCGCAAGCAGACCGGCGCTGCCTGGTGTGCGCGAGAAAAACCACGTACACCAGGCAGCGCCGGCGTAGGGGGAAAATGGCGCATGGGCGTCTTAAAATGGGGCAAGTCAGGTTACGTCGAAAAAATCGTCGTAACCCGACTTGCGCCATTTATTTTCGACGCCCATCCCCCATCAACATGACTCCTATCATTGTAAAGATAGGAGTCATGCCCCCTTGCCCAATGGCCATGCCCAGGGGACTTCTGTCCCCTGGGCATGGTCATTGGGCATAGTGGCATGTAGGGGGGCACAAATCAGGCCCCCCTATGCCAAAAAAAATTATTAAAAAAAAATAAAAAAATACTTACCTGAATGTCCCTGGGGTGGGTCCCTCCAGCCTTGGGTGTCCTCCTGGGGTGGGCAAGGGTGGCAGGGGGGGTCCCTGGGGGCAGGGGAGGGCACTCTGGGCTCATTTTGAGCCCACTTGTCCCTTAACGCCATGCCTGACCCAGGCGTTAAAAAGCGGCGCAAATGCGCCGTTTTTAGCCACGCCCACTCCCGGGCGTCTCTTTTGCCCGGGAGTATAAATACCACGTAAAGGCCTGGGAGTCATTTTTTAGACGGGAACGCCTCCCTTGCATATCATTAACGCAAGGAAGGGGTTCACGCTAAAAAATGACGCACATTCCGGGAACTTTGGCGCTATTCGCCTCTAACGCCATAGTATAAATATGGCGTTAGTTGGCGTTAGTTTAGCGTCGAATTTGCGTCGAAAAAAACGACGCAAATTCGGCGCAAACGGAGTATAAATACGGCCCCAAGTTTTTTATTTAGGCCTGCCACATTCCAGTACAGTAAAACTATTTCCAATTTCTGCCGAGATTGCCACTGGGCGTTCTTTACGGTCCGGGAAGATATACAAGGATGGGTTATGTAAGTTAGTGTCAAAGGAGGATCTCCCTGTCTTATATGGATCCCTTCCGTATTTGCTTTCAATGTTATCTCATAAAACATTTCTTTCTTATCAATACCAAGTCAATCCAGATCTTCTAACGTTGCTAAGGGTTGAAATCTATTACAAGAAGGAATAATGTCAGGGCTGGATGGGGATGTTCTATGCAATGGTTGTGTGTTATTGAAATTAAACCCTGGGCGGCTTCGATAAAAGAAGCCCAAAGGTAATAACAAAATACCTTTGTGGGTAAGGTCCCTCGACCCTAACTCATGGATAATTTTATCCACTATGTGTGGAGTTTTAAATGAGAGAACCACGCAGTCCCCCTCCAGTGCCTTCTGACTGCTTCCTATCCACTTAATTCTTCATACCATTTTTATGTCATCAAAAAGGGGCCCCACCTTTCTAGAATCCAAACGTGATCCTATCCAGTTGAGGGACTTATTCCTCAAAGCTGTCCGTGTTTCCCGTTGCTGATCAGCTATGGGTTAAACATTTGCCAGGATCACTACATACGGTGTTGCCTCCGGAGGGAGATGTAAGATATCACTTGGTGTATAAGAAGACTCTGAGGATCTCATTCTTCCAGGTTGTTCCCTTCCTGTTTTTATCTGGGGTTGATTTGGCTTATCTGTAGCTAAAATGTTAGTCTGTATTTTTGCCAGGTTGTTCGTGGAAGTTGGTACTACTCTCAATGTCTGGAAATTCCTTAAAGAGTTAGGGATTAAGTGCGATTCCAGTATCCTGGGTTGTGTTACAGATTGTATATTGCTCAGTGGTGATGTACTGAGATCTATCTTTGTAAGTAGTGGGTCCTTGGGTTGAAGGGACTTCATGATTGTTAAGCCTGCCTCAAGGTTAGTCTCAACCATGCTCAAACATTTTGTAAGGGAATCCAATGACACCCCAATTTTTAATTTCAAGGTGTTTACTAATTCATAGATATTCACAAGAAGACTTCGGGGTGTGTCAGCTGAATTATTTAAAGCTTTTCTCCGAACCTTCTTTGGCGGCTGACTGCTAGGCCTAGTTTCTAGATCTTTCTTTATGATAGGGAAGATATAGACATGTCAGTCTTCCTTCAAGCCAGGAGACATACAGAATGGTCCTTTATAACACCATGTAAAGCCTTATCACACACCCATACCTTAGCTTCCTAATAATCAAACCCCATGAGACTGACGGAGATCAGTACTGATATCCCCAGTCCAGGGTCCTTTCACTTACATTGGTCACGTACCTATAGGCTTGCCACTCACCTATGTCCACAGAGACATGCACATTGGCCTGCAAAGTAGGAACACACCGACAGCTATGTTACAGGTAGGTCACATACATCAGAAACCATAATGATCATAAGGGCTGTGGTTCAACGTGTCAGACACATATGGACCCACACATGACATCCTTTGACCATCTCCAGTACCAAACAGGTCTTCTTGGTGGGAAAACACACTTTTACCCCAGTGTCCTGACAGTCTGGCCACACTAGTAACACTCCACATACTCATGTCAATCAATACCTCATTTTATCCTTGTCCACGTCTCATGACTGCCAAATCCCATCTGCCTCTGACACTGTGGCTTGCCAATGATGATGAGCCAAACAGAAACTCAACAAATCTGTGATTGACAGAGATGAAAGATAGGACATAGCAGTATACATACATCAATTCTGACAAGTCATTTTCATAAGTGTGACTTTCCATGTGCAGTAACAATTCAGGACACTGTGTACCACTCTTTTCTGTACACAATATAAAATTACAAAACTGCATGTACAACTGACTCTTTGACATTGGACCAACCTAACACTTCATGGATGGTGATAAATCAGAGGTTATTTGCCAGCCAACAATTCTAGGTTACACTATGAAATATCACCATTAAGAAGACATCACATACCTTGAGTCAGTTGAAGTTCTGATTGATGACACCTACCCTAGAGTCTCCAGCTTCATCTTTATCTGACTCATCATCACTTGGCAAATCTGCATTTCCACCCAGGTACTGCTGCTTCCCCCTCATCTGATATGAATGATATTTGACATCTGAGGGCAAGGTTGTGGAGCGCCAGTGCACCCGCCTGTGTTGGAAGCACTGGCACTCCCTCCACAAACCCCCCCACAATAGGGCTCAAATGGGAATGCCACCCACAACTCCCCATCAGTGATCTGATGATGGTGGCAGGTACACGGTGCACTAATGTTATCGAATGCTGCTGGGGATGCGGTGGAAGCCATTTGCTTCCAGCGCATCTGGAGAAAGGAGCTCCAAAAGATGAGTCCTTCTCTGAGGTGGGGGGTTTAGGAGAACAGACACAGGGTGTAAGAAGAGTTTTTTTCCTTTCCTCCGTGCCTGTTTGAGTGGATTCCTGCTCCAAAATCGTGGTGAGGATGGCGATTGTGGAGCAGGAATCCTACCACTGTCGTAGTTTGGACTCTTGCTCTGAGCAAGACTGCTGGTCTCAGGATGACAGTACTTTCATTTGTAGATGACTAAGGTGGTCATTACAACCCTTGCAGACGGTGTTAAAGCTGCGGTAATACCGCAAACAGGCCAGCGGACAATAAAAGTGAATTACGACCTTGGTGGAAACCGCCAGCTAAGACAGCCACTTTAACACATCGCCCGCCACGGCGGTACAGACAAACAGCGCAGCGGTCACCGCCAACAGACAGGCGGAAGACAATGTACCGCCCACACTATCACAACACACAAATCAGCCACCTTTTCCGGGGCGGATTCACCGTGGATAAAAACACGGCGGAAACAGCTTTTGCTATGGGAAAACGCTCACCTCAACACATCCCACGAGGAACGAGGACACCATGGAGCCGGAACTACAAATCTTACCTGCCCTTGCATTCCTGCTCATCTACGACCAACAGCGACGTAGGCGCAGAACATACCGGTGAGTACAGCACCCACGACACGGGGAGGCAAAAGTTACGGGGACACCCACCAAACACCCCCACCCTCACCCTCGCATATTACAACATACACACCAATGCATTCACAAAAATCACAGTAACAACCCACAATCCCCCCGGAAGAATGCAAAGACAAAGCGAATAGCGGTCAAACTTTGTATTGTGCCAATATACTACTCATTAAAAAATATACGGATATATATATCACGAAATCTGTCAAAAATAAATGTACAATACAAGAAGTAGTGCAGAGATGTACACAACAATGTCCGTGCACCAACAGTCCAAAAATGCATGGGCGACGCCCACAATAGATACCTGACCAAAATCCGAGAGAACACTGCCGGGGCATCAGATAGAAACAATACAGGCACCTCAGGGGGAAGGGAAGGGGGGGCACCTCAGCCACATGAATGCGAAGCCAGATCCATGACGGGGCTCCATGCCCATTGATGTATCCTGGGGAGTGCAAAGCCACAGTCTCTCAAGTCTCTACAGTGGGTGGTTTGCCCACTGTTCAATCCTGGGGAGTGCAAAGCCACAGTCTCTCAAGTCTCTACAGTGGGTGGCTTGCCCACTGCCTTATCCTGGGGAGTGCAAAGCCACAGTCTCTCAAGTCTCTACAGTGGGTGGCTTGCCCACTGCCTTATCCTGGAGAGTGCAAAGCCACAGTCTCTCAAGTCTCTCCAGTGGGTTGTTTGCCCACTGCTTTATCCTGGGGAGTGCAAAGCCACAGTCTCTCAAGTCACTTTTTGGGTGGGTTGCCCACTGTGCCATCCTGGGGAGAGCAAAGCCACAGTCTCTCAAGTCTCTACAGTGGGTGGCTTGCCCACTGTTACATCCTGGGGAGTGCAAAGACACATCTTCGCAAGTAGATGCAGTTCTCTACTGGTACTGGTGCCCAGACTGGATGAGTCTCCCCGTGAAAGTACATGTCCTGTCACAGTCCCAGCTGCACATGGGAGAATGATGCCTGATGTGCCGGACTATTCATACCCACACGGTCTTTGCCCTGTTCAGCGGTCTTCACCATGGTGGTCTTTGCCCTGTTCAGCGGTGCTTAGCCATGGCGGTCTTTGCCCTGTTCAGCGGTCTTCACCATGGTGGTCTTTGCCCTGTTCAGCGGTCTTCACCATGGCAGTCTTGGCCTTGTTCAGCGGTCTTAACCATGGCGGTCTTTGCCCTGTTCAGCGGTCTTCACCATGGCAGTCTTGGCCTTGTTCAGCGGTCTTCACCATGGCGGTCATTGCCTTGTTCAGCGGTCTTCACCATGGCAGTCTTTGCCCTGTTCAGCGGTCTTCACCATGGCAGCCTTGGCCTTGTTCAGCGGTCTTTACCATGGCGGTCTTTGCCCTGTTCAGCGGTCTTCACCATGGCAGTCTTGGCCTTGTTCAGCGGTGCTTAGCCATGGCGGTCTTTGCCCTGTTCAGCTGTGCTTAGCCATGGCGGTCTTTGCCCTGTTTAGTGGTCTTCACCATGGCGGTCTTTGCCCTGTTCAGCGGTGCTTTGCCATGGCGGTTCTGGTACGGATATTGGTGTGTGGCATTACGATCTCCACACTGGACATTGGTGTGTGGCATGACGAACTCCACACTGGACAATGGTGTGTGGCATGACGGTCTCCACACTGGACATTGGTGTGTGGCATGACGATCTCCACACTGGACATTGGTGTGTGGCATGACGACCTCCATACTGGACATTGGTGTGTGGCATGACGAACTCCATACTGGACATTGGTGTGTGGCATGACGAACTCCACACTGGACATTGGTGTGTGGCATGACGAACTCCACACTGGACGTTGGTGTGTGGCTTGACGTTCCATCATTGCCCAGCGGGGCTGTGGGATTCTGGACCCTCATGGGCTGTGACTCCGGCGGTGGCGGTGGTCTCCTGACCAGTAACGATACTTGGGCCCTCCTGGGCTATGACTCTGGCGGTGGTCTCCTGACCAGTTACGATACTTGAGCCCTCCTGGGCTATGACTCTGGTGGTGGTCTCCTGACCAGTTACGATACTTGAGCCCTCCTGGGCTGTGATTCCGGCGGTGGCCTCCTGACCAGTAACGATACTTGAGCCCTCCTGGGCTATGACTCTGGCAGTGGTCTCCTGACCAGTTACGATACTTGAGCCCTCCTGGGCTGTGATTATGGCGGTTGCGGTGGTCTCCTGACCAGTAACGATACTTGAGCCCTCCTGGGCTATGACTCTGGTGGTGGTCTCCTGACCAGTTACGATACTTGAGCCCTCCTGGGCTATGACTCTGGCGGTGGTCTCCTGACCAGTTACGATACTTGAGCCCTCCTGGGCTGTGACTCCGGCGGTGGCGGTGGTCTCCTGACCAGTAACAATACTTGGGCCCTCCTGGGCTATGACTCTGGCGGTGGTCTCCTGACCAGTTACGATACTTGAGCCCTCCTGGGCTGTGACTCTGGCGGTGGTCTCCTGACCAGTAACGATACTTGAGCCCTCCTGGGCTATGACTCTGGCGGTGGTCTACGGACCAGTTACGATACTTGAGCCCTCCTGGGCTGTGACTCTGGCGGTGGTCTCTGGACCAGTAACGACGGTGCTGGCGGTTGTGTCTGGACCGCCGGAAATGATGGCGCACTTCTCCACCGTGACACTCACAACAGGTTTGGGAGACTTCCTCGGGACCTTCCCCACCTTCTTTTGAGTTACAGATGACTCACCAATCACCTTGGATCCCATTTCACTGTTTGTCCCACCAGGAGTCTTGACACGGTCCCGTCGTCCACTCTCCAATTTCGGAGCCTTTACAGGGGGTGGGCTGACAGTGCCTTGGCTCCGGGTCCTACTGCCTGCCCTGGTGGACGGGGCACTCCAAAAACCTGGTACACGCACCACTGGTACTGGAGGCTTTTTGGCTGAGGCGCTACGACGGGACTGATGAATTGGAGAGGCGGGGTGGGGGCAAAAAGGTCAATTTGACAGAGGGACAGTTTCTGACGTACACTGGGATGGGTAGCTGGAGGGGCTCTGGGAGTGGAGGAAGAGGAGGCGGTTGTAGGAGGTGTCACTTTAGCTGTTTTGGGTGCAGGTGCAGGTACTGGAGGCTGTCGTGAGGTGGATGGATGTTGGGTGAGTGATTGCCGGCGTTTGTGTACTTTGGGAGTGGGCGTCACAGACACACTGGGAGAGGACACAGGGGACGTGTATATGGCAGTGGAGGTGGTGAGTGCAGGTGAGCGGCTTGTGGTGCTGGGTGTCCTGGTGCGAGTCCTAGTGCCTGTAGATGTGGTGCATGCAGGTGTGTGTGTAGACGAGACTGGGAGGGAGGAGGGAGAAGAGGCGGAGGGGGACACCGTGGAGACAGTGGATGTTGCTGTGTCTGTATGTGGGTGATGCTTGTGTGAGTGCCTGTGGTGTGTGTGGTGCCTATGTTTGCTTGAGCTACTTGTGTGTGTTGACTTGTGTGCATGCTGGTCTGTAGGTGTGCTTGGGATGGGCTGGGGTACAGGGGATTGGGTCTGGGTGGAGGAAGTTGGAGGGGGGAGGCTGGACACAGGGACAATGGCTGCCATCAGTGCTGAGGCCAGAGATTGCAGGATTCGCTGAAGGACAGCCTGACCAGAATGAATGCCTTCCAGGAATGCATTACCGTGTTTCAACTCTTGTTCTACACCCTGGATGGCATTCACAATGGTAGACTGACCAACAGTGAGTGACCTGAGGAGGTCAATGGCCTCCTCACTGAGGGCAGCTGGGGTGACTGGGGCAGGGCCTGAGGTGCCTGGGGCGAAGGTGATGTCCATCCTCCTGGGTGAGCGGGCACGGGGCGAACACTGAGGGGCTGCTGGGAGGGCGGTGCTGGTAGGGGAGGTGGCGGCTGCACCTGTAGAAGTGGGGCGCACAGATGGTGCTGCCACCACAGGGGAGCTCCCATCGGCGGACGAGTCCGTGTCGCTGTTTGGTGATCCTGTGGCCGACATGAAGCTCCCCTCGCCCTCCGTCCCACTGGTGAATTCAGAGTCTGTGGTGTGGCCCTCCATGGCCATGTGGGATACAGCTCCCTCGTGCTCCGGTGCCACTGTACCTCCGCCTGTTGATGCTGATGTACAGAAGGACAAGGAGAGCAGAAAAAGGGTGGAGACAGAAGAAGGAGAGTTTTAGTGCATGGCATACCGCTACCGTTGGCGGACAAGACAAACACAGCAGCCCCCTGCATTACGCCGTGCTCCTGCCCTCTGCACATGCAATTTCTGGGATATGGCCTACATGGCAATGTTAGAAATCTGCCCACATGGATGGCAAAGGGGCAACTATACATCAATTTGCCATTTTTTTGAGCTGGGGTAGAGTGCCACATGGCCTACATAACGGAGGGGCCTTGCCTACCTAACTCGCCCTGGCCTTGGGACACCCACAGCCACCCACCCCCACCCAGAAAGCTCCACTGCACGCAAAGTCCATAGGATGAGGTTGTACTCACCCCCTTGTGTCTGCTGTGATGTCCTTAAGTGCCCATCCAACTCCGGGTAGGCCACCGCCAGGATCCGGAACATCAGGGGGGTCATGGTGCGACGGGCACCCCTCCCACGTTGGGAGGCCATCCCAGCTGAGCCTCCGCCGTCTTCTTGCTGCAGCGGCGAATGTCTTCCCATCTCTTCCGGCAGTGGGTGCCCCGTCTCTGGTGGGCCCCCAGGGTCCGGACTTCCTTGACGATGGCACGCCAAATGTCCCTCTTCTGGTGGGCGCTGACCTACATTACATGCACAAGGAAAGAGGAACAGTCATTACCTACAGCACCGTCGTTGTAATTGGCCCCCTCCCAACTCTATCCTTGTGGCCCATTCATCCCCATGCATGACTGTTATATGTACTCTGCCCCCTTCCCTCATCCACCCAGCCCTGTCCACCCAGGCCTAGCCCATACAACGTGCTCCCTGTGTACTAACCTGTTGGTGTGGAGGACCGTAGAGTAGCGTATACTGGGGAGGACCCCATCCACAAGTTTCTCCAACTCCTCTGCAGTGAAGGCAGGGGCCCTTTCCCCAGACGCAGCAGCCCCTTCGTCGCTTCCAGACCGAGGTCACAGCAGCACTAGCAGTGTAGGTCCTCTCCTGTCGAAGGTCAGGTATCTAATGATTGAAAAGATAGAAAATGGTGGTGACGTCCGTGGCGGTGACGTCCACGGCGGTGCGCATCATCACCGCCAGCGCACCTGTTCATTGGCTCCTGGGACCCATAGGGTCCAATGTTAACCAATGCAGCATTGCGCCGCGCTCTACAACCGCCTACCGCGACGGTGTCCAATGCCAGCGCAGTTACCCCACAATTCCAATGTCCCAGTTTAGAGGTCAGGCAGCCGCCATTTCAGGGGCCCACATGGCTTCAATTACTACTGCGTCACACATACCAAGGCCTACACTCAAAACCTTTCCCGGATGGGTTAATTGTCTGTTGTAGTCTTGTGTGTGACTGTTGGTACATACCTGGAGGAATGCTGACAGTTTCTTCGCTGTTGTCCTTCTTAGGCACCGTCAGTTGGGACATATTGGAAGATGGCGGAATCCGCCGGTGTACCGACCGCTGGTGGACCTGTTGACAATGGAAGAGCGACATGTCATCGTGACCTACCGGTTTGACCGTGCCACAATCCAGGAACTATGTAGCCAGTTGGAGCCAGACCTGATGTCACCAATCCGCCATCCGACTGGAATCCCCCATGACGTGCAGGTGCTGTCAGTGCTCCATTTCCTTGCAAGTGGGTCTTTTCAGACAACTGTGGCCATGGCATCAGGGATGTCCCAGCCTATGTTTTCCAACGTGTTGTCCAGAGTGTTGTCTGCCCTGCTGAAACACGTAAGGAGATACATCATTTTCCCTGAGGTGGCGGATTTGCCTACAGTGAAAGGTGACTTCTATGCCCTTGGACATATCCCCAACATCATAGGTGCCATTGATGGGACCCATGTGGCTCTGGTCCCCCCGCAGGAATGAACAGGTGTACAGGAACAGGAAGAGTTATCATTCCATGAATGTCCAGATGGTCTGTTTGGCAGACCAGTACATCTCGCAGGTAAATGCAATGTTCCCTGGCTCAGTGCATGACGCTTACATCCTGCGGAATAGCAGCATCCCTGATATGATGGGTGAACTCCAGAGGCACCGTGTATGGCTATTGGGGGACTCTGGTTACCCCAACCTGTCCTGGCTACTGACCCCAGTGAGGAATCCCAGGGCAGAGGAACGGTACAATGAGGCCCATGGCGGACTAGGAGGGTGATCGAGCAGACCTTCGGCCTCCTGAAGGCCAGGTTCAGGTGCCTCCATTATGACAGGTGGGTCCCTATTCTACTCACTGAAGAAGGTGTGCAACATCATCATCACCTGCTCCATGCTCCATAACTTGGCATTGCGACGCCAGGTGCCTTTTCTGCAGGAGGATGATCCAGATGACGGTGTTGTTGCAGCGGTTGAGCCTGTGGAGCCTGTGGACAGTGATGAGGATGAAGCTGATGAAGATGAAAACGACAACAGGGAGTCAGTCATACAGCAATATTTTCAATGAGACACAGGTGAGTACAATTTCATGTTTCACATTATATTACATTTCACACATCTACCTCTATCCTGTACCTACATTTCACTCCCTATTTGGTAACTGAGTTGTCCCCTTCCATTTCAGTTTCAGTAATGTGGTAACCTACGTGTCAACAGCTTGCACCCTTGAAAGGCTTGTGATGTGTGACATTGGTATGTTGACCTTCCAAAAGCTAACCTTTTTTAACACTGAAATTGACAATACAACGCTCACAATCATTGACTGACTCCAATATTATTGAGGTTTCAAGGGTGTTTATTGAAGTGCATAAAAATGTAGGGGGGTTGTGAAATGGGGAGAGGTCATGGTGGAAGAATGTCCATGGCAGAGCCCAGTCTATTAGTCTCACAGGTACATTACACATCTGGCCATTGGAAGTGGAGCTGGGGCAGTTCCAAGCTGGACAGGGTAACAAAGTGGGACAGTGGGGGGACAATCAGGGTGGTCTTATTTCCTGGCGGGGGTCTTGCCATCTTGCTCTGTCCTGTTCCTGGATCTCAGGGCCTGCTTTCGTGGTGGTTGTCCGTCTGCAGGGGGTGGGGTGCTGGTTTGTTGGTCCTGGGCGGGGCGTACTGTCCACTAGCGCCGGCGGAGATGGTGGGCATTTCATCATCCTGGCTAGTGTCAGGGGCCCCTTGGAGTGCCACGGTGTCCCTCAAGGTCTTTTGAATATCCGTCAGCACCCCTACAATGGTGCCCAGGGCGGAGCCGATGGTCCAGAGCTCCTCTCTGAACCCCAAATACTGCTCCTCCTGCAGACGCAGGGTCTCCTGCAACTTGTCCAGGACCGTTGCCATCGTCTCCTGGGAGTGGTGGTATGCTCCCATGATGGAGGATAGGGCCTCGTTGAGAGTAGGTTCCCTTGGCCTGTCCTCCCTCTGTCGCACAGCAGCCCTCCCAGTTCCCTGGTGTTCCTGTGCCTCCGTCCCCTGGACCGTGTGCCCACTACCACTGCCCCCAGGTCCCTGTTGTTGTTGGGGTGGTGGGTTACCCTGGGTGCCCTGTAGTGGTGGACACACCGCTGATTGACCTGTCCTGGGTAGGGAGGTATGGGCTCGCTGGGTGGGTGCTGTGCTGGGGTTACCAGAGGGTGTAAGCTCGGTATTGGGCTGTGGCTGGGCAGGGGGAACTGACTGTCCTGAGGCCCACAATGGTCCGGGCTGGTCATCAAGATCCAGTAGGGCAGAGCTGCTGTCGTCACTGTGGGCCTCTTCTGAGGGTGGAGTGGTGTTGTCTGGACCCTCTGGTGTGGTGACGTTCCTTCGGGTTCCTGCGGGGGTATAAGTAAGTGATTATTGCATGTGTGTGTTTCATGGTGTGCAATGGTTGGATGTGCGTGAACCCCAGTGCAGGCATTCCTGTGTGGGGGCTTGTGTGGTGATGTTTGGGGGTGGTGTGGGTATGTGCAGTGGGCATGCTTTAGTGATGGGTGTCCATGCTTAGTAGTGTCATGCAGGTCTTGGGGTTGGGATGAGTGGTTAGTGTGATGGGTAGATTAGTGAGGAGTTAGGGTGATAGGGGAGGGTGTGAGGGTGGGGGTGTGTGATAGCATGCAGGTAGGGTGGGGGATATGATAGTGAAGATTTGACTTACCAGTGTCCGTTCCTCCACTGACTCCTGCGAGGCCCTCAGGATGCAGGATGGACAAGACTTGCTCCTCCCATGTTGTTAGTTGTGGGGGAGGAGGTGGGGCTCCGCCGCCAGTCCGCTGTACCGCGATGTGGTGCCTGGATACCGTGGAACGCACCTTCCCCCGTAGGTCGTTCCACCTCTTCCTGATGTCCTCCCTATTTCTTGGGTGCTGTCCCACAGCGTTGACCCTGTCGACTATTCTTTGCCATAGCTCCATCTTCCTGGCTATGGATGTGTACTGTACCTGTGAGCCAAATAGCTGTGGCTCTACCCTGATGATTTCCTCGACCATGACCCTGAGCTCCTCCTCGGAGAAGCGGGGGTGTCTTTGGCGTGACATGGGGTGGTGTGTGTGATGTGTGGGGTGGTGTATGTGTTGATGAGTGTGGTGAGTGTAGTGGTATGTGGTGTTTTGTGCGTGGATGTTGTGTGGGTGATGGTGTAGTGTGCCTCTGTGTGATGGTGTTATCTATTCTGTGCTGTCTCTCTCTGGCCTTCGTCTCTAATTTGTGGTCGTAGGGGTTTGTGGGTGATGTGGGTGTGTGTTTAATATTGTGTTGGGTGTGTGGGAGTGGTGTGTGTATGTGTATCAGGTGTGTGTATTTGTAATTGTCCAATGTGGCGGTGTTTTGGAGGTGTGTGTGTATTTTGAGCGCGGCGGTGTGTACCGCCAATGGAATCCCGCGGTTGAAAGACCGCCGCGTGGATTCGTGGGTCGTAATAGCATGGGCGTGTTTCTGTTGGCGTGGAGGTGGTGGATTTGTTTCCGCATATTTGTCGCTTACCTTTGGTGTGGCGGACTTGTGTGGGTGTCTGAATTTCGGCGGAATCCGTGATGTGTGTCATAATAGCTGTGGCGGTCTCCCGCCGCCGTGGCGGTGTATTGGCGGTCTTCTGCACGGCGGTAAGCGGCTTTTACCGCCAATGTTGTAATGACCCCCTAAGTCTTTTCCTATAACTTAGTTGTAACAGTTGTCCAAACCTTACCGGCTTACTAGCAGTACTTCAACAGAAACACAATAGTAAAAGGTGATTTGTAGCAGTCGCTTACGCATGGACTCAAAGTAAGATTTCTCAGGGTTGTCGTGGTTAAACGGAAATTACCCTTTTCTCACAGATGTATTATGTCTCATACAAACAAAGGTAATAACACAGATGCAGTGAAGTTATAATAGTTTTTATTTAACGTAACTACCATTTGCAATAAGTTGCATGAACTGCAATGATTAGGATAATGAATATACCAAGCAACAGTATTGTGAAGAAGAGAGTCATGGTTATGAAGACCCCCACCATTTTTGCAATATTTGAAAGAAATATATATGTACGAGATGGAATATGCCCTAATGCCCTAATGAGAATAGGCCTAACCTCCTACCTAAAGGAGAGCTGGGTTTGCTAAACCTAATCTGCCAAAACCATGTCCATGAGAAGAGCCCCCAACCCTCGTTACCTTGGAATGAGGTCTCTATCTCAGACTCCGTAGGGACACGAAGACTGGGTCAGCGTCAAGATGACTGCAGCATCGGTATCAGCGATGGTGGCGATGCCCTCTGGTCGGAATCCCTCGGATTATCTGTCTAAAGTGTGATGTATTTATACAGATCTACAAGTTCCCCTGACGTAAGTGTAATTCAAAACAATAGATAACAGGCATGCTTGGGACGGCAATTAATATCAACAATCCTTTGAAAGTATAGAGAGGGAAAATCCCTAAGTGTGAACACCTACTGTATGTTTGTCTTTCGTGCTTGATCTTGACGCCTTGGCGCAGTGACACTGATAATAAAACCCATAACAAGTGGCCTAACTATAAACAAGGCCGCCATCTTAAAGGAAATAAATAATTAAATGGACTAAGACAGAGCAAGCTAAGTAGGTTAAAAGTCACTAGGTGACGGGGCACGAGTTTACAAGCCTACGGCTAAGCTAACTCCTGTTATCCTGTTAAAACAAACTAGGATTCACCACACCACTGGACCAGTAGGCATTTATTTTGTGCTGGAGGAGAGACCACTTGACCAAGGTTTGCTCCACTGGGGGGCATTATTAGGCACCCTTGTTTTGGCCCCCCTGGGGTAGTTTGGCAGTTTTTTCTGGCTGATCTGCCCCCCCAGGATACCAGGGATTCCATTATTTTGATGATTACATGGAGCAACCCCTTGGGCAAGATTTGCTATCTTTTGGGGATTTATCTTTTGGAAATTCACTGCCTCAGAGGGCAGATCGACCAGTTTTAGGTGAATCTACCCCAGGGGGAGGGGCATAAGCCCATTAGACACCACAGAAAAGTATGCAATAGGGGAGCAAATAAACACTGGGGCAAGGGTCACTCCCCTTGGGAGGCAATAGCTTTTGTACTCCACCCCTCAAAGAGGGCCAATAGGCTGTTTCTAGGCCAGTCTGCCCTTGGGGTAGGATGGAAGCCCACTAAACACCAGAGAATAATGTTTTGAAGGGGATTGAACTATTAGGAAAAGATTATCCTCACAGGAGCAATTTTTTGCATTCCACCCCTACCAGAGGGTAGATCAGCTGCTTTTAGACCGATCTTCTCCCCAGGGGGTGGAAACCCACTAGACAACAGGGAATAATGTTTTGAGGGGGAGTAACCCTCCATTTCAGGGCAATACGTTTTGAATTCTGTCCCCCATCAGGGGGAAGATCAGCTGTTGTTAAGTTAATCTGTCCCCAGGGGTGGAAGCACACTAGAACCCAGGGAAATGTTTGAAGGGGAGCAACCCTTTAGGCAAGGGTCCCTGCAATGAGGGGCTACTTGTTTGCGTTTTTAGGCCGATCTGCCGTTGGAGGAGCAGAAGCCCATTAGATATTAGGGACTTTAGGGTCTGTATTTATTTTTTCTGCCCTCCCCGAGGGCTGATTAGGTGTTTTTCAGCTGATCTGCCCTCATGGGTGTGATGGAAGTGCACATTACACCTGGGATTTTGTATGGAAGTGTCTCCATGGGAAAGGGTTGCTCTTCTTTGGGGCCCCCTTGAATGCAGATGTGTGGTCTTGTTTAGGTGGATTGGGCCTCATGGTGAGTAGTAACACTTGAGTCAGCTGGTAATAAAGTTATGTGGTGGGGATCTGCTTCTGGTGTAAGGTTTACTTCCATCTGGTGGTGCCTTTTGTCCTTTTGTCCTGACTCCTTTTGGGGAAATATCAGTGTCTTTTGATTGCTATTTTTTATCATTTAAATTAGTTTTTTAATTTTCTTTTCTTTTTTTTTAATTATAGAAACAATTGTTTGATTGGTCTTGTTGGTGAATCCTCTTTGCGGGTGCAGCTTTGGCAGACCTGTAGTTTGTGGAGTTGTGGTTGGAAAGCAAGCATTTTGGAATCCTTTCTTCTAAGGTGTATCCTTGGCCTCTCTGTATAATTTGTTTTGACTAATGTGCTAATGTTTGAATCTTTAGCAGTTTGTGTGATTGTCTTTCAAAGTAGCATATTGATTTGGGTACGTTCTTGTGGTAGTTGTAATTTTTTTTTTTTTTTCTTACCAGTGGGAATTCTTTGGTGCTTGCTGTGTTTGTATAGATTAGGTGCAGTTGATTCTCAGTATTGATGTCTCTGCCAAAAGGATTGTATTGTTTTTTGAGTATATAGGTCTTTGTGCACTTTGTATTGATTGACTTTTCCTTCCAAATTACTATATGCTAATGCTTTTGCTTTCTGATTGATAAAGCCATACTTTGTTTATTACTTATTTTACACAGTGTTGGTTATTGTTGACTTATTTGTTGTGCCACTTATATTAGTAAGAATTATTGCTAGCTGCCCAATTACTGCTCAGCAGGTTGTTAGCTTGCTTTTTGAATCTTCCTTTAACCATGTATCTGAGACTGACTCTGCATCTAAGGCAGAGGAGGATGTCCAAGAATCTGGCAGTAAATGTTCTGCCCAAACGGACTCATCTGATGATGAAGCCACTCTCAGTGTGAAAGAAGTGCCTCTTTTAGGGGAGGACACTGATATGCCGATGGTGAAGCAAGAGGCATCTGGATTACAGCCTGGGGATGAAAGTCTTCCCATTGGGCATGCTGAACTCTGGGTTGCCCAAAGCACGGTGCAGCCTGTGTTGCCTACCTTTACATGTGTCACAGGGTGTACAGTGAATACTGAACACTTTTTGCCTACACATTTCAGCTGTGTATGCACAATGTATTTTTTAGATGAAATTGTTGACGAGTCTAAATTGTATGCTGAATAGTATCTGAGGGACAACAGTGCCAGACTTAAGCCCAACTCTAGAGCTAGCCAGTGGACTCCCACAAAACAGAAGTTCTTGGGCTTAACTTTTTTGATGGGCTTGATAAGGAAGCTGCTGCTATCTTCATATTGGTCCACTAGTTCCTTGATGGCAACAGCTTTTTTTCTTGCAACCATGAGTCATGGTCGGTATTTGCCTCCGCTTCGGATGCTGTATTTTGTTGATAATGCTTCAGCATTGCCATGAGATCACCCTGATTGTGACTGTCTCTTCAAGATTTGGCCTGTCCTTGATGAGTTTGTAGAACGCTTCACAGAGATCTGTGTTTCAGGGAAAGAAATAGCTGTGGAAGAGTCTTTGATCCTTCTCAAGGGCTGTTTGTTTTTTAAGCAGAACATTCCTAGCAAGAGGGCACGTTATGGAAATAGGATGTATATGGTGTCAGAGAGTAGTAAGGAATAGGTCTATAATTTCAGGGTATACACTGGTAAGGATTGTTCTATTGACCCCTCTGGATGTCCATCCTCTTTTGGAGTCAGTAAGAAAGATATGTGGGAACGTGGTAGAGGACTTTTTAATGAAGGTCACCATTTATACGTAGATAGCTGCTATAGGAGTATGTGATTGTTCAAGGAATTGTTCAAAGTGGATACTGTTTCTTGTGGCACAATCCACCCTAACCATAAAAGTTATCCTAAAGATCCTGTATGTAAAAACTTTCAGAGAGGATAGTGTAGTGCCATCTGTAACTGTGGAATTCACTGACAGGAGAGATGTCCACATGCTGACAACCATTCATGATGGAAATACTTCACCTGTGACTGTTTGGGATCAGATTGCTGAAACGCACATGGCTGGTGTAGACAGAGTAGGTCCGAAGTTGGAGCCTTACACTGTTGTTTGTAAGGCTTACATTTGGTATAAGAAGTTGGCTATCCATTTGTTTCATTTAGCAACCTACAGTACTTTTGTACTATTCAAGGGTTGTTCTCCAGATTCATAGATGATTTTTTCAGTTTCAGCAGTCTGTGATAGACAGCCTTTTTGTAGTGGAGCAGGCCAGTGGTCCTAGAGTTGGAGTGGTGCAAGATGTTGCTAGATTGAATGATCATCACTTTAAGATTACATTCCTCCCACACCCCAAAACACTTTGCCTGTAAGAGATGTAGAGTCTGTGTCCAAAAAGGTGTGCGGAAGGAGAGTTGCATGTACTGCACCGAGTGTTGATGTATCCTTGGCTAATTGTGCCTGCATGTTTTAAATTGCACCACACCAAACAGAATTTTTTGGAGCAACCGTGAGCATAAAAGTGAACAGACTGTTCTGTATTGTTTGTTATTTGTTGTTCAGTTTCACAGTTGGCAGTCATTTCATGTATTTAGTTAGACTCTTAGACGGTTGTGTTTGAGGTCATAGTTGGTTATTCATCTCCTTTTTGCATTTTTTTGTTAAAAAATGTGATGGCAGTGTGTGTGGAGTGGCTCTTGGCTGGCATTGGGAGTGGATGACGCTTGGCCGGTAGTGTGTGTGGACTGGCGCTTGACTGGCGGGGTGTTTGGACTGACGCTTGTCTAGTGGTGTACGTGGACTTGGGCCTGAATGATAGTGTGTGTAGACTGGCGTTTGGCTGGAGGTGTGCCTAGACTGGCGCTTGGCCGGTGGTGTGCATGGATGGTGTTTGGTTGGTGGTGTGCATGGACAGTGATTGGCTGATGGTGTGCGCGGACTGGCGCTTGGCTGGCGGTGTGCATGGACTTCCTTTGGCTGGTGGTGTGTGTGAGAAGAAATTTGGCTGAGCATGTGTGTATAGTGACCTGCCGCACATTGCCAGCCAAACACCAGTCCACACACACTGTCAGCCGCCTGCCGATGTGTTTGCTGTGTCAATCATGTGGGCGTGTGAAAGTGATGGGACCTTGAATGGCTCAGTCTGTTGATGTGAGAGTTGTAATGTGCTGGGCCAGCAGCTGGCGGTATGAATGATTTTGTGTGTCATGCATGAAAGGTGTGTGAATGGCCTGTAAAGTTTTTGGTGCTTTGCTGCGCCTTTACAGCTCACAAGCTGGGAGTCACTGGCTCAGTATTTTGAACTTTCAATTATTAACAGTGTATTTCACTTTTGTGACATCTCTTGCTAAGCAAATTTACATTTTGGAACTGTGGTATTAAACTTGGTTTGCTGAATCAAATCTGCCTGTTCCTGATAGCTGTCAAAATAGCAATTTTAGCACTGCAAACCTTTTGTTGATGCCATTTTCAAGAAATACATACACATTCTTCTGCAGTACTTTTCTTCCTATTTTTCACAAAAAAACAAATTTAGTGATATTTTGTCTAATTTTTTGGTCCTCTCCAGGGGAATCCAAACCCTCGGTTTCTTTAGAATGCTCAGGATATTGGAAAATAGGATGCAAGTTTGGCATGGATAGCTTATATGGACAAACTTTGTAGATGCCTTAGCGCAAACTCCCCCAAATAGCAAAAAAGAAAAAATACTTAGCACTGAGGGAATGCCTAGCAGATAATAATGCACTTATGAGTGATATCCTGTTAATTCTAGATCAATTGAATAAAGACCTAGAGTCCACCTGCAATTGAGATAAGAAGGAAGGTACTATACTCTGGGGAGGTGATTTTAATATTTACTTGTGCCCTTTGCTATCAAAAAAGGTTTGCAGCTTGACTGATATTCATGATAGTGATCAACTCCATTTTGCTCATAATACCTATGGTGACAAACTGAATGATATGCTGTTGAAGCACAATCTTGCTTTTTCTACTGATCTTTATACCCCACTGTTCCTTTCAATAGCACGTTCAACAGAAGGGGTGATAACATAGTCATTGATTATATTATGTCATCACACAGACTTGCTAAAATTTTATCGAATTCTACCACACACTATTTCTTTGATTGATCACTATCCACAAAGCACAGAACTTAATTTCAGTTGTCTGATGAACCAGCGAAAGGTTGGTAAAGCATGCATAGTTGATACCACTGACATAGCAACACACAATTATCTCTCATTATGCTGGTCACAGTTTAATCCAAATAACTTCCTGGAAAAGCTAGTTATTAAACACCGAGAGGACTTTGAGAAGTGTCTGGATGAAGCATCTAAAAACATTTTTCACTATCAGGGGGTTAACAAATGCCTAACTGATAGCAGGAGACAGTCCAGCTGCTGCAGACAAACCTGGCTTGACCATAAATACTCTAAGGTCCACAAGAGACTCAGAGCTGCTCTCCATATCTCCCCAAGGTGCACCCAGGAATTGCATATGTGCAGATGGAAATATAAAATAGCACTAATGGATAGGAATATTGATTTAAGGAATGAAGTATGGGAGTCCCTGTTTGAGGCTAGCAAACAATGATAGTTTAGCATTTTGGTGCATCATAAATAGTCCCCTTTTCTTGTTGAACATATATCTATCAGGAGTTCATGGAGATCAAAGGGCCTCTCAACAGTGGGAGACCCTGGCTCCAGACTACATCCCCTATTGTTTTCAGATATTAGTCATAAATACAACATTGATACCTCTGATTTCTACTCCTTTCTCAAACTTAAGGACGCCATCTCCAAACACAAATCCTTCCCTTTCAAGGAAGCTTCACTCCCAACTCTCCTATCATTGCTTAGGAGGAACAGACACATGGCCTCCAAGTTCTATGCCAAACTATGTAATACTATTCAAAAGTAGTTGTGAAATGACTGGACCCACAACGGACTACACAACCTGACAATCATTAACTGGCCAAAACTATGGTCCTCTCCATTCATAAAGAAAATAACTCCAAACCTAGCACAGACCCAATTACACTTCATCCACAGAATCTTCTGGACTCCATACCGCCATCTATGCTAAGACTCATAGACAAAGACCGCTGCTGAAGTTTTAACTCTGTGTACGCAGACCTTCGCCACATGTCATACTAATGCTCTCAGCTACACAGTTTCTGGACCAAAGTCCACAACACTATAGACAACATCTTCAGCACAAAGCTTCATAGGATTTTTTCCTTCTCAGTATGTGGCGTCTTTAACCCCCAATTCACGACTGAACTACAACAAAATGACTCACACCTAATTGACCTCATGTTCACTTTAGCTCACAAGACCATCCATTCCTCATGGAGATCACTAAGAAACACCTTCAACAATACAGGGTGGGAGAGGCTGAGATGCCTCAGAGGAGCCCACAATATTCTTTCTACCCTTGGATCTTGTCCCATAAAGCTTCATGGAACAACCTAGATATATACCTCAAACTATTCAACCCCCATCAGACATCAACAGAGCCCACCAGAGTCCTAATGGGGTCTTCACCTTAATAAGTCAAGTTCAACAAACCCACACTTTGTGGCTCAGGCCCATCCAGTTCAATCTACACTTCCCCCCACTTCCCATCTCTCCCTTTTCTTCCCTTTCTTTTTCTCTTTTTAATTTCCTATCACATGGTATTGCAAGATTGACAATTGTTTCTGTGTTGTAACGTGATGAATGTACACAACATATTTACTGTCCCAAAACTACAGCACAACTATCTCATATATGCATGCTAACTCTTTTCTTTGTTAAAAAATCATCAATAAAAACTTTTCAAAATAATCACTTTTTGAGAGATGATAGGGTCCCAAGGCTGGAGATGGCAATTACTGAATCAGATTAGGTGACTCACTTCACTGAAATTTACTCTACTTCTAGTTTGGTGTTGACAGGGCCAGAGTCTAAAGTTTTTTGTAGATTCTCCATGTAGCTTCAATAGCCTGTTGTTCTCACTAGTTGAGAACATTAGAGCCCTTGCAGCTAGAAAGGGTTGTGTTAGAAGTTGGGTCTTTGGTTGGCAGTCAGGTTAACCCCTGTCCAAGCAAGGACCCTCACTCTAGTCAGGGTAAAGGAGAATCACCCTCAGTTAACCCCTGCTCACCCCCTTGGTAGCTTGGCACGATCAGGAAAGCTTAAATTCAGAGTCTAGGTGTAAAGTAATTTTACCAACACACAGATTAACTTAATGAAAACACTACAAAATGACACAACACATGGGATGGGAAATATTTATCTAAACAAAGCAAGACCAAAACAACAAAAATCCAACATACACAAGTCAAGGCCCCAGGAACTGGATAGGGCACCACTTGGCAGGGCAGGAGTCTCAGTGGAGAGTCCAGGTGCTGGCAAGAGAAGTCTTTGATGGCCCTGAGACTTCAACAACAGAAGGCAAGCTCAGGACAAGCCCTTGGAGATTTCTTCACAAGCAGGAATGCACAACAAAGTCCAGTCTTTGTCCCCTTGCACAGGTAGAAGCAGCAACTGCAGGATAGCTCCACAAAGCACAGTCACTGGGAGGGCAGCACTTCTCCTCAGCTCTTCAGCTCTTCTCCAGGCAGAGGTTCCTGGTGATTTCCAGAAGTGATCTAAAGACTGTGGTTTTGGGTGCTCTTCCTATACCCATTTTGGCCTTTGAAATAAGCTTACTTCAAAGGAAGGTCCCTCTTGTTTGTGAAATCCTGCCTTGCACAGGCCAGGCCCCAGACACACACCAGGGGGTTAAAGGCGGCATTGTGTGAGGGCAGACACAGCCCTTTAAGGTGTAAGTGACCACTCCTCCCTTCCCTCCTAGCACAGATGGCTCATCAGGATATGCAGGCTACACCCCAGCTCCCTCTGTGTCACTGAGTAGAGAGAAGTGCAAACAGCCCAACTGCCAAACTGACCCGGGCAGGGAATCCACAAACAGGTAGAGTCACAAAATGGTTTAAGCAAGAAAATGCCCACTTTCTAAAAGTGGCATTTTCAAATACACAATCTCAAAACCAACATTACTAAAAGATGTATTTTTAATTTGTGAGCTCAGAGACCCCAAACTCTACATGTCTATCTGCTCCCGAAGAAAATCTTCGCTTTAATCATATTTAAAGGTAGCCCCCATGTTAACCTAGTAGAGAGATAGGCCTTGCAACAGTGAAAACCGTATTTGGCAGTATTTCACTGTCAGGACATATAAAACATGTTAGTGTATGTCCTACCTTAAACATGCACTGCACCCTGCCCCTGGGGCTACCTATGGCCTATCTTAGGGGTGTCTTACATGTAAGAAAATTGAAGGTTTAGGCCTGGCAAGTGGGTGCACTTGCCAAGTCAAATTGGCAGATTAAAACTGCACACACAGACACTGCAGTGGCTGGCAGGTCTGAGACATGATTACAGGGCTACTAATGTGGATGGGAAAACCAGTGCTGCAGGCCTACTTGTACCATTTGACTTACAGGCCCTGGGCACCTCTAGTGCAGTTTACTAGGGACTTACTAGTAAATCAAATATGCTAATCATGGATAAACCAATCAATACAATTTACAAAGAAAGCATATACACTTCAGTACTGGTTATCAGTGGTAAAGCGATCAGAGTTCAAAAGGCAACAAAAATAGGTCAGAGAAAATAGGAGGCAGGAGGCAAAAAGATTGGCGATGACCCTGTAAAGGGAAAAAGTCCAACAGGTGGTAATGTGCCTGGCTCTGATGGCAACCCTGTCAACCTCTTTAAGGTAAATATATCCCTTTGGGATCCCATATTGACTTTGGGGGAATGCTGTAGTTCTGGCTTTTTGAAGACCTGGTCACAGTCATTAATTGTTCCCATTTAAAAGAAGGATGATTGCTCCAATCCTGCTTGTTACTGTCCCATCTCATTCGCCAAATCATGCTGAATAAATGAGAAAAGTGGGCAGAAAATAATTAGGTTCTCTCCAGTCGTCAATATGGTTTGCACAGAGGCTTAGGGACAATTGAAAAGGGATTAAAACTTCATCTTACAGTGGGGAAGTACACATTGATTAAGATGGGCTTTAGCTCTTCTTGATTTATTCAGTCCTTTTGACTGTGTCATCCACAATAAGTTGTGGTCCAATATGACAGAGCTTGGCGTTGACCCACCTGTAGTTTCATTCTTAAGGGAGTTTTAATAAGGGAGCAGGGCTAGGGTATGGTACGACCTTAAGTGAGAATGTTCCCATTCATTTGGTTTAGAGAGGGTAATTAGAGAGGGTTGCGCTCTCGTCCCCTTCCAGTTTACCCTATACATTTACAGTTTGGGTAATGCTTTGGCAGAAAAGTGCAGGGATGTTGGACTTTTTTCCTTACGCAGGGTCATCCCCAGTCTTTTTGCCTCCTTCCTCCTGGTTTTTCTGACCTCTCGCTGTTGGCTCTAGGACTCTAAGCTCTTTATCACTGCTGACCAGTGCTCAAGTGCAGGTGCACTCCCATCTAAAGTTGGTATGATTGGCTTATACCTAATTGGCATGTTTAATTTACCTATAAGTTCCTTGTACAGTGGTATCTCTATACCCAGGGCCTTTAAATTAAATACTTCTAGCGGGTCTGCAGCTCTGCTTGCGCCACCCACTGAAGTAGACTTTCAAACCTGTCTCAGGCCTGCTAGAGAAGGGCCTGTGTGTGCAGTTTTCTGCCACAGCGACCTGGCATCTAAACTTACTTGCCAGGGCCAGAACTCCCCTTTTACTAGTCACCCCTAAGGTATGCCCTAGCTAGCCTTATGCGCAGGGTGCCATGTATGTAGAAAGGCAGTACATGTGCCACATTGCATGACCTGTCCTGGTAGTGACAAACAGCCTAACTTGGTGTCTCACTGCTGTGAGTGCTGCCTCTCATAGGATTGCATTAGAAATACCCTGCCTAATGTGTAAGGGGTATTGTCTGATGTTCGAGAGGTAGCGTAGGCGTGTTTGTATGATTGTGATGGTGATAATAAATGCTGCTTACTGGTGTAGGTGTATTTTTTATTACCATTAAAGAAGTGCCACTTTTAGAAAGTGCACGTTTATCTGTGCGTATGACTCTGGTGTTTTGCAGCTTGACTCCAATCCACATCTGGGCAGAGTGACAGTTGGGGCTTTGTGCAAACTTTTCAGACAACCTGTATACAGGGAGGGTGGAGGTGTCACAGAGGTGCATCTGCATACTGAATAGGCTTCCTGGGCTGAGAGAAGGGAGAGGCGGGCAACACTTACATTTGTAAAGGCTGTGCCCTGGCCTCACACAATAGGGTTGTTTACCCCCCTCTGATGTTTGGAGCCTGTGCTGGAGGAGAGAGGGGGCACTCCTAGAGCCAGTTGTAACTGGCTGGAACCTCCTCTCCCTACCATTGCAAAACATTGTAAGAACTGAGTATAAGTACAGGCGAATTTTCCCCACAATTTGGAGACTCCTTGAACTTACCTGAACACAGACTGCTAGAAGAACTCACCAGGAACCGACATGGACAACTGCTGCTGTGCTGACCTGTGACCTGCTTGGTCACTAAAGAGGACTTGCCACTTGCTACATACTCCTTGTGCTGGCCTGTTGTTGGTCCCTCCACCTGTGGGCCTTTTCTGGTAACTTTGCTCCCCAGGGGCAGGGTGCTGTGGCCCCTGACCCCTACATTGACCCTGAAGCACGAGGAGGGGGGAATTGAAACCAGTGCATCACTCAGTGCTTACCAATTAATTGTGACACATGTGCGAGTGTGGGTGGTGTGGGCTTTGCGCTGACTTCGCACTGACTTCTGGTGCATTAGCCTGCCTGTTGATTGGAACGCCCAGTGGTGTGCCCAAGTATGTTCGGGCCTTGCCATCCATTCTGCTCTAGAACCTGATTGGGCAGATTTAACGAGCGCCCTGTATTGCACAGAGGACTTTGCCCTCTTTCTATGTTCTTCTTCACACATGGGCACAGAGCCGTTCCATGTGCCTTCTATTATCGGCTCAGTCCACGTGCAGTGCTGAGGATTGGTGCAAATTGAGGAATCATCCCCTTGAATGTCCAGCAGTGTGAATAAGCATTACAGGGCTCTGCCCTAGGGAAAATTATTGTATGTGCTCCCTCCCCTATTAAACAAGGCTGATTAGAGGCTTTACCTCCCCATTTTGTTCTGCAAGGACTTAACTTTGTGACCTGCTGGAGTTTTCCCCCTCAGAACCCCTTCATTCCTCTTGTATCTCTGCCATGGCATACTACCCCAAGGAGGACAAATACTATCAGGACTACCCTGATATCCCATTTGAACACCAAATGGAGGAAGGACTGGTGGAGGCCCTGTGGAATCATGTCCAGGACTCTGTAACTCAGGCCCTTATTAAAACCCTGAGGCCTTCTTCCTGGCCCCTGATGAGGTATTGGCATTAAGAACTGCGAGGGAGACCCTCTCCTGAGTCATTAGCCATAGACCACCAGACATCAAAGTTGTGCATTGCTCAGAGAACCACAGTGGGTTTTGGCTCCTCAGTAGGCATTCTCACACACATGGCAACATTGGTACTTAAGGACCGTGAATATGACACCTTTGCTCCAGAAGGTTCCTCTGGAACCCTCTCTATGCCCTCTACACATGTGACAGAGGTACACCCCTCTAATTCCTCCCACTCTTCCGACTTGGATCAAGATCAGGATGACACCAGGCTTCCAGGTAAGCAGAAGTGCAAATCTCAATACCTAGAACAGGATGTCCAATGCACTTTTCATTTGACCCCAAAAATATTGTTCATCCATACTCTACTGAGTGGGTGCCATGTGTTGGGGTAGTACACTATGCTCAGGACAGATGAAGAAAAGGTTTTGTACATAATACTCTACCTTCCAAATCCCCTAGCCCCTCTCTTCTGGGCAAAGATGCAGATATGACAGAGTTGGATCCCAACATGGCAACATTCCTTAACCAATTCTCTGAAGACCCCAAGAAGGGTGTGGATCGTGCCTGGAAGGGGTGGCAGGACAAGTTCCTAGACATTTCTGGCCCTTTCGCCAAAATCCAAGAATTTACAATCCAGGTCAAAGAAACTAACCCCCAATTGGACCTGGAGACAGTGTTGGAATGGACTCAACAAGCCATATGCCTCTTAGGCAACACCAATTGTTGTATGTCCACTGAGCACAGGAAATATTTCCTAAGGCGAATTGACCCTAAGTTAGCTTAACTAGCCACTATGGAGGCAAGCAATCTGGCAAATGGACTCCTATTTGGAGACAAATTTATGAAGGATCTGGGTAAATACATGGCCACCTTTCCTGCATTAGACAAGGCCCAATCTTCAATGAGAAAGATGTTAAGTGGGGGCCTTTTTGCCAAGACCGGACACTACTGAGGTCGAGCGCCAGGCCATGGTTCCTTTTAGGCCTCAGGTGGATACCCTCAAAGGGGTTCCAGCTATGTCACATCCAGATTCTACCCTACCTAGGCCTTGACTTCAGAGGCAGCAAAAGAGGTGGTTTCATTGTCACAGACGGCACCCCTTCAGGTGAGTGTAATTCCATTTTCAGAGGTTATTTTGGAAGGGAGGATACAGTGGCACCTCTCAGCATGGGAGCGCATTTCCCTGGACGCATGGATCTTGCAGACAGCTTAGAGTTACAGACTAGAGTTCTACTCCACTCTCAACAGGAGTTGCCTGCCCGCCCCATTTGTTTTCCAAACAGAGAGCAGTTTAATAGGCAAAGAAATTAGCTCGCTTTTTCTCATGTAAGTGATAGCCAGGATGAGTCCTCACCACTCAGGCTATGTCAGCACAATTTTTTTTGATGCAGAAAAAAGGTGGGGGCTCCCTCCTAGTTCCCAACCTGACATCTTTTAACTCTTGGATAGTATACTGCCATGTCAAAATGAAGAGTATTCATCTTCTAGGAGATCTTCTGCAAGAGGGTGACTATCTTGTGCTACTAGATATCATAGATGCTTATTCATCCATTTCCATATATGCCCCTCATAGTCGTTATCTGCAATTCAGATGGAGAGACCATTGGTTCGAGTTCACGGTCCTCCCATTTGGTCTGACATCATCCCCTTGGTGCTTCACCAATCTATTACGTCAGGTGGTGCAATTTCTCAGGGAAAGAGGCATTAACCTAATTATATATCTCAATGACATTCTGATCATGGCTCAAAGCGGGGAATCAGTCTTGATGCACTTGTGCTGGACCATCCAGGTTCTACAAGACCTGGGATTTCTCATAAATTCAAAGAAGTCGATCATGCATCTGTCTCAGACTATAGAATTCTTAGATTTTCAAGTAGAATTAGTTAGAGTCCAGCTGTTGCTACCCTTGACCAAAGGGAGCGCTATCAAGAAAGTATTGAGGAGAGCCCTAGCCTCTCCGACTATATCATTGAAGACCCTTGCTCGTTTGGTAGGCCTGTTAGTCTCTTCAATCTAGGTGTTCTTTCCAGATCCTCTTCACCATTGGGCCCTCAACGTTTGAAGATCTTGCATCTTTGTAGAGGGCTGTTGTATGTGGAACAGGTTCTATTATCAGACGAGGCGAAGGTGAAGATAACATGGTGGTTAGACCATATGGATGCATGAAACTGCAAGGCCATTTTTGTAATTTCCCCCGAGATAGTGATAGAATCTGATGCCAGCAATTGTGGCTGGGGGTCTCAGTGCGGTTCAGTGGAAAAGGGGGGCCATTGGTCGTCAGAGGAACTGAGTCTCCAGATCAGTTGCCTGTAGCTGTTGGTGAGGGCTTTTGCGATTCGTTCTCTCTTCCCTCGCAAGGCCAGCTGCTGTACTTTGTTGCGCAAGGACAACATCTCAGCAGTTCGATACATAAATCGCCTGGGAGGGACCAGGTCACATGTTTTGGTGGAGCTAGCTAAGGACTTTGGGCATTTCTGTCTCCAACACCATATATCTGTAATGGCGGAGTACATTCGGGGACGTTCCAATATAGTGGAGGACTGGAACTCTCAATTTCTGAGGTATGGCAGTGACTGGACATTGGATCTACAAGTGTTTCTCATACTGGAGAGATGATGGGGTTGGTCTTTGATCAATCTCTTTGCATCACAGCTGAATTCCCAACTTCCACAGTTTTACAGTTGGAGGCCCGAACCCCTAGTTGAGAGGTCAGACTCCTTCCTTCAAATGTGGCTGATTGGTCTTCTCTATGCTTTTCCTCCATTTTCCATGAATCAGAAAGTACTCTCTCAAATGAACAGACAGGTGGTGGAGATTATCTTGGTGACACCTCTGTGGAAGGACCAGTCTTGGTTTCCAGGGGCAATGTTAATGTTGTGTGCTCTTCTGGTTTAAGTTTCACTCTCTCATTCTTTACTTCTAGACCCAGTGGGGCTTCCTCATCCTGTGAAAGTAGCAGGGCAGTTGTCACTCATGGCGTGTAGACTTTCTGGAGAGGAATGGAAATGCTGGGAGTTTCAGAAAATGCAATGTTTTTCTTATCCCAATCTTTGGGCCCCTCTGCGCATAAACGCTACAAGGCTTCCTGGAGGAGATGTGTTTGTTGGTGCCATGAACAAAGTGTTGATCCCCTGGGTCCTCTAGCATCAGTGTGATCATCAATTTTCTTTCTGAGTTGGTGTCTCAGGGTTTAGCTTACAGAACAATCAATACTTTTAGATCTGCTGTTTCAGTGGGTCATCCCCATTTTGATGGCAAACCAGTGGGTGAACACCCTCTGGCTGCCAAGCTCTTGAGAGGTACCAGAATGGTCAAACCTCTGCAACTGAAGTATTCTACTTTATGAGATGTCAACGTAGTGTTACATGTTTTGAGGGGTTGGTTTTGTAATGAAGATCTTTCACACAAACAGTTGTTTGCAAAACTCACCATTCTCCTTTGTTTGATATCATGCTGATGTGTCTCAGATTGTTCATGCTCTGGACTTAGCTGGTAGAGTATTTACTCCTTTGGGATTTTCTTTCGCTGTTTCCAGACAAACTAAGACTGGATTGCGTTACATTTTGTATCCACTTTTTTGCCATAGTCAGAAATTATGTGGTATAAAATTATTGAAAGCCTTGGAGGATTATACTCGGGGACTTTGCAGAGATACCCAGGGTCAATTGCTTATTTCCTCTGGTCCTGACATAGAATACAAAAAATTCTAGCTATCGCATCAAGAATTTCCAATTCTATTAAGAACATGGGGGCAAGGATTATCCCACCCGTAAAGTGAATTTAGTATCTGTGATTCAGTAATGTGATGATGTTTACCCGTAATGACATTATTATATTGTTATCATGTCCACCCATTTGATTTTGATTGAGTTCTGGTTGGGTATTACTAGCATGTTTCATTTGTTCTTAGGTATGGACAACAATGGTACATGAATGATTACGAAGATCATGAGGTGAAAAGCTGTGTGTCAGCGCGACTGCGTATTATCGTTCCTTGTGATGACTTGTAGTTGGGGTTCCAGTTTTGCTGGAAATCAGGTTATGTTCTCAGTTGGCAAAGGAAGAAGAAGGACTGTGCTTTCAGAGACAGGTATACATGGGTCAGACATATGATTGGATGGAATGTGGACTACTGGGGATATTGAGAAAAGTAGTTTTGGTTTTTGAATTTTTTGATTGGCTGTTGTTTTGTTATCAGTAAAGAAAGAGAAGCATAATCCTTTCCTCCGTGTCCTTAATAGATTGAACATTCTTGACGCAATTGCTAGAATTTGTTTTATTCCTGTCACAGATTTGTTATGATCCATTTCGGATTTAACATTTTTCATTGTTAGACATCATTTGCAACCATTAATGACTGGTCTGAAGATTTAATCAAATGTCTGTGTGACAATTTTTCTAACCAAAGCACTATGCACTTTCTCTTTTTTGCACATTTTATAAGGATACGAGGAAGCCTTAATACTACCTATTTTACAAGAATTCTCATTTATACAATATTGCCCTGCCTAAATGTTTGCGATCCCTACCACTCTAGCCATTTGCTATACTTTGTCAAGCTATCTTCGGTGTATGACTAAGCTTAGGAAATCATTGGTTGTTCAAAATGACTCGGCTGTGTAAAGTTGAATTTTGTACATATCGCGTTATTTACACTAGATTAAATTACACTGTAACTTTAGACTGATTTTACATCCCTTCTGTTAACTTTTATTATTGTATATAATTGGGATAAAATTGTATTACTCTATATGCTGCTATGATCTTATGTGGAAATCTAATGCAGCTGACTTTGATTTGATCCGATTTACATCACTGGCCTGTAACCTAAAATCACAATAAGAACAACATCGGAAAACTCTTCTCTTCTGGACTTCCTGGTATCTTGAAGAAAGAAGTGCTACTCCCAAGTTTAGCTTTGGTCAATAGTGATGCAGTTACCTTTTTTATAAATTAGCCACATATGTTATTCCCTTTTCCACTTTAGTGTCAAAAACATTGTATGGTTTATGTCACAGTATTACAGATGAAACATAAATGGATTGCTTTCATATTTTTTTGGAGAGGACTAACTATGTTGTGCTGGCGGCAGCTCTAGCAAAAAACAGCCGTTCCAGAATGATATAATTTTAGTGCAAGGACAATGCAGAATCTTTTTGTGATCCTGGCCATTCAGTCACGGGGTCAGCCCACTTCAGTCGTTGGCTTACCAAACTGTGAGTGATAGCCCTCTACTCTTGCACAGTGTCCATATCTGCACAACATGTCCCTTTTAGTGCCAAGGATTACTGATGTAATGCTCTTTTATAGTTACATATAAGCACATTGTGTGCTGTTTAGATAATGTTTGTTTTCATAAAGTGTGTGCATTCATGAAAAAACACCATCGCTGACATAAAAAGTATTGACTTTGCCAAACCTACTGCCAATACCATTGGTTTTTGTAGTTGAGAGGTAACATTCTGTTAATTTTATGTGAATAATTACAATATTGTATTTAGTAAATTTTTAGGTTTTGTTTTGTCTCTGGATTCATTGCACCATCCAACCGTTGGAAATAGCTTCTGCAGAAAACCTGGGGAAAGAACAACTGCAACCCAACATTGCTCATTGCTTTTTTTTAGAATGCTGCGAAAAACTTTGTCCATCATCTAATCACTGGGAACCATCAGAACCCCATCTTTGCGTGGAAGGTGCCCTTGTTTCATTTTCTACATCTACTGCTGTTTTACATTGGTTATGTTGGGTGCGGGTTTTCTTATTGGCTGATGTTACATCATAAAAGACTAGGATGCAGTCTCAGACACTTTCCAAACATGTGGCTAGATGACTGAGCCCCCAACGTGATGCTGTGAGATTGGTGCATGGAAGCATTGCCTTAACACAACAATACTACTACCATTCTCTAAAGTATACATAAAAGTGATGGACGGCATGTTTAAATTCATCTCCGCCACTAGTAACTACTTGGGCTGCATCCCAGTCCTTTGTTATTTTGCACACCACTCCACCTGAGTTTAGATCTAGCCATATGCAAATTATTCCTGACCCTTCTCCAATGGAAACAATTCGACTTGAACTGCCAGGCCAGATCCTCTCTGAAATTAAACACAAGCAACCCAGGGCAGATTTTGCCCAAGACTGAGCTCCACAGTTCATTGTGCTGTTTGCAGGGATGTGTGTTGCTAGTCTGCAAGGCACACTCCCGCCATCCATTATAAATGTCCCTGGACCAGATGTGTTTTATTGTGGGATGCCTTTCCTGCATTTCACTTGCTATGGAAGCATCTGCCAAATTTCTTCTAATGGAATTAACATATAGCAGCACCTCTGGTCACCTGTGGGCAGAGGACCTTAAGGCATTTTGCCTTAACATGCTTCTTGTACATCCATGGCTGTGCAGCATTAGTATTACTAGGAAACCAAAATACGGAGAATGAAGGTGCATATACAAGGCTACCAAGAAAAGTGCCCAATGGCCAAATGCAGATTGTTAACAGAGCCGATGTGCGTGGGTGAAGGCGTCCCTGATCACATTCTCCGTAAAGACCTTAAGCACTCCAGGCATCTCATGGTAGATGAGGCCAGAGATGCGCTTGACTCATCCACGGCGGGCTTGGCGGTGAATAGCAGGCGTGGTGATGCCATCAATGTTGTCTGAAAGCATCTTCCTGTGACTCTTGGAGCCACCTTTGCCGAGACCCTTTCCTCCTTTGCCTGGCCTAGACATGGTCCTCTCTCGGTAAGAACATAACTAAGAACCCGATTTACTCCCCTCCGAGGACGAAGGGAGTAAACACATACACACGTTATTTTGTCCTAGCACAAAGAAACATGGCTCTCATCGCTGTGCAACTACTGCACCTTTGTTTTATTGTTCACCTCTGTATGCCCCACATTTGCATTGCAAATGTCTGCTTTAGTAATGCCTCTCGAGACTCCAGGCTACAAAAGCAAATTAAAATGAGAAACATATTTTAATGTTTTGATCAGTACCCACGAACTACATCTTCTGTGCTTCTTTTTCACAAACTACAAACGTAAATACAAATATTAATTACCACATTGATGTTAATATTAATCAATGATAAGCATGAGTTCATTTTCTCATGGACAAAGCAACTGGTCATCAGAATAATAAGGGGCAGGTTTAAGAGCCGTTAGCGACACCCTGCGCCACATTGCTGTCGTTTTTTTATGCTAGTATGGCCCAATGAGGCCAAAATCGCCGCACCATGGTGGCGTTAGGGGGGCGTTAAGGAGCGCAAGAAAAGTCGTGCTGCACTGGGTAGGGTTTCTTAACCCCTTAGCTGCTAGGCCTTTTCCCCCCCAGTGCTGAGCCCTTTTTTGGCTATTTGGGGTAGTTCGCGCTTAGGCCTTCATAACTTTTTGTCCACATAAGCTATCCACGCCAAATTTGCGTCCTTTTTTTCCAACATCCTAGGGATTCTAATGGTACCCAGAGTTTGTGGTTTCCCCTGGAGGAGACCAAGAAAATAGCCAAAATACAGTGAAAATTTCTTTTTTTCCCAAAAAATGGGAAAAAAAGGGCTGCCGAAGAAGGCTTGTGGTTTTTTCCCTGAAAATGCCATCAACAAAGGGTTTCTGGTGCTGAAATCACTATCTTCCCACCTTTCAGGAACGGGCAGACTTGAATCAGAAAACCACATTTTCCAACACAAATTTGGAATTTTACTGGGACATACCCCATTTTTACTATTTTTGGTGCTTTCAACCTCCTTCCAGTTAGTGACAGGAATGGGTGTGAAACCAATGCTGGATCCTGGAAAGCTAAACATTTCTGAAAACTAGACAAAATTCTGAATTCAGCAAGGGGTCATTTGTGTAGATCCTACAAGGTTTTCCTACAGAAAATAACAGCTGAAATAAAAAAATATTGAAATTGAGCTGAAAACAACAGCCATTTTTCTTTATGTTTTACTCTGTAACTTTTTCCTGCGATGTCAGATTTCTGAAAGCAATATACCGTTTTGTCTGCTGGACTCTTCTGGTTGCGGGGATATAAACGGCTTGTAGGTTCATCAAGAACCCTAGGTACCCAGAGCCAATAAATGAGCTGCACCCTGCAGTTGGTTTTCATTCTATACTGGGTATTCAGCAATTCATTTGCTGAAATATGAAGAGTGAAAAAGAAGTATCAAGAAAACCTTTGCATTTCCAAAATGGGATCAAGATAAGGTTTTGAGGAGCAGTGGTTATTTGCACATCTCTGAATTCCGAGGTGCCCAATCTAGCATGTGAATTGCAGGGCATTTCTCAAATAGATGTCTTTTTTACACACTCTCTTATATTTGGAAGGAAAAAATGTAGAGAAAGATAAGGGGCAATGACACTTGTTTTGCTATTCTATGTTCCCCCAAGTCTCCCGATAAAAATGATACCTCACTTGTGTGGGTAGGCCTAGCACCCGCAACAGGAAATGCCCCAAAACACAACGTGGACACATCCCATTTTTTGACAAAATACAGAGCTGTTTTTTGCAAAGTGCCTACCTGTAGATTTTGGCCTCTAGCTCAGCCGGCACATAGGGAAACCTACCATACCTGTGCATTTTTGAAAACTAGTGACCTAGGGGAATCCAAGATGGGGTGACTCGTGGGGCTCTGACCAGGTTCTGTTACCCAGAATCCTTTGCAAACCTCAAAAAGTGGCTAAAAAAACAAGTTTTCCTCACATTTCAGTGACAGAAAGTTCTGTAATCTGAGAGGAGCCACAAATTTCCTTCCACCCAGCGTTCCCCCAAGTCTCCCGATAAAAATGATACCTCACTTGTGTGGGTAGGCCTAGCGCCCGCGACAGGAAATGCCCCAAAACACAACGTGGACACATCCCATTTTTTGACAAAATACAGAGCTGTTTTTTGCAAAGTGCCTACCTGTAGATTTTGGCCTCTAGCTCAGCCGGCACATAGGGAAACCTACCAAACCTGTGCATTTTTTAAAACTAGTGACCTAGGGGAATCCAAGATGGGGTGACTCGTGGGGCTCTGACCAGGTTCTGTTACCCAGAATCCTTTGCAAACCTCAAAAAGTGGCTAAAAAAACAAGTTTTCCTCACATTTCAGTGACAGAAAGTTCTGGAATCTGAGAGGAGCCACAAATTTCCTTCCACACAGCGTTCCCCCAAGTCTCCCGATAAAAATGATACCTCACTTGTGTGGGTAGGCCTAGCGCCCGCGACAGGAAATGCCCCAAAACACAACGTGGACACATCCCATTTTTTGACAAAATACAGAGCTGTTTTTTGCAAAGTGCCTACCTGTAGATTTTGGCCTCTAGCTCAGCCGGCTCATGGGGAAACTGTTAGAAATGGGGTTTTTGGTTGGCAGTCAGGTTGCCCTCTGTCCAAGCAAGAACCCTCACTCTAGTCAGGGTAAGTCACACACCATCCAAAATCAGCCTGTGCTCACCCTCCGGTAGCTTGGCACGAGCAGTCAGGCTTAACTTAGAAGGCAATGTGTAAAGCATTTGTGCAATAAATCATACAACACCATAGGATAACACCACAAAAATACACCACACAGTGTTTAGAAAAATATATAATATTTATCTGGGTATCTTCAGGTCAAAACGATCAAAGTTGCAATACGAATTTGTAAAGATATCACTGAAAAGTGATAGAGAGTGTCTTAAGTCTTTAGAAAGTAAACAAAGTCTCTTTCAAATACAAAGTACCTGGTTTCTGGTGGAAAATCTCCTCAGAGGGCCACAGGAGAAGAGGTGCGTGGAAAACTGGTGTGTGCGTCGATTTCTCCTCAGCACACACAGACTTGCGTCGTTATTTTCCACGCGGGGAGTCGGGCGTCGTCTTCCGGCGCGCGGACAGTCTCTTACTGTGGTTTGCGGGGAGTACCAGATGTCCCGGGTCTGTGCGTGGATTTTCCTGCTTGTTTTCCGGCTGCGCGTCGTTCTGCGGGGCTACGCGTCGAAGTTTCCATCTCACGGCAGGCGTTGCAACGATTTCTCCGGCGGAGTCGGGCGGCGTTGTCCTTGCGAGGCCGTGCGTCAAAGTTTTGATCTCACGGCAGGCGTCGCGTCGATTTCTCCTGGAAAGTCGGGCGGCGTTGTCCTTGCGAGGCCGTGCGTCAAAGTTTCGATCTCACGGCAGGCGTTGCGTCGATTTCTCCTGCGGAGTCGGGCGGCGTTGTCCTTGCGAGGCCGTGCGTCAAAGTTTTGATCTCACGGCAGGCGTCGCATCGATTTCTCCCGGGAAGTCGGGCGGCGTTGTCCTTGCGAGGCCGTGCGTCAAAGTTTCGGTCGTCCCGAAGATGTCGCATTGATCAGCGTCGGTGTGCGGCGTTTTTCTTGCCGCGGAACAAGCTGTGCGTCGAAAAGTTCGGCGCACGGAGCGTCCAAGAGGAAGAGAGAAGTCTTTTTGGTCCTGAGACTTCAGGGAACAGGAGGCAAGCTCTATCCAAGCCCTTGGAGAGCACTTTTACAGCCAGACAAGAGTTCAGCAAGGCAGCAGGCCAACAGCAAGGCAGCAGTCCTTTGTAGAAAAGCAGACAGGTGAGTCCTTTGAGCAGCCAGGCAGTTCTTCTTGGCAGGATGTAGTTTCTGGTTCAGGTTTCTTCTCCAGCAAGTGTCTCATGAGGTAGGGCAGAGGCCCTGTTTTATACTAAGTTGTGCCTTTGACGTGGGGGTGACTTCAAAGAGTGTCTAAGAAATGCACCAAGCCCCCTTTCAGTTCAATCCTGTCTGCCAGAGTCCCAGTAGGGGGTGTGGCAGTCCTTTGTGTGAGGGCAGGCTCTCCACCCTCCCAGCCCAGGAAGACCCAATCAAAATGCAGATGTATGCAAGTGAGTCTGAGTACCCTGTGTTTGGGGTGTGTCTGAGTGAATGCACAAGGAGTTGTCAACTAAACCTAGCCAGACATGGATTGAAGGGCACAACAAGGTTTTAGTGCAAAGAAATGTTCACTTTCTAAAAGTGGCATTTCTAGAATAGTAATATTAAATCCGACTTCACCAGTCAGCAGGATTTTATATTACCATTCTGGCCATACTAAATATGACCTTCCTGCTCCTTTCAGATCAGCAGCTGCCACTTCAACAATGTATGAGAGCAGCCCCAATGTTAGCCCATGAAGGGAGCAGGCCTCACAGTAGTGTAAAAACGAATTTAGGAGTTTTACACTACCAGGACATATAACCACACAAGTACATGTCCTGCCTTTAACCCACACAGCACCCTGCTCTAGGGGTTACCTAGGGCACACATTAGGGGTGACTTATGTATAGAAAAAGGGGAGTTCTAGGCTTGGCAAGTACCTTTAAATGCCAAGTCGAGGTGGCAGTGAAACTGCACACACAGGCCTTGCAATGGCAGGCCTGAGACAAGGTTAAGGGGCTACTGAGGTGGGTGGCACAACCAGTGCTGCAGGCCCACTAGTAGCATTTAATCTACCTGCCCTAGGCACATGTAGTGCACTCTACCAGAGACTTACAAGTAAATTAAATAGTCAATCATGGATAAATCAATCAGTAGTACAATTTACACAGAGAGCATATGCACTTTAGCACTGGTTAGCAGTGGTAAAGTGCCCAGAGGTCAAAAGCCAACAACAACAGGTCAGAAAAAATAGGAGGAAGGAGGCAAAAAGTTTGGGGATGTCCCTGTCAAAAAGCCAGGTCCAACATGACCCCCTACCAGCCTAAAGCCAGGGGAGAACAATCACTATCCTGATGTACTTCCCTGTTTGAGGCGACAGAACAAGGACCCAGGCCCACAACAGCAGGGGCATGCTCCAGTTCTTCGCCTTCCTGACTCCAATTGGATCACTCTGTCCATACTCTCAGGGCCCACTAAGCCATCCCATGGGGAACCTTTCTCCTTACCTGCAGATCCCATCTGTGCAGCACCTAACCTTACTTTGCTCACAGATGTATCCCAGGAGCAGGATAGTACCACCATGACCAACACAGTGGTGTTTCCCACTCTACCCCGGGGTGTGACACTTGTCCCCTCCCCAGGGATAACTCTGTCCACCCGGACAGCAAGCCACAGTGATTACTGACAGCTGCCAGGGATGAGAGCCAGGCCCCAGGCCACTCAAAGCTCTCCAACCACTGTGGCTGTGGAGAGTGGGGGGCGGTAGCCCCAGGTGCTGGGCACCCTTTAACCACTCTCCCTTCCACCAGGTCAGGGATGACAGCCTGAACCTGGTCCTCCCCTCTGGGGCTCTGTACTCTCCCTCCTGGAGCGGTACCCCCAGAGTCCAACATGGTCAGGGTGCTTACAGAAGTCGCCCTGTACCATTCCTCCACCAGTGCAGGGCTGTTAACCTGCAACTGGCCCTTCAACCTGGGGTCTGTACCTTCAGGTTGGACTAGGGCCCGGGGTGAGGCTTCCCTCCCCCTGCCCTCCCTTCTGGGGTCCAGCACCCTCCAACTAGGAGTGGCCTCCTCAGAAGACAACATGGTAGGGGCACTGTTATCAGTAGCCCCTCCCTCCAGGTCCGGGGGGACACCCTGAACCTGGTCTTCCAGCCCAGGGTCTGTACCCTCAGACTGGATCACTGCCTGGCAAACCAGGACTTTCTGGGAGGCACACCTACCCCCCACCAGGTCAGAGTTTAACCTCTGTACCTGACCATTCAACTCAGAGTCACCACCCTGAAGTTGAACAATTGCCTGGCACGCCAGGACTTCCTGGAGGGCACACTGACCCTCCACCAGGTCAGAGTTTAACCTCTGAACTTGGCCATTCAACTCAGAGTCACCACCCTGAAGTTGAACAATTGCCTGGCACTCCAGGACTTCCTGGGAGGCACACCTACCTCCCACCAGGTCGGAGGTTAACCTCTGAACCTGGTTCTCCAACCCAGGGTCACCACCCTGAGGTTGAACAATTGCCTGGCACGCCAGGACTTTCTGGGGGGCACACCTACCCCCCACCAGGTCAGAGTTTAACCTCTGAACCCGGTTATCCAACCCAGAGTCAGCACCCTGAGGTTGGACAACTGCCTGGTACACCAGGACTTCCAGGGAGGCACACCTACCTCCCACCAGGTCAGAGTTTAACCCCTGAGCCTGGTGCCCCAACCCAGGGTCACCACCCTGAGGTTGGGCAATTGCCTGGCACGCCAGGACTTTCTGGGGGGCACACCTACCCCCCACCAGGTCAGAGTTTAACCTCTGAGCCTGGTGCCCCAACCCAGGGTCACCACCCTGAGGTTGGGCAATTGCTTGGCACGCCAGGACTTTCTGGGGGGCACACCTACCCCCCACCAGGTCAGAGTTTAACCTCTGAACCTGGTCATCCAACCCAGAGTCACCACCCTGAGGTTGAACAATTGCCTGGCACGCCAGGACTTTCTGGGGGGCACACCTACCCCCCACCAGGTCAGAGTTTAACCTCTGAACCTGGTTATCCAACCCAGAGTCAGCACCCTGAGGTTGGACAAGTGCCTGGCACACCAGGACTTTCTTGGGGGCACGCCTTCCCCCCAACAGGTCAGAGTTTAACCTCTGAGCCTGGTTCCCTAACCCAGGGTCACCACCCTGAGGTTGGGCAATTGCCTGGCACGCCAGGACTTTCTGGGGGGCACACCTACCCCCCACCAGGTCAGAGTTTAACCTCTGAACCTGGTCATCCAACCCAGAGTCAACACCCTGAGGTTGGACAATTGCCTGGCACAGCAGGACTTCTTGGGAGGCACATCTACCTCCCACCAGGTCAGAGTTTAACCTCTGAACCTGGGTATCCAACCCAGAGTCACCACCCTGAGGTTGAATCTTTGCCTGGCATGCCAGGACTTCCTGGGGGGCACTCTCACCCCCCACAAGGGACACACCGTCCCCAAGGGCCACACAAGAGTCTGGTTGGCGCAGGTCTCCCGACCTCTGCCATCCGGCAGAGTCTGGGTTTCCCCCAAACCAGAAACGGTTTCACCTGGGTCATTCCTGGGGGGCTCTGCTCTCAGAGCTGTCCCCTGACTCTCAAGGTCCTCCACTGGGGTCTGCAACCCCCTCTCAACCCTATGTCTGGACTTCTGCACCCCCTCACTAGGAGGGGTACTGCCAGACACCAGACCTGTTGGGATGCTGGCTACAGTCACCCCCCCAAGTTCTTCTGACACTGCGGGGCTTCCCTCAAAAGGTGGCCCTACGGTACAGGCTAGGCTTCCCTCCTGGTGTTCCCTCATGGAACCCTCTAGGACCTGGGACCTACCTGGGACACTACAATCCTTTCCCACCACACTCGGTTGGGAACCACCTAGACCACTCCCTTCAGGAGCACCCCCAAATGCCTCTTCAGACTCTCTGGTACTCACCCAGAAGTCTGCCTCCATTGTAAGTTCCCTGGGGTCAGAGAACCCACACTCCACCTGGTGTTGGCGTAGCTCTGGAAAATAAGGACCAGACATATGCTCTCCAACAATTACATCACTCTGCCCTTCACATGTATTAACCACAGTACCCTTCACCCAACCACCCAGTAACTCAACCTTGGAAAAGCACTCTACTTCACCCTCGTGAGACTGGTGAGACAGTATCTGTCTGTCCCTGACACTCAACCCATACTCTTCTGGGATGTCTCTACACTCTATATCCAGGACATCCACCAGGAGGGAACCCTTTTCTCTGTCACTCTCTGCTAGAGTCAGTAAAGTGTCCCTCCCCCCAGTAGGAATATGACTCCCTGTGCCAGTTCCCCAATCCTTCTCAGGGACCCTGTGCATAACGGGAACTACCTCATACCCTTGAACCGCCTGGGGTGTGTCAACTCCCTTCTTCAAGTTGGGCACCACATCTCTGAGCTCGTGCCCTTCTTCAGCAGTACTAGATGCAAGATTTTTGCTGCCACCATCTGAACTGGACTCAGCCCTTCCGGCCTCCAGTTTCAGCTCTTTACAGCTCAGCTCTTGAGCTGCAATCTTTTCTTCTTCCAGGGCTAAGAGTCTTTTTGCCTCAACCTCTGCAAGATACTCCTCTAATTGTTGCTCCTGTCGCCTTTGACCTCGGAGCCATTCATCTATTTCTGGGTCACTGTCCCAATCTGAGTAGTCTTCCTCCTCAGGTGCGTAGTCCTCCTCCTCATCTGAGGGGTACTTAGTCATTTGGTTTCTTGCTGCCTCTCTCTCTGCCCATCTTTCCTCCCCCCAGACTATGTAGTGATGGAGCATCTCTGCCTTAGTAGATCTCCTTGCTACAGGAAGGCCCCATTTTCTGCAAAGCTTCCTTAGGTCAGCCTAAGTGAGGTGGTCAGTACGAACAAAGAATGAGTAGGTACACAATCCCATTCTGATAAGATCTTATCAGCAAAAACCAAAATTCAAAGTCCAAAATATCAATAGTATATCCAGGAGGACATCAGAGAACCAACAGCCAAAAAAAGATGAAAAATCAAGTTGACCTTCAACTGTGGGTAGGTAGTGAAATACTTAGCTATTGTATGTCACTGCACAAACACAAGTCCTATCCTCACTGCTGATCACCAATGTTAGAAATGGGGTTTTTGGTTGGCAGTCAGGTTGCCCTCTGTCCAAGCAAGAACCCTCACTCTAGTCAGGGTAAGTCACACACAATCCAAAATCAGCCTGTGCTCACCCTCCGGTAGCTTGGCACGAGCAGTCAGGCTTAACTTAGAAGGCAATGTGTAAAGCATTTGTGCAATAAATCATACAACACCATAGCATAACACCACAAAAATACACCACACAGTGTTTAGAAAAATATATAATATTTATCTGGGTATCTTCAGGTCAAAACGATCAAAGTTGCAATACGAATTTGTAAAGATATCACTGAAAAGTGATAGAGAGTGGCTTAAGTCTTTAGAAAGTAAACAAAGTCTCTTTCAAACACAAAGTACCTGGTTTCTGATGGAAAATCTCCTCAGAGGGCCACAGGAGAAGAGGTGTGTGGAAAACTGGTGTGTGCGTCGATTTCTCCTCAGCACACACGGACTTGCGTCGTTATTTTCCAGCGGGGAGTCGGGCGTCGTCTTCCGGAGCGCGGACAGTCTCTTACTGTGGTTTGCGGGGAGTACCAGATGTCCCGGGTCTGTGCGTGGATTTTCCTGCTTGTTTTCTGGCTGCGCGTCGTTCTGCGGGGCTGCGCGTCGAAGTTTCCATATCACGGCAGGCGTCGCGTCGATTTCTCAGGTGGAGTCGGGCAGCGTTGTCCTTCCGAGGCCGCGCGTCAAAGTTTCGATCTCACGGCGGGCGTCGCATCGATTTCTCCTGCGGAGTCGGGCGGCGTTGTCCTTGCGAGGCCGTGCATCAAAGTTTTGATCTCACGGCAGGCGTCGCATCGATTTCACCCGGGAAGTCGGGCGGCATTGTCCTTGCGAGGCCGTGCGTCAAAGTTTCTGTCGTCCCGAAGACGTCGCGTTGATCAGCGTCGGTGTGCGGCGTTTTTCTTGCCGCGGAACAAGCTGTGCGTCGAAAAGTTCGGCGCACGGAGCGTCCAAGAGGAAGAGAGAAGTCTTTTTGGTCCTGAGACTTCAGGGAACAGGAGGCAAGCTCTATCCAAGCCCTTGGAGAGCACTTTTACAGCCAGACAAGAGTTCAGCAAGGCAGCAGGCCAACAGCAAGGCAGCAGTCCTTTGTAGAAAAGCAGACAGGTGAGTCCTTTGAGCAGCCAGGCAGTTCTTCTTGGCAGGATGTAGTTTCTGGTTCAGGTTTCTTCTCCAGCAAGTGTCTCATGAGGTAGGGCAGAGGCCCTGTTTTATACTAAGTTGTGCCTTTGAAGTGGGGGTGACCTCAAAGAGTGTCTAAGAAATGCACCAAGCCCCCTTTCAGTTCAATCCTGTCTGCCAGAGTCCCAGTAGGGGGTGTGGCAGTCTTTGTGTGAGGGCAGGCCCCCCACCCTCCCAGCCCAGGAAGACCCATTCAAAATGCAGATGTATGCAAGTGAGGCTGAGTACCCTGTGTTTGGGGTGTGTCTGATTGAATGCACAAGGAGCTGTCAACTAAACCTAGCCAGACGTGGATTGAAGGGCACAACAAGGTTTTAGTGCAAAGAAATGCTCACTTTCTAAAAGTGGCATTTCTAGAATAGTAATATTAAATCCGACTTCACCAGTCAGCAGGATTTTATATTACCATTCTGGCCATACTAAATATGACCTTCCTGCTCCTTTCAGATCAGCAGCTGCCACTTCAACAATGTATGAGAGCAGCCCCAATGTTAGCCTATGAAGGGAGCAGGCCTCACAGTAGTGTAAAAACGAATTTAGGAGTTTTACACTACCAGGACATATAACCACACAAGCACATGTCCTGCCTTTTACCCACACAGCACCCTGCTCTAGGGGTTACCTAGGGCACACATTAGGGGTGACTTATGTATAGAAAAAGGGGAGTTCTAGGCTTGGCAAGTACCTTTAAATGCCAAGTCGAAGTGGCAGTGAAACTGCACACACAGGCCTTGCAATGGCAGGCCTGAGACAAGGTTAAAGGGCTACTGAGGTGGGTGGCACAACCAGTGCTGCAGGCCCACTAGTAGCATTTAATCTACCTGCCCTAGGCACATGTAGTGCACTCTACCAGGGACTTACAAGTAAATTAAATAGTCAATCATGGATAAACCAATCAGTAGTACAATTTACACAGAGAGCATATGCACTTTAGCACTGGTTAGCAGTGGTAAAGTGCCCAGAGGTCAAAAGCCAACAACAACAGGTCAGAAAAAATAGGAGGAAGGAGGCAAAAAGTTTGGGGATGTCCCTGTCAAAAAGCCAGGTCCAACAGAAACCTACCAAACCTGTGCATTTTTGAAAACTAGAGACCTAGGGAAATCCAAGATGGGGTGACTCGTGGGGCTCTGACCAGGTTCTGTTACCCAGAATTCTATGCAAACCTCAAAAAGTGGCTAAAAAAACAAGTTTTCCTCACATTTCGGTGACAGAAAGTTCTGGAATCTGAGAGGACCCACACATTTCCTTCCACCCAGCGTTCCCCCAAGTCTCCCGATAGAAATTATACCTCACTTGTGTGGGTAGGCCTAGCGCCCGCGACAGGAAATGCCCCAAAACACAACGTGGACACATCCTATTTTTTGACAAAATACAGCTGTTTTTTGCAAAGTGCCTACCTGTAGATTTTGGCCTCTAGCTCAGCCAGCACATAGGGAAACCTACCAAACCTGTGCATTTCTGAAAACTAGAGACGTAGGGGAATCCAAGATGGGGTGACTCGTAGGGCTCTGACCCAGAATCCTTTGCGAACCTCAAAAAGTGGCTAAAAAAACAAGTTTTCCTCACATTTCGGAGACAGAAAGTACTGGAATCTGAGAGGAGCCACAAATTTCCTTCCACCCAGCGTTCCCCCAAGTCTCCCGATAAAAATGATACCTCACTTGTGTGGGTAGGCCTAGCGCCTGCGAAAGGAAATGCCCCAAAACACAACGTGGACACATCCCATTTTTTGAAAAAATACAGAGCTGTTTTTTGCAAAGTACCTACCTGTAGGTTTTGGCCTCTAGCTCATCCGGCACATAGGGAAACCTACCAAACCTGTGCATTTTTTAAAACTAGAGACCTAGGGGAATCCAAGATGGGGTGACTCGTGGGGCTCTGACTAGGTTCTGTTACCCAGAATCCTTTGCAAACCTCAAAAAGTGGCTAAAAAAACAGGATTTCCTCACATTTCGGTGACAGAAAGTTCTGGAATCTGAGAGGAGCCACAAATTTCCTTCCACCCAGTGTTCCCCCAAGTCTCCCGATAAAAATGATACCTCACTTGTGTGGGTAGGCCTAGCGCCCGCAACAGGAAATGCCCCAAAACACAACATGGACACTTCCCATTTTTTGACAAAATACAGAGCTGTTTTTTGCAAAGTGCCTACCTGTAGATTTTGGCGTCTAGCTCAGCCAGCACATAGGGAAACCTACCAAACCTGTGCATTTTTGAAAACTAGAGACCTAGGGGAATCCAAGATGGGGTGACTCCTGGGGCTCTGACCAGGTTCTGTTACCCAGAATCCTTTGCAAACCTCAAAAAGTGGCTAAAAAAACAAGTTTTCCTCACATTTCGGTGACAGAAAGTTCTGGAATCTGAGAGGAGCCACAAATCTCCTTCCACCCAGCGTTCCCCCAAGTCTCCCGATAAAAATGATACCTCACTTGTGTGGGTAGGCCTAGTGCCCGCGACAGGAATAGATCACACAACGGTCAATGTTGGTCCTTACGTGAGGCAGCTGTTGACCCTGGGTGATCCATTCCTGACACAGGCACTAGGTGTAGGCACTCAAGTGGGGTAGTGTTTTTATCAGGACAGGTGAGGAGTCACTGGGTGGCAGGAATGTTGTGGATCCCAGCATATTCCTGTAGTTTGTGTGACAGAAATGCGAGAAAAATTTAGTTTTTTTTCAACATTTCAGCTTTGCAGGGTATTCTGGGTAAGAAAACTTTGGGGAATCCACACAAGTCACACCTCTGTGGACTCCCCCGAATGTCTAGTTTCCAGAAATGTTTGGGTTTAGTGTGTTTCTCTATATGGCCGCCGAATCCAGGACCAAAAACACAGGTGCCTGCCTTACAAAACCAGTTTGTTTTTCCATAGATAATTTTGATGTCTCCACAATATGATTTGGGTGGTGGAATTTGGGGCTGAACTAAATTGGGGAGCTCCCAAGAGAACACTGTCTCTCTCTCTCTCTCTCTCTCTCTCTCTCTCTCTCTCTTTCTCTGCTTGCCACCGCATTCATCTGCTCTCTGGGTTGGCCTAACCCACTATTACCCAGTTGCACGAACAGCTTGCGAAGGGACAGCAGGACTGTCCTCATCACCTCCCTCATAATGTACTGGAAGAGGAGTTATCGAATGGGACTCCTCCGACTGAAAAATCACTCCCAGAGTCTGCGCCATTGTCCTATCCCTCAGATGCTGTCTCAGTATCTGATGTCTCAGTCTCTGATCCTATGTCAGAGCGGTCCTCTCTAACCCAAGTGCAGGCAGCAGTCATCCATCAAGATGCCATCTCTGCTATTGGCTAAACTGTTGCTCTAAAACACTAGCCTACGTAGACAGTCACAAAATCGATGGTGTGTGTGAGATACGTACAACAGTAGAGGCCACCTTACCTGCGCTTCTTCCCTCAATCAGCACGTACTTTCAAGACACTCAAAAAATACCTTGTCACATACCATTCGTCACAGTCTTTAGCACCTCCTGCGCCCAGTCCAACAATCATTATTGGTGCTCCCACTCCCTCCTCCTCGGATTCCCTCATTACCACCCAGCAAAAGTGCCCTTGATCTCTCCATAGCCGCTCTCCACCCCACACATACATTTCATTGGTATAATAGCTCAGGTAATGGCTGACTTTACTAATGTACTCAGCTATGTACATAAAATACAGATTTGCTCTTTGCAGTAGGCATATAAACCGACTGCGCTTCTTTATGGCACTAAAACTGCCACTAGACAGGTCGGACCCTTTTGCCCCCAGGGAAACCACACACATATTGACAAAAGTGATATATATATGACAGCCAACCACCTGAAACTCAACTCAGGCAAAACCGAAATAATCCTCTTTGGCCCACACAAAAACACCTGGGACCCCTCATGGTGGCCCACCACGCTAGGCCCTGCACCCACCCCCGCCAACCACGCACGCAACCTCAGCATCATCCTAGACTCCTCCCTCTCGATGACCCAGCAAATCAACGCTCTCACCTCCTCATGCTTCAACACACTCCGTATACTGAAAAACATTCAAATGGATCCCCACAGAGACCAGAAAAACTGTCACTCATGCACTCATCAGCAGCAGGCTTGATTACGGAAACGCCCTCTACGCCGGCACCACTCTAAAACTCAAGCGCAAACTACACGCATCCAGAACTCAGCAGCACGACTCATCCTCGACCTCCCCCACACAAACACATCTCTCCACACCTCAAATCCCTCCACTGGCTCCCCATTGACAAAAGGATCACCTTCAAGATCCTCATCCTCGCACACAAATCACTCCACAACACAGGCCCTGCCTACCTCAAAGAGAGTCTTCCACACCCCCACACGAAACTTCCGCTCAGCTGACCTCTCTCTCGCCTCTGCCCCCGCATCAAACACACCACCACCGGGGGCAGATCCTTCTCCTACTTTGCACCCAAAACCTGGAACGCCCTCTCAACCCACCTTCGCAAGACCCAAAACCTACTTCTTTTCAGGAAGGGCCTCAAAACCTGGCTTTTCGAACAGTGAACCTCCCAGCCCCTTTCCCTCCCCCTGTCCCCCCCCCCAGCGCCTTGAGACCCTCACGGGTGAGTAGCGCGCTTTATAAATCTCTTTGATTGATATATATAGATCTACCTCTATATATATATATATATCTAGCTACATAGATATATCTATAGATATATCCATGTACATAGATATATCTATCTACATAGATATATATATATAGATCTATATATAGATCTATTTTTTTTTAGTTGTTGTATGGTTTCCTTGGGGGCCAAAATGGCGTCCCCCCCAGGGGACACCAAACTTTTTTTTAAATAAAAGATATGCCCGGGGGGGGGGGGGGCGGCCCGTTTTCCGAGGGGGCCACCCCCCCAAGGGAAATCCCTGGCGTCTAGTGGTGGCTGTGCTGCGATCAGGGGCCAGGAAACAGTTTCAGAAGGCCTCGTAAGAAAGGGGAGGGTCTCCACTTTCTTACGAGGCCTTTTGAAAGTGTTTCCTGGCCCCCCCGATCGCAGCTGTGCTGCACAGCTGCGACCGGGGGCCAGGAAACACTTTCCCTCTCCCCTTTCTTACGAGGCCTTCCCGAACGTGGGGAAGGACGTTTTCCCCATTGAAGCAGGAAGCGGCCGCAAGGCTGCTTCCTGCTTCGATGGGGAAAACAACTTTGTAACGTCAGCGCGCCTCGCGGCGCGCTGACGTCACAAAGGGGCGGGTGGGGGGGAGACACGGAAGCTTCCTGTCTCCCGGGGAAAGGGAAATAAAATAAATAAATCCTCGGGTGCAGCGCACCCGAGGATTTATTAATACCCTTTCTGGTGTCGGCCACTGGTCGTGACCCGCACCAGGGAGGGTGTGTGGGCGTCGGCCAGTGGCCAACACCCACACCAAAAAGGTTAAATCAGGCCCTAAATGTTTATTTGAATGCAAGTCTCGATCCCCGAAAAGACAATTTTAATTAGTATTCTAAAAAGAGCACTATGAACATCCAAAGTTGTCTTGTCCCTTAACCCAATGTTCTACTGGAGGATTCTGCACTCGTAGCTCACCCGGAGCTCAGCATGTTGTCAGTAGACATATTTACTTTGAAGCTACTTAAAATCATGGAACAGGGCCAGTACTTTTGAGTTAATGCTTCGTCTGGAAGCACATTCTCTAATGTCATAAATTCCAAAGATCATTTTTAGAAAATGAGTCATCTAAGAACATAGCACTTGCTAGTTTTGACACTGAATATATACATACTGAAATTCACTTGGCATGAGGCACTCAAAGTGCTTAATTGCTGCGCTCTTCTCTTTGATAATTTTTTGGAGCAGGTAGTGTGGAAATTAAACCTGATAGCACAAAGGTGAGCCTAGGTAGAGCTCCGTCATCGAAGGCGAAATTCATGCTAGGAAAGGTGTCCAAATATTGCATTGTGAAAACTAGGTTGAAAGTAGAAGAAGCTACTGCCTATTTTCTCAAATACAAAGATTCTTTCTGCAATCCAGAGATCTAAGATGCTGGTCTTCTTTAGTTCTCTCAAAAGGCAGTAAAGTTGACGGATGATTACCTGCAGACTTTATGTTCTGATGTTTAGGGATCAGAGATTTTAGCTCAAAGTCAGCTTTTAATCATGGGCATTTTCCCCCCAAAAGGAGATTTTCCAAAAAAGGAATTTTCTTTCTGAAGTATGTTTTTGGTTTTTTTTCTCCCGCACAACCTATATTTTGAAACTTATATAAAAAAATAGCTCCAACTTTGTAAAGGCCCAGAAGTGCCGGAATTAAAAAGGCAACAACCTGAGTTTGACAACTTTTCCCCCACCAATCTGACATGAAAACTCCTCTGAACACGCCAGCCCGTATGAGGCACATTTGTGCATATTTCAATCTAAATCTGTTGAAGATCAATTCATATCAGACATTGGACAATCAAAGGCCAATTTAGAGACTGGGCTGGGAAAATCCCTTTTATTCTGAAGATTAGAGAGCAACCGTTATGGGTGGAAGAATGGTGTTGATAACGCGTCCCTTCATGATAATTTATTACACATCAGGACTCGTTTTAGGGCAATGAATCTTTTGACCCAGCTGAGAGACACCTTAGGACGAGATAGCTAATCAATATATCAATCAATACGTCAATAATGTCATCAATATTTAACGACAATACATTTCACTTTAGTCAAAGTCATTAATCAATTCAAGACTTTACCATGACCATGCAGCCATGAATAACCACACCAGTTTAGTAGAATTTTTATAAGTTTTATTCCCTATTAATTACAGTCTAAAAGCAGATGCGTTAATCTCAACACCAAGAAACATAATAGCATAGTCACGATATGGCAGCTTTGGTAAGATTTCATTGGAGCGAGAATCACAAATATCAGAACATAACACAGCGTGAACATAGATCAAATTTAGCAGAGTGTCAATAACGCGTCAGTTCAACAAAGCATAGTCTCGGTCATTTGTCTATTTGCGTCAGTCTAGTGAACCCCTGTCCTAACCACTGATTAGCATTAGCATGTTGGGCTTCATGCAAAACAATTTAGAACTCCAATTTAGAAAACATCTATCTATGGTCTCTGTCAAAAGTAAGCAGTTGGTGCCTAGAAAGGAAAAACAAACAGACAAATCACAAATGCATTGTCATAATTGCCCTCCAAGTTTTAGGTCAGCACACACGTTCAGTCTTCGTCCTCAGGACATCAGTCAATTCGCCATCAGTTAGAACTCAGCTCCGGGGCAATGGGCACTTTCCTCATAAGGATGCAAAGTATAAAATGGACAATTCTAAGGGCAAGGATGGTTTTAAGTAAACCATCAAGTCACCAAACAGAGTGACAAAGTTTCTGGATAAAATCAATAGCATTCCCTACCTAATTCTCCCTGGCTTCCCGTGACATGGGTTTTTATCCCTTTTCCATTGTACATTCCCCCAAAATTCTATTGGTCATCTGTTATACCCCACTATCTTTAACCTATCAGAAAATACATTAGGTAACCTAACTCTTCAACCCATATTATTTTACAAGTCTTTGATTGGTCCCCATAACTGACGTCTTCAGAGGTGGCACATCCGGTATGATTTCATCTCTCTGTAATTCTTTGCACATCTTTTGGTCAGCAGTTCCATTGTCTTCACCGGTTTGAATGACCTTGTACATTACATTAATCTACACTGTTTCAGTTTGTTTTTAACATTTATTCCATGAGCAAGGAAAAGTATGCAAGAGAAAGGATCTAACATGATTACATTCGTCTTCTAATTTGAAGAAAAAGAACATGCAGGGTCGTGTCCTTTTATGAGTGAGCACACTGTAAAATAGGAAAATACATTTAATATGAGAGTCAAGCTACTAAGCTTCGGCTCATGCTAATTTAAGGCCTAAGAGAATTTCAGCACAGATTTAATAATGCAGTCATTAGTACAAACTTATTTAAACATAATATAAACATTTTAGTCCTCATTATTAATCTACGTATACATTGGCGGCCACTCCCCGTGGTCACATTTCAAGTGCACGTTTAAGCAAAAATTATTATTATTGTTTCTATGCAGCATTATCACACATTAATTCATAAACATTTCATGTTAATATAGATTATATAAGTTACGCTCTCTCAGTGTGATTATCATCTTTTCAACCAGAAGAATCCTCCTGTTGATAACAAACAATATTTTCAAAGACGTAAGTGTATTGTCCTTAAATTAGTGTGGCCACATCCCTCCATGTCATCATGGACATTTCTTACAGGTCTTACATTTTCACCCACAAATCATTGCTATCAGTTGTGTCAGTCTAATTAGTTCAATGGAAGTAAATCAGGAATGCAACACCCACATTGCATTAGCCTGACGCACAAAAGCCTAAGATGGAAACTGACCCTGATTATACGAACTCAGGTGGTCACCCTTCTCTAAATTCTCCTGACAGAAGATACAATAGGGGACTGGTATGGACACATTTTCCTGGGTTGGTTTCTGCTCCCAGTGCACCAGTGATTAAGATCAAAAGACTCTAAGATTTGAGTGTTGAACACCCCAGGTATGGAAATGCTGTGATTTCTGAATTACATAAAACTACCTGTGCTTTATGTTTAATCATTGCACAGACTTCTAATGTGTCATTACATAATCTGGAGCAGTTTTTTGTGCACAAGCACACAAGATTACAAGTTTGTTATAGGAACCTGTCCCTGGATATACTATATCAAAATCAGATATAGGCCCTCATTACGACCCTGGCGGTATAGAACTGCCAGGGCCGCTGGACGCGGAGGCACCGCCGACAGGCCGGCGGTGCCCCGCGGGGCATTCTGACCGCGGCGGCTTAGCCGCGGTCAGAGAAGGGAAACCGGCGGTCTCCCGCCGGTTTCCCGCTGCCCCCAAGGAATCCTCCAAGCCGGCGCAGCTTGCTGCGCCGGCTTGGGGATTCCGACTCCCCCTCCCGCCATCCAGTTCCTGGCGGTTCTCCCGCCGGGAACCGGATGGCGGGAGGGGGAGTCGCGGGGCCCCTGGGGGCCCCTGCAGTGCCCATGCCAATGGCATGGGCACTGCAGGGGCCCCCGTAAGAGGGCCCCAAAATGTATTTCACTGTCTGCCTTGCAGACAGTGAAATACGCGACGGGTGCAACAGCACCCGTCGCACCTTCCCACTCCGCCGGCTCTATTACGAGCCGGCATCCTCGTGGGAAGGGAGTTTTTCCCTGGGCTGGCGGGCAGTCTTTTGGAGACCGCCCGCCAGCCCAGGGAAAAACTCATAATACCCTCCGCGGTCTTCTGACCGCGGAGCGGTATTACGGAGGTCGGAATTCTGGCGGGCGGCCTCCGCCGCCCGCCGGAGTCATAATGAGGGCCATAGTGTGCACAGAGTCCAGGGATTCTCCTGAGGCTTCACAGAGGCTAAGGTAGATAATACTAATGCTTTCTTTTGTGGTAGTGTGGTCAAACCGTTAGGCTTATCAGAGGGTAGTGCAAAGCATTTGTTGTACATACACAGACAATAAAAAAGCACATACTCAATGACTTAACTCTAGACCAATGGTTTTTATAGCAAAAATATATTTTCTTAATTTATTTTTAGAAGCACACGATTCAAGTTTCAGGTAAGTACTTCAATAGATCCATATTTCACACATATATCAACAGTACTTAGTTTGAAATCGATAGGTTATACAGTTTTTGAATTATTGGCAATAATCTGTTTTAAAAACGGACAATGCAGTTCTTCAGAAACAGTTCCTGGGGGGAAGAAATGTTAGTTCGATTTGCAGGTAAGTACAACACTTACAGTTTCTGTCTCTGGGTTTTAGGAATTCCACTGGTTGGGGTTCAAGTTAACCCCAAACACCCACCACCAGCAACACGGGCCTGCAAGGTGCAGAGGTCAAAAATGAGCAAATGTAACGTGGGGTCCATGGAGACTGGGGGTACTTGGAATCAGGTCTGCCTGCAGGTAAGTACCCGTGACTTGGAGGGCAGACCAGGGGCATTAGAGGACCACTGGAGGGGCAACTAGTAGGCACCAAACACACACCCTCAGCATCACTCGATCTGTCCTGGGGTGCCCTGGGAGCCACAGGCTCCAGAAACCAGACTTTCTGCCCTGGCTGAATTCTACCAGTGCACCATTTTGGTCATACCACAAACTCTGGAGTTGTTGACAGGCCTTTAGGTTTTTGGATGCCTTTTCCATGTATTCAGCCATCCTAGTGCAGAGGCCAAGCACATAGTCCACCACATCTTGTTTAGGCTCATGGAAAGGTCTCCCACAGCCTTCTTTAACAAGTGTCAGTGGTCCCCTTACAGGATGGTCAGACAGAAGCTCAAAAGGGGGAAACCCTACTCCCTTTTGTGGCACCTCTCTGTAGGTGAAAAGCATGCATGGCAGGAGGACATCCCATCTCCTTTTGAGTTTTTCAGGGAGCTCCATGATCATGCCCTTCAATGTCTTGTTGAATCTCACAACAAGTCCATTGGTTTGTGGATGGTATGGTGTGGTGCATTTGTAAGTCACCCCACACTCATTCCACATGTGTTTCAGGTAAGCTGACATGAAGTTTGTACCTCTGTCAGAAACCACCTCATTAGGGAAACCCACTCTGGTACAAATACTATTCAGTGCCTTTGTTGCTGCAGGAGCTGTAGCAGACCTAAGAGGAATTGCTTCTGGTTATCTGGTAGCTTGATCCACTACTACCAGTATGTACTGTGGATGGTTCAAGTGGATCCACAAATTCTACACCAACCTTTTCAAAGGGAACCACCACCAGAGGAAGTGGAATGAGGGGGGCCTTTGGATGGCCACCTGTCTTGCCACTGGTTTGAAAGTAACACAGGAGCTACAAAACTCCTTCACTTCCTGGGACATATTGGGCCAATAAAAGTGTTTGACAAGTCTGCTCCACGTTTTGGTCAGTCCCAAATGACCATCTAGGGGGATCACATGGGCCAAAGTGAGGAAAAACTCTCTAAACTCGTGAAGCACTACCACTCTCCTAGTGGCACCAGTAAAGTCCATCCTCCCAATGGACCCTGTGGGAGCTACTGACATCCCCCTTCTCCTATTCAGCAGCTGGCTGGCGAAGGCCTTCAAGAGTAGGACAAGTCTTGTGTCCCTGGCACAGCTTTTCCCTTGAGGGTTCCCCTGGGCCCAAGAGCTCTACCTGATAAGGCTCAAGCTCCACAGACTCAGTTTCCTCGGAGGATAACACATCTTCCTGGGAAGAGAGGTTTTGTTTCTTTTGCTGTTCAAAGGCTGGTCCCCCAGTCCTCTTACCTTTTCTCTTGGAAGGTCGAGCCCTTATTCCAGGCTCTAACACTTCTTTTTCACCCTGTGCTCTGCTCTGTGTTCTGGTTTTCACACACACCAGTTCAGGGATTCCCAGAATGGCTACATGAGTTTTGAGCTCTACCTCAGCCCAAGCTGAGGACTCCAGATCATTCCCTAGGAAGCACTCCATTGGAATTGCAGAAAAGACCACTACTTGTTTCAGGCCAGTAAACTTTCCCCATTCTAAAGTCACCATAGCCATGGGATGGACTTTAGTCACATTGTCAGAAATGGTAACTAGATATGTTTGTCCATCCAAATACTGTCCTGGGGAAATTAGTTTTTCGGGCACCATGGTGACACTGGCACCTCTACCCCTCAGGGCTTTTACCTTTGTCCCATGGATAAAGAGCTGATGCCTGTATTTCTGCATGTTAGGCGGCCAGACAGCCAGAGTGCTATATCCACCCCACCCTCAGAGACTAGAGTAGCTTCAGTGTGAACTCTGATTTGCTCTGGGCACACTTTTGATCCCACCTGGAGACTGGCTATTCCAGTACTAACTGGAGTAGTGCTAGTGGGATTTTTCTTGGGACAGGCCATGTCACCAGTTTGGTGTCCATGCTGTTTACAGTAGCAACACCAGGCCTTCTTGGGATCCAAGTTTTTACCTTTGTACCTATTTGGGGACTTTGAAGAGGCTTGGGGCCCACCCTCCTGAGCAGGTTTTTGGGGCCCTTGAAAAGAATCGTTGTTTTTGTCCTTAGGTGCCTCACCACACTTCCCCTGGGGAGGCTTAGTGACCCCTTTCTTGTGGTCAACCCCTGTTGAAGTTTTGTTCACCAAAGTCTTGACCCAATGGTCTGCCTTCTTTCCCAATTCTTGGGGAGAAATTGGACCTCGGTCTACCAGATGTTGATGCAACTTGTCATTGAAGCAGGTACTTAACAGGTGTTCCTTCATAAACAAATTATAAAGCCCATCATAGTCATGCACTCCACTGCCATCAATCAATCAATCAATCTAATAAATGTATAGAGCGTACTACTCACCCGGATGCCAGTTATCCAACCATCTAGTGTTTTCACTGAGTAGTCAACAAAATCAATCCAGGACTGGCTTGAGGTTTTGTGAGCCCCCCGAACCTAATTCTATACTCCTGAGTGGAGAATCCAAAGCCCTCAGTCAGGGTAGCCTTCATGTGGTCATAGGATTATGCATCTTTACCAGAGAGTGTGAGGAGTCTATCCCGACACTTACCAGTGAACAGTTTCCAAAAGAGAGCTCCCCAGTGAGATCTGGTTGCACAAGCCCTCTCAAAAGCTGTGAACCATTTGATGACATCATCACTTCTTCATATTTTGAGACAATCCCTTTGGGGATTTTTAGAATATCAATATTCTCTCTGACCCTATTTATATTGCTGCCAACATTAATGGGTGCTCTCTCCCTTTCTATAGTCAGGAGTTGCTGCCCCAAAGCTAACCTTTTGACAGTCCTTGCTAAAAGGATGTCCTCTTCATTGAGGCTGTCCCCAATGTTCCCAGAGGAGCTGGACTCCCCTTTGGAAGATCCAGATCCAGTGAGTTCTATCCTTGGAGACAGGGATCCTGGGATCCTTCTTTCCCTAATTAGGTGAGGAGAGGAGAGGTTAGCCTCCTTCTCTGTCTGAGTGGGGTTCTTCCTCCTCAGCAGGGTGGTCCCTGGTGTACTGAGCCAAGAGCTCCTGGAGCTTGACCTTGGTAGGGTTGGAACCTGTTTTAATCTTTTTCAGCTTACAGAGGGACCTTAACTCTGCCATCCATAGATGGAGGTAAGGGGTGAGATTGCATTCCACCACCATTTCCTCTGAGCTGGTCATTATGCTACTAAAAGTTGAGATTACTTTTTAGAGACTAAAAACTATTCCTAGTAACTAAATCCTGACTTAAAAATAACTTTTAAATCTAAAAAGAGATGCTAAGGGGACTTAACCAAGGCCCTATCAGTGCCTTTGAAAATTTAAAAGATATGCCAAATTTAAAAATAAGTTTTCGAAAGGCAATTTTGGAGTTTGGTCATTAGATCAGGTATTGGTTAAGTAGTCCAGCAAATCAAATTCATAGATCCCACTGCTGATCCACCAATGTAGGAAGCTGGCTCTGTATATACTATATCAAAATGAGATATAGTGTGCACAGAGTCCAGGGGTTCACCGGAGGCTTAACAGAGGCTAAAGTAGATCATACTAATGCTCTCTTTTGTAGTAGCGTGGTCAAAAAGTTAGGCTTATCAGAGGGTAATGCAAAGCATTTGTTGTACACGCACAGAAAATGGAAGAAGCACACACTCAATGGCTTAACTCCAGACCAATGATTTTTATAAAGCAAAAATATTGTTTCTTAATTTAGTTTTAGAACCACAAGATTCAAGTTGGAGGTAAGTACTTGAATAGATTTGTATTTCACACGTGTCTCAACAGTACTTTGTTTGAAATTGATAAGTTATACAGTTTTTGAATTATTGGCAACTATCTTTTTTTTAAATGGACACTGCTATTTTCAGAAACAGTTCCTGGGTGAAGAAATGTTTGTTCGATTTGCAGGTAAGTACAACACTTACAGTATCAGATTTTAGGTGTTCAAGTTAACCCAAAACACCCACTACCCACAACACGAGGCCGGACGGGTGCAGAGGTCAAAGATGAGCAAATTTAACGTGGGCTTCTATGGACACAGGGGGTATTTGGAATCAGGTCTGCCTGCAGGTAAGTACCCGCGACTTGGAGGGCAGACCCGGGGGGATTAGAGGAGCACGGGAGGGGCCACAAATAGGCACCAAACACACCCCCTCAGCGGTACAGGGGTGGCTGGGTGCAGAGTGCAAACAGGACATCAGGCTTCAAATGCTGGTCTATGAGGGGGCATCTCTAAGATGCCCTCTGTATGCACTTTTCAATAAACCCCACTCTGGCATCAGTGTGGGTATATTGTGCTGAGAAGTTTGATACCAAACTTCCCAGTATTCAGTGAAGCCATTATGGAGCTGTGGAGTTTGTAATGACAAACTCCCAGACCAAATACTAAACATGCCACACTGCACTTACAATGTCTAAGAATGGATGTAGACACTGTAGGGGCATATTGCTCATGCAGCTATGCCCTCACCTGTGGCATAGTGCACCCTGCCTTAGGGCTGTAAGGCCTGCTAGAGGGGTGACTTACTTATGCACAGGCATTTGTTTGTGGGCATGGCACCCTGAGAGGGGTGCCATGTCGACTTTGCTTTTTTCTCCACACCAGCACACTCAAGCTGCAAGAGAGTGTACATGTGCTTGGGGAGGGGTCCCCTAGGGTGGCATAATACATGCTGCTGCCCTTGGGGACCTTCCCTGCCCAAAGGTCCCTTGGTACCATGGGGACCTTTTATAAGGGAGTTAACTGTGTTCCAGAGGAACGCCAATTGTGGAAACCAGGGTACAATTTTTTGGGAAAGAACACTGGTGCTGGGGCCTGGCTAGTGGTATTTGGTCTGGTTAGTGGCATTTGGTGGTATTTCAGTGACCACCAGTACAACTGTCTTTCCAAAGTACCACCAAAGTCCTAATAAGCACCCAAGTCTATTGTAATATAACCTATAGCATTTTCCCAGTGTCATTTCTTAGAAAAGGGCAGAAAGTATGATTTATCCTGCTTTTCCGTAAAACTCAGAGAAGGTTTCTGAGAGGCAGAGTGATGCCTCTTTTGTGAAATGAGTCCTTGGATATAATTATTTTTACCATGTTCTTGAGTTTTGAAAAAAGGTGTACATTTGCCCGCTTAGTTTTAATTCTGCGTTTGGAATAAAATTTAGATTCTTTAGAAATCCCCCCATATTAAAGCAGCCCTCCTAAAAGCTTTGCTATTCACAGCGTTCTCTTAGTCACTTACAATGACATTGATATTTTTTTTTTTGCTTTTAATATACACATGTGTGAATGTCTAGCAAACGTTCATTGGATATTTATAACTTGTTTCTGTTTTGGCACACAAGTATAATGTTATTAATTAGTAAACTCTGCGAGTGGAATTTCACATTATGTAAAAACAATGTGAAGTGACTCATTGCGCAAGCCATTTTTGCACATAAGTTCAACTCAGGTGTGCAAATGTTATGTTATGTTACTTTAAATTTGTACAGTGCACGTACACCAAACAAGGTTTTATGGCACTAAGGACACCATAACAGGGAGACTTCAAGGGCACTCATATGCTGACCTGAAGAGTCAAGTCTTCATGAAGGATCTAAAACTTATGAAGTAGAAGTTCTGATGTTGAAAAGCAAAGAATTCCAAGACAAGTATGGAAAACCTGGAAACCCGCCTGTTTTTTCAGCTTGAACATAGGGATTTCCAATAGATTTTGATACTCTGACCTCAAATTGAGTTTTGGAATATAGTTCCAAATTCTCAAGCTCAGGAAAGAAGGACATTTGCTATTGCGTGATTTGAAAATAAAACAACCAGTTTTAAAAAGGATTCTCTAGGCCCCGGGGAGCCAATGTAATTTGACCAATAGGGGTTTAATGTGACAGAATCTGGTTTGGTGACAGACTAATCTAGCCGCTTGATTCTGAACGAGCTGTAGTCTCTGGCTCTGACCCTAAGGCAGGCCCAGATAGAGGGAATTCTCATGATCAATTCTAGACATGATAAGGGCCATTATGATCTTGATGAAAGTCTTGATG